>NC_088246.1:28212487-29412487 GCF_036013445.1 Caloenas nicobarica | reverse complement strand
CAAAATCCCCATTAATGCCAGTGCTATCCCAGTGTTTTTTTGTTTCACTGCAAAAAGTAGATATCCTCTAAAATATCTACCATTTGAACAGACAACTCAACCCAGAACAAAACGCAGTCAGATGTGGATTAGACAGATGCAACCCAAAAATGGCAACTGCCACAGGATGACACTTTAGGACAGGAATAAAAAAAAAAAAAAGTACTTAACAAAGGAATGTGGCTCAAAATAGGTAACTATATAATTTTCTAAGCGTAGAAGTAAAAAGTTTCTGTAAAAAATATTTCAAATGTTGATATTTAATGACAGCTGATTGGCAAGTCTTTGGTTGTGTCTCATCCTAAGTTCTATATGCACACAACTCCAGAACGTGCATTCAAATAACAGAAAATTGTGCTACGTACTCAGATACTTCCCTGCTACTAACAGGAGGATTCCAGCCACTGAGCTTTACATCTCACAGCTTCAATGGAATCACCAAGCAGGAACCTACATTCTGGTTACTACAAAGGCAACTTTGCTGTTGGCAAATAAATTATACGCCTATAGCTAAGGACTAATTAAGTACTGATCCTATATAACCTTAATTACCTTATCATCTGTGGAAAGTGGAGAACCATGCGACATTCTTCTGAGTTATTTCATTAACTTGTGACTTCATATTCAAAATATGGAAAAAAATACCCTCCTCTTGCCTCTCCAACATTTTAAAAACTCACACAAAACATTACAAGACTCTACAGAGAAACAGTGATGGACACAACATGCAAACAGCTATCAAACCTGAAAAGATAGAGAAGTAGAAAAAACCTCAACATTTGTTTGCCTCTGTCTAACCTAGTTTGTAATTATGTAGGAAGGGTAGGTGCTGATCTCCTCTCTGGTGACCAACAATAGAACCTGAGGGAACGGCAGGAAGATGTGCCAGGGGAGGTTTAGGTTGGACATTAGGAAAAGGTTCTTCACCAGAGGGTGGTGGAGCACTGGAACAGGCTCCCGAGGGAGGTGTCACGGCCCCAAGCCTGACGGTGTTCAAGAGACTGGACAACGCCCTCAGACACATGGTGTGAACTGTGGGGTTGTCATATGCAGGGACAGGAGTTGGACTCGATCTGTATGGGTCCCTTCCAACTCAGGACATTCTATGATTCTATGAAACTGACAGTGACTAAAATATTCCATAAAATATACAGTATTTTATAATATACAATGCAAGTAATATAACTCAGTTAAGAACAAATGAGAGAATGCCTCAAAAATGCCTCAAAAAAAAAAATAGCAGAACTACGGCATACATGCATACACTTCTATAGCCAGCAGAAAGATAAATAAAAAATGGGTCTCTTTCAGCCATCTTGTTTTGTGTCACAAAAGCATCCATCTGTGCTGTGCGGCATTCTACTGTTATGGTGTGGAAACCTGCGTATCAGCTTAGGGAATTAAAAGAATCAGGACATGAATGGCTGAAAACCAGAATATTGACATAAGAAATTAATAATGAAAGATGAAGCAATAAATGATACAAAGTGATGAGGATCAAATGCATGAGTGATTTGAGATGACACTTTTAAAAGCTACATAGATAAGAAATCAGTAGAAGTGTGGGGATTATATGACTCCAACTCACAGAAGGAAGGATTGTACCCACGAGGACACTTGGGGAAAAAAAAAAAAAAATCAGACAGTTAAAAAAAATGTCCAAAATGGAACGAAAAATGTTGAGGGAAAATGTGACCAACAATAGGATCTAACTGTCAAGCCAAAAGAAGATGAAGAAAGACCGAAGTGGGAGTCTCCATTATGGACTTGGAAAAGCTAAAAGTGAATGCTTACATTTCATATTCAAGTTGTTTATAAGTAACTCAGTAACAACTGGACAACAATATGAAACATACGTAAAATGTAAAATAGATAACACATTGACTGTAAGATTTTGAATATTCTCAGAAAAATAAATTCCATACGTGAAACAAATGAAAGAAGCGCAAGGGATAAATAAAGACTAGGATGAATCCGACACTCTCTGAAAGGAAACAGACTGTTTGCAAAAGGGCAAAGGAAACAATCTGTTCGCCATCACTCACAGATGCAACAAGTTGATATGTGAGTTTCCAAGTGTGAAAGCAGCACCCTGAGTGCTCACGTAACCCCAAACCACCACGGCTGCCACCAAGCCACACTGCTATGCCTCTGGAAGACATGTGCTTTAAACCACTCATCCAAAGACAGCAATGGAAGGCTGAACATTCTCTTGGATAAGTTTTGTTTTGTCAGCTGGAAGAAAAGGAAAAGCAACACGATCCAGAACTCATCAACAGACCAAAAGGGGAGAGGCAATTCCCAAGAGTCTTAAGAACATTATCCTGTCAAATATTAAGCATTTACTGAAGTGCTCCTGGAGGATAAAAATTTATACTGTCGCCTATTTCATTGCTTCTATACAAGATGATATACAGGGCTTATCATTATTACGAAGAAATGGAAAAGAATATGAAATACTGCAAGCATCTGTCATCAGTGGCAACGGTTCAATTCCACTCCACATAAGGTGAACTGGTGTGGTTCTGGATTTGATCTGCTAGTCACTGTTTCTCAGAAAAACTACGGTGATTTCTGCACGGCAATTTCAAAAAGTTATTTGAGAAAATTAATTTAAACCCAAGAGGTGTCAAAGCACAATGCTATTTAACAGAACTTAAGAGAGTCCCAATCATTTGAAAAAGCCATATTAATTTTGCCAACTATTTCAAACATCACAGTAGAAAGCACTTCTCCCAATTTCTCCTTTGCTTAATATGTTAACTGGTTAGAATTTAATTGTTTGCCAATGCACACAAAGGCAGCAGAAGCCCAGCACACCTGCTTATGCCATTGTATCTATGTAAATTCAGGGATTTCACTATGTTAATTTGTCCTGCTTCTGCTAACAGGAAAGATAATCCTTATGCTGGTGCTTCTATATCTCTTGGATGTCATGGAAACAATACTGGCATATAAACAGGGCTCCTCTTTTCGGCACTGATCTTCTGATACCGCTAGAAGTGTTGACACTGTGAAGTAAGTATTACTCCTCTTTGTAAAGGTAAGCATAGGAAATTCAGTCAGTAATCCAAGTGCTCCTAGAATTTGGGGGCACATTATATCATTAGGAAGGTGTGCATTTTCATTTGAGAATAAATGGTTTGTGTTATGATTATCAGAAGGACAAATGTGAAGAACTTAAGATGCTTTGATTTTTGTAGATCTGTAAATCTCACATTTCTTCTCTGAGATAGTACATATTTTGGTTTTGTTTCCCTGACAGACCTGCAGCTACAGTGACTGCTCTGGAAAGACACGCAGATACATGAAATACACAGCGAAGAAGGCCACTATAAGATTGCAACCACGTTTTAATTCTGTTTCCTGTCTAAATTCTTAAGGAATTTTCGTTTTTATCTTATGTCACCTTAGAGTTGACACACTAAAATTGATGATAAACTTCCACAATCTTACCTTTTATCAAACTATGGTTCATTGATACATGCCACACATATCAAAAACTATCTAACCCTAACCCTCTCACTCACACAGCCTTTAACATATGCTTGTTAATGAGAATCTAAAGACAAAAGACCAACAAAAAAACCACCACACCAAAACTGGTAAATATTAGGATGCTATAGAATTAGAATGCTATGGAACTCCAAACTAAGAGGTCATGGCAAGGAGCAATTTAATTACTACAAAACAGAAGATGATGCTGATAGGAAACATCAGCAGAGTAGAACACTCGGAGAAAACAGAATTAGGAAAATTTCCACTACTACCAAAGAAGTAACCTAATGAAAACACTGAGCTAACTAGCAAAAGCATGCATAAATGCAAATCACAGATTTTCAAAAGCCTGAGAAAAATAAAAGCCACACAGGTTGAAACTGCACAGACAATGTGATCTTTCTCGTGTTAAATACAAACCATTACCGTTTTGCTAAGACAGCAATTTCCAATCCATGATGTCATCCAATCCTTCATAAGAGTTCAATGTTATAATCATCCTTTACCCATCAAAAAGTTACAATCAAACCAGTTGCAGGAAAAGTGGCTTTGACTTCCGTTGCTTGTTGAAAGGCAAAAAATATTCTATTAATGGCACCACAGAGGCACAAAATTATTTTAAATAAAGGTAAGGACAGTTCTATAGACACCAGATGGCACACTCGCTCAATACAGATCGAAGTGAATACCTGAAATAGTACATATCACCCACTGTTCAAAATATCTCTCTGAAATAATCATTTATTTTTCTGGAAGGCTGGCAGTAATAAAAAGGGAACTGCCAGACAAAAAGAAACAGTAGTAAATCAAAATATGATTATAAAGAGAAACAAGTCAACCATGAAGCTTAATTACACAGAATAATAATATTACCACTTTTTTATAGTTTCCATTTTCTTGAGAAGTTCTATTTTCTAAAAAAGCAAAAATTTTGCAACGTTCTTGCTGTCAAGCTATAATATCACTGAATCTGTTAATTAACTTGAAACTACTGTTTCTATGACTTAAAACACGTAAAAGAATTTGAGAACTAGCAGGATTGCATTCTATCCGTTTTCACACTTTTTCTCCAAAGCACACACATTTAGAGAACTGAAACAGAAGCAGGAGGGAGGGAAAAAGGCCAGAAAAAGTCAGTTTGCAGTTCTTGCTAAAACAAGTGATTGTCTTCTGGAAAACTGAACTTCAATGCACTTACTTGCAGAAGTGATAGACATGCTAGCTACCTTTACTTACAAAGATATCAATATTTATACCACTGGAATATGCCCATCTCTTCATGCCTTTGCCACATCAAAAAGAAGTGATCTTTCATCTATGTGTTTGTTTGGCTTTTTTCCCCCCCATTTTCTTAAAAAACAAGCTAACCAAACAAAATAATCCTCAAACCTCAAACAACAAAACTAAAATGCAAAACTCTTGATATAGCCCATTTGTTTCAAGCATTGTGGAAGAGCTGCATCAATTTATCTTACTTCCCTCCTTTCTAGGGAAAAGAAAGATACTATCATGTATCCATGTATTTGGCAATATGATTGATCTAGTTTTTATGTTTTCTGAAGTTTCAGAAAGTCAAGTAACTCTTTACAGCTCTACAAAAAAATAATAATGTTCAGTTGACAACAACTTATTTTAAGTTGAACATGTCAAGAACACTACTATTAGATAGTTCCTTTAAAAGGTCTTCCAGGTATTTATTTAGAAGTCTTGCTTAAGTGAGTTGATCAATCATTTACAATGATAATTAAAATGATTATTTATAAGTATAGATAAGTGGCTTAAAATTATCTGCTCATTTTAGGAAGCACTAATACACTCAAATTGAAATTGATGTTCTGGTTTCCTCTTGTAGCCATCTTTTAAACAAAACTTATATCTATGACATCACATAATTAAGTTACACAATAGCTGTTCGGAAACCACTTCAGTGGAAATGCTTCAATCAAATACAAGATAACAGTCTTATCTTTTAATATACTCCGTAAGAAAAAAAATAATCACTCCTCTGCTATCTTTTCCTATTTGAAACAAAAGCAAGAAATAATAACCTACTCTAAATAACAGTATTTATTCGTAAAACAAAAGCAGTATACAGGACAACTTCCTGTGCTAAAAACTGTCAGTATTCTTTTTTGTTCTTATTTTATTTTTTAAAACTAACCTACTTAAACTATAGCCCCTCACGCACAGATTTGTTTTCTTTCACATTCGGAAAAATGAGTAGCATGGTGTTGGTTAATAATTCTTTCCCCAAAACATAGGCTTTTTACTGCTAAACGGAAAAATCACTGTCTGTTCATTTGGATTTTATACAATGTAATTGTAGGAAAAAAGCTATCAGATGTTCAGGTTTTAGATAACGAAAATAAGTTCGGTGTCAGACTGTTTTATTTAAATCCCTCAACAAACTATTCAGTTCCAAAATGCCTTTACAAAAAGTCTTTTCCACCTTTATAACACTGGGTAGATATGTGCTTTTCAGTAAAAAGGAACCAAAAATTGAATTTCCACACATAAAAATATACCACACTCTTATATACTCATTAGGAGTACCAGGATCTGACAGCATTTGTTGGAGAATGGAATACTGAACACCGCAGACACTACTTAACTTCAAAGGATACACCAGAATTACAGGAAAAAGCATCTCCTACCACTTCTCAGAGCACACAGCCAGCCCCAGCTGTATAATATTGCTTTAGAAGATGTGCATGTATGTGACATTTCTTACAGAAACTCCATTACACTTCCAGATGACAGCACATACAGAAGGTATACTTCATGAAATTTTAAAGTAAAGAAATTCACTGAAATATACTTAAGGGAATTTTTTTCAAGGGACAGAAGAAGAACACTTACTGTGCAAAAATATGACACCAGACTAACAAAATTATCTTAGCAATGACATTTTAGATAAACAATAACTTGTGTTTTCTTTTTCATCTGTGCATAGCAAATGAAGTTGGCAATTTGTTAAAAGCTGTTTTTTGTAAATCTGGATCATCTCATAAAGGCTCTGAAAAGCTGAATAAATATAGTCGAGTAGACAAAAAGCATTTAACTCTCAACTTTCTGATGTAAAGCACTATCCATATCTCCTTAAAGACTTTTTCCAAATACACAAATGTACACTTCTAATCTTCATAATAAAAATTATCCAATACGAAAAAATTGTACAATTCTGAAAAACAGATGTTAAAAACCACCTTCAGGTTTTTAACACATATTAAAAAAAATATCTATAGACGTCTGGTTTACACAGATTAGCTATTGATCTCTGTTAACTATTAGCTAATCATAAGCTATTAGTTTATCTGAAATTAACTAGCAGTGGAAATAATGATTTGTGAAGCTTATACAAGTATGAAATTTGACTTATAAAGATTATAGATTTTTTAAAAAGTCAGTTAAGAAGTTATGCACTGAAATACAGAAAATTGTTTAAAAGATCACTAAATATGGCTTGAAATGTATAAGCATAAGCAATGAATTAAATTCTGTCCACAAATACAGCCCTTATACAACAGATTAAAGTATAAAGGCCTAATGTCTTGTCTATTTACATTCACTTATAATTTTTATAGATGCTGACTCAGAGTAGAATTCTCATATGTTTAGATTTACCCTTGTGCATTTAGGTATATTCTCTCTTTCCTAGCACGTTTAAAATTAGAAAGGTCTTCTTGTAAAATTTAGTTACATTTCAACTTACAATATGATAGGCACACTCTCCAAAACAATGCAGTCTGAATGGCCAGACCTCCTTTCTGTCCTCCCATTTTCTTTGAAACAGCTGCTCTTCTTGATAGAAATATCTTCTGAAGTATTTGAATGCTAAGGGATGTAAACACCAGAGAGCACTCGCAGGGTTGTTTTAAAAAGCTTATACATCATTAGGATGCAAAATACTGACCTGACACACAACTGAAGTACAGACCTGAAGAGCACTGTCCTGACTCTGAATAACCTGCTTCAGTTTTCCCTCACACTTTCAAATTATAGAAGAAACTGAGTCTCCGGTACCACACAGAAGCTGCGAACACAAGTCTACTCGCATTGACACAGGTCTCTGGCCATCACTCTTCTCATGTAAGATTAGATTGAATTAAGATTTGAACAATGTAGATCGTAGAAGAAAACCTGAGTTTTCATAAAACACTTTCACCTTCCTCTCAATGAGTTGGAAAATAAATATTCCTCACAGCTCTTCCCAGCCAGTAATCAGTTATGAGCCAACTCTTTGCACAAGCAGACTGAAGATATGAAAAGGCACCTCATTCAAAATAATGCAGAGCACACCACACTAAACCTCTGCTAAGAGTATCCTGACAGATGTAAGGCTGAGGACTTCAGAGACTTAAGATGAGAAAAACCTGAATAGAACTGTTAAGTTCATAAAGGAAAAGGAAGAGAAATAGTATGGGTTACAGAAGTTAAAATTAGATGTCCTTATTATTTCTTGCAATAATGCAAAACAAAAGAAGCTGTAAGGTTACATTTAAAGCAGGAAAAAACCCACTAATATTTTCTTTAAAAAACAATTTACTCCTGGAAAAGAAAATCCACAACATCAATGAATTCAGATGCTTTGAAGGATAACAGAAGAAATAAAAACCATTTGCATGACCTAAGTACACTTCCATAATTAGATTGGATGACAAACAATGGTAAAATTATTAATACTTCTAAAAGGGTCTTTTACTTTCCATAGTACACCCCAAGCAGACAGAAATTAGGAAAAAAAATACTATGAACAAGGAAAAAAGCAATTTTTCATGAAAGGAGGTATCCTTTATCATCTCTGAAATCAGTCTCACCAAACTGGAGCTGCAGGATATGCTGATGGCAAAATATCAATTCTGAAAGTACAACTCAACATGAAATATTTTTTTCATATAGTTAGCATATAGGTTTAGTTAATCATATGCATTTTTATGAAATGTCTTACAGATAACAGCTATTGCTGTCATCAGTAACACCTAATGCAACTTTGTCAAAACAAAATATTAGGGCTTACCTGCAATTCCTGTCAACAAAGTAATGAAGCGTTAACCATGATAAACCACTACAATGAAATCCAAACATGTAAGATGCATTCTGTTCTCTTAGATATGTGGCAAAAACCTCCTTTCAATTACATCAATTCAGGCTAAATAGATGCAAAACAAATGGAAATTCCCTTAAAAGCAACAGATACACAATTCAATGATCTTATAATTGCACTTGTTGATTATAACTGTAAGCAAGGCTGATTACACATGGTCAGCTGAGCAGACTTGACAATTCCTTTCAAAATAAAACTAGATTGTCCAGAGACAAAGTACACTGAGAAGAGAAGCCTGTGAAGTAAGTATATTTTCAAACTTAATTTTTTTCTTTATTTTCTTTTATTTCTTTAAACTATTTTGAAGGATTTGATTAAAGGACAGAACAAGTATCTGGTCATCCTTGTTGAAATGCAGCACACTGATCTTCTCTTTGTAGTCAGACTCAACTTGATAGCAGTGGTTGTTCACAAGTCAGGTTTTTTTTCCCTCAAGCATACAGACAGCCCCAGATCTAATGAATTTAGAAGTATACTCTTCCTAAAGAAGAGTATTTTCATTTTGATATACAGCCTAAGTGCGCCACGATCATGAAAGAGTTGAAACGAAGGAATTCAGCCTAGTTCAGAGAAAGAAATCCAACAGGTGTCAAGGGTATGAACTTTCTCTTCCATAGTTAAGTAGAAGATAGTAGGAAATAGAAACAAACAAACAAAAACCCAATAACCTGTCAGCTATGGCAAAGCTGTAAGTGTGCAGATAGCTTTGACAGAGAAGCCCTGCCCACGGGGCAGCAAAGATGTTATCTTGCAAATCTCTATGTTGTAGAAAAGTAATGAACTGGAGAGCACTGAAAGATGCCCCAAAAATTCCATCAGAGGAACAAAGTCTTCCTTGGACTGGTAGCAGTAATTTTCCACAACGCAATGCTGTACCATGCCAACATAATTGTCGCCTCAATGTAAATTTAATCTCATTATCACATACTGCAATATGTGTAGATATACCCCTCTAACACGTGAGGTGCCAAATCCCTAGTGCTGCCCATCACAGTTTCACAACATGAGGGAACACTTCAGAGCAATCAGACTTCTCTACACATATCACAGAAAAAGCTTGGCAGTTATTAGCACAAACCAATCTTGTCTTCCTATGGATTTCTGTACAATACCTTATATCACTCCACAGTCTATTACTACTATTAATGTCTTTCCTGCAATATTTCAGTTTTCTTTAGTCCCATAATCATGAACCCCCACCCCCCATTACCACCACATTAGCTATAAAAAGAGGGGAGAGAGAGAAAGAAGAAAAAGGGGAGAGGAGATGCAAAGAGTTCAGTTAGCAGGAACACTAAATAATTCCTTTTAGTGTGCACAACAGCATGACAACAGTCAGTTCAACCTACACAGACAGCTGTAAGAACCTATGTGTTTTTAAATACAGGGAAGAAAGGAACTTCTCCTCAATGAGAAAAAGAAAGAAAAAAGTTTCTCCACTACAGAGAAGTTCCCAATTATTCACAAAATTTAATTCTTGCTTACTCACACTCCTAATACTTTGAGCTAAATTAATCAGTTTGGCTTAAGTCATTCTTAAAATTCTTCTTAATCACAGACCAGGAAAAGGAAGCCATTGGTAAATCAAAGCAGTGGCCCAGACAGGCCAAATATATTGAAATGTAATTAAAGCAAACATTTAGGGTAGGTCAGGAAAACACTTGCTTAATCCTATCAGTGTATACTCCAAAGAGTTAAGTATGGTATCTGCTAGTACAAGCATTAAAAGTCTGGAAAGGGCTGTGAGGAAAATAAAGTTGTGCTGCATGAGAGATGAAGTGTGTTTAACCCTAACATGAGAGGCTTTAAGTATTTCCCAATACTAAGTAGTACACTGGAAGATGAACCACTGGTTTCATATATAATTACTACTCATGTCATGGGAAGACGACACACTGCTTAAAATGGACCTAAAAACCCTTTGATTAATATTATGTACATTTTGTAGGTGATGTGACACATCACACATGAAAAACTTTGCTTTATGAGCAAGTAGGAGAGCAAAATTTTAAGGATTAGAGCACAGTGACTAATATAAAAGTTCTACTTTCAAATGAAAGAAAGATGCTAAACATTTCATCAGTACAGGAAGCAAGAGCATTTGCTTCTCTTCTCTAAAAACTTTCCACCAGGAAGGTCTGCGAAAACATAGAATGACTTCTAAGACTAGGAAGCTAAACAAACTGAAATAACAGAGTCTTGTGATAGTCATAAAATGTGCAGTCATTCAGTAGGTTGCCTGTACATAAGGAAATGACTAATTATTTTACAGCTGCAATTAGCAATTCTATATATTTAACTCTTAGCATACAAAGTGACCTTACTACTAAAGTGAAGAACAGCTGTAAAGGCTGAGTCTAACTGCAAACTGCATTTTCCCTTTTTCTGCAATTAACAGAGAACTTTGTGACCCAGGTAAAAGGAAAAGCTCGTACAGTTCTCCAGTTCAGTATTGTGTTTCCCAGGTTTTTACTTTAGCAAAACTAGATATTTAACAAAAATAATAAAGCATTAAACAGAAGGGAATTTGTAACAAAAATAGAATATCAATCAAATTGAAATTGAACAATTCAAAATGTCCAATACATAAGTAATCTCAAACAAAATTATTATGAATATGAGCTGCATAATGACTCAACCATCATTTACCGTATTTCTGATTGGAATTTTTTTCGGTTCTGGTGGCACATCCTGGGGAACAAATTTCACTGGTTCCTTAATCTGCCTCCGTGATCTTTTGGTCCCATCTGGTAAGGTTTCCATGGCGATATCAGCCTCCATGTCACTGCTACCTGCCTGGTCACACTCTGAACATTGCCTGCAAAGCAGAAGATTTTCTATTTAAAATTGGTCACAAAAGCAGAAGAAGAAACATATTGAAGTGTTTGGGTTTAAAATACAATCAAAAGTCAAGAAAGTGAATGGACACTCGAATGATATTTTAAGCAACTACACAAAAAACAAGCAGGGCTTTCTTATTCTTGTTTTTTGATTGGGTTTTGTTTGGTTGGTTGCTGATTTTGTTTGTTTGGGGTTGGTTTGTTTGTTTTTCTTCTGACAGTATTTAAACTTTGAAAACCAAGATTATGAAAGTAGGATCTAATCTTCAAGAACAATGCACCGTATTCTACCATATCCCCATTTTTAATGGTGCCCACTGATCTGTAATCTATTCATTATTGTTGCTGCTGCACTTTAATCTTTACAATGACACACTGCTGAATTCATTCTGATGAGAACACTAGTGGCAGGGATTTAGAAGAAACGTCTGTTACAAAAACCAATTTTAATATGTATTTTCTAAGGGAGTGGGTTTTAAATCTGAAAAAAAATAGTTAGGAGACAATTAAAAAAACAGAAGCTGGAGATGTTTACTAATAAACTTTGAGCACTGAGTTGAAAAAAAAGCCTATTGTGTTTTGGAAGAAATACAAAACCACAATCAGAACTTCAAAAGTGAACAGATGCTAAGGTAATGCTATTAACAAGCTCCACGACAGAATTAACAAGATGAGAAGTCATCAAGATGCGTTCTCATTTGCAGAAAATACTTATCTTCTGCAAAGTCATAAATGTGGATATTAGCTAAAAATATGTTAAAGCTAAAAATTATACCCACTGACCAGAGTCATTTTTAAATTCCTTCTCACATTACACTTCCAATTTAAAAAATTATTAATCCTTTCAAACAAATTCCAATTCATCACTGTTCTCATATTAAAATGTTCTTTTTCTATTACAAGCGACAAAAACAAAACCAAAAATACCCCATTATGTTCTGCTATTAGTTGGCATTATCAGGGACATGCACATTAAAATTATCTAAATGAAGAAGCAAATTTGCTTTGGAAGGAAACAACCAAAAAACATGTATTTCATTATTTGAAGTTAAATGTTAATACACACTTGTGACAAGAAGGCATACTCATCCCATATCTAAACAAAAAGACAAAGTCAGGTATGTATGTTGTGTCTGAGATGACTTCTTTGTGTGTACATGTTCAACGAGAACAGCTTTACTCCTATGAACTTCAGTAAGGGCCAACACAATAGACTCCATCAACTTTCCATGTTTTCTAATTCTTTCAAACTAACACAAGCAGTATAATCTCACATCTCCTGTGGCTACACCAGAAGACAACAGCAGTCATCATGGTCCGCTAGACAGATCAGTGGCTACCAAGTCAAAATAGAGAGAATCTAATCCTGGATTGGGTAACTGTTACCAGTGTAACCTTGGCTAAGTCAACACCTTTCTCTTTCATCTTTTCCATATGTAAAATTAAGATAATTGTAGCTACATTAAAATGTTATAAAGATTAATCACTTCTTATTTCTGAAGCACTTGAGACCACTGGAAATAGGCTGCATGCCAGTGCTAGAAGTATTTGCTGGTCTAGAAGAGCAGAAGTGCTACAGGGTGGATAGTGGGAAAGATAAGAGCCCCACAATCACTCATGTAAGTAAGGAGACTTTATTAGTAGCCAAAACACAAGAAGTCAGTTTACGCCATTTCTATACTTTGCAAACAGGCTTCGACCAGTGTACAAGTGTGTAACACTGTATTCTTCCTCCTTTTTAAGAACCTCAGTTCACTACAGACAGTACCTGTTAACACTTTTAGGCCTCTTCAGGATGCTAAAATATACAACCAATGAAAAAATATAAAGTATAAGAACCTTCACAAAATGCTACTTTTTACATTTATGTATATACATAAATTTGTGTGCATCAACAGACACAAATACACATACATATGCGCAGACCAAACTACTATTATTGTAAGATTTTATGGAGAAAGGCTCTCCAATGATGTAACGAGAGAGAAGCTTTATAGGTAACAGCATTCCCTTAGAATTGTGTGTCTGCTTAGCTAAAGGTTATTTTGTGTTCTTTACTTTTATATGATACATTGTCTTCAAGCTGTCCAACTCAAAACTCCAAGATTTTCTGTTTGGTAACCATCAGAGAGCACAGTCTTGCATAATACTGCAGCATCAGTCATGTCATTAATTTATGTAATGGAAAGCACAACTGAAAGTACTTACTATGATCTGCTTATGCAGATGTAAGCAACAGCTATGAAAGTGTTTCTAAAATACCGTGATGAGTAATTCTCACAAAAAATTTTCCCTATTAATATGGTAAAAATATGTGCTACATATAAATTTAACAATAAGCATTCTAAAACTAAAGAGCTGCATAAAAAATCTGAAATTTTATAATACAAAATAATAGTGGTATGATTTTACAGCAAATATTTGGGGTTGGGAACACAGCCTCTTGAACCTACCGCCCTGCATCTATAATTTAAGCATTCCTGTTCTTTAGTTCTGTGCTATTAAAAGGGAAAGACAGTTTTTCTGCTACGAAAGCTCAGGCAGTAGTACAGAAAATATAACTACGCAGACCAGTAAAGTAATTCAGTTTCATTACAGCCCCATTTAAAAACAAATAAATAAGGTATTGTAATTTTGATGTTAGCAAGGAAGACAATAAACGTCTCTGAAATAGACGAGGGACTGAATACAAGTTTCTGAAATTCTTTTTTTATGATTGAGCTTGCTCTGAAACAGGTGGTACAAGTGTGACAGCAATCAAAATTAGAAAAAAAGCTAGACCTAGAAAAAAAAAGCTGCAAAATGATAGTACGATGAGGGGGTTGGGTGAATCACAAACCAAAATTTCACAAATACTTTGAAGGTGAGGAAAAAAAGGAAAGTTATAAACAAGAACTTACAACCAACCTCTGGATTTATTGGAATAGCCTCTACAATCACAGGCAACCACATCTTATCAACCCTATTATAAAACAGTCAAGCTTCAACTATAGTTTGGTTGTTAGCTCCCATAGGGCCCACAGAAAAGCTATTACAGACACACACTCCTCTGACTTGGAAACAATCTCCCAACTTTCAGATTCTATTATGGTTTATTGCAACATGTTCTTGAATTTAAAGAACTCTTTTCACATTCTGCTGTTTAATCTCAATATACTCATAGAAAGCAGCCATACAACTCCCCTTCATCTTGGCTATGCTGGAGTCACGCTTATTTAATTTCACCTCTTCAAGGACAACCGGTGAATAGAGAACCTACCACAACAGGCCACCTTCCCAACTGTTCCAACAATCTTTGACTACTTCTAAATTAGTAAGCATTGCCATGCAGCACAACTAAATGAACAGGAGAAACGGTGCCAAAGATTCAACGTCTGTACACAGGGGTTTTTTTGCTTTTAGTCTGGACCTGCCTAATCTAGACTCACAATCAGTAGTAGGAAATAATATGCCTACTACTAAAATTTCTGCAAATGTTTGATCCATCAAGAAATCTTAGTGACGATCTGAAACCTTTTTTATCATACAGAACGTCTTTGATTAAGGTTTAAATAAAAAGCTGCAGTTTTGTTGTGTTTTTAATCTGACTTGGTACAAGAACCAACAGGACCAGAGATACCTTCCCAACTCACAAGGCAAATGGATCTTCTCAACTCACTAACAAAAAGACAAGAACAGCAAGTGAAGAGCAACACATCATTCATTTTCAAAAATTATTAAAGGTCTGAGCTGATGCTGAAACACTGCTTTTGTGTAACTGCATGATGCAAATGTTTCTCAGCTGTCTGGTGGTGAACATATTTTTGAGCATAGGCAGTTTCAAGGAAAGTGTGAACGTGTAACGGGGATTTACTTCAGGGCTTTAGTAAGCACACAAAGACAAAAGAGTGCTTTCTGCATTATGTAGAAAATGAGAGTATGAGGCCATTAACCAAGAAATTTTTACTATAAAGTGAAAAAATGAACATCTACATCATGGAGAAAACAAGGAGGGAAGGGATAGTTTGGAGATGGATTGGTGGTTTGTTTTTTGTTTTGGTGAAGTAGAAATTCAAGCCATAAAGAAAAAAACCCTGTTACTTTCCCCAAAAAATTAGGGCAAACAATGGCTTTATGATGCTTCCTTATGCTGCAGCTTTACACATAAAAAAAACCCTAAAAGCACTTCAACTTGATGGGCCTGACACATGGAAATTGAACACCATTCCTGTATAAATGAAAGGTCACGAAGCCGAAGATTTTTCAAAGCCAACATACCGGCAAACTTAACATCAAAAAATTTGGTTTTATTTTTGAAATTTTAATAACAAAGCAAACAACATCTTTGCTATATGAGACACAAAACCAGGTAAAAACGTATGAAAATATTTTATTGAAACAGTAACACTACAAAAACTAGGGGGGCGGGAAAAAAAAAGAGGTTTTGTTCAATTATCATGTTTTAGATGAATTAGACTGGCTTAACGGTGTTACGGTTCATGGTTCCACATGGCTTGCATGATGAAAATTCGAAAGACTCAGTCTGAAAATTTCCCATTTGCAATGACGCAAATATCCTTCAATAAGCACAACTGACAAATACAGAAAAATTTATATTACATGTAATATTATATTGTACTCACACTTACATAACTTAATAATTTTATATGATTATCCAATGACTCAGGACGAAAAAACTAACAAGACGTACTGGATCAGTACTGAATGAATGGGGTCAGGAACATGAATCAAAGTCCAGACACTGCAGGAGTGTTCATGGGAGGCTGGTCAAGGACTCCACAGTCATTCTGTCCTGTGGCAAATACTCTCCACACCAGAGTTACCACCAAAATAACTTGGCCTTCCAGAACAAAAATAAAACCCATGAAGCCTAATATGATCATTAGTCCTTGTTTGGTTAATCTCAGTCCCAAGCACCTCATATGCTACCAAAAGTTATCACTGTTTTTCAGCCATCTCATTTCAATAGAAAGCGCTAGTCCCTGTTGGTAGCTGCCAAGTATTTTCTTAATGGAAATGTCAATATTTTACAATCAGATTTTGATTCATTGTGTTGTCTGTCAACACTTGTGCATTGCTTTTGTATCAGTTCAAATTATTCTCTACCAGAAAAACACACAGTTCCCAGTCCATTCAGAACAGGCAGGAACATAAAAGCACACAAGTTGTCAGAGAGAATGACAAGATTTAATTTTATGATAACGTGAATCAAAAGAATATTCTAGCATTTAATCAACAGGATTTCTAGAAGGTAAAATTTTCCAAATTTTTACATAAAAGTAGGACACAGCATTTTACTCTATGATTAGAACTGCTGGTCTACTTTGAAAGCAGCATATCAAAACAAATAGAAATTAATGCTTTCATGTTTTATTACTTAAAATAGTTATGCTTTTCCCCTCAAATCCATTTGAAACGGGGACAGGCTTTGAAGTTACTACGTTAGCAACAATTTCTTTCTAAGATATTCAAGCTGTATAAATGTTACCCTGGAGAAAACTGTCAGGCATCTGAACAGGGGAAATTCTTAATTCTAAGTGCTTGAAACCAGTTTCTAATAAGCTGTGAGACACTGGTGCTCACCAGGTCTAAACTCTTACTACAATTTCAGTAAGACTAAAATAATTTCCTCCTTTTAGAAAAATTAAGATAACTAATTATAATTTAGGCTTTCTTTAACAAATTAGCTTTTAAATATAGAAATATTTTTCTTACCATTACACACAAAAGTGGATGTACTTAAACAATTCCAAAATAATTTCAGTATACTGTAATTTAAATTTCTATTGAATGCTGACCATGAAATGGACAAAAAGAATAACAATTAACTAATCTATGTAACATCACAAATATAAGCTGAATCACTTGGCATCCTGAAACTCAGCATAAAATATGAAGCCTATGGAATAAACTCATGCTGAACTACCCAATGTTTAAATAAAGATGTATTGATGAAGTATATGGGTCTAATCATAAAATCTTTTGCAAAGACTCGAGCTAGCAATGACGAGCAAATCATTAGTAGTGATAATGGAACAGAAAGTAAAAACTAAGAAACAGTTATTCTTAACTGTTTCCTGCTTAGTATTTTAAAAGACAACTCAACATTTTAACCACTTTAAATACAGTCTTTCAATCTGCCTAATGTTTCAAGGAATTTCCTGCTATACTCACTTCCTTACTTTATCTTTTTGCATAAGTACCCATTATATCCTATACAAGTATCTGAAAAGCACATGGCCCTCATAGAAAAAAATTGCACTTTTATTCATAGCTTAATCAAAAGATTTAAATTGTATTTAAAACAGCAGGAGGGAAAAAAACTACTGAACTCAAACTTAGATTAAGTGTCCGTTCTATATGCTCTCTACTGATCCTGAAAAGAATACATGAAAGCATGTCCAATGATGAAGAGAGTGCAATCAATACAGCTCAATTTGTCTGCTATAATCTCACACTCCAGAATACGCCTCAGCTAATTAGAAGTAAAAGCTAAGTTTGTGATGTGAGGTGTAACTGAAGCATGAAATTCACAGCAAAGATAAGCTATAACTTTGAAATAAAAGCGTTTTACTACCTATTCTGCCTTTAACACCTACTGAGAATTGTAGTCTTACATCTTTTGGACTGATGGCTTTTAGAAAGCCTTTTCAACTTACTTAAAAAGCAGAACAAAAATCAAGAACCTCCTGTGCAAATGCAGAAGCTATCAAAAATTTTTAAAAATGCTTCCACATAACATAACTACTTGGTAAATTTGACCAAAGAGCTCAGAATACCCTTGAAATAATGAAAACTCCAAAATCACAGACTATATCAAATAATGAAAGGAAAATTAAGTTCAGAAAAATATTAGTGATGGTGAAAATCCTTCTGAAATGTTCAGCTTTTAAAGGAAATCTCTATTAATTTACTAACTAAATTTACTGCGGTAAATCCAGATTTTGTCATGTTAAGATATTAAAAAAAAAAGAGACTTCCTATTTCATTTACCGACCATCTTGCTCTGCACACAATCTCCAAAACTACCCAAAAAGATGATTTAAGTGAGTGTTTTATGGAAGTTTATAAATAATTTAAAAAATAAAACTAAGAGACATATGAAGAAAAATAGAAACCAAGTTTTCTCAAGTATAATAGTTTTATTGTATTTTTAGAAGGAGTTCTCATACTATCCTGATTTGGTACTTCAACGTTCAGACAAGGTGATGATGATTCCTGGAGATGTTGTACATTACCTTCTTGCCAGATAAAAACTGCTTCTGAGTAACTGCTTCTAACACATTTCAGAGCAGTTTCGAAACATGCAGAACACTAACACAATGTAGCAGCACACTAGTTTTATGAAAGTTTGGAAATCAGCACCTTTACCACGTTATCAGTTCTCCATTGTACCACTTACCTTCTGGTCTGCTCTACGGGCACAAAAATAATTTTAATTCATGGAAATCTAGCTGCATTAAGTACAGTTATGCACATGCTTCTGCCATTGCGGATTTGAGTTGTAAGACAGAAACAAATCCAGCAAACTTGCCATATTGCAAAACCAACCTACTACTTACAAGTTTATTTTGAAGTATTTACAAGTATTTTCCTAAAGATCTGCACAGAGAGTTGCATATCTGGGTCCTAAGGTAAGCAGAAGACCAGGTCTTTCATTTCCTGAAGGCAGCCTTCAATTTCCTGCCACTATTATATAGCAACATTAATAATCATAAATTATCTCAAATACTAAGAAAATTAAAGCTATAATCTATTTCTATGTGGTGGTGAATAATGAGAGGAGCTTTATGACTTTTTCTTTTTACCTTGAAACATCATTGCTAATAACCTGAAAATAAATAACTCAGTTCAGACTGTATTTTGCCAATATCTAAACCACTAAGAATTTGCAAGTCTATTCACATTTATGACCTTCTTCGAGTACAGAGACAGCACAAGACGACACATCAACTGCATTCTTACCAGTAACTGTTCTTGGTCTTCCTTGGCATCCTTGTAAGAGGTGGATCCAGGCAACCAAGATGATAATGGAGTTTACAAGTATCACACAGTAGCAGTAGGTGTTGATCATGGTTCTTCTTGCAAATTCCACAACTTTTAATGTAGGTAGCAGAAAAGCATTATAATTACATTTGAGCTCGTAAAGAGTAAGTGATACATCAGAGCACATCCCCCAGTTTCAATACAAACATGTGGCAACTTCAATTTCAATGCATCATTTAAGTGCATAATTACTTTTTAAAGCGCTTTACATATACACAGTAAACTATAAAAGGCACCTCATTTAGTTAACAATAAAATGGCTTTCAATCTAACTTTTGAGGACTTATAACAAGTAAGTAATCACTCGATATTTCAACAAAATGTACCAGTGGCAAATGGAAAAAATACTACCTGTGCCATCCAAAGGCTTTAATAGAAAATTATGCTATTATCAGTCTTAACAATCATATCCTTATTTTAATAACACGAGCACTCTGAAATACATCTGTGCTGTGCTATTATACTGGGTAATATATCAACTCATAAGAAATCACATTTCCTTTTTATTTTTGTTTTTTTACTGAAACTGAAATTTTAGTTATTTCAAAAAGATCAGATGTTCATTGATTCCATTATAAAATGGGAGGAACTAAAGGACCAGGTTTGAATGAACCAGAACTAGTAAAGCATGACTCCTGTTATATAACATATAACAGTTCGTGTATATGTCTAAATTGCCAAATTGTCTAAATTGCCACGTTCTCAAGATGACCACGTCTCGCAGCATTAGAATTAACTTTTGCTGATGTAACCCACCATCTCTTAGCCTGCCAGCGGGGCAAGGCCTGGCTGCTGCCCTCTAGATAAGTGACAGACTATGCCACTTCTCAGCTGGTGGCAAGAGAAGGAGATCTAAGATGATACGTATATTCTGCACAGTTGTGCTCCGGGATACTAGTATGTGTTCCACTGTTAGGCTTAGCTAAAATCCGGTTGGTAGCTTTGCAACTTACAGAAGCAGGGAAAAAGTGGAACAATGACAGAGAAATTGAATAAATTTTACTTTCTTGGGAACGAGTAGAAATAGAAGTATGGAAATTGAAAACACAAGATATCCCAAAGCATTTGACAACCCATGAGCAAGAAGTAAAAATTCTTATACGGCAAGTGTTCTAACACACCCAGCCACCGTGACTAAATGGCAACAGCACCGTTTGCAAAATCGTCAACACAGATGACTGCATTCAAAAGACAAGACGACAAGTTAAAAGTTTTCACATCATGGAGACAAAGGACTCTTCTATTTCAGCTGTAAAGAGTTACCTTTGTCCTTAAAGCGCTGCTGTCAAAGTAGCAAAAAAATTCAAACCTTACTGATGTGTGCTAAGGTGAAGAATTGACTACTGTTCGGCTTAGCCTTCAGAAGTAAGTAAAACGTATAGACAACTCTGAAGCATTTTGTTTCTTAAAATTTAAGCAAACAATTTTCTCTTAACACTTGTAAAACTGTAACTTATTAGATATTGTATCTATTCCGTTAAGACTTCATTACTTGCCTGTAAAGCACGGCCGGAAGCATAGATGTCTTTTGTGTTCCTCCTTCCTTTTTACTTGGTTTCCTTTCCTTAGGAGCACGTAAAATTGCTGGTATGTTCAACTTCTATTGGATTTGAACAAATGCAGTACACATGAGTGTTGAGACTTTTAGAGAATACCACTCCAGCCTCAGTGCATGAAGAACAAGACTCAAATTATGAGTAGGAAATTGGTTAGCTAACTATCTTACAGACAAGAGCAACTACAGATGCTTAGCCCAGTATGATTTGTAACATAAAGTAATTTTATACTCTTTTTTTCGATTCAATAAATAAAAACCATATTGAAATACTAGCTTTTAAAATTTTTCTTCAAGCTTCAAATAGAGGGATGGACAAAGAGGGATGGACAAAGATGCATTTGTATAGGCAGCTAAAAAAGCAAAGGCAAATGAAACAAAATTCACAGAATACTGAGGCAGTTTATTTTCCCCAACGTCCCTGCTACACTGGTGCTCGATAGGTTAATTAGAAAAATTATCTTATTGGACCAAGCCCTCCACAAAGCAGATGAGATTCTCTCCGGGTTTCTACTAATCTGCAGTATGCTAGCTTCTCAGACAGCAACCATCTATCAAAGTCATTTCTCAGCAGCCCCATGGGTCTGCATCTGTTCAACCAACTGGAAAAAAAATGTCATGCAAGCTGTGTAAATGAATTCTACTCAACTTTTTTTTTTTTTTAATTTTTTTTAGCTAGTAACATTTGCACTGGGAAATGTATTTGTGAATACTTAAAGCCATGTTAAAAAGGAGGGAAAAATAATCTTGATTCAAGAGATATGGTATGTGAGAATCCTTCTTTACAAGTAGAAAAGACAGGCAGACAAACAGAACTACAAAAAGCTAGCATACCTTAAGAACTACTACTGCATAAAGAAAGGGTAAGCTTCACTTTCTAAACAGCAGCCCAAACTAAGGAGTACCAAAGGGCATAACAAAATTGTGACCTAATAGTACGCCTGCATCTTCACAATGAACAGTTTATTCAATCTTCTTCAAAATCATAATTGGAAATCATTTCATTCTCTCTATGACATCTAAAATATCCATTGCCATTTAAGAACTTTGACATAAAACATCTATCAAAAAACTGCAAAAATCTACACTTCTCTCCTTTCCCTGTGTGTACCAATGAGAACAAAGATAACTTCTCGCAACAATAAGTAATCCAAATCTTCTCCTCAATATTTATATTCATTTGACCAAAATATTCTGCTCTGTCCAGTTAAAAACCATCACATACATACTGCACTTTTACAGATTTATATCCTATAAAAGCCATAAAGAGTTATCATTTGAAGCCAACAATAACTAAAGACAATGTGGAGACAAAAATGGTAGGATTAACTCATGCTTCACGTTAAGGTTCATCACAAATGACAGGTCTATCAGTTACACCAAATGAAAGAATTTTGCAAACAAGATCACTATTACAACAACAAAATTAAGCTACAGGTTCCCAATAGGTGGTTTCTAGAAGTCTAGGTATTTCAATCAGGAAACATTATCCCCAGAGTAAAGCTCGGGTCTGATCGAATCAATGTATTTGGCTACAGAAGTGACAGACAGAAAACAAAAAGGACTATTCTTGGAAAAGCAGGTCTGTCTATGAACTATAAGGTGTGTGTGTGGGGGTGATGTGACCAACCAACCTGTCCAATGATTCTACCCAGCAGAGCCCAAATGCCTTGCCCTTCATTTCGCAGTTTTCCATTCATATTTTGTAGCTCTTCCAAGGATTCACACAGCTGAAAATGTAAAGAAAAAAAAAAAAAGAGGAATGAAAAAAACATCAAGAGTTATTTAACAAAATTTATTCAACCTCTTACCTATCTAGGATGCATTACTTTACTGTGGGATTAAAAAAACAATGGAACTCATGTCAAAATAGCTGAGACCAGTGCAATCAGTCAGCAATTTAACAGAACTAAGATGAAAACCTGGGCAGCCACCTGTTTTGTAAAGAAGATCTAGAGCATTTCAGCATGACAATAAGGTTTCATAAAGTCAATTAGAAAGCAAAACTAAAATACAGCAACATCTTTTATATGCTGTCCATACTACTTAAGCAGCAAGATTATGACAAGTAACCATATAAATGAATTAAAGCTCTATATTACCACACCAAACAACACTCACTCTCATAGAAAGAAATATGATTTATTAAAAGATGCATGCAGAATTTCTTTTGTTTTCCTTCTGGAAGGAACTGTTAGTTACCACCCAGCATATATCAGCTATTAATTTTGTTAAAAGCCCTGTAACACAATCTCCTTCCCCTTTATCATCTTTGGGCACTTCACAAGGACCTGCTGCTTCATTTGCATATGTTCTCATTTAAAACACACATCCAACAGTTTAACAATAGCAACGCTATTTTTTGTCATCACTAATGATAGTTTGCTGAATTCAGCAAGAATTATAGCATGTCATTTGTCACAAAAGATACAGTATTTCCATGTTCCATTTCAAAATATTTTAAGATTGAAATAAAGAAATAATTATTTACTAAAAATGCAATTAAAAAACAAAATACTTTTTTAACCATGATGATGAGTTAATAAAAAATTATATTAGCAATATTTTGGAGGAGCAATGCCATCATGTATAGGCCCCAAATTTCCTTTACTCAAACAAAACACTACAGATGTGTGAACACTGATTATTTCAGCCTGAAAATTAGTCAAGTCATTAAATCTAGGATGAGCGCAACTGGAGTTGGAGTCACTATAAATAAATGGCGCTCAGACGCTCCTAGGTTTCCACTTATCAGGTAGGGTTCCAAGCAGAGAACCAAGCAGGTTCAAGAAGAACCTAGAACTACATACAAGCAAAACAAAACAAAAAAACAGAGAGAGAAGAGTAGTGAAACTCACATTTTAGAAGTTGATTCTACCTTTATTGGGGGGTGGACCACAGATTATTTGAAATACATTTTTAAATATTACTTTCAAAGAAAGAATAGTTTATATCTTTCTTTCTGAGCCATTTTGTTTGGAAAGCAAAATGCTATCAAAGTTAACATCAGCAATACTACAACAGTACAAGAGTTTAGTATCCCTTTTTCTTCACCTTATTATACTCCACATGAAGCTTTTCTTGCTCATTTTCTAATTTATCCTTGATATTCTTCTGTTCAGCCATATTCTCCTGGATCTGAATCATGCGCATATTTCTCTCTATTTAAAAGATAATGGCATTATTGCCCATTCTTGAATATACTTTAAAGTTTTATGCATTGAAAAAAGTGAAGCAATGAAAAGCATAAAACCATAAGAACACAAAACTATAGCCTATAGGTTTATTACATGTACTGAGTACAATGAAGTCATAACATTTATGTTTTGCTGCATAAATAGTATAGTTATTTAAACAGTGAGCATTGATCAACCATCTAGTGAACAGTCCCAAGTCACGCTATTCCACACAGAAATGGAGAAAAACGTAAGAAAGAAAAATGATACTAAAAGGTACCTAAGCTTCCACTCCCCTCTTAGCAAAGACAGTTTAGCCTCCTGTTTATATTTGAAAGATCTTCTTTTCTGAAATGTCTTTTTAAGAAAAATAACTTTCTGTGTAAACAGACATACTAAGCAATAATATACCTGACCTAATATGATGTCCTAATATTTGTCTATTAACATCAATGAAATACAAGTGAAATAAAAAAGCTAATGAATTAGCACAATATAAATACAGCACAGTGATAACTTTTCATTGAGGGAAATACGCAATTTTCATCCTTACCAAGGTAATAATTCACAAAATCAGCCGTGAGAGCTGGTTGTTTATGTTTTCTTCTTCCATCAACACTGGAACTAGTATCTGAAGTGTCCACTGGAAAAATGTCTGTACTAATTCCCATTAATTCAGCTTTGCGCATAAGCTTGCGTATGGCTGAAGCGCTGCTAGTAAGTGGCCGTGGCAGCTTCTCCCTGGGAACCCAGGCCTGAGGCCTGGTGGTGCGGGCCAGCTCTGCCTTGGCACGATATTGCTGCAGCCTGGCGTTGATTCGAGCCTGAAATAAAGAATTCCATAAATTAAAGCCATACGGGAACAATGCGAAATTGGGTTTGAGTTATATCCTTTTGTAACACATTCTCATTTTATTTTCATTTTAAAAGCTGCACGATCTAATCAACGTCATTTTCATTCCAGAACTCTACAACAGAAGAAACAGCCACTGATACAGACATTTGACTTTACTTCAAAACACATACACAAATAACATTATCCTTTCACTAGGTTTTGGAGCTATGTACAGGTTTCTTGATGACATTTCCCCACCAATGAAAGTAACACAAACGGTCGCTGGCTTTCAGACAATCCCTTCTAATAATGATAATTTGCTGGCACTGTGAAAACTCACTACTGGGAAAAGTCTCAGCTGAACTATCAACAATACATTTAGATCCTTTAAACTGGTATCTATATGAGCAATAAAAGTTGATGAAGAACATTTTTGCCATATTTGATATCGTTTCACAGGAACTCCTTTCTCAATGCCACATCTCTTTATAAACGTTAAACTAGCTGATTATAGTGTGCCATGACCTCAACCCAAGCAGAAGTGAAGTAGGCAAGAGAAGCTCACAACATATATTGTTGATGACATATGTATATTTGCAACCATCTGGGAGATGAAACCCAGAAGACCAAGTTGCTACCGAAAGCTGGAAAACACTGTCTTGTGGGAACTCTGCATAGTGGTAATTCTGGCAGAGAATGACATCAGCATATAAACCTTCAAAGGCAAAACTCCAGCTGACTATCAGAAGTTGTTTACTTGCCTGCAGGAAGAACTACCTCACCATATGGCATGAGATACTCCTGAGACAAAAGCAAAAGAGTGTGCATATGTATATATACATATATATATATATACACACACACATGCTACGGTTAAGGAACATCTCTGATTACAAATACAATTGTTGAAGGTAGTATTACAGACAGTTTAACACACGTTACCTTACTAGGTCTTGAACATTAATAACCAAGAAAGTGCAGGCTAGCTCTCACCCCAAGGGGCTTTTTTCCTGGACCCCCGACAGCACCAGATCCACCTATAGCCACGACCCCATTTTATTCCCCACTGGAAGGACTAAAGATGGTTTATAGCTTCCTCAGCTAAGATGCTTCATTACATGCTCAGTTCTGAAACCCTTGGGGTCATTGAAGATGTCATAGAACTGTATACCTAAAGCCTTATTCCAGAAACAGATCACAGATTAAAATGACTAATGTCTAAATGGAATCTCAAACTCAAGTTGCTTGGATTTAAGCAATTTTCAAGTATACACTCTACTCAAGGAATGTGCATTTTCTTTATTGACATAAAAAAAAGTACTCCAATGTAGAACATCTTCGAACAATCAATAACTGTTCTAGACAGCTTTGGATATTACACTTTTTAGAGGGATTCACTTTCTTCGGCCACATGACTTGCCAGATCATCAGCTCAGTTATTTCTGCCTGGGCTACAAAGCACCAAATAGCAGTTTCTTTCCTCCTTCAAAAGTGTGCCTCAAAAATCCACCTTCACAATACCAGATAAATTATTTGTACAACTGCATACTTATTTATGTTAGCTCAATGTTTGTAAATCTTACTTAAGCCTACAAACTCCCCTGGAAGTATATATTTACTTCTTATTTTCTTTTTTTTCAGACTAAGCTGTCTCAAGATTCATAATTCTCAGACAAACTTTAACAAAGATGGTTGATTTTGCTGGTGGGATTTTAACTTCCTCGTGCAGACAACACATGGTAAGATAAGGGGTGAATTCAAACGTACTTTGTGCCAGCTCCCCAGTCAGACATTTCTAGTATGTATTAAGTACCCCTTACAGTTCTGCATTTCTAAAAAGGCACAGAAACCACTCAAAGACAAACAATTACTACATGTAATATCAGTATATACAACTGGACATGGAAATATATTTTTCAAGCATCCAATCTGTTTCCATCTGCGTAAACTCAGGCACACGCACAATGCTAATGCAAAGTCGTACAACACCAGAGCCATCAATAGTGAAATCAAGTGGTTTTACAAAATGTATGCAAGTTATCACATTTGTATCAAGTAAGTCCAAATGTAGTTTTCAGCATTCATTCTTTCTTTTTCCGAACACTTAACCCAAATAATTTAGATTA
Organism: Caloenas nicobarica; assembly: GCF_036013445.1. NCBI lineage: Eukaryota > Metazoa > Chordata > Aves > Columbiformes > Columbidae > Caloenas > Caloenas nicobarica. The sequence continues at coordinate 29,385,268 of NC_088246.1, read as the reverse complement.
AAAAATCTGCAGGGTGTTGGTTTGGGGGAAAGAGGAGGAGAAGAGGGAGATGCTGGGAACTTACCAGCGTTACCACAACTGCTTAACAAACACCTGAAAACAGAGCTAATAAGCCCTGTTGGACCCAAACTGATTCTGCACAACCAGCACTTACCATTATGCTGGGTGGTACTCATATTATGGTGATTTCTCCACTACACAGGTGCATCTCACATAATTGAGAGCTGAGCGTTTTCCCGTAAGAATTATGTAAACAGTTTCAAATCAAGCAATATGAAGAAATAGAAATATTTTATTCAAAATTATATTATTGAGTTTGCTCATATTCATTCTCAACTGCACAGGTCATATTAAATTAATATTCTCTTCTCTTGTTCAAAGATCTTTGAAGAACTAGAAATGTATGATTTTTTTAAAATAAGAAGTTTGATGATATGAAGATTTATTTTCTGATCATTAGACTACAGTTCTGCCTTCAGAAGAAAACAAACAAACAAAAAACCCCAGTTATTTCTCTCCCATAACTGCCCTCTAATATTTACAGCATTTGCTACTTTCTGCAACAAATTAGGCAGGATTCATTCAGATACCAAACTGCTTTCCTACACAGATGTGATTTTGCCACAGAATGCAGGTTCAGTCTAAGCAGTGAAAGTATGCCATAAATTGCTCAGAATAAGAAAAACTGATAAAGTACACACACTAAAACATATCGAAGTACACAGATTCCCTCAGAAGGACAGAAACCTTTACATCAACAGGACATTTGTCAACTGAGCTTATGCAGTAACTAACAGTTTTAGACAGATCCACCAACAGACAGAGATAAAGATGTTGCCTAAGATTTTCAGACAACTCCCACTCAGCAGAACAGATTTTTTTTTTCTAGGAAATCTTTACTATGAAAAAACCCACCAGATAGAATTCTACTTAGGCCTACAAAAAGTTAAAAAAGGATCTAACAAGAAAAAGTTTTAGGCAAGCTAAACTCTTCTGCCAAGTTCAAGATATTACTAAGGGAAAAAAGTAGATTTTTACTGAACTTGAGTATAGAAATATGCCTAATTTCTTGTCTGGCTGTCTTTTTTTGTTAAGAATATTGAAGAAAATGTTAAGCAAAATCTGTGAATTACAATGTAAATGTAATTACCAACTTTTTGCCTCAAAGGTGAACAAAAGAAGATTTTTGAATTCAGACAAGCAAGGACATCCCTCTTTCATAACTAATTTTTTGAGAATCGTTCTTAGAGACCAAAACCTACAAATAATTCACTGCTTTGTCAAATGACCATGCACTATCAATATATTTTACCTTTCATTTCCTACTATAATCACAATTTCCCAGCCTCTTCATTTCTTTCTTGTTTAACATGGATGATTAATACAGAAACATTTGTGTCATGAATACAATACCTGAGCTTCTGGTGAGAGCTGTTTTTCTCTTTCCTGCAAGGACATTTTACAGTAAGATTGTAATGCCAAGTAATTCTTCCGCTTCCATTTTCTGTCTAACCTGTCCGCATGCTGTTTACAATAAGCAAAAAAAGGGTCAGCTATATCCTGTTTCAGAGAAAACAAAGGGGAAGGGAACAAAAATAAAGTAAGACATATAAGGCCAAAAGCCTCTGAACAGCACAAACATTCTGGCAATCGGTTCAAACAGACATGCTTTTAACAACTAATATGTATGTTTCTAAATCAATTTTGTCATGTTTATGTAATTTACCATATAAAGTGTTTTTCCACTGTTTTCATTGCATGACCCTAAATGTTTTTAAATGTATTAACTGCTTAACTCTCTACTGTTCAATCACTGTACTATTTCCTCATTCCCAGAAAAAACAGCAGAAAAAAATCCTAAGTACAACTCCCTTTAACATATAACATGCATTGTTAACTTCCTGTTGCATCACTGTGTCTTTTCCATTATACAAGGAATTTACAATTCTGAATAATACCAAAGGCAATATATTCGGTCTTCTCAAATTATTTTCCTAATGCTTTTGGTGGTTATACCCTCACATGATTTATCATGTCTCAGATGATTTTTTTTCTCCATTTGTCATTCTTTGCTCCATCAGATCTGCACATGATGATGGCTGTAAGTTTATAGCAACTTTAAGCACTTGCAAACCTTGAAAGCAGACTACAAATATCTGAGTCATGAGGAGAAACTGTTTGAGAAGTATATTACATTGCCAGTATATTTGCAAGTAGAAAAATCATCATAAATGTAAAGACTAAGAAGAAAAACTTAAAACAGTCTTCCTTCATAAGGTAATAAAAATATTAATAAGTAATTTGCCTATCCAATTTTCCTTTATTCCACCTATAAAACACAGACATATAAAATCTACACAGGCGTTCTTCAGCAACATATTTATGATTTAGATTTTTAGAGTGTGTGACAACTTACTTCTAAAGCTTAGCAGCACCTTAAAATAAGATTAAGTGAGGAATTGATAAAAAATATTTTGGTTACAGAAAACATGCAACAAAATCTTAAGGCACAAAGGCAAGTAAATGTGTATGCCTAGAAGAAATTCACATAGAGTATTTGAAGAATCAACATTACCCATAATTTATTAAGGACAACAACAATGAGGTAATTGTGCTATTTATCAGTTTCACAGAAGAAAGTATTTCCTGATTAATTTAAGAAACACTTAGTGGTCTGCTGTTTTCAGAAACAACAGTGTCAGTGTTACAGTGCAAGTAATGCTTGTTTGTGTGTTACCTGTGGTACTTCCTAAGGCAATAAGAATTTAAATTGTGCAGCTATGAACACGAGAGGCTTAATTCAACTGATATATATCAGGATGAAATTTCGCAACCTAAAAGTACTCATACCATAAAAATGAATTTGGAAGTAGGAGCTTCAAATCTATATTGCTTTAATCATAGTACAGGGGGAAAGCTGCTAAGAACAGATATTAAAAAAGTTATTAGTAGGTTATAAATGTTTGATTTCCATTCAGATTCCTACGATCAATGTTACCATAACACAAGTCATATACCTGTACTGCAGTTTGAAGAAAATACTGGAAAACATGCATAAAAAAATGACATTACAAATGCAGTTAATTTCTCAAGACACTCCTATTTGGTATGAAACAGAGATTACTATACTACATAAACTACGTAAGTAGTTTTAGTAGGCAAAGTTCAAGAATTAGAGTTAGAATTCATGTCTGTATTGACTGACAGTCTATTAAGCTTACTTCTGCGTTAACCTTCTCCGGCCCTTTTTCCAGGCCATTTTAAAAAATGTCCAGAGTTGGACAAGAGCCCTCCCTGGACAGCCTCTTTACTTGGCCTAAGACTGGCTACTGATTTACAAAAACCTTGCTCAGGGTTAGCGAGCAAAAAAGGCACAATTTCAGGTTGTCTTCACAAGCTTTCGACACAATTGTCTCCTTCTATCCTTTCCATAGCTACCTCTTCTGCTGCTGCTTCTGAGAGGAGGCCTTCCTTCTGAGCACAAGTCACATGGAAATAGGCTCTGCACATCCCAGCATCACAGCTAATGCATACACCAGTTCTGGCAAAACGGGGATCTTCGCAAAAACTGCACTCCTTTATAGAGAAGAGTGGAAAATGCCACAGTAAATATTTCAGATGTGTTTTGCCTAATACGTGTTAATTTACTTTTTACATATAAAAACTAAACAGGTAGATTTACTCCTGTGTAGTACAGAAACTAAGTATGCTGCTGATAGGTGACACCACTTAAAACTTTACCCCTTCCCAACCACCACGATTGATTTCATTTTCACCAAGAAATGGAAAAGTGTTTAAACAACCTAAACAGCATGTTGGATGAATTTTAATATGAGCTTCCATGTCTTGTATTTCAGAGCAAAAGCTAAATATCACCAGAGCAATTAATGCACAATTAATCAGATAAGTATGGTATCATAAAACAACATTACTGGTCAGCAAATATTCAACTGTTCAACAAGTTCAGAGGACAAACAACAAAAAAAAGATCTCGATCACTGAAAACCATAGATAATTACATAGACATCCTCTGATAAGCAACGACTGATGAGTGAATGTGTGACAACGCAGAAAAAAAAATACTCAAGAATTGTAAATATCAGTAAAGAAGGTTGTGATTCACTTTATTAGGGCACTATGGCTTCAGCTACATGCATTCTAGGCACAGGCACCTGCAACACAGCAAATTGGCATCCCCTAACGTGACCCGGAATTAAAAAAACCCTTATTTTTCAACCAGATTAATTCCTCAGTCTGTTTCACCACAAATTCATACCAAGCACCTGTGCCAGCAAACTAGAGTGATGAGCACACAGGCAGGAACAAGTAAATGGGAACATGGGCTGCTTAAGGAGTGCTGCTACCCAGTGCATAAACATGATCTGTAAGTACACTGGGGTGTGCATTTCTTAATTTCTCACATGCTCAATACAGAGCAAAGCTGTGTATCACCTACAGAAAATATCTCCATGCAGAATGTTAAACAGCAGAAAGGAATGGCAAAGAAAACTCAGTGATCGAAGAATCTCAGAACACCACATACACTACACTAGACGGGCACTCTTTAGCTGTGTAACAGCAACATGTAACAGGTAAGAAATGAAGTGAAAAAGAAAATTAAATTAAGCTGGTTTTGCAGGGGGCGATTTAGCTAAGTAAGCTGTAACTTCCACACTTGATCCAGCAAACAGGGTTTGTTTACAGCTCTGTGAGAGTAATGAGTCCTCATCTGAGCAGGTCACTTTCACCTTACTCACAGTAAGAAAATACACCCAAATTCTTAGCCCTACTCCTATACATCATCATAATAATAAAAAAAAAATTAAATGCGCAATTCATTGCAACAACAGTTTGGGAGTTTTGGGAGCTTGCTTGGACTTTTTTTTATACAAACATTTCTAAACAATCCTGAATGTCTCAGGGGGTCCATGCTGAACATGCTCCTGATACAAGTATGTTGTACATGGGCAATCCAAAATGTTTTCATTTATTTAATATATTATATATATTTTTAAAAACGTACTATTTTCATTTAGCATTCAACTTGACAAATTGACATTCCAGAAAATGAAACTGCCTGTGTGCAAATGAAGCATTAGAGCAGCAGGCGAACGACGACCTTTCCTCACATTAACCTGATAGATACGGTTTCTCCACACTGTCCCCATATGCTACAGAAACAGTATTTAGCAAATTACTGACTGCTATCCTCTGACCATTGCTATGGTTTTCTGTATGGTTTGTGCATGATCCCTTTTGATACGGATCAAAAACATTTACAAGTAAAACCATTTTAATTTTAGAGCCACTTTTCTGTTCCAAGTTGAGAGCCACATGGAGCTGTGATTTTTTTTTTAATACTGCTTTGCAGTAATGTTTTTGTATGCATTCTAGCTTAGAATTATATAGACCTTACAGTAATTCTTTACTGAATCTGTCGCTTTCTTAATCAACCCAACCTTCCATTTCTCTATTTCACATCCCATAAATCCTCTTCATTTTCCATTCACACTCTGGCAATCTGCCACTAACTGACTTTAAAAGAAAGTAATTAGCACTTGCATAAAAAATAAGGAAAATTAGGAGGAAAACAGTGATGGAAATTATGGAGAAGAGTGGTAAGGAAAATAGAAAGAAAAAAGGGAGGGAAAAGCAATGATAAAGCAAATGTGAAAATACTTCATCTCAGTTTTAGTCCTGAACCTCACCCCAACTGCTATAGACAAGAAAAATAAAGCTGGGAAGATGTATATGCTTCTATTATATGTAAAAATGTAAAATAAAGCTACACGTTGGCAGTACGTTTCTTCTAAACTTACCTTGGCACCATACTTTGAATAATTCATTTCTGTAAGTGTTACTGGACGCAGTTTGTCAATATCTCCAAATGCCACTCCTGGAACATAGAGGGCACAAACAATATGTACCCACCTAAAACAGCAGATAAAACTAGGTTACTGTTATCAACATTTTGTTCCTGTATTATACTCACCATCTGCAGATTTCAAAGTGCCTTGTAAATGTTACAGATGCTAGAAGAAATGTGCTTGAAGGAAAGCACACTAGAAGCAGGGAGAGAATGCACATTTGGAATTCAGCAGCTCACACACTGAACCACAGAGCACAGCTTTTCAAAGCCCCTGGGATTGCTCTGCCTGTCTGGATCAAAGGCTGGGCTACCATCACCTTTTGGGTCTGATGGCTCTCACGTGGGGCTCCGCACCTCTTTTTATGCAACATGAAACGCATATGAAGATTTTGATACTACTTCTAAGGCTAAGGCAGATAAATATTTTCATGATGGGGCAGAAGGTGGGAAGGGAGGAACAAAATTGTATAGGTAGTCACAGCAGCCCTGAGCTCTGAGCATGTAACTATGAAGTACCTACAACACCGCATCTGTCGGACTTTGCATTGTTCCAGTTACACCTGTTAGTACCACCAAAACTAACTAGTTTTAAGCAACACAGATAGGAGCTGCATTCAGTTATAAGCATACCTGTGCTGTATTACAGAAATGTCTATCAAAACTCACATGAACAGACTATTGCTTCATTACTCTTTTCTTCACTGGCCATAAACAAACTGGAGAGGGTACTAGGTCTAGGTCTTCAGCCCTGAGGGGCATAAAATTAGACAGCCTGAATTTGGACCTCGGTGTCTAGTAATTAAATACAACACAATGGTAAACGCATCAGCCTCAAGTCTGCCTTTGACAGACATCATAATCTACTGAGACTCTCAGTTACCAAAAGACAGCCTTGCAGCAGAAGAAACATTTTCTTCTCCCATAATGAACACTTCTTAAAAGATCCAACTCTCTGTCACAAACCATCAGTTACCGGCTAACTCAAAATCTGTTCTACACAGCATGCATGACTCAAATCAACTGAGACAAACTACTACAGAAAGTGTTCCTCCCCAAAATAATCTTTCTGCTTCATCAAAATTCCAGAAACTATTTGCTACCCCTTGCTAAGTCACTAGGTGGGAGCAAACTGTCATAGACAGAAGGTCAATAATGCCACTTTCTGTTATCTTAAAATATTCAACAAAACAGCCTCACAATTGCAAAGGTGCATAGCTACCGCTTTGAACTACAAGCTCCCAGATGACACACAACACAACCAGCGACTTCAGATGTAACTGAGCTGAAATATCCTGTGTTTAACCCTTAGCAAGTATGTTAATTCAGCACTTCATGATCTTTCCAGTCATCAATGTTTGACAGCAAATATATCACTAGTGAAGACCAAAACTTCTAATAGAATAATAGAATCTACACCTTGTATTCAAGACCTGACGATGCCAGAAACACTTCTTCCCTTGGCTCTTTCATTACCCACAAACTGCAATTTTCCAATCTCCTTAAATGTGCTCTTCTTTTCCAGTGTTCTAACACTGTGTAGCCTATCTTTTCTCCCTCCTCTTTGTTTTGTGTATCAATTAAAAACATTCAACCGGCACCAGAGCAGTAAGATCCTGGGTTTAGCTGCACTTAAACAGCACGTTTATTAACCTGTTATTAACTGACTGTCTACAGATGAGAGAAATACTGAAGCTGATGGTTATACTAATCAGGAGCTACACATAACCCCGAGTTCCCATGTTTCCCAAATCAGCATGTTTCTCATCAGTGGTCTTTAGACTTACAATGCTCGAATTTAACACAGTCAGAATTATTAAGTTCCATGTTAATTATATATGACTCATATGTCCAAACAGAAATTCCAAAAAAGCAAGAAATTAAAGGTTCAGTAGCAAGCTCAGAAATACATACACATTTAAGTCTTTACAAAAGAAAATAATGAACTTGCAATGTACAAAATTAGTGGACAGAGTGTTTATTTAGCATTTCCCCCAAACATAGTCCATGATAACTGGATAACAGAAAAATCCCAGTAACAGTAAGAAACTACTTAGAAGCCATTAACTCACTTCACTTTGTAAGAAATTTCTCAGTAAATCTAATATAAGTCACAGCACTGACTGATCCAGAGCGTTATATCTGACAAGACTCTTTACAACTTTTTATCTAAAACCAAGTTTTTGCCCTATTGCTAAACCACTCAAGTTTGAGATGCTAAGTGGTCAATTCCCTTTAAAACATGAAAAATTCAAACAGTGAGAATAATGTGTACCCCAAATATGCATTTACATTCAACAACTGCATTGCTTTGGTTTTACACATTTTACCAGGGTTCTCCACAATGGTTTGGTCACAGCACTGTAACTACTGGAAGATTCAAAGAAAATTTAAAGATGAGTTATAACCTTGTATTTAAATAACATGGTACAAATATGAAACCATGCTGGCTGCCAGAGAAAAAGCTGAAATACTCAAGTGTTCTGCCAAACTTCTTGCTGCTCAGACAGGGAACAAAACTCATCCCTGGTTTTATTACAGTATAAACACTCCAGCATGCCAGTACAACCCTCTTAGTGCAATATTATATGCAAAAAATAAGATTCTTCTCGTTAGTATACGAAAGTGCATCTTCTGTCTGCCTCCCCACAAACACAATGGAGGCACAAGACATTCCTGCGGGGAAGCAATGGAGCACCTGGAACCACCTCTGCCCTTCCACACTGTATCCAACACTGGCAATAGTTTGGCCTAAATCACTACCATAACTTTATGACATATTCTACAAAAAAAGCATACGTGTGTGCATAAATGCGTATTTTGGTAAATATTATGCATTTACTAAAATAAATATCTCATTTAAATGAGCATATTCTACTCATTTTCAGAAGAAATCAAACCACTTTTTTTGAAAAAAAGTAAAATACCACATGCGGAATGAGACCTGCAACCTTGAAATAAAGAGACTGCTTGTTTGTAAATAAAAACCATCTGAATTCTGTAGGCCTTCTTTTCTATACTCTTCCATTTATTTAAGATGTGTTATATAGTACAAGTTCATATAAACTGACATTATGTATCTCCACAATTACTATTCTTAACAAAAATCCAAGGTTCAGGTTGGAGTTTTTTGATAGTAAGTTTTAATACAGCCTCCTAAATGTACCCTCCAAAGTTCAATATAAAGATACGCATCTTCTACAAGCAGCTGCTTCTCAATTTAATTTGCACAGTTTTTTCATGCTCCACTGGTGTATTAAATGCCGCTGCACTCCGTAGGAGTTTATCTATGATAAACCCAACAGCTGGCTGCTTGCTTCATACTGACCTTCTCAAAATGGTTTAGTACATGTCACCCAAGTATTACAGTATTACAGATTTAAATTGCCATTCCAGTGTGACTGGCACACAAGTGCCTCATTTCTTTAACCACCTATAGGCAAACTCGGACCTGAATCTTTATTAAAAAATATACACAAGTCAGTCAAGTTCACAGCTGAAGCAATTTCAGCTGCTTCTGATACCAGTTCTAAATATTTTCCTGCTCATTTGTTTAGCTGCAAATGTTTTAGAAGCTTGTAATTAAGACAAATTGGGTAATCAAAGAAGAATAATCTTCCTTGTTACTCTACCATCCATTTAGCTTGGAGCAATGATGACAGATGTTGATTACGGAAGAAGAAAAACTCCATACTGAAACAAGGACAGAATTCATATTCTTGGATTAATAGCATTTTGAGAAATAAAATTTCATAAATTCACATTTATGCTTGTGAAACTGAGAGGTTAATGGGAAAAGGCTTCTGCTGAGAAATTAAGCACCTCATTATTCTAATGATTCACCTTTCACGTAGGAACAGAGAAATTATTCCAACTTGATTATGAAGAGAAACTGAAAAGATTTCTTCTCACCTCTGTGCAATTTCCAGCACCGATGTATATGAAGAATTTATTTTAAAAAGGCGGTAAGGGGATGGAGAGCAATGGCGAGTTAAAAGACTCTGTAATTCAGTAGTCTCTCTCTGCTAGCATTTCAAGAAAAGGGCTGAATTGGGTTGCAGTTTACTGAGTATAATGAAATCATAATGAACATTGCCTGTCCCAAGACCCTACCCTTAGCCTGTAGTGCCCCATTACCCTTAAAAATTCAAATTTGTAATTAAATGATAGAAAGAAAGAGAGCACAGGAATTTTCACATGGTAGTTAGTTTTTTCTAGTACGTAGGCTCTATTCATCTATGAGAATAAAACTATACTTATTCATGACAGCCATATCACATTATCTAGCAGGTAAAAATACAGTAATAATGATAACATATTATTGCCTTAATGCCCACAATCACCCAAGTAGGCATATGATCCTTCACGGAGAACCAGTGTCACAGAGAAAACACTTCCATGTTAACCAAAAGCATGCTACCATTTTACAAGAAGAAATTTAAGCAACTTTTAAAATGTTGACTGTAGTCTCTATTACAGTTATGTGGAAAATTACATATATGATGCTTAAACTGCCTTACAGAACACAGGAATAAAAAGGCTGACATAAAATTTGCAAGGTGATATTGATTCTCACATTTCATAACTGTTATACAATTGACTTTAGTCTTTAAAAGCATTTTTTCCATATAGCAACATTATTATTAAAATAGAAAACAGAACTGAGAAGTACCATTTGTTTAATTGTGTAACAGCTTTATAAGGGAGATGCACAGACACTGTTGAACCTGACTGAGGATCTGAACACCAAAAATATTTAAGCAGCAGCACAACTGCTTCTATGGAGTCAAAATTATTCACTACAAATCCTGACTCACATATCATTTTTGTTTAAATAATATAATATTTTATTCTACTTTCATTGTTTTCACTTTATAAGATGCATGTAGAAGACATGAAGGGAAAAAAGATTTCTTTTACATGCTGTATGTATATCTTTAAAACACATCTCGGCTACAAACGGAGAAGTGGAGCTCAGTGGGTTTCAGTGGAGAAAGGCAGATGCCTCTAAAGGGTACTGCTAGCACCTGTGTCCAATGGTCAAAGTTCAGTGTTATTAATAACCTCGTTATCTCTTTACTCCCAACACAAACTCAAATTGTTTTTCCTATCAGGAAAAAATACAAACTAAGGGAGAAATACAAGGGCATGTACTATTTCATTCACAAAACCTGATTCAGCTTATGACATTCCAATACCATATTTACTTTTCTGAAGACAGACAACACAGTATGTTTAAAAAAAAAAAAAAAAAAGCTTTACAAAGCATCATCCTGAGCTTTGCTGAGCTTTTAATGATGGCAGGACCAGATCATTAGAGTACGAACAACAGTAAAGTCTGTGGAAGACCAGAAATGAATAAACAATATATTTTTTTAAGAAGATAAATAAATAAACAGCAAAGAACTGGGTTGGGGCGGGGGAGGAAGGAAAATACGACAGACATGGATATGCTTATGCACACATTACTTAGGTGATAGCATATACAAAAGCTTACTAACACAGATGATAAGATTAAACTTTGACTTAATTTTAACTCAAATCCTAGCATTTGTGCATGTGTGACTAGGGAACAATATATATCTAAGTGTAAATATTAATGTGACTATCAATTCATACTAAAAAACACAAAAGATTTTACAGTAACACATGCTGACATTTTTGAATTTTAGAGTACTTAAAGTACTTGTACTAATACTCAATATTTGAATGGATTAGTTCCAACTCATCCATCACATCAGTAAGATATGCCTGCAGACTTTTATATTCCTGTATCTCAGATACATTCAAACAGAATTAGGGAAGTTTCTCCTTCCTCTGAACAGCCTACCAGCTAATTATTGCCTACCCATGTTAACACGATCAATGAAAAGCTTATGACAGGTCCAGCATTTGAAAGGTTTCTATGTTACCACACACCTGCAATGTACAGGGTATTTCAAAAAGATGGATGCAATTTGAAATCACTATATCTTTGAACTTGGTTTCATCTTTTTGAAACATCCTGTATATAACTGCAAAATGTATGGAAAAATAATTGTCGTGTCACCACCACCACAAAACATCCAACCACTCACCAAAAAACAGTAATGCTAGCCATAAATCAGACGTCACTGTTAATCCTGCTCTCTCCTTTATTATAGAAAATTTGTTACTGTTAATATATGTATCTTAATTTATTTTCCAAATGTGACAGGAATGGAAAACATCACTTGATAATTATAATTATTCTCCTTATTCTCAAATCAGACCTGAACTTCCTCCTAAAATGCCCATCTCTGGCTGGAAATTATCAAAAATATAATTTTCAGCATTCAAAATAATCATAATATACTCTCAATACCTTTAGCACAACTTCAATATAATTTTGTTACTTTCTTCCTTTGCCTGACACCAGCAACACACAGTCCTTAGCACTGCTAGAAAGAAACACGGAGCTTCTTCCCACTTCTGTCATACTTGAAAGACAACAGACTTGAACACATCTGCAGAAGGTTGCAGTGGCGTTACCTTCCATGAAGCAGAACACTACAGAAAGGATAAAGTCTACTTTTCCTTCCTTCGAATGGAGCGTATGCTTTGATTTTCCCCGTGGTCACATACTTCTCCCAATCAAATATGACAAGAAGTCTGGAAGGTGTTTTCCCCCTCCCCTGCAGACTTCATCATTCTTTTTTGTGGCATTATTTACTACAGAAGAGCATTTTGGTCTTTTGCTACTCTTCAGGATTAACCATGAAAGAAACACAATAGTAGCAACACATAAATGCAGCTTTCTGGCAGCTGATTAAATTGAACTAGCAGAACACATGCTCAAATTCTACAGAGATTGACAGCAGATACCAATCACCACGAGCTCACTCACCATAAGAGAACCACTGTGACCAGCCCCACCAGCTGTCCTTGCCCGAACATAATACTGCTATTCAGCAGTGAGGCTCAAGGGACTGAAACCCTGCTTTTCTCACTGCAACCTCCAAGCTTGAGCAAACTTAAAACAGCTACACAATTTTTATTAGATTTCTGATCCCCAGACCCTGCTGTCAATAGTTCGAGCCATTGGTTAAGTGAGAGAAGTCTTTCATGCCACTATCCTTGCAGATGTCTGAATACCGAGTAAGAGTTTACAGGACATCAACTTCCTCTACACAGGAAACCTTTTTTGTTTAAATGTAAAATGAATTCCTGATGCAAACAAACAAACGAGTTTCTTTTTCAAGACTCCCATCACCTTCAGTAGTATGTTTTTTGGTTAAAAAAATCAATCACATAAGTGGTTCAAGGGAACAAAGAAAGGTCTTCTAGTATATCCAGTAAGACATCTACATACATATAACAATACATGGTGACTTCATACTGCATAACAGGATTTATCAGTCCAGGAAGAGTGATCTTTATTTCACAGGAGGAGTGATCTTTATTTCACCTAGATACACCTTTTGCCCATAAGTCCATAAATCTTCACCCTAAGACAACATCTTTCTAATATTGCAATGGGCATGAAGAATATTAGGAGCACACAAAAAATGATGTGATTGACTATCCAGAAAACACCCGACTAAAACGTGAGGTAAGAGAGAGAGGATATCAACAACAGTTTAATTTATGACACTCTCTCCTATAGGAACGGACCAGGGCAAAACCCAACCTTTGAAATCTAGAATGACATCAAATTCAAAACATCACATCTTCAGTCTTACCTGCCTGCATCAGTCTCCTTGAAGATGCCATCCTGGTTAGGACACAGTTCACAACTAGGTGTGACACCACACTTGCATGCATCACAAAACCAAGGCTCCGTGGAATTTTCTGAAGCTGAGCTCATGATTGAGTCACTCTCTCCATCAACACCATAGCAACCTACACACACAAAAAATGGAAGACCAGTATAAGAAAAGACAACTGTAAAAGTAGACAGTTGTCAATTCTGATTTCAGCACACACAAATACTTTCAGAGAAATGACACTGAAAGGCCCAAGAAAACTTACAATATTTTTGCAAATATTACCTTTAGTGCAAAATTTACATTTTAAAGAGACCCTAATTCTAAGAAGTGATCTATTTTATGCGACTGTCTTAGATTACAACTGAAAAACAAGAATAAAAAGACTGTTTTACTTTGTTCTTTTAGCAATGCTTTGTGTTCTTCCAGACTACACATTAAGAAGTAAGAAAATAAGACTTAAAGCAACCAACAAAGACTGAGAAAAACTCAAAGCAAAGATTAAATTCAGCTGTTTGTCAAATACAGTGATCAAGCCAACATTTGTACTTGCAGAGCAGTTAAATTATTGAATTCTGCAATTAAATAGCAACATGATTTGTTACTTTGGTTCATTACCCACTGACTGTAAGAAAATAGCAACAGTGCTCTAACTCCCCTTGTGACAGAAATAGAGGTTTGCATTATAGACTAAAACTACATTCAGGAAACAAGCCATAACACTGTAGGAACCATTTAGAAACACAGTCTTCCATTACAAAATGAGGTCCATCAATAAGAATTAAAATAAGAAGCCAGAATGCTGCTTCTCATTAAAAAAGTATTCCAGAATCAAAAGACAAGTAATGTGCAGAAGTGCATTCACAGACAAGTTTCATTAGGTATATAAAATATCATATAGGTTCCAAAGAAGGTAACTCCATTTTCTTTATAACGTGGTACAAGCTTTAAGTAGCATTCCAGAAAGCCATTTTCTAAGTTCTAATAATACAATCTTGAACACATGCCAGTAAAGCTACTTTTAAACAATTACATTAACGTATAAACACACAGCCCATTGATATCACAGGGGTGATGCATAATTAAGCTTTTTATAATTCCTACAGACTTCTTAACATATTAGCATTTTCCTAAATGTACTTATTAAAAATTACCTAACACTATAGGAACAGTAATACTGTCATCAATCCATATGGCAAAATAAAATCAGTTTATTCAAACACTGATGCTCCTCCACCAACTGAACATAATTAGATTTGCTTTTCTAACCTGAGTGTCATCAGTCTGCTAAAATTGAAATGGTGACTTCCCCAAACTGTCTTACCTTCATTTTGAAATATTTGCTTAATTATACTTATCTGTCATTTAAACCTGATTATTTTTTTCTTTCTTCCTAAAAAATGACACACATGTGCGATATATATTTCCATCCTTATCATATGTGTTGACATCAAGTATTGTTTCTATAACAATACAAATCTAGGTCCTTTTTTCAAGCAGGTAAAAAAAGTCTGGATTTTTAACGCAAATGCATGGTCCCAATTTGTAGCTTTGAAGAGTTTAAGATCTCTAACCGACAAGGAGGCATTTGCTCTTTTTCTTAACTACCATTTAGGAAAAGCTTAACACCATACCGTTACAACTAGCAAAAGCAGTGGTCATTGGCTAGAGAAAATAGATTACATTACCATTAATCATTGCTGATAAATACATCGAAACAATCTTGTCTGCAATAGCGGTGAAGAAAAGCAAATCCAGCCCATCACCCTGCTGTCAACTTGATGTATACTGCCAAATAAAGTTACAGAACCAAAGCTGCAATACAAAACCTTGATCTCCATGAAGCCACATAAGAATCAAAGAGGTTGCTCTCAGGGGTAGCTTTTATATCCCTATACATCGGATGGTTACCTTTAACCATGAGGAAAAAAAACTTCAGCGCAAGGTTTCAGGGAGAGTACTTTGTAGTTGTTCTTGACTGAGTAGTAGCATGGACCAATGTCACTATGCTCCAAAATAAGTCTGAACTCTACATAGTATGTCTGGAGAGTTTACTTGCTATGAGGAGTTAGGACTGATGTAAGTAGTGAAACAAAACTCAGCTTTATGAATGATACTTTTGAACAGGTAATTATGTAATGCATCGTAAAGAATTTCTGTTGAAGCCTTGGGACCCAACAGATGAAGTTTAAATTTGATCTACTAAGACTTAACAAAACGAAAAGCTGAGTCCCCGAATTAATTAGAAACCACTTATTAAGCTGTATTTTTTGCTAAGGATATGCAACTATTTTAACCCAGAATTTTTGTTATGTTTGCTACAAAAAGTCATTTGCTGCTTTGTTAAGTGGTTGTTAAGTGATAACAGAAATCAAAGGAGGGGTCAAATTTTGTCAATGGAATATCCATATGGATAATACAAATCTGTTGAATAGCTGTATTCATGAAATGCCGGTAAAGCTACAATCTGTAAGAAAGATGACAAATCTTGCATGTGGTTTTGGCACCAAAAATCAGTATGTATATGAAGAGAATTAAATTACTTTAAAAACTAGCAGTGAAAGTTCCTTGAAGGCCAAAATTATATAGTGAATCAAAAAATCACAAGTATCTCAGGTTTTAAGTAATATAACTTTCATGATTCAAAACCAGCAAAATATCTCAGAACAAAAAAATAACCAATGACATAATATATTTAGCCTGATTTAAAGAATAAAAGACAATACGATGATGTCATTTGACATTAAGATGCCAGATGTATTCAGGAGCAGATGTAATATTTGGTTTTGAAATGTACAAGGAACAAAAAACCCCACTTTATTTCTCTTCAACTGAGATATGAAGGCAGAAATCAGCTTCAGAACAAAACCCCATTGTAGAAATACATTAATTTTGCTAAATCTTTAAATTTCAGTCCAAATAAGTGTACTTGGAACAATGAAAAGCTAAGATCATTATAGCATTCACCTGGGACATGAAAGTCTGAAGACTCTGCCAGTCCAAACCAGAGCAAGGATATTAATCTTTTCTCCCATAACCAGCACTCTGATCACACATGGAAGTTATTCTGGAATAAATACTCAGACTCTTCTGTGAGTTTCTCTGCTTCTATATGTAAACATTACAGTATTTATTGTACTAGATGTTTACTAATTCTTCAGCCTAACAGTATCAAGTCAAAATCGTTCCAACATACTGTAAAATGAAAAAACTTCCAAAACCTATGGTTTTTCAAGCAATGGAAATCTACTCTCTGGGTATTAACAAGAAACCATAATGAGAACCCCGGCAAAGCTGAGTAATGCCGCTCACTTGGTGTCTGTAGTCTCAAAATTAAAAATTAATTTTTCAAAATTTCTCAACATACTGACTTCATTTTTTCTCTTGTTATAACAAGTTGCAATATCAGCTGTCAACAGAAAAACTCATTTGATTAGATTAACATCACATTTTTAAACAACTGAATGCTATATACACTTTGTCAAAATTTAGGATTGCGGATAAACAGATTACCAAATACATTAAAGCAAGCAGACGCAATAAATTAACTCTAATGACAAAGATGAATTTGCAGTTATAGACCACACTTTCAGCAGCTTCCACTTTCCAATTTCAAGTAACTTTATGATAGACATGCTAAGTTGAAACTGGGGGAAAAAGTGTTTCTGCTGCATGGCTGTAATTGAATTTTTGCGTATTACATTAGACCTACAGTACAAAAGGCACTTGATAAAAATCCTAAATACGCTTTTGTTCAAATTTGTCTGACAAGTTACAATATACAGATCAAGAGTTCAGAGTTTTTAAAAACGCCTATATTTTTACGACAGTAATCTTCTTTTATCTGTAACAGACAATTATCTCTTTAAATATACCATTTTAGGATCCTTAAAACTTCTGACTACAGCAAAGGTTCAACTTATTACTGTCTGCCTTCTTTTCCTATGCTGAAAAAATATTTTGGTCCTATTAACAAAAATTTTTAAAAGCATTATTTTTGTGACTCTTTAAAATGCATAGCTATGCAGATACAAAGCTGCTGCTGCTCGATAAATCATTTCATTCATTTTTGTTTTCAGTTATTACAACTGCACCTGTGACCTATTCAGTATTAAGTCTACCACCAGGCCCTTTGCCTGGAAAATATGTTGAATGAAACAAAACAACTTTTAAACACTTTGCTTAAACTGCATGCTGCCTGTCCTCAATGTTCACAAGAATTCTGAATTTTGATCTTTAGAACGCATGTGAGAGCCCCTTTTCAACTAAAGTTCATTACATCTTCATGCCTGTATATTCTCAGATTACTGCATCACAACTCCATGGCTGCCACCTCCTTGAATACTTCTTACATTAAGTGATAAAACTGCTTTAATGCAATACTAACCTATGAATTTAAACACATGAAAGGCAAGAAGTTAAAACACTCACAACATGTACTGTTCCACAAACTGCATCTATATATTGTGATTACAGCCAAATTGTCTATCAAATGTATGTAATTTTATACAAAAAATGAACTTCTTAATTCCCTGATTTTAAAGTCACCATACTCTGTCAGTAGCTTATTTTTTATGTGATTGTCATTAAAATGAATTTGCAAACACTTTAAAATGATAACATTAAAACAATTGGTCTGAAATTTATACCACTGAAGGAAATGGGAAGAGAAACCTAATGCTTGCCTTGGCTGCAACTGTTCCTCTGTCTCTCTGGGGGGGTCATTTTTTGCCAAACAGAACATCCGCATACGTTAACTACATCTACAGATTCTCTGGAACACGATCTTCTCATAGAGATCAAGAAAACATGAACTTTAAGGTAAACTGTAGGTTTGCAAAAATAAATGCTGTGAGATCACAGCATTTAAAATATGTTACATCCAGTCCTTAATCGGACCAACAGTTCAGAATAAAGACATTAATCAATTCACACATCATAAATTCAGAACAGTATTTTATTTAGTAAACGGAGAGTACTAAAGTATACGATCTCGGAAAATGAATTTTTATACCAGACAGCAGCAAACCAGCGTAAGCTGCAAAATTATAATACAAAATTATTTTACTACACTGTAAATCATATCGCGACTACACTATTGCCTTTAGCAAGAAAAATTTTATTCCCTGCCATACACATCACAATAAAGCAAGAAACAAATAGAAGGGATGGAAAAGAAACAGCAGGAAAAATGTAGAACTTCCAGCACTTAATTCACAGCAACTAACCCAAGGGCAGTATCTGGCAAGTGCAGTACCTGCAGTTATGGAACATGCTGTGATATGCACCAGGCATTTTCTTCAGACACACTGCAATTCATATGTCAAAAACACTGACACCACAGTGGGAGGTGTCCTGCCATTACAAGATCTTACCACAAAAGCGTTTATCCAAAATGACAGATTAGTGCCTAAAGAAGATTTTTATAAAAAGAAATGAGAATTATCTCCACACAGAAGTAAACACTCTGAAAAGCAACAGTGCTACTGCAAATTCAATACGAAAGATTTTTTCCCTAGCAATGTAAACATTTTTCCTTTTTTTTTTTTTTTTAAAAAAAAGGTTGATATGTGAAATGAGAGCAAATTTTCTATTGATGGACTTATTAATTAATTACAGGCTGTTTAGACATAAAAGATGAATGCAAAGTATAAGAGTGGGTACTAAATTAGTGGGTACTAAATTAGCATTACCGTATGCTACTTCTGCAGTTTCAGAGGCAGTTACAGATTTCTGTCATTTTGAACCACTTTTCTGCTCCACAAAGTTTATAGATCTTTGGACATGTGTCTGCAGAGCAAAGACAGCTTTTGGACAAGTGATGCAGGCCATGCAGGTGACATGAACATCACCCAGCACATAGTTGCACTGGAAAGGAAACTGAATTTCTAGCAAGCCCAAAACTTGTTAGTAAGGCAAATAAAAGAGTTTACTAAGGGTTGATGACTTTACTAAGGGTTGTCAGGCATTGGAAGAGGCTGCCCAGGGAAGTGGTGGAGTCACTGTCCCTGGAGGTGTTTAAAAGGCATTTAGACAAGGTTCTTAGGGACCTGGTTTAGTGCTAGAGTTAGGTTAGGTTCTGGTTGGACTCAATGATCCTGAAAGTCTCTTCCAACTGAAATTATTCTATGACTCCTGGTCTTAACAGAATCCCTCTCTAATTCTTGGCCATGCTGCTCTGTTCCACATAAGCACTGGCAGAGTTGCTCCCAAATGATTTATCATCCCTCTTTTCCAATGGAAGACCTCAGGTAATAGTTGATCAACACAAACAAACCAAAAGGGACACAAATCATGACAGAATAGGCAGCTGCTGCACTAGGTACTGAAAAAGGAAAAGCCACTAGTACCAAGTGCCCAGGTGCACAAGGATTGAAGCATTATGTGCAGTGATAGGAAAGCCAAAACTTACCAGAGCAAGGGAGAATGGAGATCTAGACGCTGCCTGATTTAAAACAGAAAGCAGCATTAGTTTTCCCTCTGAAAGAGAGTAACAGATTCTTGCCAACGATGCTGGCATGCAGCCACTGAGGGGTCACAACTGGAAGGCTCAGCTTCATGTGATGGGGACACACTATCACATGCAACCTGCCCTTTGACCAGTAGCTACAAGTAGAGCAAAATCCTCCCTCAGGGAGGAAGGGAGCCCTGGCTTGCAGAAGAAGTAGGCTTGACTCAAGGGCAGCATTTTCATGGCTAGTGAATAACTTCATATTAAATACAGAGGTGGACACCATAGAAAAATCTTTTCAGTCACCTAAAAGGTTCTGTGGGAGACAGAAACTTCGACTTCAGCAGAGCACAAAGGCACAAGACAAGGGTATAAGACCCTTCCCTGTGAAGTAAAAGTTTCTATAACAATTAACAAGGAGAGAGAAATCAAGGTCTTCAGGGAAAGAATCAAATCACCAATACCATCATCAGGTGGGTCCCTGGATGGGACACCAGCTGGGTGTGAAAGGAATGCACTTCCTTCCAAATAAATAACTACAGTGTTATAGAAAAGCAGAGAAAACATAGACATTTGTAATACAATTTGAAATTGCATATAAAAACTATGAAGAAAAACCCTGGGACATTCCAGCAGCTTTGTTTGGGCATTTCGGGATAGCAGGCATCTAGGGTTTGAGATTCCGGGAAAAGACTAAGTATCAAAATCAGTTCAAAGGAAATGGGCATATTATTCTTCACAACTGCAGGCAAACATGGGTAAACATCACTGCATCGATTTCTATCCAATTCATAAATAGGAGACTCTTCATTCAATACTGTGCTAGAAACTGCATTTTCTGAAAAACTCAAAAGCTCAAACATCAGAACAAATTTCAGGACACAGCATGGTGTCTGCCACCACAGCAATCTACCTACTAAAGAAAATCTGCAAAAGTAAGAACAATGTCTTTACAAAATGGACTCACTCATTAATGGAATGCATTTTTCAAACTACAACACAGCTGTGCACAGGAGTACAAAGGACTTCTTACAATACAGACTATGTGCATGAACTGGGCACACAGTTAAGAGGTACAGATTAAAGCCAATGTTATTAAGAGTAAAGTTTGCCTCTATTAACATTTATAAAATAATTCTCAAGGTTGCAAGCAATGTTTATGATTAGGTAGTAATTATGTCGTCAACTATTTATGAATTTATATTTGGAAATCAGCGGAGATGAATGATTAAGCCAACAGGAACAAAAAGTAATTGCTGCTTTGCATTTTGGTTTTGACTGCAACTTCTTTATGAAAGCCTGTGTCTTCGTTACTTCTGAATTCATGAGTAATAAATACAATGAGCCAATGATCACCGGGCAGGAGTGCAGAAATCTCCAAGTTATTGAACAGATGTATATATATGATCACTGTAACAAACTAAAGCTTCAGAGGTTCCAAATTTTTTAATAAAATTTTGATTTGCTGCAAGCAATTACTTAAGCAAATTACTGAAAAAAAGCTCTGATTTGTAATAGTACCTGCTCTTATCATTATAAAATATTGAAGTACAGAAAAAATACATCAAAATTAATGTTCATTTATACTTACAACTATATTACTATATTTACAACTTGATATACATATCTAGCAATCAAACATACACATAAAATGTCAAGTAAACTTCCAAATGGCATTTACCATAGACTTGAAGTTCAGCTTGTTGCTGGGGAAATTTACACATTTATCACAGTCAACAATTACTTTCACCTACTCAGCTTGCCTTGTGTTTTGTTTTGGTTTTTCCCCCCAAGAACTCACTTGTTAAAATAAATTGTGAAAAGCTAAACTTCCAACCATAAGTGTGAAAAATTAACCAACATCCTTAGTCAATTAGCTTGTACAGACTGCAGGACTTCTCAGAATAAACTACCAATTTAAATCTTCTGAATTAATCTACTTTGTTGCAATAACAAAAGAAACATTTACGTTGTACTCTTTGTCTCAGTGGGACTACAGAAAATCTTTGCCTATAACACTTTAAAAAGAAGAATGGCAGCAATTACTTTTAGACAGATTTTGAACTAATAAAATTCAAGTGACTTTTCAACTATAGAACTATTTTCACGTGGAGGAAATCCAGCTACAATCTTCCCTTTTGTAGGGACAAAGGTTTAGTAAACTAAACAACATGAGGAAGTGATCTTTTGGGGATTTTTAAGGCACTCCTCTGGAACAAAAAACAAATTTGCCATCATTTTATTCTATAACAGCAGAAGATCATTTTTCTATTCTAATCATTCTGCACTTTAACATGACTAACTGTACAATCACTGAATAAATCTTACAGAAGAATTTTCTGGGAGCTGCAAGGCTTTGGCATTTAGAAGTATTGACTGTATATATATAATGTTTGGGGGATTCTCAAATAGGTATTCATAACTATCATCAAAAGACACTTTCATTTTTTCTTTTCTCATGAGTTAATATAAGACTGCGCTCGGGGGGTGGGAGGGGGGCAGTCTATCGAGATTCTATAAAACTAACTTCTAGTAGCTTACTGCTTCTCTAATGGAATATTTTCTGCACATTACATTCCTAAAAACTTCACGGACAGAGGAAGGAACTCTGTAAGCATACCAAGACACCTAAATTTAGGAGTCTTAACACTTGTTATAGTCAATGAAATCCTGACTAATGCCCTCTAAGGCACCTAGAGCGTGATTCAGCTCATCATAAATTAGGTCAACTAAATTGCCCTCTACGCTCCATTGACAGCACTGATCAGCTCTTCAAAGGACTGTAACAGGAGTTCAGGAGCTGAAGTACATGTTGACACTTAAAACAAGGCACCTGAACCTGAGGACAAAAATTCCATCCTCAGTTTCCTAACTGTAGTTAAGCAAATAATTGAACTACAGCTCAATGCATGAAAAATACTGTTGCAAAACAACTTTCAATCCAGTATGAGAAAAAGAGGAGCAGGGGCTTAAGAAAACCCCTTCTTACCTGAGACGGCATGCTAAAAAGCTCAAAAGAATTTTAAAATTGTGGGAGTTACATAACTTACACAAATGCCTTTTACGCTTTTCAAGAATTAACATCTACCTTCTTTTACTTTCAAGGATTAAAGTAGCCTATCGCATTTTCCTCGGAAACATTTAAAAGGAACAGGATACCAGAAATGCTTAAGAAAAAAAAAAGCAACACACACCTATTAATGAAGAAAAAAAACAGGTTTTGTTTTTCAACAAAACAGATATGCCTCTCTCCATTAGTATCTACCCTACCTTCCGCCTCAATAGAAAAAGGAACACCACATAATACAGCCTCACCTTCCATGTAAGCCTGTTAAAATTCCATACACTCACCTCAGAATTATTCTCAAGCGTTTCTTTAAAACCAAACCTCATACATTTGTAACGTATACATAGACCAGATTTCAAAGCAATTACCTACATGGCAATTTCAGTATGTTTTAACTTTAAAATCTCCCCACTTTAAAGTGTGAGTGAAAATTATGAGAAATTTCAAAGCTAGCTGTTCTCACTTATAACTAAATCCCATGGACAATTCCTTCCTCTCCTCCTCCCTATCTCTCCACCTTTTTTGTACAGCAAAAACATGTGTACAAAACTCTTTCCCGTTCTCATGACCTTATATTGCAGCTATGCAATAAAATTCGTATACTGGCATAGATAAGACAAAAATACATTTAATATAATGTCCTAAGGCCCTGATAATAAAATCTATGGCTCCAGTATTTGCACACTTTGATTGATTAAATAGGTATCTATAGACCACGTCCTGTCCTGTAGTTGCTTACATGCACTTCACTAAAGTAGAAAGAAGATAGTTGTTCCACCACTACAAAGGATCCATATTACAAAAAATTACCTGACAGAGTTCAAAAGCCTCATTTTTTTTGAAGAAAGCAAGTCAACATTTTATTGAAAGCAAAGCATGTGCTTTCCTCCCACCATGAGAATGAAGAGTTGCATTACCTTCATGAACTGTTATTCCACAGTTGTCACACTGGATTATTTCATCAGCATCTTCACTGTTATCTCCAAGACAAACGCAACAAATCAAAATATGGTCCATTTTCTGGGAACTCCAATTTTGAGACTTCTCAAGGATCAAAGAGTCCTAATATTGAAAAATGAAGACACATGGATTATGCTAGGAACTTCCATTTTATTTAAAACAAAGAAAAGATCTGTTATTTGCTCAATTTTGAACAACAAACAAAAAAATATGGAAAACTATTTTCACAAGAATAAAAGCTTCTCTGTTGTCAAAACATTTGAACACTTCATCCACAAATACAATAGCTGGGAGAAAGGATGGATACAATCTGATCTCAATAAGCCTACAGATCTGTTAAGATCCAAAGGTCAGAGTAGGGGCTTATTTCCTCAGACAGAAACATATGTCTTTAAATCATTTATGTTCCACAAAAAGGAACAAATACATACACCTAAGAAATGAATTAAAAGCAAAAATAATTTTTAAAAAAACACACCAAGGCCAAAGGTGAACTTCAAATATGCCAGAAAAGTTGCTTCATTTTGTTAAAATTTGCACCTTGCAAAAAAAAAAAAAAAAAAAAAAAAAAAAGAAAGGGACACTGATCCAAAACCAATCTGAAAATAGCCTGCCAAGCCTTCATGTACGTAAAATATAACAAACTATATAAATAAAATATAAAATATATCGAGTCAGTTCTATTTTGTTGCAATGCAAATTTATATGCCTCTATGCAAAACCATATGATTTATTAAAGCTATCACAACTTATTTTCTTCTGATTCCATACAGGAGTAAGGATTTGCAGAACAAGTACATGGCTCTGTTTTGGCAACTTTCAACATGAACTACACCACTTTAAAAGAATGTAGCTTTTAATAAGGAATCTCTCTAAGGACACATAGAGAAGTGTTTCACACACCAAATAAAGCTGTACATAAACTTCAATTTTTTCATAAACATCATCCAGGCTTCTTCTTATTTTCATTGTGAGGTAAAGCCACTGTGTCCTCTGCAAAATTTCACTGCTTCCAGAGATTTTATTTTTATATTCAAAGTAAATGTCGAGCTTGAACTGCCTTCAATAGTGATATGAAAGCATATAGGGAAGTATGAAATTAGGCACATTAGTAAAAAATAATCATTGCAAGCTAAAGAAACAGTAATAGTTTCAGAGCAGAGGAGGCTGCTAGTTCAAGCCTAAACGGCATCCATTTAAAATATTAGAGATCTGAGAATATTCCAAAACTGCTACACTATCCTAGAGAAAGAAAAAAAAAAAATCCAGGTGGAAGATGCCCTCTCAAACTTCTTTTTCTCATTCCAATCCCTAATTTCTGACATAAAATGTAGCACCAATATTGCATCTGTGTAGCCTAAGCACATACAATTACCTTGAATGCTACCTGAAGTAGGTATTCTTCCTCAGGATTCTTAAATTCTCACACTAATCTATGCAATTACTTCATCATAGCCTCTCAGTCTGATACAGTAAATCTCCAGACAAAAACTTCAATGAATCTCTAATGAAGTCTCTTTGTAATTTAAGTTTATTAGGGTAGTTATGTGGGTGGGTAAGACTGGGAAACTTTCCTTGATTTTAAAGCAAGATAAAGGGGTAAAATGACCTCACCACCCAAAGCCGAGCACAAATAGTTTACCTCAAGCAACAGAGGTGGCTTGTTATAATGTTTTTGACCCAGGAAAGGTCAAACACATACTTCTAGCAATTAGGAAAGGCTTCTGGATCTCCCATCCATTTTCTCTAAACAACGTTAGGAAACATGACCTAATAAAAAAAAAAGCTCATCTAGAGGTAAAAATAAAAGATTATACAACCAGTCACACGATCATGCTTGCTTACAGGAAGGCCACTAACAGTGAAAAACACAAGATTCTCCGCTACGGGATTCAGACTTACGGGGTATTTCTTCCGACATCCTCCTTTTAGGACAAAGTTGCAAAGCATTTTGAGGAAAGCAAGAAAACTTGCACTTTTTTTTCCAAAAATTCTGTGGCCCATCATTACTCAAAATACCTGCATTTAGCTTACCATTCACATTACAGATAAGAAAATGGCAGCAGACACTCCCTAACTCTGGCAGATTAATCATGCAATGGCACAAGCTTCTTAGATGCATCTTTCAACTTTACAGAAATCAGCTTTTTCTGACAGTACCTTTGACTTAAACTGTTATTTGGCTTCAAGAATAGAAGTTTAAAAGCAACTTGTGATCTCTACTGTTATAGAAGCCCAAGGTCTGGTAATTAAAAGGAAAAAAAAAAAGAAAAAAGCTATTACTTTAATTTAAATAAACACAATTGCACTGTAAAAACAACACTGAAATAACTGTAGCTGTTTAGGCAGTGAGAACATATGGGAAAAAAAATAAAAAGCAATGATGGAATTGGATTCAATGTCAGGATGCCCATCCGTTGTGGTTTACCCTACATGAAGACAGCCAAGAGGCCAAACAGAGAAGCAGAATAACTTAATTTTCTCTGCAGACACAGAGAGGGAGCAATGTGGAACGTATGCTGCTCTCCTCTGCTTTGTCCACGTAGGTACCTGAAAGACCCTGTCCCAGAAGTTGACCCTACGTGTCTAAAGCGTGGGAACTTGTACGTACAGACCGGAACTGCTGCCAACTCCTCAACAAGTCCTGTTCCCACTCAAGTGAGAGAAAGCATTTCAGTTAACTCACTATATAATTCCCATTTCTGTAGTGTTAACGAAGAATGTGAGCATTTCAAGCTATATGCCTATATACTTCTAACTGTAAAGGAATAATAATAATAATAATAATAAAATAACCATTTCACTGAGAATAGAAGAATCCCACAAAGTGGTAAAAACTATAAAAAACAGAAGAGCCCCATTTATCTACAAATGATGCTTGATCCTAGAAAAGAAAGCTAAGCTTGTTTTCTGTGCTTAACACAGTAGAAAAGTACACAGTATTTCATTATAGTACAGGTTAAAATACTGTATGTGCAGACCTCAACATATTTTTGTAAAATGTAGAAAAATAAAATAAAAATCACACAGAAACAAAAACAAAACAACTCACCCTAACAAGTACGTAAAGGAAGAATGCATACTAAGGACAATACTACATGTTCAGAGTTAATTACCTGAACATTCTTCATAAATTATGCATTCAGACATCTGTTTTTCTAAGAAATTAGCTTTTGCAGTGTAATGAGATTTTGCTAGACTTGTCTGCTAGACAGGGGTGGGTTTTTTACTATTTTAAAATATTGTAGTACTGGACACTATACTGTTATAATACAGTTGAGTATCAAACTAAAAATTACAGTCTATAATATAGTGTAAAGATACTCACTGTTGCAAGACTTCTTGTTAAAGTCCTATTCATAAACAGTACTCTGCTCTACATGCAGTAAACTATCAGTTACAAAATTATAATTTGAACTTCAAATTTTTCAAATTTTGATTTTATCTTTTGATCAGTGTTCTAAATCCATGGCAAGAACAGACTCTGAGCTCCATGTATATCAAGCTTTGCAAAAGGTATATTAGAGACAGCTCTCTTGATTTTCCAGTCAACAGAAATTATGGACATATTCAAGAATATATCCCTAAGAAAGTAGACCATTCCGGTAGGGGAAACAACTCTGACAGAAAATTGCCTATTTCTATTTGATGTTCTGATCATCAGTATTGGTAGAGCGCTTTCAGCTCCTGAACAAAGATAATATGGGTAACAATATCAGAATTAGAGAGCTAGACAATGAAAGAAGATGCCTATACAAGAAGTAAAAATAATCCAGAATTATGCTTTTTTGTTTTCCAATCACAACTGTTACTAGCAATAAAACCAGCACAGCTCATTCACAATCATATATATATAAAATATACATAACAAAGTATCTGAAACGGAGACAACTGATTCTTCCAAATACTCTGTTTAGGTTCCTGTCACTCTACACATTAAAATAAATATTAAACGAAACAGCAGAACTTCAGTGTCATACCTCTATTGTCTATCAAATCTCACATTGACTTTGCAATTATTTCCTGAAAACTGAATGCAGACTTATAAACAACTCTTTTTTACTTTGTTCAAATGTTACTGCAGGATATGAAGTCAACCATCCTGACAACCTAGCATCTTAATTTTTCCACAGGCACAATATTTAAGGAAACAGTAATTGTGCATAGGAAAAAAGAGAGTTGCATTTTTAAACAACATGGAATTATCACATTCCGCAATCATAAGATATTTAATATCATAGTTCCCAAATGCTTTTTAGTACTGTAAGAAACTACTTCACTCATGTTGTGAGCATTATAAGCAAACGCAACATAAACTATCATGATTATCCTACTTGATTTTAAACCCTGTGTGCGTATTTCTTTATTTAGAATTCTTCTATTGATGAACTTAGTGTTCAGACTTTGATGTTTGTCACAAAGAAGACCTAGGATCAAGAATAACCTATCAATTAGCTATTTTATGAATGTGTCACAGATGCCTTTTTATCTTTTAGAACATTACAGATATGTAACATTAATGCTAGAACAGAACTAAACTAAAAGTCTCACTAATACATGTTGATTTGCGTACTGGACCTCCGATTTGCTTTAGAATTAATCTGACCCCTGCTAAAGCCAAGAGAAGTCACTTTAGTGGCATTAGATTGGCCAAATGGTGCAAACAAGGTTATTTAATTTGCTGTGCCCAATTAGCACAATTTTGCTGTAAACACAATTTCCCGTAAACACAATTCCAGCCAATCAGTTTAACTTTTCAAATTAACAGAATAGCTACTGGGGAGTAGTTTCCATTTGTCAACAGATATATTATAGAAAGTTGGTTGCACTACCTCATTACTCTTGCTTTGTGAAAGAGCCAGGCTATCATTTGTCAATTCCTCATCATCTGCATTATTCCTGTTAAGAACTTTACTCTTCTTCTTCTTGGATCCTCCATCACTAGCTGTGCTGCTATTATCTTCTTCATTACCTTCCTCATCATTGTCATCCTCATCACTTCCGCTCCCATCATCTTCATCATCCTCGTTATCTCCATCACTCCCCTCTTTTCGCAATGCATTTTTTCCTTTTTTTTTCTCAGCAGTGGGCCGCCAGTCATTGTCATCTTCACTATCATAGTCATCCATATCATTTAGTTCTTCCATCGATACAAAATCCAGCAAAGGTCGGTTCCTGCGCAAATTCCATTTTTTTGGTTCATTTGTTTGCTCATCAGCCACGGCATCAATTTCAGCTGCCTTCTCTTTCTCTTTCTTCTTTTTTGGCTTTTCTTCTTCATCTTCTTGCTCTTTCTTTTCAGTTTTTATTACCTCTTTGTCTGCTGTTGGCACCTCTTCTTCAGTGGAGCTTTTTGGCTGTTGCTCTTCTACTTTCTCTTCTGCCGCTTCCTCCTCCAAGATATTTTCTTCTGATTCAGTACAGGAACCTTCACCACTGTCCTTTGATGCATCTTCACTCCCATGACCACTTCCTTCAGAATCTGTTGAGCACATGAAAATTTAAAAAAGGTTCCGAAACAAATGTACCCCCAAAAAATAAAATCTGTTGAAGCAAGCTGTTAAACAAAAGAATGATGTATGTTCCTCCCTCATAAGGTATTCCACCTATTTTTTCAGCTGGTGTCCAAATACTGCTATTTCGAGTGGTATGTTGAGAATCTGTTAAACATGAGTGCATTTCAAGATGGCAAAAAAAAGATGGCAGAATTGATTAAATGAATGTTAAATGCTCCTTTGAACTGTAGCTCATCTTAACAATAAGCAGTAGCAGAGAATAATCTCAGTGTGAAGTCATATCTTAAAGAAAGAGCATTTCAGTTTTTTATTTCTGGAAGTGTTTTCTAAATCTTCAAAATAAAATAACTATCCAATAGAAGAGATTTAAAATTAGAAAATAAAGAGTTTATGTAACAAGTAGTAACAATAGTATGGATAATCCCACACACACATCCATTTTTAGTACAGGTTTGGTTTTTTGGATTTGGGGACTCTTCAAAGATTTCCTTTCGCTTAATAATCCCACTTAAGATACATCTCATTCAGTGCTGCAGCTGGACAACAATTAATAAATCCTAATCTTATACCACTGATATGGTATTGTTCTGTGTGTACTATTTCCATTAATTAACACAAGCTAAACTGTGCAATAGAAAAGGATTTGTATGAAAAAAAAAAAATCACAAAAATGTACTATCAAGTTCATGTAAAAAATATTGAAAAAGATGACAAGTTGTTAAATTTTATAAACATCATGCACCTTGACTGTCTCTTATATTCACTTAATACTTTTCATTTACAGTATTCAGTTTTAATGAAGAAAATCTCAGAAAATATTTATTTAAATTATCAAGAAAATATAAAGTTGCTTGATCCAACACAGGGATTAATTAGGCAATGGCTACAGTTTTCAGTTTGTTCACAGTCATCACCAAGTTCTTGATGCACTGTCACATAGATGCAAAGGAGAAAAATGTTGATGCTTACAAATTAGAAAAAAAAATCCTTAATCACTTTAGTTACAAAAAAAAAAAAAAAAAGGAAAAAAAACCACCACACCACCAAACAAACCTCAATATCACCTTACACAGAGAATTTTTGTGCACATCCATCTCTGCATCAAGACAAATAACAAACAGTGGGGTCAGTGTGCCACCACATGGCATTTATTTCCACCCCACAGGACACTGTCTATGACTCAGTAACTCAGCTGTTACTTCAAGGTCTGCTGTCTTCTGCTTATGTGAAAGCATTTGATGCAGAGAATATGTAACTATCAAGAACAAAATCCACCACTGCTACTACTAGTGATGTGGACATTAGTGTTATCAGCCCCCTTAGAAGCTAATAGAAAGTAAAACTTTCCTGCAAATGTTCTACCCTTCAGAGAACCAGAAAAAAAAAAAAAAAGAGACTGTAGCAACAAAGTTATTGTACGGTCTTTCAAGAAAATTCAGTCATTTCCCTATGCCCACCAGCATTAATGATAGTAATGAAAGTACAACATAATTAACTGAAGTATTGAAATTGCAGAACACTTTTCAGGCATGCCCAAGAAATAAAAAACAGTATGAACTAATATGCAATCTAAAAAATTATTTTTAAATTATAGTAGCTTTGTTCGGATACCTGTTCATGGCACTATTAGAGTGGGTCCAGAGAAGGGCCACAAAAATGGCCAGGAAGCTGCAATACTTCCTTGTGAAGACAGGCTGAGAGAGTTAAGGTTGTTCAGCCTGGAGAAAAGGAGGCTCTGGGGAGACCTTGTAACCTTATTGTGGCCTTTTGATATACAAAGGCGGTTTATAAGAAAGAGAGACTTTTTACCAAGGCCTGAAATGACAGGAAAAGGGGGACTGGTCTTAACTGCAAGGGGGTAAGGTTTACATTGGACATAAGGAAGACATTTTTTATAGTGAGGGTGGTGAGGCACTGGAACAGGTTGCCTGGAGAAGTTGTAGATGCCCCATCCCTGCAAGTGTTCAAGGTCAAGTTGGATGGGACTCTGAGCAACCTGCTCTAGTGAAAGATGTCCCTGCCTATGGGAGACAGGTTGACCTAAACGATCTTTAAAGGTCCCTTCCAATCCAAACCATTCTGCGATATTTGCCAGCTCTCACAAACACTTTACAAGTAACTCTTAAAGCTAGACTCTCACACTATACATTTATAGTATAGATTAAATGCCACATGTGTTAAAATGAGTGCAAATATGCACCACTTGTATCACTGTAAATAAGGCAGCACAGGGTTTTGCCATATTAAAATTCATTTAAGTGGATTTTTAAGGTAATTTATATTATTTTCTTTTGTTTTACTTCCTCACCATAACTCCATGACAGTCGTTTCTTTGGATGCTTTCATTGTGCTGTTCCATTTGTAAATATGCTTACACTTCTTGTGAATTTAAGTTTCTATTCCATTTTTGGGGAGACCTTAGTCTGTGTATAGTTTGATCTTCAACAGCACTCTAACAACAAGGATTCTTGTACATCAATACTACAACACTGTGGATACTCTCTGGTTCAGGGGTGTCAAACTCATTTTCACCGGGGGCCACAACAGCCTCGTGGTTGCCTTGAAAGGGCCGAATGTCATTTTAGGTGTACATTTAGGTGCATTTACAGTGTAACTGCTCCTACATGTATACAGTCCTAAAATTACATCTGGCCCTTTCAAGGCAACCACGAGGCTGTTGTGGCCCCCGGTGAAAATGAGTTTGACACCCCTGAACTAGTTGCTTTATGTCATGTGAACAATATAAAGCAGAGAGCAAACACACATTAGTTTTATTCACATCTCTCCTTCAAATTCTCTTTGCCTTCTGCCTGCACATGATGCTTTGTGCTCTCCTTTCTGCATGCACGTACACACCAGAGAAACCTATAGTAAGGAATATCCGTCTTCTGTTTGAATGCATCCACTGTGATAGGCACTTTTCTAAAAAGAGCTGTCCTGTGATAACAGCTATTTTTGCAGGTGTTCTTCTGTCAGATGCACTTTCAGCTAGGAAGAGGCTGTAGTATGCTATTTTCTCCTTGAAAGAAATTCTTAAAGAATGGCTCTTTCAAATTGGCAACCATATCATGTCATTCCCTATGGGAGAAAAGTCAAGTTACTTTCAGTGAAAGACGCAGCCAGATACACTGTCAAATAGTGAAGAATATAGAGTTCCACTGAGAACAAATATGAGAGATAACAGTTGTGAGAAAAGCATCATTTATTTCTGTACACCTTGTATTTTTAGCTCTACTGAGCACAACAGCAGGTGGCAGTCAAATCTAAAGAGGGTAATTCTTAGAGGAATTCTTGGGGACAGACATTATGATCCAAGATTAACATACGAAAAAGAGTAATAAAGATAAACAAAAGTGACTACTAATATCCACTTCAGCTTTGGAGTCTTTTATAATATGTACTATGCACAAGCCTCCAGGGGAAAGTTGCTGAAATCAGGATAGCAGTTTAAAAAAATCCTCCCACGGTTTTGCAGGACCATTTTACAGGCAAAGTTAAACATGGCTCTCCATGATTTTTTTTTCTTTCAATATCCTGTAAAAATCCATGTATACAGAGAGTAACTGCTCACACAAGACAGGCTGATTCTTCAATGCAGTATTTAGCTTAACAAGCAGCTCTGTAAAAAGCAGCTTTATTGTTTGGTTTTAAGTGAAGTCTGAAGGATGAGCTAGTTAAAGGAAATCACAGACTCAATTTTGGGCTTGCCTCTTCCACTAACAAAGCCTAACCAACTCCAGATAGCAAAAGTGAAGCACCTGACATCATTTTGGAAAGTTTTTTGGTTGGTTGCTGTTTTGGGGGTTTTTGTTTTGTTTTGTTCTTGTTTTAAAACTGAGTCCTGTCTGGTTGAGTCTTACCCAGGTGCTCAAAGCTACACACCATGAATACAATCTAGGATCCTGGAACATTGAAAAGGAGTGAAAAACCTGAAAAACTGAGCATGCAACACAGAAAACAACCACCATGTCTGAAGTTATTCCTACGAAATAATATTGTTTAATAATAATCTACAGTCATCCAGCCCAAAGTGTGCTTCAGAACACCATGTTTTCAAGGGCAGTAACAAAAAACAGGCTACAGGTGAGGTTAATTCTTTTGGGGGTTAAAGCCACTAGATCACCATCACCCTGCCCAGTGGTCCCTTAGCCTCTTTCTCCCAGTCACAAGACAGACGACAAATCGTTGACATGATGATGTCAAATTACCCAGGTATGTCTGCTAAAACACCATAATTTTAAAGACTCAAAAATACCTTAAGAAAATGCTTGAACTAACTAGAAAGTTCTGACATTAATAACTGATGTAAAAGTAAGGCAGGAAAACCTAGATCGCATAACGAAGATACGAACTTCTAAATTCCCAAAGGCAGAGCTGTGTAACTGGTAAGTTCCTGATCACATGTGTCAATTACACTAAAGCCACAGTGGTCCATTATGCTAAGACTGATACAACTACACTGAAAGTAAGAACTGAAAAGGCTTAATACTTCACTTTCAACATAACTTCAAAAAAGAGAACCTAGCATCAGGTGGATAGACACCACTGGCTTTCTACACTGTTTCCCTGAGTATGACAAACATTGGTAGGCTACTGACAATTCAACATTGATAAAGCTGGCAGATAAAAAAATGGAACTGCCCAAAGTAACAAAATTAAGAATACACAAAACAAAACCAGTATAGATTAACATATTACTGCTCTAAGGAGAGAAACTCACTTCTCAAGTAATGTTTTGGAAAAAATGTATCTAAATTCTGTATTAACTGCATATGTAGATTGGGCAGAGTAGGAAATAAAACTGATCACTGATCAGTGATTACACTTGTTTCAGAAGACAAGTGTTAAGTTAAATAGAAAAAAGGATGGAAGAGGAACATAAATGAAAGTTGCTTAGTAGGCAGTTTCCTCACTTCTACACTGGCAGTAATTCTATCACACAGCATTTAGTAGATGTGTATTCAAGTCATAAAAGCACTCAAAACTAAAAGTTTCCAACTTTGACTTGAGTCACTGAGAACTGCCTTATTTACAATATTATAATACAGATGGAATTGATTACCCTACCTCCTGAATTTGCTTGACATTCCCAGCTTCAGACACTGTCCTCAACTGTTTTTAATGTTATCATACTTCACTTGCTTGGCATGAAGGATTGCATGCCCCATGACTTCCCTCAGCAAACCTGCAGTCCTAAATAATCCTTAAAATTGGATTCCAATACAAGTTATTGAACAGTGAGCTAGAATAGATATTTTTCCCACAAATACCCAAGAATTTCACATCTTGTACAAGGGAAATGACATCTGGGAGACAGTTGAACATGTGTCTGGGACATGCTAAGTCCAAGTCTCTCAGGCACTACAAGAAGTATATGCTTAAGAAACACTTGAAACATCCCATCCTCACTGAGCATATCTAAGAGCCTCAGAGGTGGCCAGGCTGCAAACAGACCATCCCACAAAGATGGAGTTAATAAAGCACAGAACCTTCTCCATGTGGCAGGAAAAACACAAGAGATGGATATATGCACAAAAAAGAGGAGATGTAAAACAAGTGAAGTAGGAGCAGCAAAGTAGGAGACCATGAAAATCCTGTTCAAGACCAACTGAACAAGCAGAATGACAATGAACTGGTGAGCAAGGGTTCTGTAAGGGACAGACCGACTGGAAAGACGAGGCACAAAGACTCACAGTAGAGGGAAAAATGAAAAATAATGTCACTCCATCACTACATCCACTCTGCCCAGACATTGGAGTGAAAGCCTAGATTTCTGTTATGTTATTGCTCTGTTGCCAGTAAACACATGGAAGAACAGAAATGTCAGTGTTTTCAAAGAAAATGCAAGTTCAAAATGCCTGTCAGTCACTCCAAAGCGTTACTTCAAGTGACAGACATCTGCATGGATAAAAGAGCTCACTTGAGATGAGGTAACCCAAGAGAACATAATGCCTGTATTTTCTATTTTCTCAATGGGAAAAAGCCCTTGGGAATTCCACTCTGAGGGACTACATGTTACAGTTGCAAAGTCAAGCCTTCAAATGATTATAACAATTAAGCTTGTGCAATTATGTGATAATTTGCTAATGATTAGCTATTCAATATTTTCTCTTACCTTCACTCTCTACTGAAACACCCTGCAACTCTTCTGCTGCATATCATTAAAGGTTTATTCTCAAAAACAAATGTGTTAAGTTTCTTCATCAATATTTGAGTAGTGTTTATCACTACAGTATTTTGGTGCTTCACAAACATGTCTTTATATTACAATATCCTGTACAGCACAGCAAAAGTGGAATCTTCATTGTGCTAAGAGGAAACAAATTACAAAAAGATGAAGATATTTGCAACTTTTTATTTCTAAATCAGGTCACAGGTTTTTCAGAGTACCTAATATACCCATTTCTATAGATCGGTACACATTTATAAATACAGCTCTTACTGACCTCAACTGCAATAATAGTACATAATATATATGCAAGTCAGGCTTCACACTCAAGACCAAAAAATTTAAAATAAAAATAAATGTTTACAAATGTCTCTAAAAATTTGAGTCTAGGAGACTTGTAGCAGAAGTAGTGACAGAATCCAGTTCTTCAAGGAAGCATTCAGCTACACTCTTCTTAGCTACAATGAGACAGAGAGCCAGTCCTTAAGTTCACACATCATTCTTGTTCAGGGACCACACTACATTTGTCTGCATCATTTCTGTTTCAGTACATAAGCTGCCAGAACTGACCAACTTCACCAATGAGAAAGAAGAAAAGTGGTAATTCCTTGCTTTGGAATTCTGCTGGGAATTACTCTACAACTACACACTGATTTCTGACATCAATATATCTCTGGTTGCTCTCATTGAACTGAAAAAAATAAAGAAAAAAAACCACCCACAACCAAAGTATGTTCTAGTTAACTTAAAAGCAAAACTTCAAATAAGTGATCTCTAATGTGAAACATATTATTAAAAAACTTCAGTTGAGTATATTACAGTACCATCATTTCAAGTTACATATTTGTACACTCTGAAGGGACAGTTTTTTTGATTGATCCCACATTAAGATTACATGACATTTTTATTTAAGGAACAAATTTTTCAAGATGTTTATAAAAACCAGAAAAATACAGTACTTTAAAATGTGGCATTCCTACTTCATATTAAGTAGAAACAGAAAAGCCATTAAAAATTACTTCATTCAATATTAACATAATGAAAAGCCCACAGGCCTGAAAACTGTTTACATTAAGTAAATTTATAAGAACAGTTCTAAAATCAGTTCCCCTGAAGAGATGTCAGAATGATGACATCTTTACAATGGAAAAGGCAGTAATTGCCTGTTGTTGTGACCTAAATCCAAAGGAAAAGAAATAAACTACACTGTAAGTAAAGGCCATATCGTCTATGGATTTTTTTTTTTTGGTGGAAATGGAAATTAGGTGATTAGAAATAATTTAGGTAATGAAAAAAATTACCCAGGCATCAGGACTCTGAATACAAAAATTCAGAAAAGCCAATTCCTTCCTAAAAGTGCTTAATACCAACTTCTCAAATCCTTACTGCGTCTCATATTCCCAGAAATCTGACAGAACAATGAGAATGTGTAAAAGCTTAAATGCTCAGAGCTCAGTCCTCCTAGGCTTGCACAAGATCATCTACTAGCACATATCACTTAACATTCTAAAGCTCACACATATGGATGCAACATAATCGACAGGGAGTAAATAACTTCTTTTAATTCAATATTTAAATAGTCCTTTAACTTTTAACTTTTTTTTTTTTTAAACACTTATGTGCATTTGTGACTCAAATAAATATACATTGCAGACCTGTAGAATTACCATACTTACGGGATTTTTCCGACTGCATGAGTAGAATTTATGGTCATTTTCAATGTAGAAAGACTGCTTCTTCCTTCTGTCACATTTATTTCCCTTTGTAAGCAAACTATGCAATGAAATTATGAATTCAAATAGGTACTAAATACTGATTTGCAACAGGCTACACATGGAGAGACTTCTATGGTCATTGAAAAAAAGAAAAAGAGCAACAGCCCTGACTGTACAGGAAAAATACACATTATGCTTTGAAGGCTGAATTCGCAGTGGAAAAAAAAGGAAAATTTGTT
The DNA here is from genome assembly GCF_036013445.1 of Caloenas nicobarica. Lineage (NCBI taxonomy): Eukaryota > Metazoa > Chordata > Aves > Columbiformes > Columbidae > Caloenas > Caloenas nicobarica. The sequence continues at coordinate 29,347,561 of NC_088246.1, read as the reverse complement.
TTCTATTAGCAACAATCCAGAATTCGGTAGGGCTGCTGGTGTGTGTACACACATTATATATATATACATATAACCTTGAAGTTATCAACTTTATTTATAGATTTGTGCACTTTTTCCATCCAAATCTAAATGGACTAGGCAGAACCAAATTTAAGGCTATGTTATACCAGCTTCATTTTAAATCAACACATGTTCTGTTTCAAATATCCTGCAACTATTCATTTAACTTGTATTACACATAAGAAATGTTTCTTTTTAATTCCAACTCGACAGACTACATGTATAATAACTTTCTGTTCCTCCGCTTCTCCAAATTGTCACACCTTTCTCCTTCACATTGAAAATATTTGAATAAAGCGTAAAATGTCAAACACTGCTGCTGTTTCAAAGTGTTTTCCTTAAATTTTAAATGTTATTAAACAAAATGTTAATTTCTACTACAGGTGATACACACAGGTTCTGAGATGTTAAAGCTATATGAAATATATGAACACAAAGACGTAATTAGAAAAACATAAGTAAAACTTGGGTTTTTCTCATATGCTTGTTCTAATTCAGTGTTGCTTTTTTAAGGGAAAACCCATCCAACCTCCTCAAAACGAAAGTGAGATTGAAATATTACTCTCAAGGCTAGACACTGACTGTCCACCCCCATGTTTACATGCAATATCCTAAAAGTCAAACAGGGTATCTATTACAAGTGAATCCTCTGCATTTAGACATAGTTGAGTCAGGAAGCTTTATTCATTTTTTAAAATTAATTAATGATTGTCTTTTAATCAAACACTATATTACTCTGATTTGTGTGTCCATCTCCCATACTCCACTTCCAATTCTCCTTTTCCCTTAAATCCTGCCCACATTTTTCCAAAATAGGGAGATTTTCTTTGGGAACTAATCATCATTTCCTTTTATGGCAAACGGTCTTTACAAAAGGCAATGCCCTTAGTCAAAAAGATCAAAAAAATCCCCAAAACAATATTAAAAAAGCAAATGGAACAAGCCCCCAAAAATCTTTGCATGAAATTGGTAACATGACATCAGTTTTACTCTCTTAAGTCACTGCAGCCTGTTTCTGCCAGACCAACCAAGGGAAATATGTCTAAGCTTGGGGAAAAAAAAACAAAAACAAAAAAACAAAAACCAAAAAACCACACACAAACACGGAACATTAGAGCGTATCTTAAAACTGGCACTAGAGAAATTATTATTGAAAATATTTAAGTTACTTTAATAAGGAGAAGTTTGCCAGATGTTAAAAAATAAGCCTTTAAATGGAGATGGGGAATATTTTTGCAAGATACACTCACATAGAAACAGATCAGCATCCCCACTGCAGAAATAACAAAGTGAAGTCCCACTGTCTCTTTGTTTATTTCCCTGAGGACATGCCACAGAACATCCAATGCGCAATTTATTCACAAACATGGTCCTGCCCCTTCTTTCCCTTCCCTCTAATATACCCGAATTTATTCATTTTATTTTGGCACCTTGTTTACTTTCAACGCCTGTAGACATTCCCTGCAGATACAGGAATCTGCACACATTGAAAAGGCTGCAGAGCAAAAATGCTCTGAGGCAAGGACTTCCTTGTGGTATGAAATGTGTACACCTTTCTGCATAGCTATCTGAATGGACACCTTAGGTTTGTCTACTGTAAAAAACAATAAAAATATGAACAGATTATCCTTCTGCTTAAGGTTTTCACTCACAGAATAGGATCAACCTTGAGAAACAGGCAAGTTCTTAAGTCCAAAACAAACTATTATTGAGACTAATTCAAAACAAAATGACTTTAGAACATTCTTATTTCAATACTACATGCAGTGAATATTTCAAAAATTATCTCTACATTGAAGAAATAAAAAGCAATAGATATAGCTGAAGCAGACAGCACAGAAGCTCCTCAAATGCTTCTGCCAAAATTTGGTTTATAATCATGAGTTTTCTGTTGGGAAAAAATTGCAATTGAACTGTTGTATGGATGCTTTGTTTAATCAGTTGTTTCTTATCCACAGCATAAGAATTTACAGTTATCCAATCAAGTCACTGAACTTCTAGTGGCTCCAAGTCCCAACAGTTCACTAATACCATTCTGTCTCCCATATGATATCAAATGAGCAACCATAGAACAAAAATGAGGTCATTCTGAACAGAGGAGATGAGGAAGCATATTTACCTGAAGCATCTCCAACTTTAAAATCACTGTCATCAGAGCTATCATAATCTAAAGCTTCCAGCAGCGAAGCTGCCAAAGGCTTCACTTGTCTCCTCTTCGAACTGCGGTCCACTGCAGGAAAAAAAAAAAAAAATTGTACCGTTACTAGGCGGCATAATGAGAACTCGGTATCGGTAAAGATACTTAAATTAAAGGAACGGCTGAACGGCCGTGACAGGCGGGGCAGTCCCCGCCACACCGCCCGCAGAGCAGCCGGCACACGCGGGCGGCACGGGGCCCCGGGGCCGCTGGTTCCCACAGGTGAGGCGGGCGGCGGCGGCACCGCGCCGGGAGGGCTCACCCGCAGCCGGCCCGCCCGGCCAGCCCGCCCGGCACCACCGCGACCCGCAGCCCCGGGCACCAGCAGGAACCCCGAGCAGGGCTGGGCGGATACTGGGGTCGCCTGGGGCCCCCGCAGCCACCCGCAGCCCCGGACGCAGCGCCTTGGCGTGACCCATCAGCGCCAGCGCGGGGAGGGCAGCCGGGGCCGGCGGGGGGCCGGCGATGCGTCCGCCCGGGGAAGTGGGCGGGAGCGCTCAGCGGGCACTCCGGCACCTCCGCGGGGCAGGGGCGAGGGCGGGCGGAGCCGCTGCGGATCACTTACTAAAGCCTGCGCAGGGGAGCAGCGGGCGGGCAGAGGCCCCGGGATGCGGTGCCGCGGAGCCGCCGGGCCCCTTCCCCAGACAATGGGCACGGCGGCGACCCGGATGCAGACCCGCGCCCGCCCGCCCGCGGCGGCCGCTCCCGCTGCTGCGCCTGCGCACCTGCCTGTCGCCGGCCCCGCGGCGCATGCGCCTTGCGAGCGCGCCTGCGCGGAGGCAGGTGAAGGCGAGGCGGGGACGGTGCCCGCCCAGTGCCCGGCGCTGCCCCTCGGCGCGGGTGGTGCAGGGACCCGGGAGCGCCCAGCACAAAGTGTTAGTACAGACCCGTTCATGTTCAAGGGGGTGCCTGTTCAGGCTTTCATTTATTAGTAAAACCGGCTCAAAAACCAGCCTGGTACTTCCTCAGTTCCCCCGTGTGGATAGGAAGCTCTGTAAAACTGCTTTTATTTTGCCCCTCTTCTAAGAGCTGAGTGCCTGGTGGGCTTCGTTGCATTGCCAAATTTGTTCTTGCACTCCTGAGAAATAAAAACTGTTGCATTTGGGAAAAAAAAAAAGTACAAAGAAAAAAATGCAAAGAAAAATCTGAGTCCTAAGTTCACTTCGTGCTTGAATTTCCTGGGTTTTTATAGCACATTACCACACCAGCAGTTGATGTGTTTACTGATGCACCCCCCCGTTTCCTCCAGCAATTCTTTGGCTACCTAGGTAGCCTGACTGCACAATGAGCTCCCGTCCTGAGCCTGGATTTGCCACCCCTACCCAAATATGCTGTGGGCCCAGGCAGTCTGGTCTTTTGTTCAGAACTCTGATCAGCTTCCCAGTTCCAGTAGAAGTTGCACATGTCTTAGCTTTTCACTCCTTAAGGGGTTTTTTTCCCCTTAACTGGCACCCCCATCCTACTTTCTCTTCACACGCAACTGAAGCCTTAACAGGACCAGTAGCAGGGCTCAGATCCTGTTGTTTAGACTCTGCAGATCCATGCTGTCCTGTGCAGCAACGACTTCTGCAGAACCTCCTGCCTGTCAAGGGGCAAGTCCCTGATCCTGTCCCGTATACAGTGATTGGCAGGACAACTCAAATTGCATGTAAGTGGAAGGAAAATTAAACAGAATTGATCCCAAAGTCGGCTTTGTGTAGAAGAGCAGACTGAGGGGGACAGGCAGCTTTGACAAGGAGAGGGGACTGCACTGTAGAGCAGTGGTGGAATTTAGGATTCCTTTAAACATGAAAGTCAAAGCAGGTGTGTGGAGTGTCTGTCTTTCAGTTCAGCTTTCTGGGGCAGCCTGCGATGCTAGGATTATCCCAGTTTCTACCTACACAGTTCCGGCAAGAACAGGTGATCAAGCAGAAGGTAATTAATGGCTGCCTGCCCGCCCCTGCTCCTCATCAGCACCTCACATTGCCCAAACATTCCTTCCTCCTTTGCTCCTTGTACTCTGTCCCTCTTAGCCCTTCCGTCTGTCTTCTCTCAAATCTTTCTTTTTTATTCTCCCTCTCGTTTTTCCCTCTCTGAGGGAATGTTCACACTTTTATTTCTGAAAATAGCATGCACACATTCTTTGTTATCTTCTGTAGTCAGCTGGTATACTTTGCCCTCATACCTCAACAGAAAAAAATATCAATAAAATGAAAATAACTTTGAAGTACCTAAAATGTATTCACTGTTTCCCTAAACTTCAGGGCACTACAAACATAGGGATTACCAACAAATCTTCCAGATTTAGTAATTAGTAGTAAATAAAACATACAGCATAGAAATTAACTAGAACTACCAGTGCATGTTTTGATCATCATTCTTTCAAAGTTTCTGGCTATTAAAACACTAATTAAAAGATAAGTCCCCCTTAGTAGATATTAACCTCCTTTAGTAGAGTCAGACTATTTCAAATAAGGGGAAAAGAAGGAAGAATTTGTGCTCAAAATGAAAGAAGCCCTCAGAGAGAATGTCTGATCCCCTTATCTCTGCAAGGCCTTTTCCAATCTCAGCAGATAATCAAGGATGTTGAAAAGTTTAGTTGCCTTTTTAGTTGAAGAAATTAGGTATTACTGGCACACTGCTGGGAGCTGGGCACAGTAGTGACATTGTTATACCCATTAAATAGATTGTAAGTGTTGTCAGTTTAGCACCTTTAAGTACTACCCTCATACACATACAAAAAAATATCTTAACAGGTCGTTTTTAGAGCAAAATTGTGTAAAGCTGAAATAGTATCATATATCTAGTATGAAAATGTCATGGTAGCTCCAGCACTAACATAATAGCTAAAAAAATGCCTAGAAATATTTTGGTATGTCGGGTCATGTCAAGCATGTCAGGTCTTTCAATCATCTCAGCATTCCAGCAGTTCTCTTCAGGACGAGCCTTCAGTGCACGGCCTGTTGCAAGAGTAGGTGCCTGAATCTCCATTTCAGTGCTGCTCTTCAACTGCTGGAGAAAGAGACAAAATAATATCTTCTGACTGTACTTTTGCCCTAAGCAAAAAAATAATCTTTGTTGTGGTTCTGTAAAGACCATTTTAGAAAGAATTACACAATAGCAAGTCAGCAGAGAATACAGTCACACTCACATAAATTACTGTAAAAGATCATTCTTATTTTAATGAAAGTGTTGACTTTACAAAGAAAGAAATACAATAATACAACATTTCCTTAGCTAGTGAATAAACTCAAAAGTATATTTTTAACTCATCCATCAACTGTGAATGAAGAAGTAATAGTATGAAATCCTGGATCTATTTTTTGTTCCTGTCAGTGAGCAAACAGTTAAAGCCATGACCTACCTGTCTGAATCCAAACAGCAAACTCTTTTTCTGTCCATCAAAACATCACCATCTGTAGTAGGCAGACCGACCTCTTCAAATATCTTTCTAAAGAGGATTGTTCCAGCTTTCACTCTTTAACTGTGCCATTACAGCAAGCACCTCTCTCAGTGATCTCTGCTCTTTTGTCTAGTATTATATGGTGAAACAGAAAGAGAAAAAGACTAAATCAGATGTCCTTGCTGTTTTAAATTACGAAAGGAGGAAATTCATTATCAATAGTCTCTGAACAATAAGGCTTTGAAATAATAAACTGCAGACTGCTACAAGGTCTGCTGCAGTCAAATGCTGCCAAGGAGTGTTAAGATTGCAAAGGTTATGAAATATTAGAATTAGGGCTACCTATTTCTTTAGTTCTGTGTGAATTGTCATGCTAAGTAAGGTGGGTCTTTTTTTTGCATTAAGTAGAGATGGGCCCCACTCCCGCTTCTTCTTGTTGCTACAGCATGCAGTTGTTAAACCCAAGGATTAGGAAAGATAGATTTATGTATTTCTGTTGCAGTCTGGTCCCATGTAAGATACCTGTGCTTATACAGATTCCCACAGGTGGCAGACTCCTGCCTTCCATGCCCTCTCTTCCCCATTCTGTGTCAAGTTCCAGTCCTGCAACCCCTTAATCAAACAGCTATTTTAACTTCAGAAAAAAATGTCATTTTGCAGATTTTTGTCAGCTCAAGCTTCACAGAGCTAAAACAGGGATCTTCCCACCTTTACCCTGGCTCTATATACCTACCTCCTTTTCAGCCACTGAGACTACCCCCTGTCACTCATGTCCATATAAAGAACATCATCCTCACTCAGACCTTGCTGCAGATCCTACCACTGAAGTTATGTCTGAAAGAGTCAATGCAAAACATACCTCACGTGCAGCTTTCCTATCTGGCCATTCAGCTAAAATACTTGTCTAGGCTCATCTCCTTCCTGTGTCACATCAATATTCCTTTCTCTGGTTTTCAAAAATGCAGTTCTGATGTTGTCATATCTACTGTAATGATTCTTCTCAGCTTCTACAATGTTCCTTTTCCTTTTTTAACACTCCAATGAAATCTCCTCTGCTGCATCAGTCATAAATTTTTTGGGTTTGATTTCAGTTCACTTCACAGATTACTCTATTTCACCTGCCATTTCTTTACAGCAGGTGGCATTTGCCTTACAAATTTGTTTAACACAATGTGTTGGCCTCCTATTCTCTGTTAAATTTTCAGACAAGTTTGTGTGTGTGTCGTTTGTTCTTTATTTTTTTTCCCCAGGGATACTTCATACCTAAAATGTGTTCCATGTATTAATAAATACCTGAAAAATCAGTTAATTTTTCCTCTCAAAATACCCCTCTACCACCATGCTCCCAAAAAATGCTGTAAGTTCCAACAGATACTGTCTCACAGGTTACTTCTGCTTCCCTGCTATAGCTTTCTGTTTCTCATTCTGTGCTTGTATTTTTAATCCATTTGGGGCAGATTTAGGATTTCCATTTTTGTATTGTTTTTCTGTCTATGATTAATTTCAGGTGTAGCAGAATTCTGAGTCATGATTAAAGCTCCTAAACACAAAAGCTATAGAAGAGAAGGAATATTAATAGTGTTTATCATGTGACTTTCAGATAGTGAGGTCATCAAGTAAGCCATGTTCTTTTTGTTTGTAAAGTACATATAATTTGGGCCACTGTATAAAGAAATAAGAATAATTAATAATAACAACTATGAAAGTATTAGACTACAGAGGTGTTGTACTGGTTCAGATTAAGGGTTTTATCTAGCCTAAGTGGACAATCAGAGAAAAGCAGGAACAGAGCAAGTATATATGATACTATCTGCTGACTTCCCCAGCTTCCAATTATATTCAACTTTAGGAATGCCTTGGTCCTGATGCGGTTTGTCCATTTAGTGGCCTGTAATGAGTCTTTCTTCTAAGAATTTTTCTTCTAAGAGCTTGTACATTCTCCCTTGTAACCCTTGTAGAGTTATGTATTAACGCAACATTATTGGGCACAGAATTCCACAGATCTACTACAGTACATATGAAAACAACCTTCTTTTGTTTGTTTTGAACTTGGCTTCTCTCATCTTCTGCAATACCTCTCAAGTCAGCTCTTTTCCGGGCTGAAGAATGCCAGCTGACATGATCACTTCTGATAGTGTGACTGAGATAGACTTCCATTTCTCCAATGACCCTTTCTTTTTCTTCCATTAATCTTTTCCAATCTTTATATGTAGCCTTTCTGTAATGGGAGGACAGTACTGAAGTGCAGGCAAATAGTGCATATATTCAGTTGAATAATAATGTTTTCTGTTTTTTCTCTATACCTTTCCTAGTAATTTTTAAGATTTTTTTTTTCTTGGGACATGCAGTGAGCATTGACTGCACTGAACTGACACTTCCATAAAACTATCAGAATCCCAAGGTCTTGTTCCTAAGTGGAAACAGTCAATTCAGAGTCCATCATTTTATGAGTGAAGCTAGGATTGTTTTTCCTCAGAAGCATCCATTTCTTTACATTTATCTACACTATATTTCACTTCCTTTGCATTTATCTATATTGAATTTCATCTGCAATTTCATTTTTTGCCCAGTTGAATAAGAGGTTACACCATTAGTAGTTGAACTGTTTCATACTTGAGTTCTTCAAGAGTTTTTGTGACAGTGGTGGTTTCCTAGTACATTATCAGAGCATTTTAATTTTTTTTCTTATTATTTTATCAGTAGCTGCTTCCACAATAACTTCAAATTCAGACAGATTGTCTGCTGAGCCCGCTTCCCTCCAAGAACAGCACTCTAGCTTGGGATTATCTTCATTTCTTCTCCACAGAAAATACTGATGGAAAGAATTAATCCTCCTCAGTACACATTTCATACAAATCATCTGCTGGCCCAATGGACGCTGGCATGTTTTTTGCTGTGTTTGAAATATGACTTAGTAGAATTTTGATTCTTTTGTTGATTCTCAAATTCTTTTTCCATTCTGCCTAATTGATCATCTTTTTATACTTAAAAAGTATCATAAGCTCTAACAGATTATTTTCTTGTTTTAAATACAATTTGAAGGATCCCTTCCTGTTTGCAGTAGTCTCCTTGGCTTCGTTGGAAAGTGATTTTGGTTTCCTTTTCTCTGCCATTTCCATAGGTGATAAGCACTAATGTTGCGATTCCAGTATAGTGTTCTCCAGTAGCTCACATGCCTACAAGAATTTAATTCCTTGGGCTATGCCTTTCAGATACCTTGTTAAGAAGCTTCCTCATTTTCTATATGTCCCTTTTGAAGTAGGGCACTAGAAGTGTGGATTTTTTCAGATTTGTTGCCTTTGTAGGAATGCTGAATAAGTACATGGTCACTGTTAGAGAAGAGCAATCAAGCAGTAAAGTTTTTATTAGATCCTGCTAGTTATTCAGTACAAAGTCAAGGTTTGTATTTCTGGATGTGGACTCACTAACCACTAATTCCCTGAAAGAGTCATTCATGATGTCTTAACATTTTCATCTCTGCTTATATCTCAGTGTCATGTTCATCCCATCTGAGGGGAGGTAACAGAAGTCCCTCAGTACAACTGCTGTCTTCCTGATTTTTCTCAGAATATTGCAGTCCGTGTTGCCATCCTTTCTGGGTGGTTACTAGGAGAGACCCAATATTATTATCTCCATCCAATTCAGGCCTGCAATTTCAATCCATACAAATTCAGTGAGGTGATTAATTTGTTGATTTTATTTGATTCTGATTTCTTGAATGTATACTACATCTTTCCCCTGGGCACAGTTTGTTTTGTCATCTCATGTATATTTTCTGTTCTGATATTACAGTGTGCCACTGATTGTCCTCTTCCCACCAAGTATCCAATGTCGGCCATGTCATTTTTTTTTTAAGTAAGGCAGGACATTCTTGTTCCTCCGTCTTATTTCTTAAACTGCTAGCGTTTGTCTATAAGCATCTGTACCTCTGTTTTGATCCCATCTTGGGAACTCATTTAAATAACACTCAGTTTCCTGTTTCCTTCCTGAGTATTTACATCCTTTGGCCAGTCCTTTACCGGAGGATACAGAACTTCCAAGCTTTTCTTTTCAGCAGCGTCACCATTTCATAGCCACGTGTTCTTGTGCATTTGTGAGCTCTTTCACAGTCTCCAGTTTAAAAGCTCAGTTATGACTTCCTAGACTTTAACTGTCAGATTTAAAATGCCATAGGGTCACTCTTTGTTAGAGACCTGCACCAACAGGCTCTTCGCCCCCCGAGGGCAGTGTGGCTGTCAGTGCTCAAGACCAGCAGTGATGTGATGCAGCCCTGCAACCTTGGACCAGACTCCGGAGAAAGAGCGGTGTGAGAAAGAGCCAGGAGAGGCCTTGCTGGGGGGCGCTCTGCAGCTCTGGAGCTGCATTTAGACTCGGGTCTTACCTGTGGTCCCTGCCTGAACAACACTGTATTATTGCCTTGCCTGATCTTACCAGGATCTTGCCCGATCCTGGCTTGAGCACAGACTTGCCTCATCACTTTGTACCTGGCTGGTTACCAACACCAGACCTCTGCTCTGGTCTTGTTCTTTGGGCCTTGGCACGTGCCCTCCCTGCCCTGCTGCCAGCACCAGCTCCTCCACCCTCCCTTAGGCAGCAGCTCCCTCTCGCAGCTCCCTGACACCTCGTTCAGATGAATTTCAGATAGAGTACTCCCTTTATTCTGAAACTGCATTCTTACGCTATCCAATCAAGGTACTACAAATCTGTCTTTCCACCTCTTCCCATGCTCCCAAGGGGAGCAGGAAGCATTTCACAGAATACTATCATAGAAACCTTAGTCTTAAGTTTCCTTCTTGTGTGCTTCAATGTTTTTGACTTTGTCAATAGCACTGGTGCACCACAACCAGTTACACCCACCAGGGCTCCTTAGGAGTCTATCCAGGCTCCCCAAGGGGGTTCACCACCTGGTAGTTGCTGTGCAAGCCTGCAAGCATCTCGGGGTCACAAACCCAGCCATCTATCAGTGCAACAGCAGATTCTTCCACCAGTGCAGCCTTTCTCTTCCTTGCTGTTGGATAAAGAAGTGATGTGCAATACACGCAAAGAATCTCATTCCATTCTTTTTTAATAATCAAGCCTCATTCCCTCTTAACAAGGTATGAAAAATGTGAACATAAGCCAGTGATTCCCACTGATTTCAGTGGGCTCTGGCTCAGGCTATTAATGACACTGACTCATACACTTTTTCCAGATGCAGCCTTTCATCCATCAAGCCATTCTGTTGTTCTGAAAAAATCTGGGATGTAAAGAACATCTGCCACAATGAACATAAAAAGCACAGACCTGCTGTTACTACTGGGAAGTATTCTAAGGGCTTGGATTAAAAAAAAAAAAAAAAAGTTAATTAATTTTACAAGAATAATTACTTTGAATGTGAGTGTCAATGATCCTTCTCACATAAAGCTTTTCCAATAAAATCTTGTTTTGGTCTCACAGAGGACAAAATATGCTTCAGCTGTACTGACAAAAATCTTTGTGAATTGCTATAAAATAAATTCTGCTGAAGGGGTTTCTATAGCTTACATTTAAATTCTATTTTGTTATTATCTGTAAACAAAAGAAGCCGAGCTGGCCTGGTTTGGATTTGTATGGAAAACGATAATGAAAAAAACAAACCAAACAAACAAACCCCCAGTAAGCAATAAAGAAAGGAAATAACTGCTCTTAATGTTCTTTGTTAAAGGTAATTGTGACACTTAGGAATCAATTTTATTTTTCTAATATTCATTATGTCACTGATTAGCACAATGTGTAGCAAAGACACAGAAGACATTTTATTATCATAGACTTTATAGAAACTAATCTGTTTTTAATCTGGTTTTGCCAAATTATGCAGTTTTTTCCTTGAAAAATTGCATTTTAAGAATTTGATCCAATTTAAGATCCAATTTATTGCCCAAGACATATCAAGACATATATACATAGTTTTCATTGTTTTTTAAAAAAGAAAAACAATCACTAAGACATGTCTCTGTTCAGGTACCCTGCTGGCAGCATATGGCAAAAATACTGGCACCTTGTCTGGAAAATGCACCGAGAATTGATAGATCTGATCTCACTCTACGGCTGGAGAGAAAACAGAGCACAGCAGAGGCCAGTCTCATGGCCCGTGGCCATCAATTGCTTGGCAAGAAGCATGAGTTCCTGAAAACAGATACGGGATGGTGAACTGATTTTGCAAGTCAGGGAAAGAGATTTTACCTTCCTAAGTGACGGTAGAGCCCCCAGAAGAGTCCCTGTTAGAGCTGGACCTTCAGAAGTCTCTGTGTAATTGTGTTTTATATGCTACTGTGAAATAAAAATTTCAAGGTATAAATGTTTATGAAATTATAGTGCTAATTTAATATTTTACAGGTCAATCTCAAGTATTGCTTGAGAACTGGGATGAAATCCTGCAGCTGCAGGAATGCTGAAAAAGCAGCAGATTTTCTTCCATGCTGTCCTATTGCTGAGCCAGACATTCAGAGTGATGACCTGTTCCATGGGAAAAAGAGAAACACTGACTTTTTAAAATTATTTTTTTTATTTCTACATTACTTGAAACCTGTCTTGGCAGTACTCAGTTGTGGAGGGTTTAGTGATAGTGAGTGGACAGGGAATCTACTGTAATTCTGATGGTTCACAAACCAGAGATCCTCAAGAAACTTGAACACCTCTAGTCCCAAAAATGGGCAAGACTTCTGGCTAGAAGATTCTACTCCATCTTCCATGAAGATATTTTGTATGCTAAATATCATCCTATAGTGGTGAGCATTTTTATGCTTACACAGATTATGTATGCATATTACACTGGGACAATTATAGGGGGAAATAGCAGAAACCCTGTATTTAAATCATTTAACAGAAAATACACTAATTTTAGAAAATAATAGAGGAGCTTTGAGAAGCTCATTTGTTACAGTCTCTGAAATTCAACAGGTACAACATTCTGATGTTGAAGATACAGCTTTCTTTGTCCTCTTAAATGTTTCATAATTTTTATCTTAATTGTAAAAGGATTGCTATCCTCTTCCCCTTCCTCATTCTCCTCCTCTTTCCATTCCCAGATGAGGAGATGGGGAGAAATTAGAGACCCTGGATTAAACTCTCTCCCTTCAATGGTTCTACTAGAAAGGAAAACACAAATAGAATAATGAGTCTCTTGGTATTTTTCTCATCATATACAGAATGGGATAAATTTCCAGATTGCTTTAAATATTTATCAAACTCAGGAAATGCTCTAAAAATTAAAATATACAAGTTTTTTTCAAGTGCACTGACATGATAATAACTTTTTCCTTTAGTTTTACTTCATGAGAATGTCCAACCACAACGACGTCTCCCTAGTCACAATGATGGCAGGGTGCAGTTGCATATGAAATCTGCCATCTTCCAGCCTCTATACCTATACCAAATGTTGCAATTATTCAACCATACAGTGAGCCAAATTAGCTTTTTGATCTGACAGAAAGCTACCCTATGAGGAAGCCTGGTGGCTCCAAGACCAAGCGCAAGCCAGGGGCAGGGTCACAGGGAGAGGAACACGTGCGGAGAGGGGAAAGCAGACACGACTGCCTGGCCCACCAGCAGCCCACGTTAGATCAGGTGGGACACACGCAGCTGGCGGTGGCTGCACGATCCGATCAGTCAGGCCCGTAGTAAGAAGGCACAATCCCATTGCCCCTCTCCCATTTGCTTCTCCTGGATGCTTTTTTGCAATCACATCCTTTATACATTAGCAACGAGCTGGAATTGATCCAGAGAGATTAAAACTTTTTGTTTTGTCTCTTCTGCACAGCCTTATGCAAACTGGTGCTGGCACATGAGTAGCCAAGGGCAAAGGATGGATGAAACTGTCTCTCTGAGTAGCACTTTGGACTTTCTGTGAATTAAAATGACTGGATAACCTTGGCCTTAGTGATTCACTACATCCTTTACTGTTCCATGTAATAAAACCATACCTGTCTGTGTTCTCAGTACTGTTTATTTGTATTCTGTGATTCAAGGTGGCTCTCAAGGAAAGATTTATGGAATCCACAGTAGAGAGTCTTTTCTGTTGCCCCTCACATGACTCTTCTCTCTCTTCCAGATTCCACGGTCATGAAACAGTATACCAGCAAGTTGATTTAAAAGAACTATGACCTTGAAAATTATACTTCTTCCCCTCCCAGATCAAATGGAAGAGTGGAGAGGGAGAGACGGGGAACAAAAATTCCCACTGTCCTGATTTGTTTCTTTAGAAGATGCTGTGTGGATTATTTCTTTTAAAACTCATTGCACTGAAATTTTCTGATTTTAAATCACATGAATCTTTTCAGTTTGACCAAATTTCAATCAAAGCTCATTTTACCCTACAAACAAATATACTGAATCCAAGTTTAATAAGACATATTGTTCTTTTGAAGACATTTATTTTACTCAGAAAAATAATTAGTTCATGTCTAGACTGGCCTCCTTACATTATTTTTTTTTTAATTAGCAATGATTCTGCTATGGAGAGGTTGTGTAAAATTTATCTCCTATGAGACATATTTTTGTCAATGGGTATTGCTTTTCAGAGCTCCAGCATTTTACATTATGCTTGCAGAAGATATCAATTTTAAAACTTATTCATTTCATCCACATCTGTTCTACATTCCACAGAGAAAAGACAAGAGTATTGGGTGCCTGAACACTTTAGGATTACTACGTGTGTTTGTTAAGACAGCTCTTTCACACAAGTGTTAGTGTTCTGCTTATGTGTTCGTAAACAGGGATGGCAGCCTGAAGGAGCTGTTTCTTAAGGGCAAGTCCCAAAGAGGAAAAACAGATGGGCAAAGACAGCATCGATGGAGTAACAGCTCAAAGTGCACAAGCTTCTAAGTTAGTCAGGCAAAGAGGTTAGTGAAAGACAGGAATCAGCTTTTTTGAACCAAGGATGTTCTGGAACAAGCAAGTAAACAAACAGAACATTCTGTTGTCTTTAATCTGATTTCTTGTGTGATGTAAGATGAAAACAGCGTTTCACAGAAAAAAAAATGAAAGTACTTTATGAAACTCCTTTTTAATTAAATTTCCTAACTCTTATGTTCTGTCTGTTCTCAAAGAAAATTTTTGATGGCTTAGTATATATAAGAAAAAAAAAATCAAGATATGTTGTAGTCTTTCCTTTCATGTCATTTTCACTTCAGTCTAGACTCTGCTCTTCAAATAAAATAAGTAATTCCTGCTCATAAGTCTTATTACAGATATATATATTTCATACAATCACACAATGTGAATCTGACAGATATACTATATATATTGTTCAAAGGAGAAAGATGGGCTCAGTCACACATCAAAACATGTTATCATCCCTCTCCCATAAATAAAATAACACAATTCCCTACATTTAAGTGAAAATGTATTTAAAGAAAAGATAATATGGGAATACTACTTCTTTATACATAGTACACCACACAATTTTTAACGGACCAGAAGTTTTCAAAAAAACATAAGTAAAAGTCAAGAGCAGCCAAAACAATTACTTTCATGCACCTTTGATAAAGCTTTTGTGATTTATTAAAGAGAGATCGTGGGATACTTCGTATTCTTAGAAAAAGAACCCCAAGTTTGGTACTGATTTAGATAAATGCCTATAAAGACAAAAAATATCATTTCTCAAAATTTGTGGCAGATGAGTTAGAGTACAGTGCAGCACTTCGATCTGCATACAGGATGAAACATGGTCTATCTCCTTTCTCCTAAGAAGAGTACTGTATATTTATTTAGTGGCTAATACCCAGAAATGAGGCAAACTGGGACTGGATTTCATATTCTCCTCCACTAGAAATTATCTGCATAAAGTACTAATGATTCACGCGAACATGATAGTTTGAGATATTGTAATTGTAAAAGGGCTTGGAGATCCACTACTTGCTTCCTTACCAGAACCTGGCACTATGCCCTTTTGTGCAGATTTTGTTGATGTCTAAATTGCACTTCAGTTGGCTGTTGCGGGGGAGTGATTTAGGATTCTGGAGGGGGTTGAGTGCATCCGCCACAGTGGCAAAGCCAGGAAAAGGTTTCAACAACTGCCAAGATATTGAGAGTTTATCCTCAGTTATAAATGCCACTGTCTGCAAAATCAGGCTGCTTACAAAACTGATCAGCCCTCACAGTGTCTGACATCACAGCCCTCGTAGAAGGAACCCCAAGACTAATGTTTTTTCACAGAGTGAACTATGGGAGAATACCAAGAAACGGATATTGTAGATGTTCAGCACAGTGTCCAGGTCTCACCGGGTTCATACCAGGATACTGCAGCTATCTTGGTTTTGCTCTGCAGTGTGATGAAAGCATGAGGTTTATCCAGTAACATCTTCTGAAATGCAACTGAAATCCACTCCTGTGCACCAGCCTGTATCTCCAGTGATTTTGGCAAGGGCCAAGGATGACATCCTGAGTGATTTTTTCTAGCT
Organism: Caloenas nicobarica; assembly: GCF_036013445.1. Taxonomy (NCBI): domain Eukaryota; kingdom Metazoa; phylum Chordata; class Aves; order Columbiformes; family Columbidae; genus Caloenas; species Caloenas nicobarica. Next base: position 29,331,504 of record NC_088246.1, on the reverse strand, counting down.
CTACTTTAGATTGCCCCTGGGAGCCACCTGTATCTTCCTACTGATTTCAGAAGGTAGACTTGCTCAAACTAATCCCCCAACTTTTGCATTTCTCAAGGTTTGTGAAATGTATCACCCGCGCCCCAGCACTGTCATTCACTGAAGTACAAGCAAAACACATTCCACATTCATGCTTTTCAGATGGCTCTGTGTTACCCAACAGTGTCAGGATCTGCAACATAATTCAAAGACTCCTAAAGTAATCAATAATAGTTCCGTCACCTGGTATTAGCAGCTGGATTGACGTGTCTCTTCTTGCTGCAATGCATAAAACATTGTGGATTTCTAAACCTCCTGAAAAACATTCTTTTGCAATTTCTATTCAGTAAACCTTTCTACTTTGCAAACATTAACCTTCCTCTAAAAACTACAGCAGAGAGGCAAATGTTGTTCTCTCTGGAAACTACATGAATAACATTCTTACTTCCAAAACAGCAGTATCAGTCCTCCTGTTCATAAATTGCAAGAATCCCTCTTTACCCTTTCCATAAAGAAACCAAAAGCATATGACTCATGTTAGTGGAAGACAAATGAGATTTTCTCGAGCCTAGGTTTGTGGAAAATAGCTTGATCAGAATTATGTCTAATCCTGTCCTCTAAAGGCTCTATCACTGTCTTAAATGAGAACAAGTTTTGGCTTATTGAAACTGTTAGATTTGGAAGCCTTATTCTTTCCATAGATTGTTTCCATTAAAATATTGACATTCTCCATTAAAGAAAAAAATACAGAAAAATAAATTAGAACACAAAATCTATTTATGTTTTTTTAACTGTGTAATCCTTTGTTGACACAGCTTGTGCAGATAATGCCACAGCACTAAGACTATCCTTTGTAAACACATGCTGTTTTCATGTTTCTTTGTTAACATTATATTGTTCTCTTTAATGTCTAGAATACATAGTGAACACGAGGCCTCATATATTATTCCCTACAGCTGTTGCACAGTCAATTGTACTTTTTTTTTTTTTTTTTACATTTCAGAAGCTGCTTATATGCAGCTTGCTCTGTTCCCAGATTGTCTGCTCAAGTCACTCCTGTGGCAGCTGCATCAGTCTCTGCTAAGCAGCAATATGTCCTGGAAAGTGCTGTCAATACCAAATTATTATTTTCTGGTAAAGGAGAACAGCTTTGTTCAGAGGGCAAACTTTTATCAGATTTTTTATAAATAATTAGCCAAGAGCTGGTGAAATATAATAGGTTTTGGTAGCACGAACCTGTCTGTCGTGCCAGCCCTGGAAATCCATTACTGGTCTCAGTCAGCATAGATTCCAGGAATTAAAAAAATGCAGCTGAGATTTCAGTAAACTTGCAATCAGCAAATAAAAGATTAATCAAAGGCTAAGTTAAATTTTGTACATCAGAGCAGAAAACTTGTAAGGATTTCTATTTCTTTACCAGCATATGTTAAAGAAACACAATAGAATGGTCCTGCAAGCATTATTCAAGCGTGCTTCTCCCTTCTCCATAGCTGAAACTCAAAAGCATCCTTTAACCTCCTGTCTCAAGATGAAAGATCAAAACCTTAAGACAATTACAGGTATCAGAAACAGGAGCATTTTTGTCTCTCACAAGTTGTTATATAGTTGAAGCAGGACCTAGTTAAAAACAGTTCCAGGTACCAGTCCTGTTTATATTTTTAGTGAAATTTTGACTTTCTATCAAGCCATTAAACTTATATTTTAGAGTCTAGATAGTTTTTCAAATTAAACACAAGAGCATCTTACAGGGAAATAGCATCTATATATGCAACCACAGGAAAGATATTACCTGTAAAAGGGCTCTGAATCAGCATAGTTTTCAGGGGAATCGTTCCAATAACTTCTTGTGGTCCTTCTGGTCAAGTTCAAGCCTTCCAGGTGTGTGCAAGCTGTGTGGGGCCTGTACTTCTGCATCCTAACATTTGGCAGATTATATAATTTAAAACAAAATATATTTTAAACACAAAGACCAGCTGTTTCATTTGCTCTCTTGAACCTACAGAGTAGGCAGGGACCACAACTGAGTTCCTTTTACGTATTTGATTCTCAGCTCTCCTACCTTTGCCGTGTCATTCTCTTTCTTGCTTTCTGTTCCTAATAGTTATGGAATGATATTACATTTAAAAAAAAAACCTATGCATTTTATAAATGTTGGTATTTAAAACCTGAATATTTTCATGTATTCTGGAATGTCTTATTACTCTTACACATCTCTATTTCTGTTTTCCTGCCATAACTACTGAAGTCTTTCAGCTGAAATGTTTTATTTTCAGCAGGCTAAGAACAACTCTTTCTGGTGACAGATGCTACAGCCTGTTTGCTCCTGCAGGATGTGTTACCTGAGGTGCTTCCCACTGTCTCAGCCCATGCTGCTCCAAAATCTCTAAAGAAATTGAATTGAGCCAGATTTCAGACTGTTAACTGAGAGGTAAAAGCAGTCAATATTCCATTATGAACAACCCCTGTAGCCACCTGGTTCTCCACGAAATATACACTTTAGTAGGTCTTCTATGGAAGGAATGGACAAGAGCATTTTTATGCTAAGAAATAGAATCATAGAATGGTTTGGGTTGGAAGGGACTTTCAAAGGTCATCTACTCCAACGCCCCTGCAATGAGCAGGGACATCTTCACCCAGATCAGGTTGCTCAGAGTCTCATCCAGCCTAGATTTGAATGTTTCCAATGTCCTGCCCAGTTATTCTTTTTGTACTCTGTGTGGACAAAGAAAGATCTTCCCTCTAGATTTTTTAAGCAGTTTCACTAATAACAATTTATGACAGCTGAGGAACTAGGATTTTATAAAAATTGTGTTCAAGGACAACATTTTAAATACTTGTAAATACATTCACATTTTGCCAGAAGGTGCTGAAATTCAGAAAAGAAAGATTAAGGAAATCCTTGCTTCATTTTATTACTGGTAATCTCACCTTTGCTAAATTGCACATATTCACTTTCTTTGTATAAAGAGTGTATTTATTTTCATTTTAAAATAAAAGCCTTTATTTTAAAGCAAGTTCTTAAAGTAAGGATTTACTTGCTTTAAAGTAATTATAATTACTACAGCAGTCTATATAGCTCTACACTTAATAAAAGTATAACACAACAGGAGTTCTGTACATTTGGGCTAATATCTTTAGGTTTACAAACTGCACTGTAAAAATCCAGGACACAATTTGTAATATAAACGAATAATCATAAGTTATGTCCATAAATCCAAGTCAACTAAAAAAGGTTTTCTTTCTTAATATGAATAGAGTATTATCCTTTGACTTGCCGAGCAGATTACAAACTCTAGAAAACTATTCTTCCCTTAGTAATAGAATATACAAACACGGTCACCAAGTTTTTTCTTTTCCAGATCTCTAGCACCCCTACTTAACAGAAATTTTGCTTATATGGTTGCTGTCAGGTTATGCTGCATAACATGTCTTCATATAAACTTGTTCAAACTGAAATTGGGTATTTTAAAAAATAAAATAATTATTTATAATGCTAAGATTATTGTGCATTTTTAGTTAGATGTATGGAGACAAGCTTTCTCAAACTGTACTTCTGATGGACAGAAGTGAGAGACGTAGAATATTTCTGTACCATATATTTCAATACCAATTGTTACTCACTTCTTCTGCTATTGCCCTTGTGTTATTTTGTTAGTATCCAAGATTTCCAGTAGCTGTTTTCCTTTCATCATAGTTCTCTTAAATGCTACACATATTTTTGTTGCAGGTTAAAAAAAAAATCTGCTCTATATCTGTAATTTTTTCTTTCAAATTTTTTTGTTTGTAAATATAACATTTGACTTAACTAACTGTAACACACTGAAATTCTTAGACTTTTTTTTCAGATCTGTTATATTTATGATGTTTACTCTTAAAGGAAGATTTTATCACAAGGTGCTATATTGCAATGTTACTGCCCCTACACATCTACCTGAGTCCCCTGAGTTCCCTTACTGCCCTTAGACCAGGGATGCAAGAACAGAATATGCTGCCACTCCATTCCACAGTGTTAAAACCAAATGTAAGTCAGATTTTCAGAAAGATGTAAACAGACTCCTCCAAATGGGTTTGGCTGAGGTGTGCGAACATATACCCTGTTCTGCTGTTGCTCTCCATTAAGTGCAGAGAAAGGAACAGAAGGACTTAAACTAGAGGAAACGGACACACAAATGGAAAAAGACAACATAAAAAAATCACAAACAATACCAAACACCAAAACCAAACCAAACAAACAGACAAAAAAAACACACAAAAAAAATCATCACAAAGGTCCCTGTGTATTTGTTGCATGTAAGTCAGGGTGTACATTTAAATTTTTACCTTTTAAATACATTTTTGCCCTCCTAGAATTCCTTTTCTCTGCTAAGAATTACTTTTAAAAGTCTATGCCTTTTTACCAAAACCAGTATGTCCTACAGAAAATCCTCTGTTTATACATTGTCCTGATTAATAGAGAAACGTCCTTGATGAAATAGGACAATTCACAATGAGTTTAGTTTCTTGGTCTGTGACCACTTGGAACATCTCAAGAATCTAGAGTCTTTCCTTCCTATTTTCCTCCAATTAAAACATGTAACTTCAAAGTGACTATAATTATGTCTCTGTTGATTTTTTAAAAAACAACTGATTCTGTCAAACCTTAGGAGTGCAATTCTTCAAATAACCTCTGATTTTATTATGCCTCCATATTCCTGTTCTTCTGGAGATGAGACATGATTATATCTGTGGCTAAAATCAATTGCTTTTAATATTAAAAAAAAATGAAGCACATCATAACTGTTAAAAAGAGTAGAAATATGTGGCTTTGTGATTAATAATAACAGGGACGGTTTAGGGAAGGAAGGCTTTACAAACAGGAAGGCCACCAAATATGAAACAATGCATTTGGAATAAAAGAAAGTTTCTGAAACCAAAAGCTCAAATAAGCCTAAGGATAGGAACAGGATATTATAGCAATCAAAGAAGGACAAGTAAGAGACAGAAGGCATGAGGTGAGGCTGTACAGGAGAACAAAAGAAAAGAGGAAAAAATAAATGATAAAGCACCAGAATAACCCGAGGACTTGATTTTCAGCAGTGCTGAGCACTGCTGCAAATCTAGCCCCTTAGTTCTTAATGGACCAGTTTATCACAAAACCTTGCCAAAATAACTGAAGGATTTATGGATTCACTTATTTAAAAAGCAGAAACCTGCACAAAAATAACTTTATCAGAATAAAATAAGTGACTAGTCTAACTAGAGCATCATAAATTGTCAGGTGTGAACACAAAGACACCAAATTTTAAGAGGAAATAAATGTGTTTACTTTCAGCTTGAGTAGCTAAGCGACAGGTAGAATAGTGATAAAATTCTCTACCTTTATCTGGTGTTCACCCTTTTCAATGGAATGCAGGGATTCTTGATGAGTAATAGAAAATTGTTAGTCTTGAAATATGGCAAATACATTGAAAGCATTACTATAAATTAACACATACAATTTAAATAACGATAGTGTAGTTCAAGCACACACACACGGCAGCCAAGTAGGTATTTCTAGGACACACAGATCCACCACCAAAACACCATGAGGTGCCTTGAGTTTACTCAGAATTTCACCAAGACAAGCAACCGAGAGATTGCATTTTTAGTGATGCTTGCACTAGGTGTACTTTAAGAACATTAACTTACAATGTCTAAAACTATAACAAAAAAAATGTTTTCTGTTTGTTTTCACACTTTAATTTTTTTGTCTGTGAAATTCATAACATACACGAAAGTCCAAGTAACATAAATAATAAGATGTGTATATGAACAATGAACCAGCTGAGCCATACAGGCCCAGGCAATAAAACCTGATGTTAAATTTATGAAAGCTGATGTTAAATTTATGAAAAATTTATTTTTATAAAAATTTATGAAAGCTCATAAAATGCAGGAAAAATTTTGCAAATCAGGTACTATACCTCTGTTTAAATTCATAAAAGCCCAAGAAACCAACAAAAGTATAAATCACTGGAAACAAATACATAACTGAAAAGCGTAAAAAAACCCCATGATGTATTTCTTAAAAATAGGTGCCCAGAACTTGCCTAGTAGAAACAATGTATCCTGATGGTCTTCCCTTGGTAGTGTAGAAATAGGCTACTCAAAGTCTCTGAAATTCAGCCACTCACGTCAGCTGTGCAGAAGCAAGCAGAGTGTTCCAATCTGAGGTGAATTGTGCTGAACAGCCCCACCTGGTTACTGTTTATCCATCCACCCTGTGGCCTCCCCCTGGTCATCCTGCAGCTGCTACGGCAACTGGTGTTTCCTGTGATCCAAATATACAGTGAAAAGTTCAACTGCTGTACTAGAGGGTGAGCAGTGTAACCTTCCAAGTTATTCTTGGAGGTTTCAGGTGTTTCCCTCTTATAAAGGAAAAAGGAATGATACCATTATTTTCCGTACTTTTAACTGCATGGACAAATTGTTCTCTTCATTTGGAAAAAATGGAAATATGCTGTCCCTACGACACAATGTATAATGAAACAATTAACAGGATCTTGGAGTACACTCAACTATGCTCCTTTCTGTTCATCAACTCTGAAACAAATGAGGAAGATGAGAAGCCAGTCTACGGAACTAGAAAGTGAAATAAAAGACGTCAGTTTGCTTAAAACATATATTCTCTGCCGTTTCATTATTTTTTACTTCAAAAATTTACTTTGATATGTACCCACACAAACTATGAGCATTCATGTAAAGTTACTCTGCTTGTAACCTGGGAACAGGGTTCTTTTTGTCTTAGGTTTGCAGCATGCTGATATTCCCTCTACCTAAAGATGAGTTTCTTAATGACTGGGTGCAAATAAAATTACCTTCTGCACCGCTTTTTGTAGAAGAAATCACACATCCAAGTAGCTGGTGATTCTACTCAAAAAAAGGCACTAGGTTCCCAGTTCTGTATGAAGTAAGATATATGGCAATGGGGACTGCACTAGGAAAGGACTTAGCATTGTACAGGAAGTAGCTCCACTGCTCATTTAGAATTACCTAACAGAGAAAACTATGAAATCCAACCCAACCTTGGCAAAAATATGTAACATTTCACACCCCGGGCCAAAGATAATTTTTCATTGTGAATCGTGTATGTTACACACAAAAGCCGAAGGTCTCTCCTAACACTGCGTATACACTTTCGCCACCTTGACTCCAGCAGAACAATTAGCTTGGCAGTTTCATGGTGAGTTCCATTCGTTATTTTTTCAAGACCACGAAACCCTCGTTGAAACTCGTCGAACGTTCAACCCGCGTGATGTGAGGTTTGCCTCGCAGAGAACAAGGTGAGCGCGGGTGTCCGTCCGTGCAGCCGCACGCCGCCGCGCACATCCAGGGCAGCCCCGGTACCAAGCAGGTGCCCACTGCGGGAGCTGCGGCGGCTCCCGGCCCCGTCTGCGCGGGAGCGGCTCCGAGGCGCTGACAGGAGAGCCCCCGCCAGCGGCTGCCGGGCCCCGCGGCCCCGCTGCCCTGAGCGCAGGCGCTGCCCGCTCCGCTCCAGCGCCAGGCGGGGCGGGGCCAAGCGGCGTTGGCGCCTGCTCGGCGCGCCCCTGCGGAGCGGGCTCGGGGTGCCCGGGCAGGTGCCTGCTCCCCGAGCGGCGCTCCCGGCCCGGCCGGCCGGGGGCCGCGCTAACGCTGGAGCTGCGAGGGCTGGGGCGCTCGGCGGTGTCTGCGCGGGGCGCTGGGCAGGGGCGGGGCGCGGCGGAGAGTGAACAGGCAAACGCCGGAGCTGCTATATCCGGGCTGCGGCGTTGGGCACCTGCCGCGCCGGGGGCCTCGGGTGACATTGGGCCTCGGCCGCTGCGGAGGGAGGACGGGACCGGAGCCTGAGACGTTCGCCTGCGCCCGCTGCCGTCATGTTCCGCGTTATCGTCACCCACGCCAAGAAGCACCCCAGCGTGAGTACCCGCCGGCGCGGGGGCTGCGGAGCCTGGGCCCGGTGGGCCCCCGCTCTGCGCCCTCCGTTGCTGGCGGTTGGTGCCCCCGGCCCCGCCGGCCGCCCCCGCCTCGCTCTTCCATGGCCTTTCCCTGTCGGGGGGGCCGGGGCTGGCGGCCTGTGAGCAGCTCAGGGCAGATCGGTGAGGCACGGCCAGGTCCGCTTTTCCTCTGGGATGCGCGGACCTTTTGTGCTGCAGCAGCAAGGCTGGAGGTGGCTCTTCCCATCGCCTTGCTCATCTCCTTCCCTGCACCGCCCACCCCCGTTTTCCTGCTTTATTATGGGGATACAGATAGTAGGGGCTGTTTTGGGCATTAGAGGGACTGATGTTTGTTTCTCAGAAACATGCTGTTGTGGGACGCTGGGTTGTTTTGCTTGTGGCAGTATTTTTTTTTTCATGTCTGCATTTTCATAGCTGCTAGTTCATTTCTGACCCCAAGGATGTCAGCACAGGGAGCTGATGTCAGGGTTTTAGAGGGCCATGCACCATTGCTCAAAGTGTGTGAGCTTGTGCTTTGGTTTGTTGTTACTGTAGTTAGGAATGCTATGTAATAATACTATTTTGTTATATTATGGTGTGACATTTAATTTCATTACTTTTGTTCTAGTTGATCCCTCTGTTTTTGATCATTGGATCTGGAGGCGTTGGCGCAGGCCTGTATCTCCTGCGTTTGGCAACACTTAACCCTGATGTCTGGTATGTATAGAATAATTTACAGCACGTAGCTGTCTTGCTACGTATCTTGAAGTAAACCTCACTGCCTTGGTTTTTATGCTTCTGGAGACCTTAATGCTTTGTTGCAATATCCCTGTCACTGAATGCGTGAAGATTTCCTTGATTTGGACATTTATTTGTTTACCATTTGATACTTACAGACTGCTGAGAAAGGACTGTGTCTTTTTCTGTGGAAACTTGTCTGGATGGATGACTCTCCATGGCCTAATAACCACAGTACACATATGAATTTTATTTGTTTTGAAGGTAGTGTGATTCTCTTAATATGTTCTTATATCTTGCATTTCTCTCAATAGCTGGGACAAGAAAAATAATCCAGAACCTTGGAACAAACTGTCTCCCACTGACCAGTACAAGGTAAAATAAAAATTACAGATGTTTAGGAATCATAGTGTCAAAGGTATTGCCTGCTGCTTTAGAATGTTTAAGATATTGGAAAGTAGCTGAATGAGTGGTATGTTTTCTCTGCCATGCGATATTTGTCTCTTGAACTCAGAGTAGAGAGAGCTGAGTTTGATATTTCAGACTTTCCTGAGTTGGTTGATAACGAGCTGAAACGAATGTATACAGAAGCAGTCATATATATTGCACAGTAGGAAAAAGAGGAATTATATGTGAGAGGAAGAATATACTAGCTCATGATATTTGGAAATAGACTACAGGGAGAAGGACATAACCCTGTAAGTTCTCAACTAAAGCTTTCTAACCTCTGAACTATTGGAGTTAGGAGAAGCAAAGCAGGAAAATGTTAGTGTTTAACATAAACACTAATTCAGTTTTACTGGTGGTTGTTTGAAAACAAAAGAATTGTCCGTAAGTAACTGGATGCAATAGAAATATTCTTTAAGTAGTATTCAAGTTATTTTATTGAACTAATGAGGAAGCATGCAAAACTGTGTAAAACATTTGGTAGTTTACACAAATATCAAGTTTTATTAAAATAGTATTTCAGTAGATTCCAGTTAAGAATATTTTAAGATTATCCTCAAACTACTAAAAAAGCAAACCTACTATGTTTTTCAAAGCTAGTGTCTGTTTAGTGCCATATCTTACTATTCTAATAATTGAAATAAGCAAAAAAACCAACTCCAAAAATAAAATATGTTGTAGTTCCCTTAAAGGTCCAGGAAGAACATAATACTTTGTTTTCATTGCTGTTTCTGGAATGTTGCCCTTTCTTAAATATCTAAAAGAGGAAAATTCAACACACTGCACAGCACAAATTCTTTTAAATAGTGCATGCCCTGTGTAGCATTCCCCTTCTGTCTTAGCATGCAAACATAACCTCAGGCTTTACCATATTTGGGTGTGTGTATCACTGGGGCTGTTTTTCCAAATCTGCACTGTGGGAAATGGAAAGGCAGATACTCTACATTGAGAATGTCTGTTTAGTAAAAAGCTCGGATATAAAAAATTTTACCTTTTGATGAAATTTTTTCTTTTGTAAACTGCTCTTTGTCATGTCAGTTTCCTCAGTCTTCCCAAAGAAAAAAGTCGAAGACCTGGTCATTACTGTAGGAGTTGCAGTTTGTTGTAATTGGAATGTGCTGTAGGCTGTTTTCTTTTCTCTGAGGAAGTTAAAAAAAATGGGCATAACTAAAAATAATCAAGCTAATAGATAAATATTTCTTACCTTTTTTTTTTTTTAAAGAAAAACTATAGCATCACGTGCTTTATGTCAAGTCAGGCTGGGATGCCAAAATATGCGTTTAGTCTAAATTCATTGTCCTCAGTGACTATTTAGGCTGTTTTGAATTGCTTCTAATACAATCCAACTTTATTAATGTAAACTGAGAGTGTGAAAGGATCTGTTCTTGCTCTCCTTCCTCTTTGTCATACCTTGCACTTCTAGACGTAACTACTTAAACAAAACTTAGCTTTTGCAGCACTGTTCTGAATGTTCCTTTGTGACACTCTTCACATACACCATGCCTTTGTGCCACTTGGTAAGCTAGATGTTGCCCTCTGTGTACAAGAGCACATGGATTTTGGGCAAAAAGGATAAACTCAGCAGTACTGTAAGAACTTCATGTGAATGGACTCTAAATTTTATGGATTAAAGAAGAGATACTGTGGGTTTTCTCTGGTTGTAGACATGAGCACTGCCTCATTTTACATGCAGAGGTTCTAATAGTTTATGCAGAATGAAGATAACATAAAGTTATTGCTCTGCAGTGTCTTTATTTATTATTGTCTAGTGTACAGGCTCAAACTGTGATTTCAGTTTCCTGAGTTTAAGTGATGTGTGTGTTTTAGTAAATACCATAGAAAATGGATAGTCAAGCTTCTTACTCATTTTTTTCTCCCCTAGTTCTACTCGGTTAACGTGGACTACAGTAAACTGAAAAAGGACCGTCCTGACTTCTAAACAACATGCTCATCTCCGTAAGCTGCACAGAAAGGTCTTCCGGAAGCCGTCCGCACAGTTGTCACACATAAGCATCCAGGAAATAATCAAACTTGCCTCATGCTGCACTCGGTCATGTTCTGAGTGTTCTGAAGAGGCTTAATAAATGCCTGAAACTTGAAGTGTCTACTCTTTACTCTAATTTTGCAAAATGAGAATATCCTCCTATTAACAGTTTGTACGATCAGTCAAACAGTAAGCGAAAGCCAATTCATGTTTCCTCAACAAGAAATAAAAGTTGTCTCGATGGGTTTTATACTCTAGCCTCTTGACTGTAGAGAAATAATTGCATGTTCATGCAGTATTTCAAACTACAAGAACTTGAAAGCACGTATTTACGTTTATGTATTTGTGGTGGTTTTTTTTTAATTGCACCTGAATATTTCTACTTGGCCACTTTAAGAAGTTTTGGTAACAGACAAGTCAATGCTAACAAATCATTGTCCAACAAGGAAGCAACAGATGTTGCCATATGTTGCTGGAGGGAAGGAAAAAAAAAAAGGACCAAGCTCTCTGCAAAAGGTTTCTGTATTTTTTTTAAAGTCATAAACAGTTTGTTAGTAAACAAGAGGACAATCTTAAATATTTAAAAAATAAAATTCTAGGAACATATTCAAGTTTTCCTGTGGATCACACTTTTAAGGAAGGGAAGCACACAGCAGAACAGGGTACAGGTACAAAAAATAAGTAGATTTTCATGTAAAAACAAAAAATACCTCTCACCAAGGGCAAATTCTCATACTTTAGTACTTGGCTGAGTCTTGCTATGGGAAGACGAAAACCAAAATATTTTTGCAAGTCTGTAAATTATGGTGGGTTCTTTGTGCTTTTCTGTGAACATCTGGTATTTCCCTAGATAAGGCATGTAATTCTGGACTATCTGACTGAGCACAGCTGTTGCCATCTTTATACATTTCACTTGACTTAAAGTGGACTCTCAGAATGTACAGAATCAGAGCTGTTACAAATAATAAGTATAGATTCGAAGAACCTGAGTGGCAAGAACTTTTACTAGAGAAGAAAAAGTATGCTGTGGTAATTGACTTAAAAAAACCAAATATTTGCAAAGATTTCAAATTTTACATAGAATAATCTTACAGGTCAATTGGGTTTGGTAGCAGTTCAGATTATCTTCATTACATACCAAAATGGTGGATTTACTTGCAGTTTTTGCTTGTGTGTTTGAGAGGCTCTTAAGGAGCCTGAAGAAGAAAACTAATGTTATGAGAGAGATGTTTACAGTGGGGAGCAAAGTCTATAAGCATCCTTAGGGACTCTGGTTGCTATCAGAATCCAAATATTTTTAGGAAGTAGAACGTTCTATTGCAACACTTTTTGTTCTTCAGTTTTAGAAGTATGTTGTGTAAAAAGCAGAAGCGTTCCTATAACTTACTAGTTGGTAGTACTTTTGGATTTTACTGATGTTACTATGGTCTCCAAATGCAGATCACTTTTTCTGGACATAAAGAAAGACCAATACCCAGGAAGTAAACCTGATTCTTAGTAAGGTGAGACAAGGGTGTTCCCTTTTGTCACAGCTGAAGAGGGTATAGACTCATGTTTTTCTTAATAAAGGCACTTAAGGTAAAATAAATAGTCTGTCCTTGAAATATTTTAAAGTATATTTAACAAGTACTTAAGCTATTTGAAGCTTTAAATATGGATTGACTAGAAAATGAAAAGGCAATTCATTCAATGCTACTTTCTCTTTGTCCGTAGCAGCACACTTGCTACTAAAAATACAGAGAGCTGTAAGTCTTTTGAGATGGTAACATTTTGTTCCAGAGACCATTGTCCTAAGGGGCACGCACTTCTTTTTCTTTTTGGGGGTATGCTTCTGTGCTGTTTTAAATGGTAACAGACAATAAGTCACCATTACCTGCTAAACACGGTAAGAATTTTGTATCTTCATTAATCTTTGATGCTCAAAATAGTCAGTAATTGAAAAATATTAATTATGTCCAAAAAGAAACGGAGTCAAATGAAGAATGCTGTGTATTTTCTGTGGAGTACCTCCTCAACCAATAACACATTCTCTTCATACAAGCATAATATGCTATTTTCTGGCTCTGTACAGTTTTTCTTATGGTTGAAACCTCACATCTAGAGAGTCTTAAAGCCATACTACCTACTGTAAGTCTGTCTTAAATTATTCAGTGGGTAGAAATTAAGCACTTGCTTAAATCTTCAGCTTTGGGACATAAAAGCATTAAAATTTACCAACTTTATTGGTGATATGACAATGTGTATTCCTCAAATCCCTGAAAGAAAAGTTCCACAATTTTTGATATTTTATAACTTACTTATTGGTTGATAGATCTGTCCCAGTAATTCAGTTCTTTGATCTGTTACTATTTCCTCAGTAGTCTGGGGTTTTTCATGTGTCCTTTTGTGTGTGTGTGGTTTTGTTGTTGGAATTGTGTGTTTTTAAACATACAAGTGCATTTAGTCCCTGGTTCCTTTTTTTTTGTTATTTCATATATTGTTTTTATTCTTAAAATTCCAGTCCTGCAAGACCTAAAATTCCTTCTTACCTTTTTCTACTGTGCGTTTTCCTCAGGGGACAGAGGAACCATTTATTCCATGTAAAACCAAAGCACATGCTTGGCCCTAGTTTATAACTGGTTAGTAGTGTTATATCAGTACCCAGTACATTTCTTAGCATTTTTGTAGTGTTCTGTTTCTGAAAGAGAACCATTTTCCAGCTTGGCAGTTAAATATGTATTAAAATATTCAACAATCTTCTTTAAAGCTGCTTCTTTAAAGCCATCTTCTGCCTTTTTCTTCTTCATGAAGGCAAAAGATTGTATTCTCTGAAGACAACATGAAGAAACGATTGCAGTTTGGATTTTTAGGATTCTGGCTTCTAATGTTCATCTTTGGCTATTAACTTTTATGAAACGACTAAATCTCGTCATTAACCAGAAAACTGATTTCCTTCGTTAACACTGTAGCATGTAATTTTGCTTCAGCAGGTGCCATGTTATTGGAAAGAGACTGACATTCTGCTATCTTACGTTTTGACTAAGATGGATACAGCTGCTACGTTCCAGTTTGTGCCAGATTTTTCTGGAACGATTGGTGTAGGCCTGGCCTGCGTGTCTTGTTAATGAGCCACGTAGAGAAGATTTGTCTGTAATTTTTACGATACAGCATTGTGCTTGCCACTGTCAGATTTCTGTTAATGCAGTTATTCTGCACCTCCTTATCAGTGATCCTGATACGCAGCAGGGTGATCAAATCTGAAATTAATTCTTCCCACCTAGGGTGGAAGGAATTACTGGTTTCTCTAGTTTTTGCACATGAACACAAACTCCATGCAGCATGTTGTAATGTATTTCATTTGGTTGTATTTTTAGTATAGATAGTAAGTAGGATTTATGTTATTTGCCTGCAGTAAGGAAAGCTTCTCATGAGTATAGGATATCTAACTGCCTCTAAGAAATTAGAAGGATGTGTCTGATACTAAAAGAATGATTTAAATTTTGCATAGAATTTCTAGCCAAGTGTCATCTGAGGAAATATGAGATCTATTTTCAAGCTCTGCTTTACCTTTAAGGATATTTTGGTTTGTGACTCTTGAATGACCTTTAAAACTAAGGAAATGTATGTTTAATGCTGACTGGACTGTAATACTTTGTTAGAAAGAAAGGTTGAAAAGTCATTACAGGAATTTAAAAAAAAGGTACTTAGAACAGAAAATGAGTTATTGAAAAAAATTAGATGTGTGCAAGTGCACACTAAGTTATTATTTCTACTCATTGGCCAGCCTTACTGTGAAAGCGACTGTATGAGCTAGAAAACCCTTTCTGCAGGACAAAGGAAGCATGGCAGGTCTATGAGAACTCAAAAAATAAGGTGTTCACTTGTGTCATTGCCACAGTAGTTTTTTTATATTACTTCATGGAAAAATCTAACTCTTCAGTCCTTTCTTTTGAAATCCAGAAGTTGGTTGACTTCATGCTTTCATGATTTCATGATCCATCCGCTTTTCCTTAGAAGTGGTCTCGGCATCAGTGTTAAGTCGTGAGAAGCTCCTATGAAGCTCAAATCTTTTCATCTCCTCCTCTGATCTCTAAGCTTCTTAAGAGTGTCTCTGGATGCCACTATGATGGCAGGTTTCCCAAATGTCTGTTAATTCTGGTGCCAGCCGGCTTGGATGAACTTTATTTTTTTTTTCAATAATTTCAAAATATGGTTAAGTCTTAACACGTTCTTATAACAGTAAGAATGGCATGAGCAAGTACAATGCAAGAAAATAGACACTTCTGTCATTCTTGAGAAGCACATGGATTTTTAGCATCCAGAGTAACATTTATCTGAACCAGAAAAATATTTTACATTTTTTCTTCTTTTTTAAAGTTTTCTGTAAATGAAACTAAAAAGTCATTTTTAGACTTTCTAAGCTAATGTTATTCTCACAGTTACCAGCTGAAAAGCCAGTAAGATCAGCACACTTTGACTTGCTCAATTTTTTTTCTATTTTCTTTTCAGTCAGGATCAGTATCACTTTAGGTAATGTGAAGTGAGAGCTTAAGTATGCAGGTCAAGGCAAGAACAATGCATTCAATCTTTCAATAGTTTGCTATCAGCATTTACCTGACATTCATTTGCTACTAGAACTGATACAAGACTGGCATGTGGAACTCCTTCAAGAAAGCAAGTTCTGAAGATGATCAGAAAATAGTTTATTAACACATGGCAGTGCATACATTATAAAGGAGAATAGAAATTTTGGTGGTAATATTTATGACTATTGGCAATGCTTTATAACTTAGACACCTCGAACAGTATTTCTAGGGTCATAAGTTTGAATTACTTTGGACAAAGTAATGCACTACACCATTTACAGTTCATCACTAAAATGTAAAGGCGACTTTTTTAGTAGAACTGCGTAAGGCATAACCCGATAGACAAATTTATGGACTTGTTTTTTCACATTGGAAGCAAACTAACTATGAACACGAAATGTTTTCTAATTTTAGTTTCCTTACTGCAGGCAAATGAAACAAACTGCTGAGAAGGTAATGAAAACAGATTACTTAATGGTGAAAAATCTGAGTGCCATTCTTTCTCTACCAGTGGTGCCACTGCTGGAATTTAATGGGGTGGCACAAGTGCGTCTGAATGAAGATTTTGGTCCTAGCTGTTTAAAAATGGGGCTGAATCTAATAAGATTCCCTCAGTACTGATAACTTATTTTCTTTTTCGTCTGGATTTTTTTTTTCCTAAACTGAGAGCAGGAAAATAGCAGAACTCGTTATCATCAGGAAGAAAATGGAATTTCATCCCAATTTCAAACTTCCTACTCTATTACCACTTGCATCTCATGACAGTCTATGGGATTTTGATAGAGTATTAAGGGGATAATTTGCTTCAGATGTTGTTCTTCATGATGTGGCAAACGGATTTAACTTCCTAGCATTTTGGAAGCTTAGGGGAGGAAAATTCGACCCTGCATTACAATGTGCTTAAAATGGCCAGGGATCACTGAAGCAGTTTTATGCATACGAAAATCATGTCTTTCCCCTCCCTTTATAAAACCCAAGTAAGTTCAGGAATTATTCCAAAAAAAAAAAGAGTAATATACATGTGACAGAATAGGGAGATGGAGCCGAACCTGGTTTTATGTCAATTACAGACAGTTCTTGGTTTTAGTGCAGGAGTTTTCTCTGTTTATGTCCATCAATTTCTACATGTATTTGACAAATGCGGAAGTTGTTCATTACATACGCAGTGAATGCTTGGCCCATTACAATACAGTGAGAATTAGGTTGAGAGTGAAAACAAACCATGATATTCCAGTGGTTTAAATTATTATTCAAAATAAAAAAGCAATAGCAGAATAACTGCAGAAGAAGGTCTAGTGCATCCTGTTCTGAATGTAGACTACTAATGGCGAGTTTTTATTAGTGCAATACTGTGAAATAAAATTAAAAACAAGCTTATGATCAATTTTGAAAATAGCATTCTTTCTACATAGCTGCATAATAGCCTTCTCTAAAGATTAACTTATTTCTAAAACATTCAAATAATGTAAAATGTATATATGAATCATGTCTGAACTGTATACATTTTAATTTTATATGCTTTCTCTTAATGGTTTCAGTGTCAGTAACTGTTTATATTAGTTTAAGATCATAGTATTTTATACCTCACCCTTTATTACTGTACCCGCACAAAACTTGTCTAATACCTTCAAATAGGAAAAGAGTTTCAGAAGAACTTCCATCTTAAATCTAATTTTATTTTTATGTATGTAAATGAAACTCCTGCATCACTGGGCAGAGTTGTTCAGCAAATTGTTATTCGGCACCAGAGAAGGGACCTCGTCCCTTTTTCTGTAATGCAGAGTAACAAAGGACGCGGTTGAATATATCTCTCCTCAAAATAAGGAGAAACAAAATTTCCAGGAGCTGTTTTATGCTGGTGGCACAACATCTAAATATGAAAGAACTCTTTTGCATGGATGGACGGACAGGCAGTGAAGAACCACCACCTGACCTGCTCTTTATCCAGGGCCCTGGCAATGTCTTGCTTTTATCAATCCCCAGCAGAGGAGAATAAGGTCAGGAGTTGACTAATGGCCCAAGCTACAACAGCTACGTGTTTAAAGGCGATCCAGACTGCCACGCAATATTTATATGGTGAGGATAAAAAAGATGACTCAAACCTTACCTGTTTCCCATATCAAACAAAAACTTTCACAGCTGACCTGGTAGCTGGAGTAAAGATTAGTCGAGTTTTTACAAATTCTACAATTTAATAACCTCTGCTTTAACTAATAATGACCAGAGGACAATGGGCAAAGTTAGAACGGGATCCTCGAATTTAGAGTATCTTGCTAAAGAAAGGTTTCCACCACGGAGCACAGCATGCAGTGGTCAGGCAGGTAGATATGATTTATATTGTACATATAATAACAATAAACCTCCTAATCCTGAAACCTGGGTGCTTACCCCAGCAGTCAAATGAGTCACGCAGCTGCATTCATCGGCTCACATGGAGCACAAACAGTATGCTTCAGGAACAGCACAGCTCTTCAGGATGAAGCTTAATTTTCCATTATCTACCTGTGTGCACATCAAACGCAAAATAAACAGCCCAGTAGTGTATTTGAAATTCTACTTGGATGTATTTTGCTGTGTTTCCCAGACATTACAGAGAGCTTTTATGGGAAAGAAGAATGAGCTTTTTGTGACGACAGGAAAAGAGATATGTTACATCCAAAGCAAGGAGAATGGAGAGACAGAAACAAGTGGCCTACTCATTCAGGCATAGGAAAGCAGGGGATGTAAAATGTGCAGTGGAAGCGTAATGAATTCCTCCATTACAAATTATTGTCACAGGGAAATGTTTTTGTACATGAATTTTGACATAGAAAATTGGATGGATTTTTTGTTTGTTTGTATGTTGCATTTACTGAAAATGAAAAAAAGCTCGGTGACAGCAACATGTGTATAGATATGTTGCTTATGGTCTCCATTTTTCTTGTCTTCAGTCTTTATTCTCTCATCCTTTCTTTCCTCAGCTAGTCAGGCTTTCTGCTTACTAGCCTGAGAAATCCTCTTCACTCATATATCTTCTGCTTGTCAGGAGCTTTCCTTCTGTTAGGCTATGCTGTTTCATGACATGCCAGAATCACTGGCTACTTCTGTGTTAAAAAGAAATCACACTTTTTCCCATCACCACCTCATTACAGCTGTGACACCTGCTTTCTGAGTAAGCAGGAAAGTTAAGTGCTTCGAGTAAAACTTTGTAGAATTTGCAATAGAAAACTGCCTTGATACAAAAATATCTAACAACAACCAGAGGATCATTGATGGAAGGGGTATCGTCTTTGCAGATTTGTGAGGCATACAATGTTACTTGCTTCTAATCAGTTCTGTGTAATATTGTACAAGGACTGATACAAAATCTGTTGAAGTTAAAAGAGAGTTCCCCATGATCTACAGCGGGCTTTGCATTAAGAGACTATTGACTATTTTTGGGTCAGGGAGGAAGGAAGAAGCACAGAAACTTCTGCGGTGAAATTTTCATGTCACCGTATTCAAATGGAGTTTTGCGATTGCTTTGCACGAGATCAACATTGCCCTTCAGAACTGAATTTTCAGGTGGGTAGAGATGGTTCACAAAAACCACTTTACCACTCCAAAGTGTCCAAGATGACTTTTAGAGCTGCTCTATATATTTACTATTTTTACCTGCGTACAAATGGATTTATCAAGGTGGTTTTTGCATAATCTTTTAGTTCGACTCCATTAATTCTGTCGAATGCATACTATTTTGGATTTTATAGCTATTTCCTAAGCCAAATAACCTTTGCTCTTTTTAAGCAATCTTGAATATATTAATTTTCTTTGGACTAATTAGCTCATGCAACTTCCAACAGAGAAAAAAAATTAACTTCTGATTTCTGGTGAGAGGTGTGCTTGGCTGTTCTGGCTAATGCCATCAGTTAAAGGACCATACGATTCACTTTCAAGTATGCCCTAAGCCTTAAGGAAGCCTATTCAACAAAATGCTGTACTGTGCAGTAGTATGACTTTGGGCAAACAAGCCTATTTTTCACACTAGTAACCGTCTAGCCTCATGAGCACAGCACATTGCATCTGCTCCGGCCAGCAGAGGTACCTAACGCTGCCAGGAGGACATGGCTGCTGGTCTCCAGGGCAGCTTGTTAAGAGCTACCTCAATTATTGCTGTGCAGCACTGCCCTCTGCCTTGTGAATGCATGCAGACTAGAACATACTTGATGATTTTAAAGGGCAAGACTAAAGGATTTAGGCTGTTTCTAAGATTTTTTTTGAGTGGGAAAAAAAAGCCATGGTGATTTGTGTGTGTGCACTAAAAAATACCAACAGGATGAAGAACATACAGTATAAAGAAGTGATTTTTGTACAGCTGTGAGTATAAAATATTTCTACTAAAGTATTTACACATATGTATGCATAATACAAGTCTTATATACAGATACAGTATACACACATGAAATGTTTTTTTAATATTTGCAGTTCAGGTGCTACATTACATATTAATCTGGTGACATGCATGTAACCACTACAGAGAGCTTATCTCCTGTAGCCTTTAAATGGCATATGCTCTTCTCTCCCTCATGAGCATCATGTGTCCTTTTGCAGCTGAATCTATATGGGGATGCCAGTTCTTAAAAGGGAGGCAGGCATGCTGGGCAAGCAGCAGGCAGGATTTCTAGGGCTGAGCTCAGTGTCACCGGGGCTGGAAGCGGGCCACCGAATGGTGCCCTGTGCCAGCCCTCCATCCCTTCCAGCTGTGCTTACATCTGTGCAGCAACAGAGCAGCAGAGGCTTCTGCAGTCACCCAGGAGCTGTTTGTGAAATGCTCTCTTACCATTGTACTGCCTGGAAAGGAAAATTTCTCATTATCTTCTCTCCACTGGGTTCCCAGGTGTGTGAGGTGCTACAACAGTGATTACGCTCGTAATGCGCATCAGGCAATAAGCCTACTTCTTAGCATGTTTTAATATTCCATGTTGGTATCCCAGCATGCTGAAAAGCAAACCTTGCTGGTGTTTACATTTATTTCTCCAACTCTGTTGATGATTTTCTAAGTAAAGGAAGACTCTATATCAACACTCTTTTAGATACAGCATTGTTATTTTGTTGAAATATCTTCTTGCTTTAAAAGGAGAGAACTGATCTATTTCACATAAAACTGTAGTGTGTGGCGATGTTATAAATAGCAGAGGTTTATAACAAAATCTTGGCTTTTTCAGTTAATATTTACTACAAACACAATGCAGATATACACTTAGTTTAATCTACCAAAATTTTAAGGAGATTTTACTTAATAGTAAAAAGGCATCTATTTGTGTATTTAGAACTTTAACAAGTGTAATAAAATAGGTATCATCATATTCAGTGGACTTGTATGACTTATTGCTACCCTCATTTAAAACCAAAAGCGTTTGTATTGTGGCTAAAAATTAGAGGTAAATTCTTGGACACACTGAATGCAGTGAGAATTTACCGTTGATTTAAACACAGCCAAGATTTCTTTTGGAGTTATTTAAAAATCATTAGTGGAAGCTTTTGGAAACTGAACTAGTATTTGCTTAATCCTTGTGTTTTCAGTAGAGAAACATATTTATGAAACATGCATGAGATATCTGGTTCTTGGCAGGAAGCATCCTGGCTGCTTTGTGCTGCAAAGCTTCTCAGTCTTGGCAGAACAGGAGTAACAAGCTTTAAACAGATTAATAGTTTATCTGATTCAGTGATCATCTTGCTTTAGGATAGAGTTAAAACCATCAGAATCCTTTTCTTGATCTTACTCAGAAAGCATTCACTGAGAACTGAGAAACCCGCATTTAATGCAGATGTGCTATCACTGAAATTTTTGCTTTTGGGTATTACTGTAATTTACTTTTTGAGTGCTATTCTAGGCGAGGTAAGTAGCCCTATTTTAGCTAGTAAGTATATATAGAATATATATAGGTTATTTGTGTTTTGACAGCTTTTGAATATAATTACGAAGGGGGATTTTGAAATCTTGCTTATAATTATTGCCTTTGTGTGTGTGTGTGTGGTGGTTTGGTTTTTTTTTTGGCTCATTGGTCGGGTTTTGTTTTTATATTGAGGGATATGGCCCGTTTACGAACTAGTAACATATGCAGTCTAGAGGGAAATGACCAGTTATAAGAATCTCTATTTTTTATGTAAGTTTTTTATTTGGTAAGTATTCTCTAAATACTCTTGTGGTCCTTGAGACCAAAGAGCTAGAGGATACAACTCTTTTGTCAACTGCTAAATTCTCCTGAATTTCCCTCCTTATTATGTAGTGTACTATGCGGTTTTAAATTTCACACTCCACCAGCAGCTATAAATCTTTATCCCTGTGTTTATTCTAATCTGATTATTCAAAGACTCAATTTTAAACATTTGCACTATGATAGCTCCAGGACCCAGTGCATGCTCCTAATACTAGATTGGCCTTTCCCAAAGAATATGCAGTCTGAATAAGTAAGATAGAAAGGAGGCGGAGAAAGGTTACCTGTTAACCTATAAATAAAAAAATAAAAGTGACGATTGCATACAACAGTATGTAACCATACTTTTATTGAATGGATTGCTTCACTTTCATTTACTTTCATTTATTGGGCCTGCCATATGGCCACACTTTTTCTTCACAGCCAGTGATAGTATCTGCTTTTCTGTGCCAGTGTCCTAGCCCTTGAGGTTGTTTATCCCTGAAAAAAGAGAAGATCAAATTTGTAATCCACTGCAGCAATAGTCTTCCAGACTCAATCAGATTTCTCATTAATCTCCTTGACAAGCATGAGTGTAGCTTCCTTCGCCTGAAGAAAAGCTTAGAGTTCACTGAATCTCTGGTTCTCAGCATAGTTTGTTATAATTCTCACTTTTGAACTCTGAGAGCTGAAAACACCAAGTTGGTCCAATTTATTTTTACACTGGAACTGATAAACATTTGTAAAATTACCTCAAACCCAAACGCAGCAATGTGGTCACACTGGAGATAAAAAGAGTAGAAAAGATACATTCAGTCAATTTTTATATAGACCAGTGTGGAGAAGGGGAAAAAAAAAAGGAAGAAACTAGTAAATATTTTATTATTTAGTAGTTGATTTTAAGCAGTTTCAGAATTACCAAATGATCAAAATCCAGCAGACAGCATAGATGTTGAGTACGGTTTCTAGAACAGCGGAAGAATAAAAAGCGATGCTGTTTAAGAAACTGGGACTGTGTAGAGCACTTTCCATGAAGGGAAGGCTCACCACAAACCCTACCCAGTGCTAAGTCCTGTCTGATGCATGTCATTCATACCTTGTAGACGCAAATCTCCATAAGACCCATGTGTCCTGATGAAAAGTAAGTGCAGATGTGCTTAGAATTATCCAGACACGACCCTATTCCTGGTTTTTTGATTCTGTGGACCAGAATAAATTTGAGGCAAGGACTGCTCATTTCATTTCTTTATGAATCCACTAACACTCAGAATGGCCATTCCTCTGAAAATACTGAAGAGAAGGGAAGAAAATGTGGACATTGTCGTGAAGATGTCACTTTCTCTCAAACTGAAGCCCAACCACATAATTCAAGAGAAAGGTTTGCATGTAGCTAAAGTTCTTGTCTCCCTGTCTCATTAAGTGGAATTAACTACTAGCAGTGGTATTAATGAGGGAATCCAAGAAAATAGACCTAATAAAATGGAAGGTCAAATGAGAGCAAACGTTTTGCTAGCCAGAGATAGCTGACCATACATCCCATATCAAGGACTACATGAATATGTACCCCCCAAATGCTTATAGACTCACTTCTCCTATGTTGTATTATTTCCTACCCTGAGGAAGTCCTTCTGTGAGTAAACTGAAAACTATTATGTGTAGTTCAGCACAAAATGTTCAAGCAGTAACAGGAACTTTTTCTCCTTCTGAGCTGTGCAATACAGTTACTATTGCAGAAAAAATAAAGAACGAGTCTTCTGGCTAAGAAAAAGATTTAAAACATTTCTTGTAGCGTCTGCTAGGTATAAACTGGAGTAGCTAATAAATTGCAGGAAAAGCTGAAAGTCATTTGTCAAGGGTCCAACAGAAATAGGAAGTCGATTATCTTTGCATTAACCTTATGTACCTTAGCTAAGGTGCATAAAACCAAAGTCATTGTAAGAAATCCCCAAATTTGGTAATTGCATGCAGATAGTCTTTGCCCTTATCTGCTGCTAGAAGGGGGACTAAGAAAAAAACTGCAGGATAAGAAGTACTGTTGGATACCTGACCAGGCTCAAGGGCTTGCTTTCCATCTCCTGTGGCTGCCAAGGTGGGGAAGTAAAAACTGTGGGTTTTTTGTTTGGCGGGTTTTTTTTTGGTTGTTGTTTTCTTTTTTTTTTTTTTTTAAATGACTCTTTGTGAGGGAAATGCAAAAACTGAAAGCTGCTTGGTGATTTTTCACTCCTTTAAGTGAAACCCCAAGGAATCATATTATGAATTTTAATTAAGCAATGGTTTTAGTTATGCTTCTTCCTGATAAACTTAAAAACATGAATTTAAATAAATATAAAACTTAAACTTTTCAAAATTTCTTTTGGTATTTTGAAGCACTCCTTTTTATACCATGCATAAGACAAACCAAGAACTATATCCCTAAGATCATTGTAGCACACAAGCTTACCAAATTGTCTGAAGTGCGTTGTTTTAAATACGATTGAACACAAACCAGTTATATACTAAAATAATTGGGGCTTTTTTTAATAGTAGTTGCATCATAATTGAAGATTATAAGTAAAATTATTAAGAAATTAGGTGATTTTGGTTCTGTTCAGTTTCCAGGACTTATTGATATTTATTACTTGACTATATGAGTATTCTGTGATCAGTATCTGGCTGGGTCAGTTTTTATTGATATACATTAGCACAGTTCAGTTCACTATGTGCTTATGAAGCTCTGTGTGGCTCAATAAAATATTACCTGACTTAAACCAGTAAAACTTGTTGATCTACTAAAGACCTCCAGGGTCAGTGGAATCAGTGAAAGGAGTTATCTTTATTAATTTCCATTCTGATATTAGGAACAGCATTTTTGAAAACGGCAAATGTATTCTGTTAACTTTCAATTTAGAACTCTATCATGATAAAAATGTATATGGATATATTGTTATTAATGAGTATAGTGTATACACAACACTTGGGATCCTGGATAAGTACAGGTAGCTGAGGTTCAGGTGAGCCTCTGTTCTAGAAATGGGTACAGCTAGTAGTGTGTTCTCTAAAAGGAGAGTGCATCCTTAAATTAAACACGTTAGTACCTGTTTAATATGAAATGTTGTTTTCCTTTTGTAACACAGATACATGGATTAACACAAGTCTTCATGCTTCTGCGTCTTGGTTCTGTCTCAGTAGAGCTGCTTTTCTCTGCCAATGGCAGCAAATGCTTACGCTGCCCAGACGCACTCAGAGCTTCCTTTGGTGAGCCTAACCCAGACCCAGAGGAATCAGTGTGCTGCTAAGGGTCAGCGTAAAAGGTTGAGAGATGCCATAAAGCCCTAAAAGGCTCCTGCATTGCATTTTATAACCAGGCAGGAGCAGGCACATCCTTCTGGCATGAAGCACAGTAGAGGAGGACTGAGAATGAGCAGCCTAAAAGTGGGGTGGTGAGTGACCTAAGGAGCCCAGTGGTGTCCAGCAACTTTGGTCCACTTATACTATTGAAAGGACTGTAATTTTTATTCATTTAAAATGTATTTGATTCACTCAACTTAGCTACCTTGCACTGAAACTCTGGGAATTTTTATAATGCTTAGAGATCAGAGCTTGCATTAAAATCTAGAGTGAAGCTACTGTTTCCACGTATGTTTTTGACCAAATAAAAGCATAGTTGCTTTGTCTTCAGTACAATTTCACAAGTGCTATTAGTGTAGGTTTGACTTCTTCTCAGAATATTTTGAATAACTGCCTAATTAGGACAAGATGACCTACTTTGAACTTTAAAATATAAACTTATTTTCCATAAAATAAAGCATTTATCTTACTGTGAGCTAAATGCTTAGAAATTACCTTAAGAACTGACCAGGGCAGACTAGAAATAGAGCAAATTTAGCTGCCTAGCAAGAAAAAAAATGAAACATTTCACAGATTTTGAATGCACTTTAACACAGAAAATTATATGTTTTCAGGTTGTCACATTCTGAGGCACATAATTCTTCTGTGGTAACACGTTCTACTGCATTTAATATGTAAATTGAGCAAAAGCAATTTGGTAGTAGTGCTTAACTATAAGGAACGATGACAAGGTTATTTGGGGCATAATATAGTCAGTGAGAAACAAAACGAGTACAAATGTAAATAAATGTCAAAATAAAACTAACTCAGGAGGAAACACTATAGGTTATATATAAATTCCTTTGTTTAGTGACTGCTGTGGAGCTAACCTGACAGTTTTGTAGCTATTCATCTGCACCAATTAGAGCATCCTCCTACCAAAGCTCTTACCTGACTACATCAGCACTTTTGCTAGAAGACCTTTGAGGAGCTTTTAACTCATTTGTAAAAATTTGTCTCAAGATGAAAAATGACAGAAAATTTAAGTCCAGAAGCAATACTTTCTGTTAGTTAGTTTGTTTATTTATTTAAATGACAAATCCAGAAGAGGAGGAGGGAAGTCAGCTACTTTAAAATTAGGTGAATTACAAAAATATATGTGGAGGGCTTTATTGTCTAAAGTGACTTTTTTTTCTGCTTGTATAACCAGGAGGATTATTTAAGAATTATAAATACATTGCATGAAGAGAGAGATAACTGAGGTAACAATGTGAATCAACTTAATATATGTAAAAAGGCATGCACAATTTTGCTTATATGACTAACCTCTCTGAAACCAAAACATGCACCCTTATATCAATAGGCAAGTTGTTTGCTTTGCTATGTTTTCACAGGATAAAAACCTTTAAGTCTATCTAATGTGCAGCTAGTTCCAGCTACAAATTTAATGTGACTATTTGACAAAACATGTTTTTTACCATGAAGCACAATGTAACCCATGAATCCCACCAGTCACTCTATAAATCTCAGTGGCAAATAATCAACACCTCAAGTATTTGTAGAGGTTTGTGGTGAATTACAGGGTAGGGAACATGATTGTTGAATACAGAAACTCTGAAATAGTGCGAAATTCATCCTTGCTACTCACCCAAAACTGTCTTCTCCAACTGCCTGTTATTGTGCCCTCCAGACTTTAAGCACTTTATTTGTATCATGTGCTACAGGTATTTTAAAAACTGGTGTTAATAAGGTACCTTCCTAGAAAAG
The DNA here is from genome assembly GCF_036013445.1 of Caloenas nicobarica. Lineage (NCBI taxonomy): Eukaryota > Metazoa > Chordata > Aves > Columbiformes > Columbidae > Caloenas > Caloenas nicobarica. The sequence continues at coordinate 29,304,593 of NC_088246.1, read as the reverse complement.
CTCAGAAAACAAAGGATATAGAATATATTTGGATGATAACACAATGTGCAGTTTCCTTCTGCTTCCAGGTGTCTGGGCAGTTGACCAAGGACATTTACTTAGATTGCACTCTCTCCCAGCTGCTTCACACATGAAATTCACAGCCCCATCGTTCAGCGGCACATGAAGCTGTGCTTGCTTGGATTCATCTGATGTCCCAGACAAGTCAGTCCTGTTCCGTGCAAAGCTTTCTGAAGGAGCAACACTTTGGAGCCTGTGGTACTTTCAGCAGAGAGTGGATACCTGAGCAAACACCAGCACGGCAGTCATGGTCTCCTTCCATGGTTGGGGTTTCCTCAATTAAATATACATCCCTCTTCCACTGAGAAATCACAGCAGCCTTCCAGTTTTCCACTTCTGATGGCTTCTAGCAGTTAGCTACAGGTTTCTAGGGAAGTATCTGCAGATGGGCTATTAGAGAGAGATGTTCAGGACAAGAGCAGACAGAGATGAGCAGAACAGAAGATGGACACTTGTGCTGCTTTTATGCTTCCCTTGCTAGCTCTGTGTGTTGGGGTCCACATTACCCTCTCCCATGATACAGTGGATGTGTGCACCTCACTGCAGAATTCACATTCCCCCGCGTACAAAATCTCTGATTCCACACTTCTTGTGGCTGTGGTCCTTTCTTCCCTCAGTTATCATGGCTGCTGTTTATTTGTTAATTTTTGTACACTGTGACTTTTCACCTCTGATTTATACTTTAAAAAAAATTATTTCTTTTTTTGAAGCCACACTGACAATTAGTACTCTTTCTCAACGAATTTTCCCATTTCCATCACTAAAATGCATTGTAACATTAAGGCAAATATAGTATTTTCAGAACCAGCTCACCAATTTTCATTTTTCCTTCATTATTTTTTTATCTGTCTCCTCAAAATTCAAGAAGTATGTGTGTGTGTGTCTTTATATAAAAGTGTATATATTCTGGAACTCACTATAATACCACAATGGCAAATACCTAAACAATAGCTTATAAGACCTCTAAAATGCTTGTAATTATCTATAAACTACAGAAAACAAAAAAGAGCTTACCGTGTTCTACAGTACCAATACAGTAAACAGTACTACTGTGGGAATTATTTGTCATGCTTGACAGGAGACATCACAAAAGAATATTTGAAGGAAGGACAAAATAAAATTTCTTGATGAATTATTCTTTATTTTATGACAAACTATAATAAAATTCTGGTGAGGCACTATGGTAATATTTGTTCAATTGTTTTTATTTATTTGAGTCTAACTATTGTAGTCATTAATGCTTAACAGTTCCACCTAAATTTTCAAAGCTTTGCATGCAGTGGAGACTCACTAATCTTGTTAAAGTCAATTAGAGAATTGTTTCTTTACCCCAAGCAACATCTTAGAAGTTTAGCAATTATGTCAGAAATCCTCAGGTTTTTTTTGAAATGAGGATGATTGCACTGGAACAACATTAGGGAGATGGTGGTAGCTTCATAGAAAATCTCAGCATTTTGGAAGGAAGAAAGGCAATAAATCAGAATTGCAACATACAGATGAATTCCAGGATTCTATATAAGTAGATAGAAGTTCCATATATATTGAAGTTATAGTCACTTAAGAAGTGGTATAATAATTTGAAAAAAAAATCTAATATACAATGCTGAATATTTTCAGTCCTCCTCCAGCTATTCCATCTCCTTAGAAATTACGTTACTATTTGTTTAGCTCTTAAATAACATGCAGCAACTATAAGAGCAATAATAATAATAACCAAACAAACTTGCTACATAAAAGACTTATTTTTCTCTCAAATGTAGTGTTTCTCTCAAAAGATTTACACGTCAAACAATAGGATCACTCAGACTCTCTGTTAAGATTGTTGCAAGGATCTAGGGAGAAGGAGGTGTGGGAAAGGTTACAGTCAGACGCTCTGCAGTGAGGCAAGGAGAAGGAGAATTAGTTTCCGGGAAAATAACATCTTTCTTTCTCTAATACAATTCCCTACTTACTGCTAAAAATGACTTTTTCTGTGGTTCTGAATGTACCCCATTAAAGTCCACTTATTCTAGGAGCAATTTGTTTGTTTACTATACATTAGTAATAAACATTCACATTTAAATAGAAAACTCCCTAACATTTTTGAACTATGAAGTACATGAATAAACACAATAAAAGCAAGTTATTTTGTGAGCAGTAGAATTATTAAAGCCTCACTTCCTGCAGATTTTGATGTTTTCCCCTGTCTTTTCCAAAAAAAGTAAGCTGAAGTTTTCCATCGTCTCATGGCATCCACCAGAAGCATGTGCTGTGGTTTGCCAGGGTGCAGATACCTGCTGTGTGGCCAGTTGGCTGATTCCAGCCACAGTCCATAACTTCTGAGTTTTTGTCTCCCTTCACATCAGGGATGCATATTTGGGTGTCCTCCTTCCAGTTTTCAATTTTCATGAAGCTTCTAGTAACATAATCATTGTAGAAACTTAAACCATTGTCTTCTGTTTTGTAAAAGTGGGCCAACATTTACATGTCGGTAGGGAAACAGAGATGGGCAGATATAGAAACGAAGTCTTAATTTGTTTTGCGTAAGAAACTTTAATTTCCTTTTAAAAGCTGATTAGAAAAGAAAGCACAATCAATTACCAAATATATTTTATTTATTTTGGCACAGTGTAAGTTTAATCAATCATGGTGGTACTCCTTAAGCATTGTAAATATATCAAAATGTTTCTCAGCATCGGCAAGATCCTAGTATATTTGGATTATAAGGTGGGAATAGTATTAAGAGCCTATTGCTGTGTCAAATTGGCTTTACTGGAGGATAACTCAATGTTTCAGAGTTCTCTGCCCCAATGAACTTTTACCTGGAACTGTTCATGTCACTCATTCAGCTTTCAGGATTAGGTGTAGCATTATGTTGCTCCTAATCTATTAGCTATTTTCCTGGTGACCCCTGATTTTAATTGCTACCATATATGAGGCATCAAGCCAATAAATTTGGAAGAGCTATGTCAGAGAAAAATAGTTCCTACATGAGCAAATTCCTTTTACTTGTTTCTCATGCCTCATTAGTACCGAGTGCTCTATTCCATGTCAAAGTAGTACTGAGATTGTTATTCTTTCAATTGTTTTAATTCCTTTACCAAAATATCAACGTTTAGCCTGTGCCCAAACTAAGAATAGAGATTCTTATTGTTGTTCAGTGAATTTATTTATTGATTTTTTGTATTAAGTTCTCCTCCTTTAGTACAGTGTTAAAAATATCCATTGTAGAATCCTGCAGGAGGAAGAACGGCAAAATCTCATGACAGATCAGCACAGAACTCTTAATCTTACTAACCTTCTCTTTCTTTCAAGAAATACCGAAAAACATCATGAAAAATTTAATTTAGATCTGTAGTATTTTGGATTTATTACACGTGTCATGGGAATCTTTCTTCCTAGCCACTAAATTAGCATAAAATAAACCAAGAATGCCTCTACCAGTATGTCTGCTACAGCTAAGCTTCCAGATAGAGCAGTGGAAATTCAGTACACAGAGTAAGAAGGAAATACTGTAGACAGAGGAAGCTTGGCAAAATCAGGTCAAAGTACTTGACAGGTTTATGATCTGAATGGATTTATTTATCTAGATTACTTGATTAGCACTCACCGTCTTTAGTTCTCTAGACTGCAGTTTTATTTTTTGCTAGTTTTCCACCAGCGCATCGCAGACTTCGCTGTCTTTGGTCTCCATATCCTTAGAACAACTCATCTTATTCTTCTCCTCCATAAAATAATATTGACAAAAACTGTCCAAAGACAAACTAAAAAAAGAATGAAGACCTTCTTTTCAGTGTTATTGTTATCTGGACAAACTCTTGCACTGAGAGTAAGGACTCCATATGGAAGTTTTAAGGAAATAGTCTGAAAAGAAACAGCTTTTGCTGGCTGAGTTACTGTGAGTTGCAAATTATAAGCCTCAAGTATTGCAGTTTGTCGGTCAAATCAGACCCTATTTATATGCTTTTTCTCTAGCAATTGTTGTTGAGTATGAAAGTAATAAGACACATGGAAATTACAGGAACAAAAGCATTACGTGTTAAAATAAATAAACGTTTTGCATCAAGCCTGAGAATCTCTGTATAAAGGTCTGACAGGCTTCTGGTAAGTCCATTTTCAGAGATAGGAGCTCTCAGCTAAAGAAGGAGTTGAACTCAGCCAAGGAATGCTAAAAATTTTTGAAGAAATCAACACCACATGTCATCCATACCAAGTAAAGCTTTCTGCTGTTCTTTAGGAAAATGGTAAAAAGTGTAAGAGGTATTCCTTATTGAAACTTGAGGATTTTAAAAAGCACAGCCAAATGCATAATCTAACTTTACAGTTGGACTTGATCATCTTTATTTTCCAATCTAAATGATTCTATGATTCTAATAGATCTAATAGATCTAATAGATCACAACTTACAGTTGTGATATCCTCAGGGTATAGTACCTATTCTTTGTATTATCTTGTATTTCTGTGTTTTGTTAAAGTTCTCATAAGCCATTTTAATCTACGTTATTCTTTTTGGAAGGCACTTAGAAAGGTTTCTGAAAGCTATATCTAGGATTCATGTTTGTACTGAAGGAGAAAGATGAGAAGATGGACTCATACAGGGTATAGCATACACAGGCCCAGATGAAGAAAGGCAGTTCCACAGTATTAACCTCAGGGCCTTTTGGAGAGTGATGAATGAACTCACTAATGAGTTTTTTTGTTTACTTCTGTGAAGGCTTTTAGTGGATTGATTGTGGTCAACAGTACAGCTTGCATAGATTTTCATAGATCTCTCTTATTTATGACTAATAAGAAATTATTTGTAATAACTATCTATAATCATTAGAGTCTTTTATGAGGTTACAAAATTAGATTAAGAAAAAGAACATAAACACGTGTAATAAAAATATAGCTGATGGCTGACCTTATGACTGCCTTTGTATGGTCCTGCCAAGTTCAAGAAGAAATAACAGCTGGTGAGATTGTTAATATGTGAGGCAGACTTATTTAGGAAAAAATTCTGCTTGTTTATCTGGGACTGGCAGCTTATCTTGTTGAGAAACATTAGTATCAATCTCATCAATAAGGAGCTCATTTTTCTCCACTAGTTTTACTCAGTCATGAAAGACAGAGTTTCACAAACATGTGTCGTGATACCATAATCAGATTGTTTTTAACTCCCTAAGCACACTCATAACTGATATCAGATGAAATCCAAAGCCAAATTGAAATCCCAGTGGTGTATTTCTTACCTTCTGCTCTAACATTGTAAACCAAAACCTCATCTACAATTAATGATCATAGATCGGATAAATTCACCAGGTGAAAATATTCCTTTTATTTTTCCTTAACCTGGAACACAGTTCATATATTTCTTTGCACTTCATTCTCTGGAGATTGTATTAATTGTACTAACGGTAAAATTTTATTAATGATAACTCAAACCAGAATCATTGTACTCTCTTACACTTTTGATCAAGCGTAGAGGTACGGCCTGTGCAGTATAAATGTAAGGTCTACTTAACAAAAATAAGTAATATAGAAACACTTGTTTGGATTGAACCTTATATGAAGTAACAGTATTTTTTATTAGACCGTAGTAAGTTGGAAAGAAACAGATATTTTCAAGCAAGTGCAAAATTCAACAGCAGCTAAATGTGTTGAAGTAACTGAAGACCATCATCTTTCCATATACAATGTTCAGCACAGAAACTGGAAACCTACATTGGCGACCCAGTGTGTCCATGAGTCCTCCAGACTAACCCAAATCCATCACAAAACCAGCACCCATCAAGTTATACTCAAAAACTGTGGTGTGCAGGCCACATCCACACCACCATCCTCACTGTTATCCTTGCCCTACTTTTATCCAAACCATGTAGCCACAGCAGTAGTATAAGACTATTCTTCCTTTTTCAGACAGAGAAGGGTTCCAGAAGACTTATGATCTATTCAAAATACATATGGGTAGTAGGAAAGGGCATTTAACAAGGACAGCAACTCATCGCGTTGCTATTATGATTATTGATAGCTAATATGAATGTCAAAACTGTTTTTTGGTACTCAGATGATACATAGGCTGGTGGTTTTTGGTCTTCTAGAAGAAATAAGACTATATATGGTGGCAAGCAAGGTATTTCAAGACTTAGAGAAACGTGGCAGCTGTGAGAAAAATTACCTTGGGAAACACATAAGCATTAAAGGCAGGAAAACTTAATACAGAATAAAAACAAAGATGAAAGTAAGACTGCAAAGTTTTACACAAAGACTCTCACAGATCTTGTAAGTGTTAATTAGTGTGAAAAGATGTATGAATAGTTTCCCTTATTCTGAGTTCTTATTCATGTAGTATTTAATATTTGGGCTTTAGTAGAAAATTGTGGGTGGAATCATAATTATAAAAAATAGCTCTGGCAGGTGCAAATCTTGGGTTGCATCAAGACCTTGTTTGGAGTATCAAAGGAGCAAATGTCTGCAATTCATTTTTATGGTCCTTTCACCAAACTTTCATGCTCAACCACTAGCCAGTGACTTGATGCGGTATAAACTCCTTTCTTTGGCAGGCTGTGTGCAATATCTTTACATTTACTTAAACCTCCAAAGATCCTCCATGCTGACTCAAAAGAACCAGCAGATTTAAGTCTTAAATATGCCAGTGAATCCATGCTAAATTACTGTAGCACAGTCAAAATTTTCTGTTTGTAATGTTTACTTTTCTTTTTCTCCGAGGTTATTATAGTGGGCAAATACTGGAAGCCTTAAGGGTATATAAGATAAGCCATATGGGCCAACAAAGGCAAGACTTGTCCTTGCCTTTGACAGAAGTTGTAAATTTGACAACATTGACCCAGACACATGGGCACAGCTATTATTGAATTCAAGTACATCTCCTGAAAGCTCTACAGGGGACCACTGTCTAAAGCTGTTCTTTTCTGGCAGTCTTTGAAGCAGGGCAGCACTGCAATTATTCTTTTAAAGGTAGTATAAGGTGCAGCCAGCCTGAAAGTCACACTGAAGCTTGCAGTTGTGCAGAAACAAACCTAGAGACTTCATTTTAACATTATGATTGATTTTATTCTGCACCAGTGAATACCATTACCCTAAGTATGCTTCCAAAATCCTGTTTATAGGCAAAACCATGGGGTGTTTTCAGCTGAAAAGCTCTAGCAGAGGAAAAGGAACTGCAGCAGTCAAATAAGGAAAAACCCAAATAGATATCTTGTTTATTCTTGTTATAATTGGTCCCCTACAGTGTTGCTAATAAAATAAATGACAGCCAGAAAGCAAGTGAAAAAACAGAACATCCACTCTTTTCTTTGTAGCTGCTTTCAGGAGGCCCTAGGCTTGGATGATGAATTGCTGCTAAGTGAGAAAAGAGTTTTCCTTTAAAACATCAAGCCTTCCTTTAAGCTTTTATCTGATGTTCAGGCAGAAACATTATGTTCCAGTTGTAAAGTAAGAAATTCATGTAAAGCACTAGTATGTTTGTAGATCAGTGGAAAAATTGGACAAATATGTAAATATCCTACCACTTATAACACAGAGCAATTTACTTCCCTGTCATGTTTCAGGGCTGCTACTATGTGACTAGACTTATTAATTAATAAAATGAATCAAATAGTGGGGATACTAGTAGAATTTCCTTCTACTTGAGAAATACAGCATGTCCTTTTATCAAGGCTGCTTCAATATATCTTTATATAAAGCTATTGAATAAAGAAATAAATAGAAATAAAACTGAATAAGTCACAAATTTTTCGCCTTGTAGCCCTGGAAGCAACATAAGAATGGTTAGAAGTCTTGGATTAATTTTGATATCTTAGAAATCTGATGGTTACCTTGTTACTATCTTTAAAAAGTTACCAAAATAAGGCTTCATACAAAGAAGGCTGTTTTTTGGAAAATTTGTTATGAGCTTAAAGAATTGTTTGGCAAAATGAAAAATGAGTTGCTCAGACCATACATCCAGCAGACATTGACAAGTCTAATCTTTCTGATTATTTCTTCAATAAATCTTAATTTTAGAAGAAAACTGCCATTTCAAAGTCTTCTTTTTATCTAGCAGAACCATAAAGAGGATGATGGAATTCCTATTTCATAAATCACGTTGCACAACATGTATCCAGCTCAAAAAGAATGTCTTCAGCAATATTTTCCAATCCTGTTTCAGATGGATGAATCCTCCAAAGACACTTTTGTATCTTGTAATGATCTAATGGTTTGCCTATCTGTTCAATAATTCCTATCAATAGTGATACCTTTCAGGCCAAGCATTTTTCACTTGAACCTTTATGAAATTTTGTTTTTCCTATTCCTAAAAAAACCCCAGTGCTCTTAACAGTCTGGTACATACTGTAAGTCATGCCTGAAAACTTGAGACTATTGCTATGCCTTAAACACCTTTATTACTGCTTTCCTGAAACTTTCAGCCTAAGATCCAAGTTTAGCGTAACCACACTGCTAGAGTGATACCACCCTTGTTTGCCTCATTGTGAGGGCAACTGCCAATGTAATTTCTTCAGCTTCTCACATACCACAGTAATGGGACAGCCTCTTATTTTCTTTCTGTGTTAAAAACCACTGAAAACAAACAAACAAAACCCATGAAAAATTCATGGAATAGTTTACACAGAAACACAAGCCTTGCATTACTAGGAATTTTTTCAGTGTGAATAGGTTCTGATTGCTTCCCTCATCTGAGTCCTTATCTTATTTTGACATTAGCAAGTACGAATGTATGATTTGAATATCTTTGAAGGAGCTGTATCTTGTGAGCGTTAGATGAATAAAAAATGAAGAGAATCAAGGCACCTTCATGGCACTTAAACTGGCACCGTTGCCAGACCTGGTTACCAAAATTTCAGCCAATGACTTGGTCAAAATTGTGCATTTTCTTTCTTCTGTTCCCTGCAACTATTTTAATGCTAATATTCTGCAATACTTTAAACTAGCTTGTTTATTGTCTGTTGTCTTGATATCAAGGTTGCTTATGTTCTCCCCTTGTTTTCCTAATATCTAATCGACATTAAGCTTACAAGGGATTTTATGAATATTCTGGGTGAACGGACCCTTTGGAATGGCATTGACAATGTAAAAAGTATGGTTGTAGCTGAACTGTGCTTTTAAATTACTCTTATTGTTGTCTGAAACTGGTCTTTATGAGCTATTCCATTACAAGGTTTAAGACTAGAAAAGAAAATTTCTTAAGCATTAGTAAAAATATGGAAATCAGCTTTGGCTTGCATTCAAGTTGACAGGTTAATAAATATTAAAAGCTAAAGAGAAAAATAAGAATTCTTGACTCAGTTAATTCTAAATGATATAACACCTTTTACACCCTAGTTTTATACTGTGCCTTGGGAAATATGCATATGAAATATTATGCAGGGTTATTTTGTACTGTCACCTTAAAATACACTGGTTTATGACATATTATGTCAATGGAAAACTGTAATAGCCATGAGTCAGAGAATTATTTAAGTATGTAGTTCACTTCTGATGGCACACTTATTTTCAATGTTACTATTTTGGATGTAAAATTATTTCTTGAATTAAAATTAGGCGTATGCATTTTGTAACAAATAAATGCAATAAACATTTATATTTACATTTAATTGTAAACTGAAGAGTCCAAGCTAATCTTTTTTTATAAGCAATAGAATACTGCATTAATCCCAGTGGCTGATGCATACTGTAAGAAACAATAATGGAATGAAAATAAATAAATGTCCAGCTTGCATGCTTAGGAGAGGAGGTTGATAAATCTCAGAGCAAATGCATTGAACTTTGTACAGATTTATACCTTAGAGACCGTATCATCGAAAAGGTATATGCAACACTTCATAGTGTTCATATTGCAGTTCTTCAAGAATGCAAATGAGAAAGAAATTTTTAAGTCTTCTGATAGTTTGGAAGTTATTTTAAAATTTCTTTTAAATGAGCTTATCTCATTTTCACATTAGGTTTCCTGAATATTTTTTTCTCTCTAACATTTTTTACATGCTACTTGATCTATTTATTTGCTTTATAAACGTAAGAAAAGAAAACATCCTCCTCATTTCCTTTTTTTATCTTCTCTAATACCCAGCTCTCTATTTCTCTGCAGTATGTTACCTATGCATACAATTTGCAATGGGCTTTTTTCTAGATAAACAACTCATGATTAATATAAATGAGCTCAGATTGATTCAGATACATTAGGGGCTGAAGAGTGATGTCTGATGCAAACAGGAAGGGTGATTAGTATTGTTCTTGCTGCGTGATGAATTACACTACATCATGCATTAAAACAATGAATTGTCCTTCACAATATCAAAGACATTAGCCAATAACATGATGGCAAATATATAGTCTTTTATCTGATGGGGACAGTATACTTCATGGAGGATGGCAAGACTGGAGAAGCATCAGCAGGATTGTCAATGAGATTTTTGGAAGCTGTGTGGAGAGAAGCAGCTGCTTGGTCTGTGAAACATACTGTCCAAAGTAAACTTTTTACAGTGAGTTCTCTTACTGCCTCTCTTTGAACAGTTGCATTTTAATTATCATCATCATCACCATCATCACCTTCCTTAGATGACTGAAGATCAAATTAAGTCAATCAAGGGTGGAGGCTGGAAAAAAAGCTGTATTTGTCTGCTGCCAGTCTCACAGATGAAGCAGCGGAGATCTTTCTGAGCAGTGACTCACACTTCAAAGCCTCTGAAAAGCCAGCATCTCCCCTGTTTGACAGTCCTGATGCTCTTGTTCTCCATTCTCCAAGCCTGATGTGCTTCTGTGGTAAATGCACCGCAAACCTCTCACAGTGATACTTATGGGAGAATTTACTTTGGAGGTCACTGTGCCACTAACCATTGAATTTTTCATGATAGATAGCAAAACGGTAATACATTCATGATAGATAGCAAAGCATGCCTGTAAATGAAACCACACCTCTCTGACTTCAGGCCAGCTATCAGGTTATGGATCATATCCTTACAGCTAAACCAACACTTCAGAATAGGCTGGCTGCATCTACACTAGCTGGTGGGACTGTTCCCTGGCCTGAGTTAAATCCAGTACCAAATCTAGACATGGCCTGGGAGGGAGCTGAACCAAAGCTGCTCCTTGGATCCCACGGCAATGTGACAGTGCTGACATGTGCTAGTCCATAAGCTCTGGCCCTGTTTGATTTGTAGAAGTAGTTTTCTACTATGTCTGTTGTCTTATCTTAAATAATAATTTCTTCATATGCCAGACTGTTTTGTTTGGGGTTTTTAAAAAATATTTAAATTTTTTTTTTATTCCCCAATATTTAGAAAGATGGGCTGCAGCTAATAATTATTTTTATATTAGCTGACAACAGAAATATTTCTTTGGCATTATTTTAGCAAATTTCCTTTATATGAATATGACACACTGCTTGAATATTGCAAATTACATTTGTATTTATGAATAGCTTGTGGGCCAGTTTAAATGGCAAACACCACCTCCAGCACAAATACAATAAAATAATAGAATAAACAAAGTCTTTCACCTTTAATTACAATCGTCAGTGATCTGGTGGGCTGATGACAGGAAAAATACTTGTGTTCTTACCTCACAGCCAGTTAGACACCTCCGGGTGTTAATCAGCAGTTCTAATTATATCTTTCTTAGCTTTATGAAGAGTTCAAGTACCTTCACTTTTATTTATACGTTATGATGGACCTGTTCACTGGTAGGTGTTCAGAACTATGGCAGAAATTTAAGTTCGCTTGCAAATGTAGGGAAGCAAGACTTCAGATAATGAGGAACATAAACCATAGTTATAAGTGAGCAATTTTCACTTTGCACGGAAATAATACCCAACACCCAACACCAATTTTAAAGCTCCCTCCATTATTCCATCTGAACAGATAATTTACTTTGCTGTTAGGCTATTTTTTGCCCAATCAAAACTAATCATCCCAATCAACTCTAATGACATAATGTTTGAAATAGGATTATTTTGCTTGATCTGCTGTAGGGCATTAAAACTATGCTTCCTTCCAGGCTAGACCACATTAGTTCTTGTTCACTTGCTTAATTTCAAGGGAAACTTTAAGGAAAGAGGCACTAATTCTCATTTAATTAGAATGTCAATACTTTCAACTCTGAAGTACTTTAACATTTCGGCTTTCAGCAGTAATTTTAAACTTTTCATAAGGACATTTTGTGTTTAAGACAGATAATGATTTTTTTTTTTTTTTAAATATCAGTGTTGTGTCTTTAACAGAGGGGTTTTTTTGTGGAAAAAAAAACTTCCAGAAATTTTTGAAATGTTACGGAGTGATGCTTTCAAAAATTTCTAAATCATCTCTAGAAAGTCTGATTTGTCGTATGTATACCAAGAACACAAAGAATGACACAGATTACCATACCGATTCCAGCAATGCGCCATCTACTCCAAGACTTGTCTAACAGTTGCCAGATGTGGGGAAATTTTTAAAATCTTACATTTAGTATTCAAGCCCTTTTCTTCATTACAGACTTCCCTTAAGACTGAGGAATCCAGGGTTGGTCCTGACTTTCCTCCTCTGCTTCGAAGTCATTTACTTTTTATCTGTCTTGCCTGAGACAGCTGTTTCATTTCACTGATAGATGATATGTCACCTTACAGCTATCTTGGGTTTCTTTCACTTTATGAGAGCTCTTTTTCTCTACACAGTTTCATTTCAACTCTTGTCTTCTTATATAAATAATGAGCTCTTTAAAAACATACTACTGTAATCTATTGGCGCAGATCAAGGAGTGTCTGCAATCCACAAATGAAACTGGTGTGTGGGTTGTGGTTATCTCAACTCTATTCTATTCTAGACATCAGATTCATAAACTTTGACATTTCACAGAGGAAATGAAATGGTCTTATATTTTATCTGGCATAACTATACCTTCATTTGTTTCAATTTCCTCAAATTACACTGGCAATATATACTGTTAGTAACAAGACCAGTTATATCAAAGATAATAATAAAAATATGTTTTTTTCAGACTGAACTGAATTTTCAATTTGGTTGCTTTCCAAAACAGAGCAGCACTAGAGGAAGTATATTAATCTGCACAATTTAAGCTTTAATGGGCTAGGAAACATGCTTTTACATTAATATGATTTAAACCCAAAGTACTGAAGTTCTATTAAAAATAAATCAGCTTCTGCACGCACGTCTGAATAACCAGGGTTTTTATAATTTGTATTGCCTTTTCTGTAAAAGGAGGAGACAGTCCTGATGGGATTGACATGGGGACTGCAAGATGCAGTACATAATGAAAAACATACCTAACAGCTGATGTGTGAAGGAGGAGATCGGAGTATCTTTGACATGCGTCTGCTCTCAAAAATATGCAAGCAAACTACATTAATTTGTGAGATTTGTAATTTTTTTTCCCACCCATTGTGTTGTTGTTTAATGCCTGATTCAAGCACAGCATCCAGGATCAGGGCGGGAGGCCGTGCTCAGCCTATGTACAGGTTTCTGGGCTGTTTCTGTGTGAGTACTTTGCTACACAGCCTTACTCTTCTTGTGCGTTGCTCTCTCCTTGCCCAGGATCCAGTATGAGCCAGCTGGTTTGCTCTGTCTGTTGTGGTCAGAGGCTCTTTCCTTTATGCAGGAGGATGGAAGCTTTTCCAAGGGCTGTGGCAGAAAAACAGAGAGGGGAGATCCCATCGGCCAGGTTGCCAAAGTCTCTGGTGACAGGGAAGAGTGTAAAGGAGAACGGCAGCAGGGAGGAAAGCAAATATGAACTTGGACACCGGAATCTCATTTTGGAAACATTATACATTTCCATTACCTTTATGTTATTTTTTTAATATGATTTTTGTGAAGACACCATTGGCAAAATTTCTAGTATCGTGAATATTGCAAAGCAGTAAAATAAAACAGTAAGACTTGGCTTCCAGGAATCAATGGAGAAAAATTGTTAGAAGCTTATCTTCATTTGGCACTGATTGTTAACTGCATGCATCAGAGAAACTAAAGGAATTATGAATTTCACTGTATGAACACAAATCTAATCTTTCTTAACTTCACTATGTGGGAAATTGGACCCACAATTTTTACAGCAGTAAAATACCGATGCTCATGGTATAGTAACATATTTTTTGCTTCTTATTGGAGGATTATTTTTCTATGTCAGTATTAAATAATTTTATGATATTATTTATGTATTAATATGAAGGTCATAAATACAGATACATATTTTATTAAAACAGCTTTTATTAAGTTATACATTATATATATTTTTTATAGAATAGTAGAATGTCCTGAGTTGGAGGGGACCTACAAGGATCATCACGTCCAACTCCTGTCCCCGCATATGACAACCCCACCGTTCACACCATGTGTCTGAGGGCGTTGTCCAGTCTCTTCTTGAACGCCGTCAGGCTTGGGGCCGTGACACCTCCCTGGGGAGCCTGTTCCAGTGCTCCACCACCCTCTGGGTGAAGAACCTTTTCCTAATGTCCAACCTAAACCTCCCCTGGCACATCTTCCTGCCATTCCCTCGAGTTCTGTCATTGGTCACTAAAGAGAAAGGTTCAGTGCCTGCCCTTCAACCTCCTCTTGTGAGGAAACTGCAGACCACGATGAGGTCTATGATCAGTCTCCTCCAAGCTGAACAAACCCAGTGACTTTAGCCACTCCTCATACGGCTTCCCCTCCAAACCCTTCACCAACTTTGTGGCTCTCCTCTGATCACTCTCTAGCAGCTTAATATCCTTTTTATCCTGTGGCGCCCAGAACTGCACACAGAGCTCCAGGTGAGGCCGCACCAGTGCAGAGCAGAGCGGGACAATCACCTCCCTGCCCGGCTGGCCGTGGACATGGGTGGCCTCCTTGGCTGCCAGGGCACACTGTTGGCTCACGTTCAGCTTACCGTCAACCTGTTGCTTGAGCAGTCTCTGGAAATAAAAATAATTAGTAATGAAATCAGCACAATTCAGCCATGTCTACTGTTAATATTCATTCCTGAAGTTTAGCTGATCCTTCAGCTAACATGACAGTGTTTTTGTGCCTGAATAAAGTACCATTTTAAACAGGAGAAGAAAGAAAACAAGTTCAGGTAATGAGTATTCAGTAATTAAGACACTATCCTAGTTCACAAATGACATTTGAATGTAGATCTGAGGCTTTGTACCAAGAACAGGTAAACACTCTGGGAGATGAAATTGTTCACGAAGTGTTCACCACTAGTGACTAATGAAAGATAAATGTTATGTTCAGGACATTTTAAAACTTCAAAAATTATTATGAATACTGGTTTTGTAATATTTAGTCTCTAAGTCTGACTGTAGATAACCTTTTCATCTTCAGAAACACTAAACCAGTAGGAGCTCCTTTGCCCAGGACCTGGCACTAAAATTATTCAGAAACAGTAAATGCTGCAGTAATTGTAACTATAACTACATGAATAAAACACCCCAAGTACACAAGAAGATAGGATTTCTGAGTTACCTTCTGGCCACTCAAATACTCTGACCATCTTGAAGAGATAAAAGCACACAGAAATACAGTTGTTTGGTCTCCAGCACAGTTGGGCTAAGCACCAGGGAAGGAGTCTGGCTGGGACATATTTCTGATTAGGTCATTTAATAGGAAATGCTTGAAGTGGCCTAAATTTGTGTTTATCATCCTTCAAATCCTGTTTCTTCACTCATTGCATGGAATACAGCTTGACCATACTGGAAGGACTGAGACTTTTTCTTTCTGTTACTTTGCCAATATGTTTATCATGTTTTATATGACTTATGTCCCTACCCTGGAAACTCTTGCTTCTAAGACAAAGATGGTGTGGTCTAGTAACCAGTTTCTTTTAAATGACTTTGTGTGGTAAATTTCAACTATTTTACGTATTACATGTAAGCTAATGTGGAGAAATAAGTGAGTGGATTTAGGGCTTTTGTAAGTAAAAACACGGAAAGGGCTTACTTAGAAAACCAAACAAACCTGCATTTTATTTTGTAATAAATGTGAATATAGAAATCATTTAGACTGAGAGGGTGCTCTCTAATGAAGCCTCATTAGCAGTGTATTATATGGCCATATTGAGGATCCAGTCCTACAAGAGACTGAGCATTTTGACAGTGATAATTATTCTGCATTTTCTCTGCGTTGGGCCAATTGTTTTCTTAGGCAGTAATTAATGAAAGGTCTATTTAGGAATCATGAGCTTTTAATATAACAATGAGCAGGCATTCCACCTTAGGGTATAGCACAGATGCCTAAAAGTAATTTGCTTTAACAGACAGCACCTAGTCTCAATTAAGAACATTTCAAACAGAGTTGCGGTTTAGCCTATGCTTCTAAAATTCTAGTTACACTTTAACAGACTGACAAACAAGAACAGTGTCACCTACTGACATCAATGAGTCTTGGATTAAGACTATTTGATTAGCAGTTATTCACTTTGTCTGAGTTTGGAGTATGAAATGATGGTTCAACATGGCACAGCAACTTAATTTCTTAAAAGCTCAGCACATACTTAGCATTAGTCATGTAAAATTTACATGGAATTATTTTTGTTTGTTTGTTTGTGGCAGGATAATTTCCTGCAGCCTGGATTTCATTGTCTCTTGGAATATACTAATGCTATCCTGTTAATTTTTGTCATTAAACCCTGAAGCATTTACTGAAAGGAAAAATTATAATTCTATCCCTTACACAGAATTGAACATTTGCTAAACTAAGATTAGGTAGAACACATTAGCATGTGCACAAGTACTTAATTACATTAGCGATGCAAATGTTTTGCAAGATTATGGTTTTGTAAACAAAATGATCTTGTTATTATAGAGAATTGGTGACAACTGCCATGTGAAGGAGACTCAGAGGCTAAGAGAAATGAGCCACACTATCATGTTTAGTGCCTAAAACAAAGGTTTCTTTAAAATCCATTGAATCCCCAAAACAGTATTAAAAAATCACTGTTTAAATTTACATGGTAGATTCTGGAAAAAATCTATTCTGATTTTATTCTTGTTCAGTATGGATTACTTTAACTTTAGTATAATATAACAGGAAAAATTTTCTCCTGGCTAATCTTCTGGATGTTCTAAATCCCCAACAATCCAAAACACGTGTGAGTAGAGAACTAATTTCATACTTCCATCACTAAAACTTCTAATACCTATTCATACGTTTAACTCACAAAATATTAGGAAATATATTATGTGGCATGAAATATGTTGCAATGAATAGATAGGATTCTTCAGAAATAGGGGATCATTTCACATTTACACCTGGCAGATGATGGTCTGTATCTTGAAAATTGGTGCTTACATGTCTAAAATATTAATATTATTTTCTATCCATCTGAAGATGTTTACTAAGTGTCTTACATGTGTATTTTACCATTAAAATGTTGATTATAATTTGCTACTAATAACTTTTTTTTTTTTGGCTATATTTCTCAAACATATCCATATTTTTTTCTGAAGTCTTTGGGAATCTCACGTGAACAAAGAAAATAAATTTGACTGTAAAATGCTTTTATTGCTTAAATACAAAGCATTCTTGCTTGATTAGCAAATAAGAGAATCTGTACATAATTCTTCTTTGATGACCTTCATAACTCAGCATGGTTTTTGCCAGAGGCAGCCATCCCAGACTTAGAGCTATCAATACCCTCTGTCAGGGCACAGCGAGGGCCGGCTGCTCCCTAAGGGACAGGGAGCCAGGAGCAAGTCATGATGGGAGAGGCATTTATGTTGCGGAACATGTAAGAGTACGCTAAAGAAAAAAAAAATGAAAAGAAAGGAAAAAAATAATATTATTTAGGTTGCAAAATCGTATTGGTAGATATTAGGACGAACTAAGATGGATGCATAGTTGCTTGTGCAAGCTTCATTCCCCTTCCCTGTGTGAGCAGGTTGTGTGCTGAAGAAAGCCAATATGTTATGTAAAAATAGTGTAGAATCAGTTAAGCCGCCGTAAGATTTTTAAGTAAAGGAGCAGAAAGCACATATTTAGCACTTCTTAAACATGAAACTGCAATTTTGAAAACAAACCTCCAATTGTTTACAGCAGAACTTACAGTGGTATTTCTTAGTTTTCTTAAAGGAAAGATTTCATAGAACTCCAAAATCCTATTTTTTTCTCATTTGGCCATGAGCTTTAAACCTGTGACCCCTTTGTGCTCAGTTTCAGCATTTTAACCACGTGCCAAGAGAAAATTGGTATTTCACTCTTTTTTGTAACAAATATGTTAGGATAGCCAGAACCTTAATAAGTGTTTTTATTACTTTAAATATAAATAAAATTATTTTTTTTCTTAAGGGATAACAAGCCCAGGTTTGTGTCCAGAAACACTGTATGACCTCCAACAGTTTGTGGCATTTCTGGTATACCATATCATGTTGTTGTTCCAATTCTGGAACATTTTTTGGGAAGAGAGATAAAACTTTTTTGAGGAATCCAGATGCTGCAGGACAAACCATGATTTTAACTATGCTTAATAAACAAATAAATAAAAATTCAACAAAACATGAATGTAATTTCAAAGCCATTTCTTTTTTTTTTTCCATTAGTTTTCTCTCTGCTTTCTTGATTTTTGCCTGTTATCTCAAAGAAGGCAGATGACATAAAAAAGACAAAGAATATTTCATAATCAAAAAAGAAACCCTTAAACTGCTCTCACTCCAAGTTTCCTTGTGATATATGTTGACACATGTATATGTAGATGCATATATTTATATTCATACGTATGTACACACACACATGCAGTGCCAGTTCCTTATCTGGAAACAGCAGCTATACCAACCTGATTTGTCACAGGATATGTGACTGATAAGGACATACACAGTGTCACAAGTATAAATAATAAAAGTTAAACAATACTGTCCTTCTTCTGTATTAAAATCCATATATAAATGCATACATATATATATATATAAATACATGTATACCTATATAAATATATATATATATCTACACAAATATGCAAGACACTGGTTTGCAGCTATCTGTCCATTTATCTATGCAATTTCAAACAATTTCTGTAATACCATGATGCTTTACTGCCATGAAAGTCATTTCATATTCCATCAGTCCCTTTGAAAATGATGAAGTGAGATCATTTACCCTGTTCCTGTTAATGGGCTGGGCTTTTTATTCTTACTACAACAAAATGAGAGAATAGCTTGGCAAATTCATATCCATTACTACAACAGATGTACCATGGTGATACTAGTCAGATCATGTTTAATATTTGTGCTAATAAAGAAAAATATTCTGTCATTTGACAAGTTGGCGTATTTTCTTTCTGTTCTGCAAAGTTCTGACTGAAAGTACACATGACCTCCAAATTTCACGTCTTTTTGTGAAAACTCCTTCAAAGTTCAAGAAAGCTTAGGCACATATGACTTGGTTTGGGACTTGCGTAAGTCTAAAGATATCTACTTTTAGCATGAGGTTGTAATTAATAATGCTTTGCGGGCATCCAAATGTCTCTAAGCCTGCTGCAAAATTTAATTAATACTTACAACAATATGGAGAAGTAGTCATGGGAGATAAAGGAATTCTTTCACATGAACTGAAGTGCAGCTGTCCTTGGACTGGCGTGTAGCAGCTGTTTAACAGGAGGTAGAAGCACAGCTTAAGGCTGGAGATGATCTAAAAACAAGAGGAAATTGTGGTAGTAAAGGTATAGCTTCCAAGGCTGGTTGAAGGGTGGACATTATGGCAAATGCTCTGTTGACTATATCATGATTCCATATGCCTGACTTATGATAACTACAGTTTATTGTAGACTGATTAGAGAAATAGATACTTTACTAAAGGGTACGTTCTATGTACTTAGATGGACAGATAACTAATTAAATTAATCAGATGCAAACAAAATTTTATTCTGATAAAAATGATGGGCTAAATGGTACTTCTGATTTCCCCAATGTGAGCAAAATATCACAAAGCAAAGCTACTCTATTAGTTTTGGAACAGTCTCTTGAGGATGCATGGAGGAGCAGAAGTAATATTTATTTCAAATAAACCTGTCATTTTAGTTCTTAAATAATAAGATGTCAATATAAAATCAAAATAAGGTAATTTCCTATTAGAAGATTGCTATTGGTAAAGGTATCTTAAGCATTTTGGAGGCCTTGTTTGCAGTGGTGACTGGAGGTCTTTGGGCAGGTAAATGTGTCGATAGAGCAATTCTCCACCATATGCACTTTGGAAGTGTTGAGTCTGTATGCTGGAGTTATGAAAGTCATTTCTGTATATAGAGTAGTCCCTTTCCAGAGCTCCTGGCAGTTTCTTCAGGAAAAGTGGCTTGTCACTATGAAAAGACAGTGAACAGCCACACAGTTTAATTGGGATTAGAAAATTTGCCTGTATGATATCGGGGACTCTCTTCCTGGAGTGCTTGCTGGGGAACCTTTGGAGATTTCCAACAGGCCCAGGCCCATAATTCGCACCTTTAGATGACTTTGGCTGTTGATATGGCTTTATTAAAGCATCCGTTGTAGTTCGGTATCGTTAGTGTCATATTAAAGGCTTAGAAGTTAATACAACTCTCAATTTTCTGCTGTTGTAGTTCATACAATATTAATACATTAAATATCATTACTTTAAAATGACTGGTGATAAAGAGAGTCAGCAATATTCCCCTGGATTGGTTCATTCCTTTAAAGAGACATGCTTCTACTGCAGAGCAGTAGTGGCAACAGTACTTTGACAAACAGATATAAAACAAGAAGAAGTCCTACTTTCCAGTATTAATCCATCAGGAAGCTTTTAGGGATTCATCTTGTCTGAAATATTCATAGGCAGCAAAATGTCCTGAATGCCCTACAGAATTTGTGCAGAGTCAGGCAGGTGATTGATAGTGAAGTTCTGTTCTGAGTCACTCACAGTATGTAATTCTATTTGTCTTGCCAGACACTAAAGAGCAAGCAACTCATAAAATGTAAAGGTAACTGGGCTCGTATTTTCCCCCATTTAAGAAAGAACCTGGTGTCTCCACTTCACTGTACACTGAATATAACAAATTTCCATTAAATCAAAGGAGAAAGGCACAGTGTTCCTAGCGGAGCACTTAAAAGCTGTATTAGGCAGGTGTCATTTATTGAATCACACATATTTGTGTATATGATTTCAAAAAACTTCTCCACAATTTTACATTGTAAACATCTGAGATAAATCAATAGATAGCTCTCCCACTTAGTTTATAATGACATTGAAAATATATTAAAGATCCTACCATTCAGTCCTTAAGTAAAAAAGTCCAGCAATCCCAACATTTCACTAAGACACCTTTAAGTCAGTAAACACTGTCTTAATTTACCTGGTTATACTTTGACAAAGGAGGTAATAAAATACACACATCAGGTTTGGTTACCTACTTTTGTTAAAATGTAGGTTTTTGGTTGGTTGGTTGGTTGGTTAGTTGGTTTTTTTTCTCTCAAGAAAATGCTGTTCTATTTGCATTCCCAATCATTAGTTTATTTCCATTCCTCTACTGTTGTAGCGGGGAACTTCTAGGGAAAGACACCCAGACTGGTATGGAAACATCAACTGAAGATGCAGTGGCAGCTTAAACTCTGCTTTTCATTGTTTTTCTCATTTGAAGCTAGTCTATCAAAATGGTTGGACATTTTATATAGTGTTTATTTTTTGCCTTGGCCTGCGTGCCTGTAGCTGCTTTCCCAGTGGGCCTCAACTGATAACATGCAACCATCTTTCTTTCTGCTGAGTCCCACTGCATCTCTGTGAAAATATGTTTCAACAGAACTTGTACAATATCCTGCTGCCAGGACACTGCTTGGAATAAAACCTGGCCATACCCGAAGGTGAGGTAGATGTTCTGCAGTTTCAGAGCTGGACATGCTCAGCATCACACTGACTGGGAAGAAAGCTATTCGTGCAACAATGTAAGTGTCCAAAATAGAATCCTTCGCAGCCATCAGAAGTATTACAGCTGAATTGTCTGTCTTTTGCCACATTTCACCAGATTGGGAAATTAATGAAATACTGGTAGAGATGCTCACTGGCTTTCTCAAGAATTCATGGGATTTCCCAAGAGAGTGGACTAGGCATGCTGTTGCTTTCCCTACCAGTTTAACACTAACAAGGTGCCCAGCGACAAATAGCTGTTTTGCGCTGGATATTAATATGTGCCACTTGAACACAAGCTGAGGAAGACTGAAAACTCCACTCCAGTCTTCAGTAGGGGAAAAATATTTGCTGATCCTGGTTGGCAGTCCACATGTCATGGACTCAGTCTGGGAGACCCAGAGCTCAAACTGGTGGAAACTTGTTGGCTGTGTTAGTGGGAACAATACATATTAGTGCATTAAAAATGTGTCCCATGTTTTCTAAGCATGTGTGCTGTAGGATGCAGGAAGAGAAATCTGCATGCTCAGAGGCCTTGTTTTCAGATTGACTCAGTAAATTCAGCTATTTCACTTTTGAGTGTGGCTGACTGTGAAAGACTGCAGGGTTTCTGAACTTGCTCTTAGGACTTTCCATGTTTAGTTTCCTTCTACTTCATGCTATGGCCATGTAGTGCAACTGGAACCACATTCCTTTGAGACTGAAACAGCCTCTATACTGAAAACAAAGTAGGCTTTTAAAAATGTGCTAACAGTTGAAAACTGATAATGAAATAAAGATAAATCCAATTGCAGTTGGACGAAGGGAAAAGAAAAAAGAGAAGGGAAAGGAAGCATTAATGAGAGGCTTATGCACCCCATGCAGAGGGAAAGTTAGATTAGAGGCAGGAAGGAAAAAGGGGGGGAAATTAAGAACAGAGAAGTGTAGAATAACACAGATAACAAACTCACTCTGTAAAACAATTATTTCTTATTCAGCAGCGTCTTTCTATTGCCATACAATATTTATGCTTGGACAATATTCATCTGTTAGCTTGTTTATTGAATAATACCCTGTTTTTTCAAAAAACATTAACTAACTTGCATTTTTTTCACTGTTTGTCTGTTTTGCCTGTTAAATCAGACGAGTAGAGGAGAGTGTGAGGCTTTCTACTTCTATACAGAACAATTTTATCTGCTGGTAAAATTATGTATGACACAAAAGGCTCATAGAATTGCCACAAATTACGCACCAATTCACCCTCCCAAATGTAGTCTAGATGAACCAACAAATAAACAATAAATTCAGAAGTGCCTCCACATGCAAGCCTGTGGGTTTTTTTTTACATTCTTGTTCCTCTAAGCCTCATTGAAATCATTAATGCAAGCATCCTCTTTCAATCAGCAGCAAAGACAATTGAAAAAATTACAAAAAACAATAAGCTGTAAAAGTAGGATTAGTGCCTTCTGGCAAGATATTAATGGTACTGATTATATTCATGTCTCAGTAAAGAATCAATGGGCCAGATCCTCAGCTGAAAGAAAGTGATGTCAGTGGAACTGTGCTGCTTTAAAATCTCAGGTGAAGATCATACTCTGTTTAGACAAAGCCACATTGCGTCTTTGATTCCAGAGTCTAATTACCTGGAAGTGCTGCAGAAGAACAGAAAATGTGTTACTTAATAGGTGTCTATCTGAGCAGATGAAGGGCTTATTGTCTGCAATTAGTACTCTAGAGTGCAATGTAGTTAAACAGAGGGATACCTGTGAAAGGTACAGTTGGCCAAAAATAAGCCAGGTAATTCTCTGCTTAAAATGTGGAAATAGAGGGATAAAATTCACACTCGGTATTCCCTGGATTCTGGGTCCCGTCATTAAGCCCTTGTAACTTCTACTTTGTGATCAAGCTGACAGATGAAACTCCGGTTAATTCCTGTGTGGTTGGTACCACTGTGCCATAAGGTCAACAGAGAGACTCTGGCTGTGATTTCTGTGCTCTGGGCAAGTGTAAAGGAAGGTAAATGCCTCTTGAAGCTGTTTTTGTTGGCAAAACTGAATGGTAAAAAGGTTAATTATTTACACTGTCTGCCAGCAGTGTAAGAACAGCATGTGTTCAGAACGGGAGTCGGACTCCTGCTGAGGAATATGATCAAAATAAAACAAATGCCAAGAGACTGATAAAACAATGCAAATGACAATACTTGCCTAGCTTAGTAAAGCAGATGGAACAGAATAGAAATACTAATAAGGTGAGGTCATTCTATGAGGATGTCACTGTAAGGAGGCAAGAATATTAACAACAACAAAGCTTGATAAAGCACAAAAATGGAAATTCCACATGAATCAAATACGCCTTTACATAGAATGCAATTATAGATAGATGGTGAGATATTTTGATGAGTGCTTTAATGAAGAGCTCAGTAAAGGTAACCAACCATTGGTTGAGCTCATTGTTGAGTAACCAAATTTTGACAAGTTCCAGGAGGCATGAGGAATATTCAGTCAACAAAGCTTCTGGTAGCAATGCGCTGAATTTCACCAAAGTATTAAACACACAAAGGGAGAAGTTAAACTCTATGTGTTCATTTCATTTTTTTAGAGGTTTGAAAATAAACCAGAGGACTTTTCGAAAAGAGGTGGCTATATACCCAGTTTTGAAAAAGGAAGATAAAATGGAAAAAGTGTAAAGGTATTCTGTTCCTGTTTATGCCCAATAACAGCCTATTTCTGAGGTCCTTTTTCATTGACTGACTCATCCTAAAAAGGCAATGTAAGTCAGATAATTGGAGAATCAATGTGAATTCCAGCAGAAGATATTCAAATTTAGCTACTATAAGCAGGGTAAGAAATATAACTAGAATATACACATTTTTATATCATTTTCAGAAATAGACTTGTGAAATAATAAAAAAGTAATTTAGAAGCTCTTAATAAAGTGATTACACTGCCTTGGTTGTGTATTTTTGGCTCAAAAAGCTGCAAAAGCAAGGAAAAGCATTTCTGTTTCATTTGACAGCTGGTTGTCTGATTGTGGACAAGCCTAAATAGACATAACATCAATTTCAGTTATGAGACCATTCGCTGGCTAGGACCATTAATTACTAATAAAAATTGGTGAGAGTGGAAGTCTAGGCATAGACAAAGAGCTCGAATTCCCTCTCCTCTCCTCTCCTCTCCTCTCCTCTCCTCTCCCAAGAAAGCCTCTCTTTCAGTTGTACCAGGCCAGGTGTTTTAGATGAACACAAACTTGCTAACTTTGCTAAGGAAGAAAGGTACAGACAAGTGCATGAAAAAAAGGAACTTGTTTTTTGTGTCCACTAAAGCAATATGGGGAGGCAAAGTTTCTAGTAAGGAGTGATAGACAGTCTCTGCAAATCTGCACATAGCCAAAAAACCAGAACTCAGCTCAGCTGGCAGAGATAAGTGCCTTCAGGAAGGCTCTTATGTTGATATTTGATTCTGTGTCCATTGAAGAGAAGGATGGAGGGTAGGGCAATATCTAAAAGCGGCAAATATTAATGGCCACCACCAAGAAAAATGTCCCAGTATATTCCAGAAGAAGATAGATTCAGTCTGTAAGACAGGTCATGCACGACCTAAAGATCCAGGTCCCCAGTGAGATGTGAATTTCGGCATGCCTCAGGAATGGTAAATATTCTCCCTGCGTGCCTCCAACACCAGGAACTGAAGGTCAGGCTGATGAGGGGGCTGCACCAAACACCCTGACTTGTGTGGGAAGTAATCTCTGGTAAGGGAAATTTCTTGGGACAGTAAATAAATGTAAATGTAGCAGCCAAACACAAAAGAGATGATCTTAACAAAAATCAAGCCATTGACTGAAATTTTCCTAGCTGCATAGTGGAATACTCCTGATTTTTGTCCTCAGATGTTGTTTGAAAGTATTTTTGGTACTGCCTAATCAGCTGACGCTCCTGTGTGCCCTTGCGCAATATTTCCACCTTTGTTCTATTACCATAACCATCCTCGCCCTTATCCCCTACCTCTGTTACAATACTTTTTCAGTGAAGATCTACATATCACACATATATTTTGTAGAACTTATTATCCCTTATATTTAAAAAGAAAACATAGGGTCTCATTTCTCTTTTCTGAACACCTACTTTTCTGACAATGGTTGATACAGAACAAAGATTCCCTTCTCACAGAGCTCTTTTTTTTTTCTTTCTTTCTTTTGCTTACCACATTATCCACAGCTTCCCTATTTTTCACCTTTGGTGTTTTAAAAGGCAGAAGCTGAACAGGTTTGATGCATTTCATTTCATCTGAGTAATAAAAGAAGTACAGGGTTGAAAGCTTAGAGATGGACAAAGGGTTATTGGAATCTATGACTCCTCTTGGAGCTTTGTCTTCTGTAAGGCTTTCCTCTTAATATTAAAAGCTGATCATTCTGTAAAAAGTGTAGCAGAGAAAAAAACACTCAAAAGTCACTTTTGCTATATTCAATAAACATTATAACTCTATGATGTGCTGTCATTTTATAAACCTATGTGGAGGACTATTTTGACTGCTTCAATATATACAATTGGACGAATAGGTATGTTTATGTCTCTGTGTATACAAATGGATTACAAAGTATAATTTATAAAAAAGAAATCCACTTACTTGCCAGATAAATAGGCTTCTTCTCCCACTTAAAAGTTACTGCTTTTTTTTAACCCTGTGGAGCTATTTACTTTGAAATTGTAACAAATAGAAATACAACTTTTTCTGATACTGATAACTTGCACTTTGTGTTTGGTATCTGACAAGTCTCTTTCTGGTAGTTTTTCTTGACGTTATTCTGCCTCCAAATACGGAGAATGTTATAATTTTGGTCTGACTGATGAGAGTTTAGGAATATGTTTTTATTTCCTTCCCAGGGGGCATTGTTATCCTTTAGCAACTCTGTTGTCTGGTGTAGCAGAAGGAAGCTTACCACTTTGGTGTGGATTCCTTTTAAAGCAGAGCAGAGTATTAAACCAGTGATGCAGAGTTACAGAGAGTCCAAAACAAACAGTGCAGTTTAAGAGAGCATTCATGAATTCAGCTTCAGGAAAAAAAATAATACTCAGAGGCAAAGGATAGAACAGCAACAGTAAATTTTATCTTTTGATGGGTCATTTAAAAATTAGTGATATGAATGGCAACATAACTGAGAGCATATTATCCTTATAATTAAACCATGATTTACCTGGTAAAAAAATATTATTTTATTAAAATTCACACAAATTATCTACTTCAGTTGAACTTTGAAAGAGAAAGATGACAAATTAATGAGCTCTACAGTAACATTTTGGCTGAGATTTAATTAGTGGGAGCCATCAGACCTTTCATTTTGCATGTTATTAATCTTTTTCTACTGAAATTGTTTTAGCAAATCACATTTCACAATTTTCTGCTTGTGTTTGGCAGCTGAATCCAAATTAAATGGGATGAATTTGGTTGCTCTGGTTTACTCTCATGTGTGGATAAAAAGTTAAATCACACCCAGTTACCACCGACTTTGGCACGATTGTATATGAACAGAAAGATCAGAATTAGCATAACTACCAACTAAAGATGCAATGAATTCTTTCTAGAAAGATGCACCTTGGCATCATCGTGTTGTTGTGCATTGCTTGGACTCGGTAGTAAAGCTTAACTGCTAGGGATGCATACACTGCAGCCAGAAAAAATGAAATATGCAAATTTCCAGGTATTGTATAGAAACCTGCTTCTGAAGAACTTAATTGGAAATACACAAGTGTCAGACAAGAAACTTGGTCAGGCCCAGAGAGGCCAGTCACTAGTGGTGCACCACAGGGATTGTTACAGGGACCAATGCTGTTTGACATCTTCATAAATGATCTGGAGGATGGGATGGAGTGCACCCTCAGCAAGTTAGCAGATGATACAAAATGGAGAAGAGTGGCTGATACAGAAGAGGGTTGTGCTGCCATCCGGAGGGATCCAAGCAGGCTGGAGAACTGGGCTGACAGGAACCTCTTCAACAAAGAGAAATGCAAATTCCTGCATCTGGAGGGGAATGTGTACCACTGTGTGCTGGGGCCACCCAGCTGAAAAGCAGCTCAGCCGAGAAGGACCTTGGGATTATGGCCGACAACAAGCTGCCCATGAGCCAGCAGTGTACGCTCATGGCAAAGAAGATCAACAGTGTCCTGGGCTCCATTAGCAGGAGTGTTGCCAGCAGGTGAAGGGAAGGAATCCCTCCCCTCTGCTTAGCTGGTGAGGACAGACCTGGAATTCTGGTTCCTCCTCTGGCCTCCCCAGAAGAGAGACATGGACATGCTGGAGAGAATACAGCAAAGGACCACAAAGATAATGAAAGGACTGGAGCATCTCTTCTGTGAGGAAAGGCTGAGACATCTGGGACTGTTTAGCCTAGAGAAGAGAAGGCTCAAGAGGGATCTTATCAATGTGCAAAATAACTTCTGTGAGACAATGAAGAAGAGGGAGACAGACTCTTCTCAGTAGTGCTCAGTGACAGGACAAGAAGCAGTGGACACAAATGAAGAAATATGAAATGCCAGCTAAACACATGAAAACTTTTTACTGTGAGAGTGGTCAAACACTGGAACAGCTTTCCCAGACAGGTCATGGATAATCCATCTGTGGAGACAGTCAGAAGCTGTCTGGACACAGTCCTGGGCTACTTTCTTTAGCTGACTCTGCTTAAGCAGAGGGCTTGGACTAGATATCTCGAGAGGATTTTACATTGCACCATTCCTTCAGTGCTATGGGTCAGTAATAACAGTTGCTTCAAAACTTAATTTTATCTTGTTAATATTTCCAGACACATTCCTTATCCTCTCAGTTGACATACTGTGGGTTTTACCAGCCAATTCAATAGAAACTATTGGTAGAGAGTCAAAGGGACACCTCTGCAGACAGCTAATCCTAAATCTCTGAAGCCATGTCTCATGCCAGGGAAAACAGACATCAGTTTTCTAAATTAATATACCTCGGAGCTGAAGTAGTGATGTTGTATTCCCCTAGCCATAGGCGTAAGCACTGAGAATGAGCTGCAGATGTGACATTCCTGGCTGGGAATGCAACAACTGAAATGCACATTAGATATCATATTCTGTCTCTTGGCTGCTTGAATTCATGCCCATCTGTCAGTATGGCAGTATGCCGGTTAGCAGTGCTATATGCCAGTTTTTCAGGTCTTGGGATAAACTGGAAATACGCTTAGGTGGGCAGCTTGAATATGACACTCAATATAATCTCTTCTGCAGGAGTCACTGCTTGGATGATGCTACGAGGATGACAATGCCTGCCTCTTCTTGTGATTTTTTTACTTACTGACATAAATGCAAAAAACGTGATAGACAAGGAGGGAAAACTAAGAAAGACTTTGGGAGGAGCGGCTGCCAGAAGGACAGTTTGCATTATGTGGACAGTGTGAAAGATTCTTTTAGACTGCAAGCAATGTAAAACCCAAGCTTTGAGGTCCAGGAGTATACAGAATATTTTCTTCAGAAGCTGAATGCAGTGGATATACTTTCGTGAAAGGAATTTGGGACATGATTTCATCTACAAATATTCTAGACTAGCTCTCAAAGCCATTTTGTGCAGCTGAGAATTTAAGCTGCAGTGCAATGAGTGGCATCAAGCTGCAATTGTTAAAAAAATATTTTGCTAGTCAGCTTTTTTGTTATCTCTTTATACAGGTAAATTTCAACATACTCATGAACTACTGGCTTGCTATGGATAGTCATTCAGCAGTGTGAAGTGTCCTTTGACAGAGAGAGTTTTCTTTTTCTTCTTGGTCTTTTACTAGAGGTGAATTTAGAGTTTGGCATGAGCTTAAGAGCTTTGTTGAACAGAGCACTGTGAGTGTAACCTTCATAAATTGCTTGCATTAATTGAAAAGTGCTAATTAGTAAATAAGCTTCATTTTGGGAGAGGTTGCATTCATCTATTACGTTAAATAAGAAAACTTCTTCCCTCTGTGTGGCCCATGTAAGGAGGATGACAGATCACAGCCCAAATATTGGGGGGAGTTGAGAGCTCCTTATCAAATGTTTCCAACAGGTAGACCTCACTGGGAGGAGATGGAGCTACCTAACGCTCCATGATGTGTTGGGTGTTGGATATCTGTGGAGAAGCATGGTAAATCAGGCTTTCAACCAGTGGCATAATCATTGAACTTCGTGGAACATTGTTTCTTCTGTAGTATTTCACGCTACAGCTGTAGCTGAGAGCCTCAGAGCTTGTTGATCATGATTAAATGGATCGTGTCCATTTGAGTCCACAGCCAAAACCTGTTCTTTGGGACAACTGAAAAGAATAGACTTTATTTCTCTTGAGTCTAGGGGCATGTGAGCTCTGTGGAAGCAGGCATTGTTATATTCTTCAAGGCTGGGACAATAGTGTATGTGTCCACTGCTCTTCCATGCATAAACTAGCCCTGCTTATGTGGAGTCGGAGGAAAAGTAAGGAGAAAGCATCAGAGGTGCTTCCAGTGTTTGAATGGCTTTGCATCAAAAGGCTGAAGGTAGAAGACTGACAGTGAACTCTAACCGTGGAGGTGCTTACCATTCTAAAATTAAAAAAAGAAAAAGAAGAAAAAAATAATAAAAAAAGGATTTCTCTAGGAAAATTGCTGCAGTGACAATACCAGTCTGCTGGAGCTGATCCACCTTTCAACCCTGTGCATGTGTGCATCCTCCATACAGGGTGCAGGAGCAGGTTTCATATACAGTCTGTGAGCCCTTGTATAGTTGAGCCACTGTCAGCGTAGACAACTTCCATGTGCAGTCATGAAGTCCAGGAGCAGAGACAGCTACATATGTAAATGATGACATGATATAGTTGTGCCAGCAACATGAGATTTCAGCTGGGGAGTGGGTTTAGTCCTACTTCGTTAATCTCAACCTCCCCATCTGATTACAGAGATCCAACTGGTTGCAGCTTCAATCTGATTAGATTTGGCAGGTGGGTTCTGGGAATAGGAGAGGAGCTGCAGCACAGTAGTAAGGATTTAGGTATTGTCAAGACTGCAGCAGGAGAGACAGAGAGGAGCTACTGAGCAGGACAGACACCTTCAGCCCACCCCAGGAAAACTGTCTCTGAAGAAGAATGAAATATTATTTTTCATTGCAATAGGAAGTGTCTGTCTGCTTGTCCATCTGTCTACACATTGCTCTTATATTGCTCCGGTGAATGGTAAGAGGAATGCTTCCTGTATTCAATACACAAATTCTTGCATCTACCCTCCCTACACCCCAGTGCAGAAATACTTGTGTTCCCATTTTATAGGTATGAAACCTGTGCTCTACAGTGAAAAATGAGATACTTGCAACATTTTCAGCAAGAAATTTATTTTTGAACAAATTAAGCTCTGCAGGGAGTCCAGCATTTATGATCTAAGCTGAGCAGTCCATTCAAATAAGTACTGATTTCCCAGAAATATTTGTAATGAAATGAGTGGAGAGAGAAATAGAATTTTCTGTCTGAAATGTTCATGATAGTGCCACTCAAACTATTATTGAACTGTTCAACTTGAGACTAACCAACAGATTTGGCAGGAAGTACTCTCCAGGAAATTTTATGAGATTTTCATTCTTCCTGACAGAATGTGAATATCGAGTACATAAAAGTAAGCTTCAGCCTGTAGTTTTAAATAACTTTCACATTTATTTTTTGTCTTTTCTAACTCCTTGAGATGCAAATTTACTTCCTATGATCAAACTTCTATTGTCTTTGATAACAGTTTTCACCAAATAAATCAAACTGATGACCTTGAGCAACACACATTTTCATTACAAACAGTTGAGCATTTTTTTAAATATAAAAAAAAATAAGCAAGATTTGTCCTGCAGGGTTTGATTGTATGACATCTGAAACTGCTTTATAAATAGTAAACACATAAATAAATCACATAAAAAGAAAAAAAAAGGTATTTCAAAAATGACAATAATGGAGATACAGTTTTAATAATGAGATTAGTAGTTTTTTTATTTATTTATGCTCTTTTAAGATCATACAGTTCAGTTAAAACATTCTAAACAGTGATATAGCAATAATTTAACAATACGAATGTGTTAATTTTTCTTTTTATTTTGTTTATGTTGGAAAGTAAAGGCTGATTTTTCTTTTACAGCAGTGGCTCTGCTTAGTGTTTTTAGAAGCTGGGTTTAAAAATACTGCAATATGAGTGAGATGAGGTGAGCCTTCAACTGCTGTATATGGTAACCCTCCCCCCCCAAAAAAAAAAAAAAAAAAGAAACCAAAAATAAGAAAAAATAAAATCCAACCATGTTTCCAAAGGAACACCAGAGAGCTTTCTGTGGCAATTGGCAGATACATAAAGGCATTATTTTGCAGATATTATTGTTGATAGGTTTGATATACAGCACGGTTTGTCTGAGCCAATGGGATATTGTCCTTTTAACAAATCTCATCATGCCAGCAGTGTTGCTTCTATTGGATGGCTTATCAGCTCCAAACAGAGTCTGCTACACTTGCACTTGCCTTCATAGCCTGAGAGGAAAATAAATTGTTCCCAAGCAGTTAATAAGAAAGAATTATTGTGAGTGAGATGCATGACATTATGAGGAAGCATGGTGTTTTACTGACTAAATGTTTCTTTGCAACTGTCCCCATCTTTGCTCACTTGGCAACATTCCCTCTTCTCTCCTCCCCCCTCCTGCAAAAAAAACCACTCCTCAGGTTCAGTGTAAATGAAATGAACATTTCATTTCTGGAACAGAGTCTCTTTAAAGAGTTACTGATGGACTATTCTATTTCAAGAAGTGTGCTTATGACATTTCTACTCTGCATCTTAATACAGACATTGGAGACAGCTGGAGGAGCGTTCCAATACTGTCTGTGTTATGACAACATGCATCTTCATTTTTGCTATCTATGCAGTTATAAATGAGCATATACAAATATATTACATAGTATCTGAATATTAGATCTGAATACAGCTCTCCTTTTTCTGTGCGTTCGCGGAGCCACTCCTGGAAAATCAGTGAGTTACAGTATGGAGGGTATGCAGTTTATGGACCAAATTCTTCTCACCTTACACGTGTAAGTGGATCCATTCAAAGTAATGTCTGGGAATCAAAAACAATGGGGTCTTTGATAAACTGTAAGCTTGTATGACGGCTAATAAATACAAAGAGAAATGTAGGCACGTTGTCATACTGTTTTACTGTCTTTTATGGTGATATGTACATAAAGTCTTGACTAGCCAAGCAATCAAGCATATCTTTAGCTTTACAACCCTGGTCAAATCACATTTTGGGTAACCAGAAATGCAAACTGTTTGCTTAACTATGATTTTATCTAAAGAAAATAAGGAATTTAGCTGTCATACTTTTAATCGTATTAACACAATTCTGATTCTTTGTAATTCAGCCATGTGCCCATTTGTTATCCTAGTGCTGTTATGCAGAGTGTCTCATAGAGAACTGAGGATTCTTATGCTCAAATCACATCTGAGGGAATTGTTCAGTATTTTATTGCTTTGAAATGGAAAGTGACTGTGAAGATCAAAGTACAAGGGAAAAATACTGATAAATACAACACTATTACAACTTCTAAATGTTCTGGACTTCCTTGGTATCTGTAACCTGTGGATCTCGAAACATTTTCAAATAGTACTGAAATCTGTTAACATGGTTGCAAAGATAGTTATTCAGGTTATTAGGCAGATAATATTACAAGCAGAAACGATCACCTAGTCTGTGAGAGGCACTAAATGACACAGCTGACTGGGTTAGCAGGGGACTGACTGAGGAAGTACCATATAGTTCTGCATATTTTTGAGACCTCACAGTCAATTTCAAACATAGCTGGAAAATGAACTTGAACCCTTCTTGTCAGTATTCCACTTCCTTCATCCTGACTTTTTTCATGGTTGGAAGTAGAGCTTGATTGAAATTTCCAAGATAGTGAATTTAAGCTGATTTCTTTGTTTTAATGGAAATCTCTATAGATTTTCTTATTTCCAATCAATATTGTGCTTGTTAAGCCTGTATAAAAAATTGCAATCTAGTTAGTAGGTGCAGTCATTTCACTACAATATTTTGATAACTCATAGGCAAGTTTTGACATCTGTCTCAAACTCAGCTCAACCAAAACTTTCCCTGATGTCAATTTAACAGTACAAGAATTTTCAGACCACTTTTCCAGTGAAGAAGCTCACTATATGTATATGGATGTGTATGTATTATATAATAATTGAAGCATTGCAACAAATGTGTGCAAGTTCATATACTTTTCTTGCGAGTCTAGTTGAATCTTATCTGTTCTCACTATATTTAAGAAAATAAATGATTATGTGTCTGAGATTTGCAGAAATAGTAATCACACAGTGCATCAAATCTGCATGTGTTTGCTAAAATAGTCACAACAAAATGTATTATGCAGAACAACCCGTCGATTTGATTAATTCGTATTCAAAATAGAAAAAGAGTTGGAAGATTTATTTCTTTTTATTATTCTGCACTACTAAAGCAAGTAAGAAGAGAAGGGGATAAGGGATAAATTGATTTCAAATCTAGATTGAGACAAGTGACGTTCATAAATTCATATCCGTGCTGTTCTCCCAGAGCTTCACAACTAATTGCTTTGAATTTTTTCTTGTTTTTATCAAGGCCATCCTCCCGGTGGCTCCATATGGCTGAGTTTTTTTCACCTTGAATTAGTTCTTTTTGTTTTCTCACCACCTACCCTTAGCCCTTCTTAAAACTAATGTCTGAGAACCTTAGACTTGTCTTCCTTGTGCTATTAAAAAAAATATATATTTAAAATGATCTGCATTAGAACTTCTTCTAAATCAATTTGCGTTGAAAATACATGCTTGGTCATTTTGCAACAACTGGCAGTCCAAGTCAGTATACATCAGCATATCTCTAACGAATTCTGTTCCATGCTGATTCTCAAGCATTGCCATGTCCAGTTCAGAACTTTGAAACAAAATGCACAGAGTAACCAGGAAATCAGCGACCTCCTGAGACTGTTTTCACACAGAGTAACATCTGGTGCCCTAAAGCAGAGTCACAGGCTTAAAAGCAGGTGAAAAAACAATGCACACTTGTTAACCATGATGGGGCAGAGACACATTAAAAAAATGAATAAAAAACTAACTCCACGTATGATGTTTTTGAAAAAGAGAAAGAAAAAAAAAAGAATAATTTCCTAAAATGGTTGAGAAACAACCAACCTCTCAAACAGAGATTTGCAAGTAGGAAAGAAGGAAGATAAGAGGAAAGATAGTGTTGTAAGAGAGCTTCAGCTCCAGCCAGCAAGAGAAGGTGAGAAGCGCTGTGGAGTTGCACGATCTCTCTCCGTTCCTGCTGGTATTATGAAGGGTGTGTGCATCTGTGTGTGTACGTGTCTGTGTATGTGTGTGCACGGGTGCACATGCTCATGGGAACACAGTCCCTCTGCTCACTGATCAAACTGTGATAGTTGTACATAAGGGAAATGGAAGGGAAAAAACCTTACAAAGCACTGGATAGAGTTGCATTACATATTTTTTAAGGCAAAGGGCTAGCTTCCTTGTCCTAGAGAAACAATTGCCTTCAGCAGACACTACTAATAGCATAGCTGGTAGAATCAGCAGTACTAGCAGGTAGGTTTTTTCTTTATATCTCACTCTTAAGACTGGAACAATGTGACAGTGTGACTTTGATGTTCATAAAAATACAGTTTTTGTCTATCAACTTCCCTGGGGGGAAAAGATGCACCGGACCAAGCACAGGACATGGAATTCAAATCTTCATTTGAATGCCAGAGAAACAAATCCAAATGAAAAGACTGTTTAAGTCCCTTGCATATTTAGAGTTGCTATGTAAAAGTCTTAGCCCAAACTGTCTTACCTTTTCTTAGTGTCAGTGACAATTATGCTTAAAAGTAAACACGTCAAAAATTATTTGGATACATGAAATAAGGGAGACATTATATGGGTGCAGCTGATGAAGGTATATTCCAGTGGAGTGAATCTGCATTGCAAGGCTCTACGGTTTTCCAGCAAGAGGCTGAACTGCAGGATGTTTCAAAGCAGAAGAAGGACAAGTCTGGCTTCTACTTCCTAGTGGATGGGGGAATACTCTGAGCATAAGTGTCAGAACTGGTTCTAGCTCCGTGGAGATCATCAGTCCCCATCAGCACACAGATAAATGCATTTTTGCATACAATTAGATAATATTTTATCTGGCAATAGCAAGAACAGTTTCACTTTAAAAGCTTTTCAAGAAAAAAAGTATGTTTTGTGTGTGTATTTTTTCATCACCTCCATTTTACGTGACTCCCATAGCTCCCCAAAGTTTTTAATTAGCTCACCCTACCAAGCTTTCTTTCCAGTAATTTTTGTCTGATTTGCTGAACTTTGTTAAATGTGCTAATGTCACTAATGTGACAGCTACAAGACGGAGCAATCAAAACCTGATCCCAATCAAGAGAAAGAAAGCTTATTATTAATTTCCTTGTTTACTGCCAGATAGAAAATACCATCTATGCCACTTTTCAAAATAAGGCACATAAAATTTTCCTGCATATCTTTTTGGCCTGTTAAGTGCCCACCAGCTGAGGTAGACACTGACATAAGTCAGGCTAGGGCTTAGGCCCGCAACACATGCAGGCTGAATTACCAGGGAAAATTAATTTTGGCTTTTTTTTTTTTTTTTGAGAGGGAGAGATTTAACATGTCTTGAATAATTTCCTTTCACCTGAATGGACCAGTCTGTGGTAGCTATTGCACCTGTTAGTTGTCCTTGACAGCAACACCTGGTACCCTGGTGTGTATTTGCATAGTGAGTGATCTGATATCACTGTACGGACGCTAGTTTACACCAGCTGAGAGCCTGGCCTACAACTGCCAACTAGGAATGGAATTTATCTGCTCTGGCATGCCTTCCATGCTTAATATTACCCCTGGTTCATAATATTAATGTACTGTCTCAAAACCTGCTGAAGCAAAAATGTTTAATCAAATCCACTTTTGCTCACTGCTGACATGTACCTGTAACCTCCTCCACAAGTTGTTCAACATGATGCTTAGAGTATTCAAACAAAACTGTTTCAAACTTTTATCTGTAAAAAATAATCATATATTGTATTCGCTTAGAAATGTTGCTTATCTTGGGGGATGCTCATTAAAACAAACAGTAACATAGTAAAGAATGCAGAAAATAAAAAGAGGAATGAGAAGCAAAAGAAATGGTAAAGAAAAATAAAAGGACGTGGAGCTTGGTTGTATCAAGAGCAAGGTGAAATACAAAAACAAGAGAGGAATGAAGAAAACAAAATAACTATTCATTGTGCTCTTGGGTTTCTTGCATGAAGGAACAATATTTAAAGCTAAAGAGTGAATATGTTTTAAAGATTATGAAATTAATGTCAGAATGGAGATTTATGTATTTAGTATAATGTTATCCTACCCTGGGAGTTGGAAATGTAAAGTGATTATTAGCTAGGTTTCTGGTTTTGTTGAGCAGGTATCTTTTCTATTATTACTCTGTTCCACTATATGATCATATTTCTTTGCATAATTTAGATCTGATATATGCAAGTGCCTCCATTTTGAACAGACCATATGGAGAGCTCCATGAGCGCCCAGGGAACCAGAAGTACGCAATGATTAACCATGGTTTCTGTTATTTGTTGAGCAGATGAAAAGAGCTGCGAAATAAAAGACATTTCATGATGGTTTCTATGTCCTTGTACTGTCCTTTGTTTGGCTGTACTAGGAAAAAAAAGGCTAGTTTTAATATAGCAAAGGAAATTGCATTGCCATTCACAACATCCAAAGTCAGAAACAAAAGAAAAGAAGCATGGGAAGAAAAGGCACTGATCTGTACAATAAGATCTACACAATAGGTCAGTGATGAAGAACTAATGGAGAAAAATATAGATATACACGTATAAATTTTTTGGATCTATGTTTTACTAGATCTAAATTATGAATAAACAGATAAAGGGAGAAGAAAGTGACACAGAGAGGAAGAGATTCAGTAGACACGAAATATTTTACAATCTAAAGAGAAAAAACTATTAAACTATTTCTAAGACTATCAATAATATCTCTAATATTTGTTAATCTCTGTTTAGTTAAGGACTTTAATAAATTACTTTTATTTATGTTTCAAAAGGGAGAAATATAGCATGGTAAGGTTTTTACTTCACATAATATAGTATTAAATAAAGAGTTGAATACTGCAATAGTGGAGACAATAGTATTTAGGTTCATTAAGACTTCAAAGTCTTGAAGGAAAAAATTGAGCCTGATGCAATTCATGAGGGTTAACCTGAAATAAACTTATATTTCAGATTTCATAGGGAAAAATCGTACACAGAAAGCAAAAGGGTATGAGATGACCACTGCTGTCAGCCATTGTCCTCACTAGAAGGGGTTTGTTTGCTTGTTTATTATATGTCCTCATCAAAGCCTTGTTTTGTTCACCATTTTCTGAGTAATTTATGAATCTGCTGAACAGCATGGGGCCCTTCCTAACTCCATTGATAATGCCTGCTAATACAAAACCTGTCCATTTATTCTTGCTTTCTTTTTTTTTGTGTGTGTGTATTTTAACCAAAAGCTTAACTACTATTATATTTTGGCATCAGTCTTACTCACTATATGATAGGTGTCCCCTATCATAGGCTTGAAACCTTTAAGTACTTTGCTGTCATTCTGTGCAGCTTCCAGCTTTGGTTTTTTGAAAGGATCAACATGTCCACACTAGAACAATTTTAGGCAAGTGTAAAAGCAGAAATACACTCTCCAGAGAACTTTTTAATCTAACCAGTCACTTAGTGAGTTTTGAGGACTTTTTGAGATGGAAACATGTTTAACAAAGGTTTTAGAAAAATAATTTTGGGACATGGTGCAAGAAGGGCACCTTATGACTATTTTCAGTGTAAAAGTCTTCTTTTCAGATCAGTCATTTCATCAGTTACCAAAATTTCATGCAGCATCTCTGATACTTTGGACCTCGTAGGCTTGGTTGTCCAACTTCAAATATTTAAGCGAGAAGATGAAATGAAGAATGAAGGCAGCAAAAGGAAAGAGATTTTATGTATAACAGCTATACTAAATTTGTTTGTTATCATTTCTGTTGAAATCTTTATTATTATTTTTTCTTTCTGTATGAGATCACTGTGCATCTCGTTCTAGTTGGCCCAAATACACAACACATATGAAAAAGAATGGAAAAAGTTCCTCTCAGAAACCAATTATAATCTTGAGAATTTTAACCAAAACAGAGACAACAGAAGAAAGAAAACATCCATAAACATTGACAGAGAAAGGAACAATGTCACAATTCATATCATATAACATAAAAGCTAGCTTTAATTTGTCAGTCCTAGTAGAGAAATCTATAATTCCTCTCCAAGCCAAACACTTACATTCCTAGAGACAACCCTATATGTAGAACCTGTGACTTTTTGGCAACTGCTCAACAGTCCATTCTGAAAACTTGTTGTTTAAGAGACTTTATGACAAGAATCATATGTTTGAGTGAATCTGTTAATGCAGTGGCATAATATTGCTTATAATCTTGTGGTTTTGAATAGGTATTACTTAAGTGGATTTTTGACTGAAACTAAGTTTTGTTTAGTCATTCAGAATAATCAATGGAAATATAACTTATTTTTAAGCCAAAATCTCTGCAACTGCTTTAAATAATGGAAATATACCTGTGGTATCTAAACAGATAAAATTTTGTGGTGCCATTATTATCCGTCTTATCCCTCTACAAGAAGAGAGTTTTAGGCTAGACACGAGGAAGAAATTTTTACAATGAGGGTGGCACAGGTTGCCCAGGGAGGTGGCAGATGCCCCATCCCTGGAGACATTCAAGGCCAGGCTGGACTGGGCTCTGAGCAACCTGATCTAGTTGAAGATGTCCCTGCTCATTGCAGGGCGGTTGGACTAGATGAGCTTTGAATGCCCCTTCCAACCCAAACTATTCTATGTTTCTATGATCCAACAGTGCAAATTTCAGAATTATTTATGGACAGATGATCACAAGTGATTCTTCTGGGCTTTTTTTAGATACCTATTTCAGGATGCTCTTAAATAGAAAAGCCTACATTTTGTGTGTTGAAGTCTGCCTACGGTGAATGTAGATATATTCTAAAAACCAAGTGTCCAAGAGACGAAAATTTTTTTTTTTTTTTTAAGAACAGATCATTTTCCCTATCTGAAAGACCAGCCAAGTATACAGATCTTGAGACCTCTATCTTAAGAAAAATTACTTTTCCATGTAGTCACATTTTAAAAAGGATGAGGGAAGGATTGTTCAAAAGAATACTTAAACAGTCTTTACTCAAGATGTACTTTGTACAGAACTATGTATGTAGTTGATATGAAATGCAACTATAATTCAAGTAGGACATTAAATCTATACAAAGTTATACTAATAAGATTCCTTTTCCCGCCCTTCTCCAAAAACTCCATCCCTTTTTAAGCCCTAATAAAGCGTTTCAAAATATTTGACAAAGAATCTCAGGCCTTCATTCTTCAAATATCTGATGAACATGCATGTTACTTCTGAAGTAGAAACTCCTGCTTTTGGGAGAGAGAAAATATAGAAATCTGACCTTATAATCTAAAGGGGATGCACCTCAGAGTATAAAGCTCAATCAAAGAGTATTTGGGGGCCATATGCAAAACATTTTGTGTCTAAATGCAAATCTCACAATAATTTAAGAAATTACAATCTTAACTTTAAATGGATTGTGAGACTTTCCCATGTGAGAATCCGAAGCAATAATAATACTGCTGTATGTGCAGAAACTGATCACCAATTCAAGAACCAAAAGTTCTGGTTTTGAAACTATCTTGTAGAAGTATTGAGGCACTAAAAGGCATTATTTATTAGTGAGTTAATCCTGTCAAGCCTCAGTATGAGTCTTGTTTCTTCAGTTCCATCCTCAGGAATATTACAAAGAGATACTTAGGCTTTCTCTGAACTGAAATTCACCTTTTATTACTTCTATTATTGCCGCATTCTCACTCTAACTGCCATTAACCATCACTCTTTTGTGCATTTTATTCAATTCAGCTCCAGAGGAAACTGGAAAACAAAACCTGCAACAAGACAATGAAGAAGACAGAAAAATCACAATACAATTTCAAGATGCAGAATAATGCCTACCCTGACGTGATGGTGACAGCAAATAGGAGTGTTTTTTCCAAGAGTCACCAAGACATATTTTTTTCTCCAGCGATTTTAAGAACATTTTGAAGTATTACTGTAATTGCAGGTGCCACCAGCTTTTCCTGTTGAACTGTTTTAAATAAGAATTCCTGGAGACATGCTAGCTGACTACAATAAGCAGAGTGAAAATGTGCAAACTGGAATCTGTGACACTGCATTCCATTGAGCATCCCATAGATACTGGAATATAAGGTCACACTTGTATGCTTTCTGCCTCAAAGTCCTTAAAGAAAGAAGCATGCAGCTCTTTTAAAACTTAATTTTCCATCTTTATGTATGCAGCATTTGATGTTGTTCCTTTGTGCAAATAATATGATAATGTCTCTACCTTTGGGAGACAAGATTCTAATAGCTGAAGGGAAATATAGCCTCTCAAAGGAACTGATCCAAAATCTGTTCTGGTGTAAATAGATGCAACCAATTGTTTTCAATGAAGTTGTATCAATTTGGAAATAAATTACGTCTATGACTGGTCCAATACTATAATCTTCAGTCAAAATTTCCTGTTTGTAGGATATAACTATAAAAATGATAATTCAGAGAGCAGCAGGTCCCTTTCGTCTTTCAAAGGGAAATTGCGAGTGTTTTTCCCTTTGATCACAAGGTCAAAAAGTATTTTTGCTGCTTGACACTAAATGAAAACACGAATAATGAGTCAAATCTGTAACTGGTGTAAGTACAAATTCAATTACACCATGTCTGACTTTAGCCTCCTTGTATTTTGACTGGAATTATATGATTAGTGACATAATTATTTTTTCCCCATAGCATTAATGTGCAATGAAAACATGTATAAAATAAAATAACCAGTCCTTTTAGGTATAGCTTCAGGTTTTGTATAAATCAAATTTCATCCATATTATTTAATTACTGGGGGCAGCTATATATATGATCCTTTTGCTTACGGAAGCAATTGTCTTATTCTGTCCGAATACACTGCTCTGTCTTTTTAGGTTAAGAATATTTCTTTATCAGTATTGCTAATTCTCATTATTCCATTCCAGTTCTCACGTTTATTTCCTTATATTTTTCTTTTTTTGTCGTTTTATTTTTTTTTCTGAAAGATCTAGCTTCCAGAGATGTGTGGCTATGTAAAAATCACATCTTTTTCACTTTCAAAGTAAAATTATTGTCCTCTTGGTTATAATAAACTTGTGAATATATGACCTGAGTCAACGTCAAAATAAATAAAAGATCTAAAATATTTTAAAAATCTATTTTAAAATACATGTTTTTTTAAAGTCAAGCTTATTTTTTATTGAAGACAGACCTGAGATTTTTTTTAAGACTTGAAACTGACAAACTTCAACCTCCTCACAGCTGCCAGGTTGAAAATCTCTCTCACCCATGACTGGCAGATATTAAGAGAATAGAAAATGGGTATGCAGTCTCCCAGTTGGCTTTCTGTGAATTATTTATAGATGGCAGAACCACCAGAGAAGTCCAGGCAGCTGGACCGTGTGTAAGGCTTTCAGTGAATGATTTCATTTAGAGTGTTGTTTCAGGGAGATAATGTAATTAATGTAGTTGGGAGATGAGAAATCTCACACACTGCCTCTGCAAGTTTCTCCTCAGGAAATCCTTGTAGCTCGCTGTTTCTGTCAAGCAGGATAATATGCCTGTAAACTGCCCTTGACAGAAAACATATCACTGCATCAGCAGAACTAGAAAATGACAAAACATACACAATGTGGAAGAGTGAATGCCAATGTCTTTGTGCCAAGAAAATACACTCACATAAGAAAAAGAAATCTAAATCAGTTGGAAGCTTGTAAAGTACATCAAAGAAACAGTCTGAGCCAAGAAGGTGTTCTACTGGTTTTCTTAACAGCTAAATAGACCACCTTGAATAAGTGAGAAATATCAGTATTAGGCAAAGTAAACACCTGCTTTGCACCGAACACAACACAAAAAGCCACCCCAGTAGGCAATCTTTTTTTTTTTTCCTCCCCCCCGCCCCCCCATTATAGCTGCCAGTCTACAGTGAAAAAGCAAAGAAATCTGAGGGCAAATATATACATTTCCAGATTGAATAAAATCTTAAATCTGAATATTCAAAAGTCTCCAGAGAAAAAAATCTGTCTTGAACTCTTCCTTGGCTTATGTGCCTTTCAAGTCAAATTTTCAAGCTTTTACTATCAGCTGTGAATCCAGAAACTTTAATAAACTTAACTGTACAGAAACATTAAAGATTTCAAAGAAAGGTCATAAGAATACTCCGCTCAAGGGTCAATGGCTGACTTCCTCCAAAACAAAACAACCCCGTCCACTTCTAAGCTCTACTAAAGCTAAATAAATGCTCTATGCATAAATTTTTTCATTTCTGGAAATGATATAAAATAAAAGTAACTACATGATAGTCACTTGCACAGACATGTCTCTGGTGAGGATGGAACTCGGGTATACCATTAATTCAAATGAACTATGAACAGAAAGGAAAATATTTTGCATCCTTATATGGAAAGAAAATAGTGAAAACTGCTGGAAATCTCCTTGAAAAGGATGTTTTTTTCTTTATTAGTTATTTTTATCAAATACAATCATTATTAGTTGCCATAAAAATAGGTGGAAATGGATGCATTCTGTTCTGCTATGGGACTATGGAAATGTATACTAACTCTAAAACATAACAACAAAACATATGTTATATTTTAAGGAGAGATTCTTGTTCTTAAAATCTTGAAAACAATTGCTAATCATTATGTAAGTACAATGAGTCTTACTTATGATATGGATACTACAATATTATCTCTCCATCTGCTGGTTTCAATAGAGGGACTT
The DNA here is from genome assembly GCF_036013445.1 of Caloenas nicobarica. Lineage (NCBI taxonomy): Eukaryota > Metazoa > Chordata > Aves > Columbiformes > Columbidae > Caloenas > Caloenas nicobarica. The sequence continues at coordinate 29,260,808 of NC_088246.1, read as the reverse complement.
GCAGAAATTATTAACTAATGTAATTTCCCATGTGCTTTAAATGCTGTTTTAACTTTCTCTGCAACAAGATGAGAAGAAATCCTTCATTGCTCTACTTATCCAGATCTTTAAAAGAGAAAAAGTTTAAAAAATAAAGAAAATGTGAAGCTAAATGAAATGACACATTATTTTAAGTAGCAATCTTACATTTCAGAGTGAGTCTTTAATATAAAATATAGTCATTTTAGTAATAATGGTAATTGTATTTAATGATACTTAGCTTACATATTCTGCTTTCAGACTGTATTCATCTTGCTTAAACATATTCAGAGCTCTGTTTTAACAATCCTAATTTGTAATAACCAAAAGATGGCAGCACTCTATGCAGTATACATTGCCTTCCACTGTTATTTCTGTTCACAGATCTCTTTGCAAATTCCATTTTATAGTGCTGTAGTTTAAATTATCCTAGGCAGAGAAATATTTTGGAAGCCTTCAAATGAGAACATATGCTTATTAATTTGGGAAGCTAATGTGGTTTTGGAAAGCTTAAAAAGATATTATTTTAATTTTAGTTTCTTTAGTATAGTTCCAGGCTAGTTAACCATCAGTATTAGATAAACAGAACTGACAAGCTCCAACCTGAAGTCTATTTCAGGGAAACCCATTCTCCTGTTCTGGAGAATTAAACACAAGATAGTTTCTCTCATATAGGTCTCCTCACCCTTTTCACCATTTTTTTCCTATCTTATTTTTGCTCCTTATTTTTGCCTCCTTGCTCTGTCTCATTCTTTACTGTTCCCTGGTCTCCTGTTGGGCAGACCTCTGCATTTATTCCCAATGGCAGCTCCCTGACATAAACACTGCCTGTATTTGTATATCACATATATCGCTACCCCTCCCGTTGCCAGAGTTGCTATGTGTTATCTAATGTCTGCACGCCGTTGTACCCACAGAGGTCTGAATCCACAGTCCTCTGTGAGACTGAACATTCAACGAGGCAGCTCCTACCCAGTGGTAACAGAATTTGATGGGGGCAGATGCTCAGTGACTGTGTGGCCTTGACAATGTCGTGTAATACAGCAGAATTAATGAGGAAGTTGATGACTTCAAAATACATTCCTCGCTCTTTGGAATTAAGTCAAGAGCAGTCATAGAGAATGAACACTAAGAAATCTGGATATTCAGTTTGGTTTTAAAAGGTGAAATTAAGAACTGAAATGTTATACACAACAAATTGGGGTGGGAAAGGAAAAGGGATGTAGGAAAAGAAACCAAGACTTCACTGTTCAAAAGGAGGAAAACAGTGGAAGGGCTAAGAAACGAACAGCAGAAGTCCTGCACAGTCACCATAAAAAGTGCCAAAGACTTCATGAATACTGTGATCCAAAACAAGACAAAAAAATGGAAATACTTCCTTATATGAAGCATTTGGCAGATAAATGGAAACATGGCCCACAGGCAAAATTTTGAAAATATACCAAAAATTAATAATAAATAATTATCTGTGCCCTACCTTATTCCCATGCAAATACCTCCAAATAAATGAGAGGAATTCTTCCAAATGGCATGGGCTGCTAAGCTGTAAAAGGAACAGGTGAAATTGACTGAGAAGCCTAAGCACGGTGCAGAATAAACCCATCCAAGTGAATCTCAGAGGAAAGGCAAAGGTAGTTTGATCCAAAACCTAATTCATTGTACATACAATGGGAAACTGCACGGGGGAGTAAGAAAAATGTGTGGAAAACGAGCTTCGGTACAAAGAGTATGAAAAGTAAAGAGGCTTCAAAACTGAATTTGTAGCTATATAATATAGCTATATATCCCACAAAATAATGTTGATGTGAGAGACTCTAGCATGTTTAAGGACCCATATTGTTGGGTTCAGTGGTTTTTTCGCCTGCTGTTTTGTCAGTAACATTTTCCCACTGACTCTAATTAGACTAGACTCAACCTTAATTTTATTCTTTTCTGATACTTATGCTTACCTCTACTTGCTGTTGCTGCTGATTTTCAGAACTGTGCTACCATGTGTGTTAAGTGAGGATACTGGGATCACATGTAATTCTTTCTCTTCTCTCTTTTTTAAGTTCCGACTTCATAAGGGATGTTTTTTTAACAGAGGCTATGCTGAAGAAGGGTGATTAGTAGGCCTTTCCACTTTGAAGCTGATTTCATTTAATAAGATAGCAAGTTTTTTGACCTTAAAAACTGTTGCACAGCTGACCTGAAATCCAAGGCCTTGGTAAAGGGGAAGCAGAAAGAGGGCTAACCATGAATATCCTGGGACCTTAGAGTATTTTAAAGTAATCTACTTTGAGTAGTTCCTTTGCTATCTGGACATTGCTGTGTTTCATGACATGATTTCTGGGGACAAAGAGCCTCACAGGAGAGCAATAAAAGCACCTAAGAGTATCATTTCATATAGGAATAAATAATAACGACAAATTAATATCGATTAAAAGCTTTATTTTCCCTAGAATATATTAAAAAATAGTAAAAATGTGAAGTAGAAAACTCAAAATGGTTTAATGTTAATTATGTCTAGTAAGAGAATTCTGAAGGTAGGAAGTAGATACCACACATGATCCAAAACTCAAAGGCACATGAACCTTCTCACTAGCAGGAAGCTGCTTTATGTGACAAGATGGTACAGGCAGTAGATTTGATGATAATATTTAACAATAGTTTAGGCAAATCGGAACAAATCAAAAAACTTAAGCCATATTCAAGATAATGCAATGACATTTTCAGAAGAGAAGTTTGTAGTAGAACAAGATGCCTCTGGAGTTAGATCTTTACATGTGCTGTGAGTGAAAATGCCAACTAACGCTTACCTAGAATGAAAAGGACTAGCAAAGAACCTGCATGTAAGGGTAGGACTGCAAAAAAACAGCTAGACTTCTGAGAAATTTACATCCATGAAATCACACTGGTTACATGATCCTGTGAGAAGGTGTCTTAATTGTCATTCTTACTTATCTGTTACTTGTTGTACCTTGTGTAACTTTGATTACACTCTGAAATGTTATGAATGAATCTGAGGACAGAAAAATGGGGGCTTCTTTAGGAGTAAATAAAATTATTGCTAGCATGAAGGATGAATTCATGTGAAGTCCAAGTCTGGAAATTTTCATGTGCTGAAATCCAACACATTTCTATGCAATACAGATATATTTCTATGCAATACGGACATATTTCTGTCCTATATTTCTACAAAATTTATGGAGGAAGAAATGCTTTCATTGTATTTCTATACCATATGAGTAGAACAGATGACCCTCTGACTCTACAGGAAGGGAATATCAGAGAACCAAACGAAGCAGAAGAATGTCCCGGTCATGTTCCATGTTAATAGTGGCCATTAGCCCTGGGAGCAATTAGATCTTCAAATCCTTAACATTTGAATTCTCAGAAAATGTCCAGCGTTTAAGAATATCGGCATGTGAAAAGAAACCAGAGAGCAGATTGTGATGAGAGAAATTGAAGTCAGTTAATATGATCCCTTTCTTTTCTCTCTGCCTTCTGTAAAAGAGAAACTTCACAAAATGGAAAAGAGTTTGTTTTAGTTTTGGGATGAATGAGAACAGATAGTTAAGATTTTAAAATTAAATAAAATATTGGGAAATGTTACAGAGCCTTCTTCTATAAGTTTTTCTACATGTCCCTTGTTAAGCTTGGATATCAACAGGTTATTATTAAATCTATTTCACTGCATAGGTATCTGTAAATATTTTTAATGTAAAATACGTATCTTCAGAAGCTTTGGTTTCAATATTTTCTTTTTAAGTAAACATTATCCAAATTGTAAAGATAGTCTCATGAATAAGTGATTGTTTTGTGGTTTAAGAGATTCAGTTTTAGGGTCATACTATGGCTTTCTGTGGAAACCTGAACAAGACCATTGAACTGTCTGGACTTCTGTTTCCTATTTGTACTTTTTGGATAGTAATTGCAGGTTTTTCTGTGTTGACACATTAACAACATAGCCAAATCCCAAACTTTTTAAAAAATCATAGGAATAGGTAAAAATCATTATAAAAATCCACACTTTTTTGTTAGTCTTTGTGGTGTGTTTTTTGAATCTTTAGATTGTGAAGTTCTCCCTCACAGACACGAGTGGAAAAGTCATTTTAGATTATTTGTTTCTCAAAGAAAATAAAATCTAGAACTTTCACACAACTTCATATATTAGGGCTATAAAAAATCACTACCTGTGACGACACTCATAACGAAATCTTTACAGTTGATGACAGCGTTATCTGTTCATAACGTGCCACACATACTCTGGTCAATGCCATCCTTGGCACCTGTGAGAACAATTGCCACAGGGAAAATGTGGTAGTGCAAGTACACCACGCCAAACTGGATGTGGCCATGGAGCCGCTGAGTTTAGTCATGGAGTGACTGAGAAAGCCCTGAGCACATTTGTAATTTCTTCCTTTTGGCCTAGTTAGCAAAAAAAGCAACTCATTCTTTTGGGGGAGAAAAAAACCCCAAACCACCAAACCCCTCAGTATTGTTTAGAAACAAACTCCTTTCATGGAAAAAAGTATTAGTTCTAGTACAAAACCCAGTATTTTTTCCCAAATGGACAGTTTTAAAAAACTCACCTTGATTTTATTTCTGTTGTGCTTAACCTCACAACAGCAATATGTGCCCTTGTGATCAAAAGGCATGTTTACTGCAGTTCTCTAATAGCTTATGCAGGCTTTTCTGTCCCCTGCAGCTTCATGAAACGCAGAAATATGTTCATTTATTTGTCTGAGCAACTCTGATACCATGAGCCCCGGCAGCCTTCTCTAAGTTGGCTGCCCATAACAGTAGAACAATTTCAAGATGGCACCGGGATTTTTTCAAGACTTTAAAAAAAAGTTCAAAAGTAGGTCTTTGTGAGGTTTCCCTCCTCTATAGCTAGGAATTTTGGAGTTACCTATTAAGTTAGAGCAGTGAGAGTATACTTTAGGTGTAGTAAGCATGGAATTGAAAACTTATTTCTCTCTGGCATTTTTCAGTTCCTGCTTGCCCTTTTTTAAACATCTGGTCAGTTTTTAAAGAAACTACTGGTTTAGCTGGGTTGTATTTTATAAATAGACTCCTAAAATTTCACGTGTCCTCCTTTCTTTCATGAGACATGATTGGTATTTTTCTCACTATACACATAAAACTTGCTGACTGCATTTGATTTTTTTCCTGGTTTTGCTTTACATTAATATATTGAAACGACAAGGTTTTTTTCCAGATCAAATGACTGCAGTAATGTAGTGCAACTCTTCATATGAAAGGTTCTTAGGCAGTTTCAATGTTGTATTACAATTTCAGAGTTAGACAGTCTCAGAAGGAAAAAGAAGAACAAATAGTAATGAAAAAATATGATATCATTTACGATGAACTAGGGAATTCCTATTTAATGAGGGCAGCTTTTTGCCCAGCTGCCACCAAATAGGTGGGCAGTCCATAAGAAATATCAGCAGAAGTGTTACACCAGAGGCAGCTCTAATCTAGCGTGTTTAAGCATAGAAAATGAATCCATGGCAGCTCAGCTTCACTGCAAGTTTTGCAATGCAGAACTGGGACTCTGAGTAGTCAGGAGGTCCAGTGTCGTTCCCAGCATATCCATAGGCAATTATGGCTAAATAACTTACACTGACCTGATCTGGAATAAAAACTACTTTTGCTGAGTCACTAAAGCAGAGATGCTGGAAGGAAAAGTAAATGCACCAAGGCCATGTAGTTGCTTGGTGAATACAAGGAGCAGGCTAATGCTAGGTGGGCAGAGAAAGAGGAAAATGAAACTATAACAAACTGAATTTTAAACTCTGATCCACTGAGGTAGTGTCAGAAAGGGCAATTCTTCACCCAAAGTCTGCAATATAGGTATATAGCATTATGACTGTCAGCAGAAAATTTGCACAAGTTGATCATTGTAACACACAGCCTTACACCATGAAGAAATAGTTTTACAGGCAATTCATTTTTACTTGCTGATATCTCTTCAGGCATAATCACTTCCATCTCTGCTACTACAGGATTCATGTATTATACTCTGAGCTTAGTGCTTCGCTGTATTTATGGAAGTTGATCATAAACACCAAAAGAAAGAATTATGCTTTTGTTGGAATGCATCATTACTTTCCATTCCATTATGAAAGCAGAAAAACTGTATCCCCTCTGCATGAAGAAACTGGGATTGATTGCTTTTTTTCAAAATATTAAACTAAGTAGAAGATAATATTTTTGCCTAACATGAATTTGCACTTGAGAGCATAGAAATGTCTTGTTTATTGCTGAAAACCTACAAACTGATATTATATGCATCTCACACATACGACATATGTATTATATATACCTTATTAATATTTGTCCAGAAAGGTTTGATATCTGTACATCAAATAATTGAAGTTCATTTTAATTATTAGCAGCCATATGAGCATGTAAACATCTAATACATAGTCTCTGAAATGACATTCATCTGAAAGCCTGAAATATCACTCATGCTACCATCATAAATGTCAGCCTTAGTAATTATTAATGTGTGCAGCATGAGGCAATTTAATCCCTAGTTGAACCCAACACTAGATGCAAAAGAACAATAGTAATATCTATTATGCCACTTTGCATCAACAGTTAATGATCCATTTTACTAAATGAAGAGCACAGGTACTGCATGTACTTCTCCTGAAATTGGAAAATCTACCATCATATATAGGTTTAACAATTGGATTCAATCAGCAAGTATAAAATAAATGAAATGGACCAAATTTTTTCCTTCACTTGGCAAAAGCCGTTGAGTCGTGCCTGTGTAAAGTAAGTAACATTTGTATGTTACCAGTGCTTGTGCTTCTGCCTCTCAAAAGTGAGGATTTAGCCACTAAGCTGCACTGAAGGTTAACCCTGCCGAAAAAGTTGAGAGTTGAAACTTACAATATATTGTCTCTTTTTGTTATATCAAAATGAAAGTAAGTAGAAATATGGAAGCACTTGAGAGTTAAAGGAGGAATAAAAGTATTTTTATAAGGCTGGAGGATTAAATATACAAATTCTCTATATTGTATACAGCAGTACATGGAATAAATATGCTGTGCCACTTCAAGTCTCAGAAAAGCTGGCCCTTACATATTGAAGTGCTGAAAGGAAACACTCATGCCATTCTGTTAGACCGAGGTCTGGCCTAGTCCTGCTGCAGCCACGAGACGGCACATCTCCTCAGTGATTTTCTGTAGGAAATTGTTGTAAGACTAATGCTAAGACTGATGCAAGACTATTGGCGAGGAAAAGCTTAACATCTGAAAGAACAGACCAATCAAAATCCCAAAGACAAGGTTTCTGCTGGACTAATTAGATTGGAGGCTATTTGACACAGCCTTTAGGGAAACCACCTTTATTGGGATCATTTGGAAGATTTAAGAGGCAAGGCAAGAGAGGAAGTCTGGTTCTTTAAAATGACAAGTGGCTGCAGTACCTGAGTATGCTGGAAGAAAATAAAGTGGAGCAGAATAGATGTGAAAAAGTGAAGAATAAACCACATAGGAATATAGTTCTGAGGGGAGAGGTATGAGGGAGAGACACGAGTGGAGGACTTGAGCAGTGCAAATTTGCACAATCATGGGAGAAGAAAGTTTCAAACAGTGCTGGTGGGTCATTCTGCAGCCTCACAAGCTCATTAGAATCTTGGGGTTCGATGAGGCTTGGTGATGTGTACTGTGGCTGTGACAAAACAAAAGTGGTTTTGCACATGTGCACTGGAGCACATTACTACTAATCTGTGTGTTTGTGGTTTTGACTACATCAGAAGAAATTTTATTGAATAAACAACTCTGAACCTCTTGTACCTTTATTTTGTGCTGTGATTAGTTCAACACTTATTGCAAACCTACCTGATTTCAATTTTTGTTTACTCTTGTATTTTGTCTTTATGACACTTGTAATTATATGCTCTTGAGTTCTTTCTCTGCTTGTCTGCTCTTCTGCAAAACACAATATTAGCCCATCAAAAATCAATTTAGTGCTACCAGCTAGCTTTGAAGCCCTTATTGGTCATGTCATAAGTGAGTAGTCTCTAATTTGTCCATTCTTTAATTGTTCAGATTCACGAAACGTAAACTACAGTTGCATTGTCAGTGGTCAGTGGCCCCATCCGAAAGCAGGTTTATGTGAGAAAATCAGCCTTGCCCAAGCTATATAGAAGTCTTATACAGCGAAAATAGTCAGACAAGACTCCTACCTTGCACACCCATGGTTTCCACCTCACTTCCTCCATCTGCCAAAGGCAACCAGAACAGCTGGGTCTGGCACAAGCAGCTACCGGGTGACAGAGGCCGTGGTGCCATGCAGAGTGTGTTCAAAGTAACTGGAAAGCACGTTCTGTGGCCAAGGCCCCAAGACCTTATGACTGTCACTGGAGATCCAAGGCATAGGATATTTCCATGCTGAGAATAAAGTAGTTGAAAAGTATTCCTTTTCCAGAATCTTGTTTTTTTGTTTTTTGTGGGATTTTTTAAGTCATAGAAATGGCTGAAAGTTTGCAATCTGCATTGTGTTTCTACTGAAAAATCTACAATTTGAAAAATGTAAATTGTTTTCTTCTGTTGGTGAGTACAGGATTTAATACCCTCTTATTTTTCACTAGTAGCATTTCTACGAGAACAAATAGGGAATTACCATGACTATTTCCTTCAGTTTTCTTTCAGAGCAGGTGGGCAAATGTCTTCAGTTTATTCACCTTTGGCAGATAACTTGGCTGTAACTATTCAACATGATCAGGCATATAAATGATTAGTAAAATGTCATATGAAATTAATCTAAAATGTGATGATGTTATGTGAAGTAAATAATGAAAATAAAGATGCTACAGATGGGACAACCATGGTTTAGCTGGTGCAAGCTCTCCAGAATTTATATTGTTGTTTAGCACTGACAACTATGCTGTTTCCTTTGAGCTTCTCCAGGTATATACTTTATAATATATACAAAAGATGGTTTACCTGTCTTAAAATATCTGAGTATTTATGCTGCTTATAATGGCATTAGGTTTACAGTCTATCACTTTGTTGTTCAGCCTGGTCTTTTCTTGCTTGCCATGGATCTCATGTTAGTGCTTCAATTACAGATTTCAGGGAATTGGGGTTTATCTTTGAATGTGACTCAGCAATTCACGAATACATAACCATGTCAGAACAGCTGGAGCGTGTCTCTTACCTGCTCTGTGGGATGTGCTAAAGAGTTTTTTGATAAAATGCAAATTTCTTAAAGTGTTTCTCCAATACAGTCAAAACCGCTATAGAGAACTGACCTTAGAAGTGGAATTTTTTTACAAATTGTTAACTGGTTAATGCTATGTTTTGGTTTTGAAGCCTTTGGAAAAGACCCGATCATCTGAAGTCAACCAGAACTTTGTCTTGAACTTAATTCTTTTCAATTGCATAACATTTTATTTAATACAAAATTAAGAACAGCTGAATTGAGAACTTTTCACAAGTAAATGTTCTAATTTTTCATGAGTTGTTTTGACATCGTTTGACAGCTTTTTTCCTTTCACGAGTGAAATTTCAAAAGAGTTGACACAAGAGGCTGCTTGTATTTACCCTGCAGCTGACTGCCAAATTGCCAATGGCTTAAAGCCAAGCTTGAATACTTTCAATGCCATTCATACCTGAGCTTGCTTCAATTAAGTCTGCACTTTTTCATTTGCACAAGAGGTTTAATGGTGTCACTGGCAACTATCAGATAGATCTGTTAATAAGACATTCCCAGCATTTCCTGTAACCTACTCCATGTATAAAAAATGATGAACTTGTACTGAATTGTGAATCCCTTTCAATCATATTCTGATAGCTCCACAGAAATGTGTCTGAATGTAGATGAAGGCAGGATCAAGAATTTACCAGCAGAAACTCTGTCCTGCTGAAATCTTGTCTTTTGCATATTTTCATAGCTTTTCTTTTCCCTCCTCTGAGAACTTTTGCTTTCATTGGTGGTGGATTACCACCAATAATTAATGCCACAGAAAGGTTGCATATGTCAGATTTCGATTTGGCCAAGATAACTTACACACCTGCCACTGCTGTCTCTGCAAAAAGGAGGCAAAGTAACTTCTGCCTTCCGTTATCACCATCACTTATATTGACATTAATGTTATCGTCACTGTAGTTTTTCTCAATGTCAGGTTCAAATCTAAGTTTGTTCCTAAATCAGTAATGCAAAACTGGAACAAGTGTCCAACAAAACCTGGGAATACAGGATATCTCTCCTGGGTAGCCTTAGTAGGCTGTGCCTCTCCTTTTGTGGATTCAGAGGTTGTATACAAGCCAATAACATTTTCTCTGCTGGGAGAGGGCATGGTAAGCACAGCAAAGACAAACTGACAGCATAGAAATGATTTAGGGAAAGTTGTACTAATTATCAAAACCCAATAATGTATGAAAAATTCAGTCCACACATTATACTTTTTAAACCTAGCGATTTTTAAGCCAACTCTTAAGTGATTTGTGAAGGTTTGGGTTAGCAATGCTATTAATATTTTCAGCAGCCCATGGTACCCTAAACTAGGGGTAAAAATGCACCTAAGTAAATTGTTTTAGGCCAGTTATCAGCCAACAATACTCGTATGAGGGGACACAAAGATACGGATGCTACGCATGGACACTGGGAAACTTTTCCATCCATATTTAAATTGAAAACCCTAAACTCAGTTTAGGGTTTGTGTTCCTAATTTTTACCAGCATTTTTTTTTCTACCTCATTCTCCCCTGTGTCATTTTATTTTTCGTTATGTGATTGTGAATCTGAGAGTCTAAATAAGGAGGAGTAAAGTATAATATAAAGTTGACTTTTATATCAGCTCTTAATTGGAAGCAATGAAGTCATCTACAAAAATCTCCACCAGTCTGGAGCAGCGATAAGCCAGTAAAACAATATTGTCCATTTTGGTTCTAAGGGTGAATATACAAAGCTTGAGTTGAGAGTAATATCACTAAGCTAAGTTTAAAAATTTGGCACATTTTACCAGATATAGATCTCATACCTATAAATCTCATTTGTTTCTATTTTGGATCTTCAGCAAAGATATGTTATGTTGTTAACTATTTGTATTAATATTTCAGAACGGAAAACTGGATCAAGTACTTTTTATTTATATGCTCCTATTTATAGAACAAATGCAAGTACCTGAACTACATCAAGTAGTGTCTCTGATGCCACCAAAACATGTATTTTAATGTAATTGCAAGGAGGACTAAGAGAAGTAGATGGCATACATTACTAGAAGTAGCTATAGGAAGCAGCCAAAATGACAGAACACCTTAAAGGTAATTGCAAGGGAAATGAGTCCATGTTAGAAGTAAAATACTTAAAACATTCCCTGGTGTTAAAGTCCTCTTTGGTTGTAATGGTGCTAACAAGTGCTCCTTTAGTACTTTCTTATACTCTGTATTTTCTACTGTCAGATAAGATAAATGGAAATGGCTTTTTGTTCCTTGACTGTATTGTCCCTTCTGACTGAAACATTTTATTCAAGCCTGAAATTTTAACCCTGCTGACACGAAATCATAGTTTTCTGTTATCATGTCAGTGACCAACATTAATGTTATAAAAGTATCATAGAACAGCAGTACCTGAGTGACGTTTTTTGTAAAATAAACCTTTGTGGAAATCAGGCTAACAGCATAAATTTAGCACAATGCTTGCTGCTAATGCTATGACTGAAAAATGCTTACATTGAAAGAATACTGCATGCCACAGACAAGCCACTCAAAACCTGTAAGGATTCATGTTTTTAGTAATGCAATTCTAGTATTGCAGCATAATGTTAAAGGATGCTCTAGGGAAATTTATTTAGATTTTACAATAATTCATGTTTAACAATTTAAACGATACTCTTCATGGAGACACACTATATTTAGTCGTAAAGAAAATTATCTGGGGCCTCATGTGCTTGGCAAATTATGAAGATGATTTTACTTCCTTTGGTCATGTGTAGCAGTGAGTCCAGAGAAGGGCCAGGAAGGTGGTTAGAGGTCTGCAGCCCCTCTCTATGAAAACAGGCTGAGAGAATTGGGGTTGTTCAGCTTGGAGAAGACCACAGGGAGACCTTATAGGAGCCTTCCAGTATCTAAAGGCAGTCTATAACAAAGCTGAAGAGGGACTTTTTACAAGGGCATACAGTGACAGGACAAGGGGTAATGGCTTTAAACTGAAAAAGGGTAGACTTAGATTAGGTATAAGGAAGAAATTCTTCACCATGAGGTCGGTGAAACACTGGAACAGGATGTCCAGAGAAGTTGGGGATACCTCATCCCTGTTCAAGGTCAGGTTAGATGGAGCTTTGAGCAACCTGGTCTAGTGGAAGTTGTCCCTGCCCATGGCAGAGGATTGGAACTAGATGATCTTTAAAGTCCCTTCCTACCCAAACCATTCTATGATGTTCTACAAGTAAACATTTCAACAAATCCCAGAGTTGTTAATCAAATGAGTCAGATACTTTGAATGCAGGCAAGATTGGAAAGATCATAAAGATCTAATTTTATATTTTATATTTTTCTTCAAGCACAGACTGTTAAGGTTCAGATTCCTAATTTCTGTTCCTGGCTCCCCTGTGTCTTGTAGCAAACAGTACTTTACCTTCTGCACATTGAAGTGCATGTTCATAGCAATTAACAACTGTAATGACATTTTAAAAATCCCACATGAAGAGAGTTTATTATGCACTCCTTATTTACCTATGTATTAGTATGAACGATTCACTTACAGAAAAATGTGTTTTGTATTGGGCTTCCTCCTTTATTCATCGTCAAAAAGTCTTTGCTTCTAAAAAAATTAGCTTGTTGTGGTATCATTTGCAATTCAGGTGACATTGTTGCAGAAATGCTACATCTCTACAGTGCCTAATATATCTATTTAAAACATTATTCATAGTGATCTGACAACTTAAGAATGAAATAAGTATGAAAAACAAATATCCTGGTTTTTATAATGTTCTCAGTTTGCTTTCTTACTCCAAGTGTGATGTTTCCTCATCATAAAAGTCAGCAATAAACGTATGTGGAATTAATCTACTGGTAATTGCTAATGTATTCACATTCACAGCAACAGAGGAATGGCAAAATGATAACTCCCCTATATATTTTCTGTTTTAAATTCTGTTTTCTGTTAGCCTATGTCCTGAGTTGAAGTGATCCTGAGCTCCTACTGAATGGGAGACCCTTTCTACCTTACCTGTTGCTGCTACTACTTGGAGAATCATCCCACAGCTGGAACTTGGCCTGTGAGTTTTCCTAATAGAGCGAACTGCATACATCCCTCTTAATTTTCCTGAACAAGTCATTATGTTATCAGCAGCTGACTTTGTTCACTCTTTAAAAGGGTAGACAAAATTTGCCTGAATAGCAATAGGGATAGGAAAACCAGACCATTCTTGGTCTGGTGTAAATTTACGGAGTTGTTCTGCCGTCCATGAATACAGTTATTCAGATAAAATAAATGGAATAGTTCCCAACTGAACATCTGGTCCATGATTTTGTTTTGTAAGAGAAGTGACTGGCTAATGATGCTTCTTTTATTACCACTTTTCTTGGTGATTTTTGAAACAAGGTTAGGCTGAAATAATCACAGCAACTGCTTTTAAAAGTTACTCTGCACAGATACACTTTGCATTAGAATGAGTTAAATTTCAAACAAATAACAAAATGAGCAAACGCACAAAAATTCCAGGTAGTTCTAAGCTATCTGTGTATGCACTATTACATATTTGTTTCTCTAAATAGGCAGGGTGCAATAACCAAGACTGAGCTAACAGCAGCCCTGTGACAGGATGAGGGACTGGACTGAGAAGCAAAGGACCGCAAATGAGGTGAACACAAAATCAACAAGATGGAGCTTAAGCCATGCGACCTCCAGCATTTCCATGTAATCAAGGAAGTGCCTTTTTTGGGGGAACCCCGCACCCACGAGACCCTCTCTGGGAAATCGGCATGCTGGGCTGCCTCTCTGAAGTGCCTATACATTAATGCACATAGCATGGGGAATAAACATGAGGAGATCTGTGCATACGTTTAGGACTACAATCCAGTTGGAACCATGGAGGCTTAGTGGGATGGCTGACATAACTGCAATGGAGGGATACAGGCTCTTCAGGAGGGACAGGCCAGGAAGATGAGCGGAAGCTGGTCTTTATGTGAGAGAACAGCTGGAATACATGGAGCTCTGCCTCAGGATTGATGATGAACCATCTGAAAGCTTATGGGTAAGGTTAAAAGAGCAGATCAATAAGAGTGACATAGCAGTGTCTGCTAAAGGCCACCTCATCAGGAAGAATAAGTGAATGAGGCCTTCTACAGACAGGTATGAATAACTTCATATTCACCAGCTCTGGTCCTCATGGGGGACTTCAGCCACCCTGGTGTCTGCCTGACAAACAACACAGCGAGGCATACGCAATCAAGGAAGTTCCTGGAGAGAATCTGTGACAACTTCCTGACCCAAGTGATAGAGGATCCAATGAGGAGAGGTGCTCCGCTGGATCTCATAAACAAGGAGGGGCTCGCTGGACATGCAAGGTTGAAGGCAGCCTTGGCTGCATTGACCATGAGATGATGGAGTTCAGGATTCTGAGGAGAGTAAGACGAAAAGCAAGATCACAACCCTAGACTTCAGAGACCAGACTTCGGCCTCTTTAAAGATCTGCTTGGAAGAGTCCCATGGGATAAATCCCTGGAGTGAAGAGAGGCCCAAGAAGTGTGGTTAATATTCAAAGTTAACTTCCTCAAAGTGCTGCCAGGGTCACTGAGCACTAGAACAGGTTGTCCTGAGCGACTGAATATGTCCATTCTTGGAGGTATTATAAAAACATCTAGACATGCTCTAGGTGCCACTGCTTAAGCAGTGAGGTTAGATAAAATGACCTCCAGAGGTTCCTTCCAACCTCAATCATTCTGTGGTTCTGTGATTCTGAGATTCTGTGAACTGATACATAAAGAAACTGTTTTCTTGACCTACATTTAAAATAAGATGGTATACAGGATAATAAATTTGCTAAGACAAATACTGGTCTTATTTAAACTGACCACACTATTCCCTTCCGGCCTATCCTATAATCCTATGTTTGAAATTTCGGTAGTTTTATACTAAGAATTAGTAGCTATTTCTAAAAGACAAAAATGAATCCATATTGTGCAGCATGTAGACAAAGCGATTTATTCAGTTATTAACACAAGTTATCCTCCAAATGAAATTGAATCAGGGACATAATCAGAAGGTAGAACTACAGCTGTGTTTGGTATATGGCTAATCAAAGAAATTGTTTGCTTTGGTTCTCATCCTATTGCCCTGCAAAGAATTAACTTGAGCAACTGACAGTCTAAGCATTTACCTTGTGAATATGGAAATCAAGGAAAAAGAAAAATGCAAAAATCACCATGGCACAATTACCACTGCTCCTGCAAAATGGAGCAACCTAAATATTGGTTTCAAGGTTAAAAAAATATATATATATTTACAGCCTGGCAGATTTATCAGTGCTCTTTGTTATCAGCACATGGTCAAGATTTATCACATGTGTAAAAATTCACCTTTAAATTATACAAAAACTTATTTTCCTGGTGAAAGTAATTCCAGAATACCTGTGTCCCACTTCTACATAGTGGACATGGGAACAGATACTGATAAAGCCCTTCTGAACTCTTCTGGTAATCCTCCTTGAAGCATTATGTTTTCATTACTAAAACTGGAACTGTGCAGTCTTCTAGCTACAAGACTCTATTGTTCTGTGCATATGTGTGTGTTTGTATATGTATATAAGTATGTGAGTAAACCACAGAAGAAACTAGGACTGACTGTTCCAAGGACTAAATGTTCCAAAACTACTTGGCAGTCGATAGACCCGATTCTGTATACTTTAAAATATTATTTTTTAAAAAGAAATGAGATGTTTAAAACCAAACAATTTCACAGACTGGAGAATATGATCCCATTTCCAAGATATGGCAGAGAAATGCCTGGTTTTGGGCACTCAGCCACTGCTGCAAAAGCTCTATGTACCAGTGATGCTCTGAAAGGTATAGACCTAGACGTCCAGAAGGAAATTATAGGCCTGACGCAGGCAGACTAGCAAGATTTTGAGCAGATGCAGCTCTGTAATGTCATGTACTCTCTTATATAAACTGTATTGGGTTTACATTTTTATCATAAAATACAGACCTGATATTTTTTCAGTAGGGCAATAGATGATTAAACCTGTATTTGCCATGAAAAATGACAATATCTAATGAAATACTTAGTGTAAGAGTTGTAACAGGGGGATTTACCCAGCCTGAACTCCTGTCTACAATACAGCTGTCAGGGTCCTGAGGACACCCCTAGGCCTTACGGGCCCTGACCAGTGCACATTGCTGCAAACAAAATTTGCAAGTTTTTGAGTGACTACAAAGAAAGTTCTGGCTCCTTAACTGTTCCATAACTGGTACAGTGGGAAAGAGACCATCCATAAGAGGAACAGAAGAAACTGGGCTCCAACAGTGGAGTTAATGACCGCAGATTCGGACTCTGTCTGTGGTTTGAGATTTAAAAGAGGTTAAGAAGGCTGCCTGAAGATCATAGAATCACAAAATACCAGGTTAGAAGGGACCACAAGTATGCTCTGGTTCAATCTTTCTTTATATATTTATAAACATTAATGAGGTCACCCCTCAGTCTCCTCTTCTCCAAGCTAAAGAGCCCCAGCTCCCTCAGCCTTTCCTCATAAGGGAGATGCTCCACTCCCTTAATCATCTTTGTGGCCCTGCGCTGGACTCTCTCCAGCAGTTCCCTGTCCTTCTTGAACTGAGGGGCCCAGAACTGGACACAATATTCCAGATGAGGTCTCACCAGGGCAGAGTAGAGGGGAAGGAGAACCTCTCTCGATCTACTAACCACCCCCCTTCTAATACACCCCAGGATGCCATTGGCCTTCTTGGCCACAAGGGCACAGTGCTGGCTCATGGTCATCCTGCTGTCCACCAGGACCCCCAGGTCCCTTTCCCCTACACTGCTCTCTAATAGGTCATTCCCCAACCTGTACTGGAACCTGGGGTTGTTCCTGCCCAGATGTAAGACTCTACATTTTCCCTTGTTATATTTCATTAAATTTTTCCCCGCCCAACTCTCTAGCCTGTCCAGATCTCGCTGGATGGCAGCACAGCCTTCTGGCGTGTCAGCCACTCCTCCCAGCTTGGTGTCATCAGCAAACTTGCTGATAGTACACTCAATTCCCTCATCCAAGTCGTTGATGAATATATTGAATAGTATCGGTCCCAGAACTGACCCTTGAGGCACTCCACTAGATACAGGCCTCCAACCAGACTCTGCCCCATTGACCATGACTCTCTGGCTTCTTTCCTTCAGCCAGTTTGTGGTCCATCTCACTACCCGATCATCCAGTCTTCACTTCCTCAGTTTTGCCATGAGGATGCTGTGGGAGACGGTGTCAAATGCTTTACTGAAGTCACTCCCAGCCCAGTGGCTGCTCCCCCAGCATCTGGGGCAGCTGTGTCCAGTTGCAATTAGGCCAAGGCAGCTCCTCCAGCTTCTTGCTGCTGCTCCGGGGCAGGGGCTTGGAGCAAGCCCTGGGCCATCTCTTCTCAGTTGCCGTCCTTGTGGGACCATTCCTTGTGGACCCTTGTGGGTCCCCTTGGACTCTATTTCCCACTTGTGTGCAATGGCACCAGCTGCTTCTCAACTGACAGAGGTTTTGGTGGGCAATGGATCGCTAACACTGGTGTCAAAGCCAGCATGGCAGTTCATGACCTTCCTCCTACACGAGGAACCTTACAGCCCCCTGCTACCACAGCCTGATGGGTGTGCCCAGTGGTGTGGGAGGGCAACCCGTGTTGAGGGGTTCAGAACCGGCTCATGGAAGCCCAGCTGTGGGTCACCCCAGAGAGGAGCTGCTGGGTCTCTGCTGGTGATGTATGTGAGGTGAGTTTAATTCAGGCACCCAAGCTGAGCTGATGCTGCATGTCAGCCACATGGACAGGCAGGCCAGGACTAAACAGTGGATTCGGACCCATGCTTAGAGTACAGATGTAAAAATCAGCAGCCTGCAGAAGGTCTGTGGAGTAGGATGGGCTCTGGTCAGGGCAACTGTGGCAGATGACCCAAGACCTGAATGTTTTTATCCTCATATGTGTGTTTAGCTGCCTTAGGGGGTGAATGGGGAATTGCTCTTTCCCTCATTTATGGGTAGAAGAATTCATGACCAGTGTAACTGGACTTTTTTTTTTTTGTTACGAGTCCTAATAAACACACTGCAGCAGGCCAAGAAGAGCTCCTGAGGGCGGGTCCTGAGGGCGGGTCCTGAAAGGCCCAAACCAGTTCTTTCTCAGCAGTGTGGTTAGAAACCATCCATTGTGCTGTGAAATGTTAATATCCAATAGACAGAAAAATGTCCTGATATAAGATCAGTTTTCATGCTTTTTGCAATAATGCAGAGAACTGCTAAACATTGCAGATGTCTCTGAGCTAGGGATCTATTTGTCAGGGATGGAAGTGGAACTTTTCAGTACCTCCACTTCCATTAACATGGCTCCAAGAGAAGCAGTGCTTGAAAAATGTGTTAAATATTTTTTGCTACACCATAAAATGTCTTAGCTCCCATTTAATTTTATCCATGATTATTTACAATAAAATGACTTTCATCTGCCTATAAATCCTTACCTGGTACATTCTTTTTCCAAATTGCTTTATTAATCCTTAGTTATTATTAATTAGAAATGGCACAAACAGAACAATCATTTCCTTAACTCTGGCCGACAGCTGGGCTTTAATAGACTACAAAGCTCGACTTTGGTTTCTGGAATTTATTTTTCTCCTGCATTAACAATGTCGCATGGTTGAAGAAGGAGAAAAAAGAGGAGGAATATTTCTAAGCGTCATTTTTAACTGTAGAGGGACAATGTTTTATTTTAACTATAATGGATTGAAACTCATGGTATGTACTTGAATAATGCAGACACGCAAAGCAGCTAGCAGCTTTGTATTCACAATTATTAATTTTTAAAATATTTTTTCATAGCCCCTTGTCCCATTCCAACAGATGGGATGAGGGATGAGTTAACTCTGAACGCGACACGTGCCCTGACTCAACAGACAAGATCAGGTGTGAGTTAACTCCTGGTAATTCTGTGCGGCAATACAAAGTGAATGACAGCCAATCACTCCGGGGGTCCAATTATGAATTTACTAAAAGCACATGGTGGTATACAAGTTACAGCGATTAGTGACTTGGCAAAAGTATGTTATAGTAACATGAAACTTATCAATACATTGACAGCAAAAGCTCTTCTAAAAATGGTAGATTGGCAACAATTAGTAACTGTAATGCAAAACTTAACAAGACTTTAGCAGCAGAACTTAAAATGGTATTACTTTTATATGTTCAAGAAAAAGAAAGAGAGAGAGAGAAAGGAGGAAAACTAAGATATCAGAAAGAGAAAGGGAGAGAGAGAAAGAGAGAGAGAAAAAAAGATATCACCACTCCACAGGTACCTCTGTCCTGCGATGACCTCTGGAGGGGGGGGATGCGTTGAAGATTTACACGCCGCCCACCTGTATCATACGTGAGGTTGTTTTATAACCCAGTTCATTTACATGCGAGATAGGAGAGGGCGGTTCATCTCCTCCCTCTGCTTACTCTTCATGCTAATTAGGAAGACTCTTCTGGAAATGAGTCTGGGGTCTTGAAACTAGGGGAAAGTTCACAGTACTGACCAGAAGTGAGTTGTTTTGCCCGTCAGGGGTAGCTGTTGGTTCGTGGTTTCTTCTGGTAGTTGGTTGTCCAACAGATGGTTCACCTCTATCATCCCAGTTAGGCCATGAGGCCTTTCACAGCAACACTGTTAATTGCCCTTATCTTACAAGGTGTCTGCCTCCATGGCCATAAAACTTTGAGAAAGATAAGACGAGGTGTCATCTACCTTTTTCTCCCAAAGTAACAAAAACTGGATGTTTAAGGCATAACGAGGTCCTTTGTTCTGCTCCGGATGGGGGGTGAGCTTCAAGGTTGTCACCCCCCTCCATTAGGTATCAGTTTACTCATCTGTTACCAGTAACATTGGTCCCTCTGCTGTGTTTCTAGGACCACAGATCAGATTATATGTGAAACAAATCATATTATTTCCCTGTAGTGGCAACTGATCAGGCAGAATGTTTACATTTAACAGTGCAAGATCTTGGTAATTGCTTGGTTTGGAAAGAGCATGTTTTTTCCCTGTATTAGTGCACCCTCTTCATGGACTTGTTGACCATATTTCTTTGACTTCTTTTAGTCACCTGCCAGAAGCCTTATCAATGACATAAAAGACATATGAATAATGTTGAGGATCAGGGATGGAGGAGCTTTTAGCTTCTTCACCTAAATAGTAAGCAGAAGAGTGGAGAAATGCTGATAACACTGAAAGTGTTTGAAATCTTTGCCTTTTGTGTGTATCACACAATATTTTTTTTTCTTTTCTGTTTCTTTGTTATTACTTTGAATGAACTGCTCCATCTAAACTGTTAGCCCCTGGAGTAACAGTGTGACTGTTTTCCCAGCTGATATTACCCAACTCTCACGTGTGCCAAAGATCCTGCTCCAAAAACACAGAATAATTAAAGAATTCCAGTCTTATTCTCTGTCCAAGCTTTTACAGAAACTGCTTTAGAAATCTGAGAATGTTACCTACTTTAGAAATCTGAGAACGTTACCTCCTTCTGAATTAAAGAAATGCTTTACAATTGGATCTGGAGTCCTGCTGATAAAATTAGGACAAATGATATAAAATTGTACAAAACTGAAAACCTGTCATTTAGATAGATATGAATTTACAGTGCAAACGTAAGAAATATGTCCCAAGGACTATGAAAATGTTATTATGAAAGAATTATAATGGAATCTTTAATAAAAGGGTTTGTGTTGTTGCCTTCTTAAATATTAACTTAAGTGTGCAAGGAAAGGAAAGTGAGAAATTGCATATAGACTAGGCCATAAGTTAATAGTAAAAGAGATCTGATCCATAGCATTCACAAAAATTGAGAAAACGCAGTAGAAATAGATGATTGAAGTCTGACAAATGACCACGACATAGGAAGTGGCTATTGAAACTTGTATTCCTTTTAGACAAGGAAACTGATTTTTATAGTAGTTTTTAATAACATTCCTATTTCATTAATTCTTAACTTAGGTAATAATTTCTATTATACTTGTTCAAGAAGCAGGGTTTCATATCTAAGCCAGAAAAAGTCTAGCTTTACTCCCAACTCCTTGTGTGACATCGAACAATTTGCTTTTTCTCTCGTTTTAAGCTTTTGATTCCTAATGTGTACAGAAACACATCCTTATCTCAGTGATATGGTAGCAACATTGTGGGTGATTTGTCGAAATGCTGTAATCATGGGATACACGTGCCAATAGAGCTCACTCTGTGGATGGATAAATGCTATTGATGTATTTATAAAAATTGAAAGCTAATTTATGCAGTGTTCTTTTTCTTCCCACTCTTTGATCAGCTTTGGTTTTACAGTCTTGGAAAAGTAATCTCTATATTAAAAAAACCCCTTCTCTCTTCTGCCTACAAGTCTTTACATAGACTATCATTAGCAGAAGTCATCCTCCCAACACTCCTCATTCTGCTTTGGATGTTTTGAATTGTTTTTTGGATGTTTTGAAATGTATTCTGCAGATTGACAGTTCTTGAGAACAGATACTATCTCCCTAGTTGGGTGTTCAAAACCTAGTATAAGGACCTAGTCTTTGAGAAAGGCATAGACACTCGTGCTAAAGATGAGTTACTTAACAGTATTTCAGAGTAACATTTATCTGCATTCTGTAGTTTTTGGTTACATGAGTCTAAAAGATTTACTTACACCTTGGATGGGGTTCTTGAGATTAAACTGGTCATGGTAATTTTTGAGTCTGGAAAGCACCAGGTGTTAGGAGGGGAATGTAGAATTAAGGGAACTACAGCTACACACAAAATTCCTGCTCAGTACATGCAATTCCTATTTTTGCAAACTAGGAATGAGCTTTACACTTTCAACCAATTACTGCTGAGACAAAAAATCAGAGAAGCTTTTTTTCCAATTTTATTAAATCAGCCCAAGTTATGTTGAGGAAAGAATCAAGAATCTCCTACATGCAGCATTATGCTGCACACTGTAAACTGTCAGAAACACTTAACTTCATGCTGAAATTGTTTTATATCTACTCTCTCTCTCTCCTTATGTTTGCTATTGTGAAAAAGAAAGGACAAGTAGGGCAGCTGAAGGTTACCCTCACACCACACAAAAAAAGAAAAGAAAAGAAGAGTCTTTTCAATTATAAATAGTGAATTCTATGAAACAGCTGTAACACTTTTCTGAATTCTTTGTTTCTGACTGCTTTCCCTTCAAGCCTTGAGCAACCAAAAGGATTAATTCTGGGTAGTTATTCAAATATAGTTACTTGCTAAAAATCCTCTGCCAAGATCAGAGAAAAGGGATTAGGATTAAACTGTTCTAAACAAAAGTAGTGTTGTGGGTATTTTTTTCTCTCTCTATTTTTTCCTTTTTTTTTTTTTTCTTTTCCTGATAGGGATTCTTTTGCTTCAAGAAAAAAGTATTAACCCTGTAGGGACTGCAGCATTGTATAGTGCATAGTTTTCAGTGCCAATAAATGTCTTCCTTACTAAATATAGAGAAAGGTTGTATGTGTCACCTTTGTCTATAGATGTCAAGTAGATGTATTAAAAGATATTAAGGATAGTATTAAAATACCACATTTTAAAATAATGTCAACACTATGCATATTTCTGGTTTTGCCAGATTGTAGAATGACTCTGGTTTGTATGTCTTTCCTACAGAAGTCACACGGGAAAAGTATATGGCTCTAGCTTCAATTAGAGCTCATCCTTGGTGTGACTGTAATTCTAATAATAATAACTGAAATCTTTTCCTATCATATTTACTTCTCTTCTGTAGCACATGAGGTACAATAAAATAGTATACACAAAAGACATCAATGTACAGATGGCTTCTTTAGATCACATTGTCACTTTGGATCTTCATTTCCATTATTTCAGTGTACTTTCTTGCTTTATTTATTTATTTATTTTTTTGAAAATGATTGCTAGTGAATCTTTGCTGACATAATGATTTTTATTTTATTTAAATTGCAGCTAGGTATTTAACTAATGTGTGCATGGGTGTGAAAACACATTTTTAAATGATACATAATTGATATTTTAATGAAAAATAATGTGGACATATTTGTCTAAGTCAAACATTAGAAGGATACACAGTTGCAGGGATTGTGTAGGTTGATATATTTTTTTCAGCTGAACTAATTGAACTGATTCAGAATATCAGGCATTTCCCATTCCTTTGCAGAACAGAAACTGGGAACAAAGCGGTATTTCTGGAACAGAGAGAGATTTTTTGCTGCTTGGCTACTAAAAGGCCATCTCCGTGTAGTGCTTCCTGAAAGAGGTGTTACTGCCTTTTTTTCTCTGTGGCCTTTTTTATGGTATTTCATCCGCATAGTTAGATATTAAGGATGCTTCAGGCAGCACTTATACATTTGGAGAGAAGAGAAAGGGACCTCTGCTGCAGATTACTTTCAATTATTCTATTGCTCATTTATAATCACCAGAATGAAGAGGTCAGTGGAAGTAAGGGCATTGTACTGTTTTGGAGAGATGAGATGTTCTCAACTGAGTCCATGGAGTGAGGAAGATCCTGACTGATTTGTTACTGGGATGTAGTCACTGCTGATGTGGTTTGGGAGAGAAGTGCTTTGTCTGGTGGTAGGAGATGGACCAAGAGGGCAGAATTGATGAAAGCTAACTGTAACTATTTGTGTTGAGCATTATCTACAAGAATGAGAGAAACTACACAAAATGCAGCTCTGTGTTGTACTTCCCTAATTTAACATTTTGTGGGACTGCAGGCCTGGGTGAATACGCTAGTAAGTGCATCCTTCTTTTCATAAATTATTTATAATTTCAATTGAAGGTAAATAAGAAATACAGTCCATCAGGTTGCTAAAACATCTAGTAGTAGAAGACGACTTGCTGAGTTGGTGTGGGAACGCTGACTGTTGGGATCATTGTTGATGAAGAAACAAATTGGAAATGAGGTTTGTAAAATATTTCTACAGTCCCATTCATTGGTGAGCCCTTAGCAGGCTGGAGATAATTTAGAGGTGAATCTCTTTCATAGTCCGTGTCTACAATTCACAGCACATATGAATCACAATCATGACTGGGCAACATTAGCAGTAGTACAAACAGCAGTAATAATGTGGTTTAGCTGTCCATTTCATCCTGCGATGGTCAACTAAAGATCAGGGATTCTTGATAGTTTCAGTTAGGTGGAGAAATTAATAGTGTAGTTATTTAGCCAGTCTTATTTACTTGCAGAAAAATGCACAGGTTTTTTTTCCTTCAAATGGGAAGTTTCAAACAGGAAACTATTTGCATTTTGCTCTAAAGTTTTGTTCTAGTGATTTTTTTGTGTTCTTTCTTGGCCTTTCATGTGTTTTGGTTTTTTGTTGTGTTTTTTTTTTTTTTCCCTACCTTTCTATTGTTTCTCTCACAGAGACTTGTGCAAGCCATCTTCTACCAGCTTCTACCTGTGATGTCTGGAGGATTGCCGGGATCCTGGGGATGTCTCATTACTGACTTAGTTTTCAGGAGAGGCCCTACTTAATGTTGCTTTAAAGATTCTCCTTCTAAAAATTTTTGTCCTGACCTCTTATTTTTTTTCTCTCAGCTTGATAGGAAAGACCACTCAGCTTTTGGTTTTCAGATATATGCTGCTGGATTCTAATTTGTTGGAGTCTGAACAGATTGTTTTATTTCTGCCAGCTCTGTGAATTTAGTGCACATTCAGCTTGAATGATTTCATGTTGTATTCCTTGCCCCAACACCATTTAGGTTTAGCATTGAAACAAAATAAATATTTATGTAACAACATTGAAGGTACAAACCTAAAAAGACAATTTTAGAAACAGAAGAAGTTAAAATAATTAGTAGCTGGATATCTTTACAGTTGCTTAACTCCTTCTCTAAAACCTGACTTACTTCTGCCCTTTAAACCAGTGTTTGTGACAAAACACATTCTTACCATTGCCCTCTACTCTGAATAATCTTTCCAGGTGTTTCTTAGGTAGGCTCCTTTGGAGACAGGTTTTGGGATAGAAAACAAATTGACTTTAATTGTTCTTTGGGAAGCTGTGTGCTCTGGTTTTGGGCTTCCTGTCAGTCCTACTGGACTAACTGCTCACAAGCATTATAGAGACTTCTGTTTACGCTTAGATGTAGCTAACTTACGCATAAGTGATCACTTACTATTTTTGTATATTCTGACTCTCAACATCTCTGGAACAGCACTGGCACATGCTGTATTATTAACATAATCAGCTGGCCCAGTTAGTGGTGTGTTATCTGGTCAGAGTATGAAGAGCAAGTCTACCTTTCCCAGCTTTTACTGCAAGTTTATGTCATATAAACTGACATTGTGTTTGCTATATTATGCTTCATGTCTGATAACGGCTTCATATGACTGTATGAAATGAAGGATGATACCCTAATCTGCCACTACAACCAATACTGTTTTTCCTCCTCTTTTGTATATAGTACAATTCATAACTAAATTAAGTAGATAAAGTGTGAAAAGCTATTATACTCTCACATTTGTAGCCAGGGTTCACACAGCCCAGTTCTTGCCAAGCCCTTACTTCTTGTTGTGCTCTATGCTTTTCATCCTCTGTCAAAATGCCAAAAACAAGGGGGTCCAGCATTTCCCTAAAGAAATAAGTTTCTTCTGTCTCACAGTTGCATTGCCTGTCACATACTCCCATATTTTGAATGGCTGGGGTGGTGGTCTACATGTGTGAAAACTCTCCTTGAGAAATATCCAGGGTATAGTGTAGCCTCTTTGGACTTTCTTTGACAAAGTAACTGATCTCCTAATGCATAAAAGATGATGTCTCAGGGTGACCTTTAATGGGAACAAAGGGATCTGAGAAAGGCTTTTACTTTGTTCCAGCTGTTGGACCTTGGTACGCATTATTAAGAGGAAGGCACATAAATCTCTTCGGTCATCTGGCTTATGCATGCACTTTCACTGACTTGTTTAGACATTAATTAAATCTATTTTTATACTGGGCCTATTCTGGTTATTGACAAATGCTTTGTTTCATTTTTATACATACAGATGTTTGAGTCTTAGTGCCATTTTGCTTGGAGCCAGATGGAACCTTTCCAAGGTACGACTAGTGCTGCGAAGCCTTGACACCTGACTGTTCTTATATTGTCATAAACATCAGTAGCTCACGGTCCTTTGAGAACATACACTGCTGTTTTTTCTGATTTCCTGGCACCCTGTTGCTTTTTTTTTTTTTTTTTTTTTGGGTGGTCTGTACCTAAAGAAAATATTATTTTTTCTTCTATAGGAATGAAAACATATAGGTTATTACTATCAATTGTAGTTGTGCAATTTTCTGATGTTTAATTATGGGATGAGATGGTGGACTTTTATAGATTAGGCATGACAGCGAACTTTCCTATGGTGTAGCATTCCCTAGTTACTGAATAGGTCCAATATGGATGCCAATAATTCCTGAGAATGTTTATATCAATGAGCTCTGAAAATGTTCAGTTCAGTGCAGGTCAGATTAATAGACTTGCTTTTTCATAAGTCAGCAAGGATTTGGGATTTTAAAACAGCCTGGGTGCATAAAAATATTTAGTAGTCTAGCCAACAACTTCTTTTTTTTTTCTTTTTTTTTTTTTTCTTTTAGCCATATCAAAGATGTATCAGCAGTGGTGAGTTCTCAAGAGGGTACCCAGTGTGTTCAGGTCGCACTGAAACTGAACAGATGCTTTTCAGCTTTGTCGAAGCTAGGTTTCTGGGAAATTCATTAACGTTTTACATGAAAATCCCTTGGCTTTAGAGTTGTATACAGGTGACAGTGGCAAACAATGGAGAATGTAGTCTTTGTTTTGCATGACTTATTTCCTTGTTTATTTGAAGTTATATTCTGTTTTTCAGGTTTTCTACGCATTGATGGCTACAGTCCTATGAGCTTCTCCCATCATGAATTGCAGGTAGATTGTATGTGAGATGGTTATGAGAAAATGTGTTGTGAGAGCTTAATGCTGCATCTCAGACCTTTGGAAACTCTATTTTGCGGAGATTTTAACTGCCCAGCGTGGGATGCCTATTGAATGCTAAAATGAACTTAGTCGCTTGTACATGTGTTTCCTTATTTCTTCACAACATGATCTTAAATGGTCAGAAACATATGGCAATCCAGATCAGGCCCAAAGGGACTGATCATTGTTGAGAGGGGTAAATCATGAGATAGTCAATTTCCTGGACAAAGTGGCAGTGCTCTGGCAATGGGGAGTACTTTGAAGCTGCAAAAGCTTGTTCTGAAGTGACAGGATCGATGTCCATGACATAGGTTTGAATGCTTTCCTATTAGGCAGCCAGACCTGTTGCTACAGTACCAAGGGATCATCTTAGCTAATCACTGGCATTACCCGCGACAGGAGCCTGTGAGACCATAAATAACTTACTCAAGTTATTTATGTGGGAAACGTTGTCAGATGAAGTTGCCCTTTTAACGTTTTATGCAGGCTCAGATTACTCCTTACCAGAGCACCAGAAATTCAGACAGAGCCTGAGCAATCTGGGAAACCATTCTCACTGCTGAGACGAGTTTTGGCCCCTTGCCAAATTCTGCTCTCAGTAACATGGTAAAAACCAGAAGGAATTGGTGACAACAGACTGGACCTCTCTTGTGTGGTTTAAAAATACCAAATGCATTAAATAGTGTCTGAATGGTGTCTGATCTGCAATGCAACCTGAAAGGAATGTTACCTCTCAATCTCATCGTGATAAATATACATAGCAGCTCATCTGCACAGATGTATTAGGCCCAGTGCTTACTGGCATTGTTGGATTTACTGTACCTACGTGGATCAGCTACTCCACTGCAAATGTACAACTATAAAGCACATTCCACTCCTCAGCTTGTGCCTGGAGGCCCGATAGGTGCTTGGGTAATGGGATAAGGGACCCATAGGCTGCCTCATGTAACCCAACGAATGTATAGAATCTGTCAAGCTCTCCTCTGAAAGGCGGGGAGAAGGTGCATGCTAGATGAATTGTTCTAGTGGCTGTAGCTTGCTACTGTGCAGTATCTTTCCTGAGAACCCTGTGGAGCTTCACCTGTTATGGAGAAAGATGGCCTGCTAGACTACCCGACAGATGCACAAACATGTTATGGAAAATACACACACACCGTATTCATATTAAATACACAAATTAAAAAAAATAGTAAACAAATCCATCATCTTACTCCCACAGAAACAAGATGTTGTAAAACTAACATTTTGACTTTATATGATTTACGAAAGAATAATAATGTTACACTAATAGAAAAAAGGAAAAATAAGTTGTGTGCTATTTAACTAAAACAAGTTAAAATGACTCTAGGAACAGCAGTGGATAAATTCCCAATTGGGTTATGTTGTTCAGTTCTATTGATGTGAGTGGAATTATTCCATTATAAACTGAGTGAATAATTCACTAGGGTTTAATTTGTGCATGAAAATCAACACATAAAGAAATTATCAGAGTTATGTTCAACCTTTTGCTGCAATCATCCATAAGCCTATGTAGAATTAGGAAGAAAGGGCCAGATTTCCTTTGACATCATTAGAGCTACATCTATGCAGCACAGAATTCAGTCCATAGATTCACTCCACAATTAAAACCAGATCTGGGTCATGCAAATCTGGTTATCTTCTTATTTACAGAGATTTAGCAACAGATTCCTGAAGCGCTAGCATCCTATCTTTATCAAGTCACATTTAAAAAAACATTAAAAGCCACAATAGCTGTTTGTATTCATATCCAATCAGTATAATTGTAATTAGAGCTCTAAAACAATTATATATTTTATGCAATTAATGTTTATGTAGTCAGTACTTATGCTCCATGAATGCCTTAAATATTTAATAAAAAGTTTTTTAAAGTCTTTAATGTTCTTTAAAAATGAACATATTTCATACCATTCATGAAGATTTTGGTCCTTCTTTTTCTTTAAAGGCAAGAAGGCTGTCAAGATGCAGTATTGACAAAAATATATTCAATTCCTTTATTCTCACTACTTCCAAATTTACGTAACCAGCTGTAGGCCAGATCTTTCTCTATCTCTGGTAAACTTTGGACTTCTTGGATTCTACGCCAAAGCTATAAATATGGTTTCCATTCAACTTTCTTCTCAGATTTATGAAAACTTCTTAACTCATTACAATATCTTACTCTGTAGAGTTTAATTTAGCTGGTGCGCAACACTCCCGTGCTGCCTACTGTGGTTTTGTGGGGTATGTATCTTGTTCAGAAAAAAACATTCCTTCACTGGCTTTTCATGGTTAATTTATGGCCCACTCTGTGTCCTGAACAGCACAAATGATTCAGCATTAAGTGTTTATGTGCTTAGGATACACAGCATTTTTTAGCTGTAAACTTCTGTAGGAAATCTACGGGAACACATGCTAAAGGAGCAGTAACGTCTGGCTTTTACTAACTGACTTTAAGTTCTACCTATGAATATCTTCCATATTTGCCATTGAATTTCTTGCAGTAAGTTTAATTACTTGTTAAAACCATTGATAGAAAATATACAAACAAAGCAGATTTTTAACAGTGTCATTTTTCAAAGGAGTGTTCAACCTCTGTCAGGACAGATGGCTGTTCAGCTCACCTTTGAGTCCGTGAGCAGTGCTGTATTGTAGTGTGACTGCTACAGAAACTGTCAAGAGAGAAGCAAAACTCAATGACTTAGCAAACTGCTTGCAGTAAACTGAAGACTTTTTATACGCTAGATCCGTATATCAATTTCAAAGCCAGAGGAATTTACACGTAGAGCCGCTAATTTCAGCCCAGTGGAAAAAAATCCAGTCTTTTTTCGTGACTGATATTATAGTTTCATTGTTTTCAAGTATAGATTGGGCCTTGATGTAGTTTTTAGTAGCTTTGAGAAACTGTCTGATTGCCTCTAATTTCCTTGTCTACATACATGGGTTTTGTGCCATCTTCTCTTTGCACAACTGTTGGGAATCTCTTTTCCTCTACTTTTTGACTTTTCTCTGGTGTGTTCTGTTTGCAAGGCCTGTTTCTCTCCTCACATGACCAAGACACCCCAGCATGCACAGACTCATGGGACTCGATTATGGCAGAAATATTCGATCTAATAGAGTTGTTAGTCCTATAAAGTGTATGGTATTCATATATTTATTTGGAAGCATTTGAATGTAAAGGTCTGAATGCGTCATTTGATCCATACCACTGGAGTCCACGTTCTATATATGTTTAGGCCTATGGCATACACAATTATTCTGAGTTTTACCTTTGATGCATGTGAAGTATTCTTGTCTTGTCGGGTTCTCTTGATTTTTATGAGTGCTGCTATCACAAAAGCAATTCTACTTTTGATTTCTGCTTCAGACTTTCCTGCCTTTGTGATAGTAATTCTGAGATACCTGAATGAATCCACTCATTCAAGTTTTTCAACTTTGATGTAAATTTCTTATTGCATATGAGAATTTTCTATTGCCCTCGATCTGTTTTTTTCTTCCTGTTTGGTCACCAGTCCATGAGTGGTAGCTTTGTTGTTAGATCTGCTAACTATGGTCCCTTTTCTACCAATCAAATTGATATAATCTACAAAGTAAAGATTATAGATCTTTTACCACCAGCTGATAACTTTGTCCTACCAGAATTTTCAAGCATGTTTGACTTACTATATTCAAGGAAAATATGAACAGGGGAAATCTCTATCTTTCAGTCAATTCTTGTACAGAATCATTTACTTAATGCGTACTCTGTGAAGATTATACTTCTCAAATTGCTTCCAAAGCTTTTAATTCAAGTTCTAATGCAACCTTGTACATTTGTCTGTGAGGCTGAAGGAACTGTCTTTCTCTCTTTTCTATTGATGGAGTACTACCTTGCATAAAAGTTTCTAATTTTACCTTTGCTATTCATTTATTTTTGAAGCGTGAAGTATTTCATGGAACTATACTCCTGTGCTTACCACAAGGAGTTTAGTAATTCAGGATATGCTGTGTGTCAATGCTCCTTTCTGACCTGAATTTCTGTTTAGTGGAATATATATTCTTATCTAATGTATGATGCAGATTCTTACACCTACATCTGCTCTGGGAGCTGGACAATGCTCTAATGAGCAGCTTATACAAACACGTACAGGCTGTTCCATGACAAGGAATATATTGGTAATAAACCTAGCCCACTAATCAAAGTTTTCACAGGAGTGAAACAGAGTTGTCACCTCAAAATATTGCATAGTTATGTGGTTAGGGCAAACTTGTGAAATAGGCAAGGGATGTGATTTCTGGTCACCTGTGATAAAAAATAGTTTAAACGTGGATCTCCCAAATCCTAAAAGGCTGCTCTAACTTTAGGCTATTTTTTGTGTAAATCAAGGAGGCAAGAAAAAGGGGCCATGATGCAATTTATTTTTCTTCTTTCTTGCAAGGATTGACTTGATTTCATCTCATAATCTCAGGAGGTGGTTCACATCTGTAGTTCTTGGAAAGTGATGGACATCTAGGTTTTTCCAGATGCTGAGTGTACAAAAAGTTGGTAAACATGCTACATAGCGGAGTTCACATAGAGCTGGTACACAAAGTGATTCAGAGATACTTGGATGTTCAAAGTGAGACATTAGCTCTAGTATAGGACTGCACCCAAAATAATAAGCCTTGACTTTCAGCCAGTTAGCCTGCCTAGTGAGTTACACACACACCGACACTGCGTACTAACGTAGCCTAGAATATGTGCCTTAGCCTGGACTTTTCACACTGTTTTGATTCTGAGTCTGGACCTGAGTGCCCTGTTGTCCAATTCCTAGTATTTGCCATGTCTTTTAAGGACTGTACAGCAAGGCAAGTTCTATCCTAGTTTTGGAGGCCATGTAAATATACTCGAATTGATTAGTCTAATACTAGTCCAAAATCCTCCATTCTCAGTTTGATATAGGCTTATTTCAAATTTCCTCAGATTTTATGCAGCTGCTACCCACATTGAACATTGGACAACAGTATTTCTCAGCATCACTCATGCTTAGCTCCTACTTCACAAGTTGTCATATGCCTGACCATGCAGTGAAAAACCCACAGATTTTAAAATGATTTATTATTAGCAAATAGCTGAGAATTTGCGTACCTGTGGCTTGCAAAAAAAAAAAAAAAGATTTGAGAATTAACAATTTATTTGGCTGTTAACACTGAGCAGGGAGTTGTTAGTAATCATTCAGTGTACTGAAGTTCAGTGCAGACCTCAAATCTCACTCCAAATCCTTACTGCAGTTCTCTTTCTCCAAAATTTCTCATTATCTATGAGTCTTACTGCCCATTTAATAATCACTAATTTCTTGAATTTAGCCAGAGATTTGTTTGTTGGCGTATCTGGAGCAGATGATGGGAAAACCAGAAGGAATGGGATTCATCAGGGATACTGTTTGTGCCCTGGGCTCCATTCACAGTCAGTGGAGGTGTAGCCAGTATAGTGAGTAGAGTCTGAAATGCCATTTGTCTCATCCTAAAGCAGCTGTCTAAGAGGCAAGTGAAATTAATCAAATCTTGAAAATGCCCATTACTCTTCACTGACTTGAAAGGGAGCCCAGGGGACTAACTTCCATGTAAGTAGCCAGACATAAAATGTTAGATGATTTGAGCCTCATCCCATGCAACTAGCAATATTTAACGGGTGTGTAAAATTACCTGTGAATTGTTTACACACATGACTATTGTATCTGAAAGCTGGGTGCCCAGGTTTGTAATCCTGGTTTGGACAGAAAGTATTTATTCCAGTAGACTTGATATTTCATATGCAATGTAAACTGCTCAGTTTTAGGCACACAGTTACATTATTTTCTGTTCTAGATCTAGATGGTCAGCACCAGTTTGGGAAGAAGAGTTAAAGAATGGGACGAGGTATATTTCAGCAATACTTAAAACTAAGCTTGCTTAGGTAACATTGCTTAATATTATGGCTGCTGTGAATCTAATGCTAGAAATCTTAGGTATTTAGTGCTTATCTTGCCATGCAAAGGGGTTTAAAGTTATAGAAGCTTGATTTTCTCTTCATGATTGCATTCCTAAAACTTGAGTTTAATTTAATATTGAACCTTGCATATCTACTTCAAGTTCCTTGTGTCAAACTTTAAAACTTATGAAAATGCTTTCTGGATGGAAAATATTTTTTTCACTTCATAAGTATAAAAGGAAAGAAAAGAAAGAAAGATTAATGTAGAAATGTAATTTATATTAAACTCCTTGTCCCTTGTGGTGTTCTCCTGTAATCTGAAATTTATGTCCTTTTCCTCCATGTATTAAATAACTGAAAGGGAAAAACACCCCAAGCCCCCTGATTTTATGAAGCGAAGAAATAATGTCTGGAAATGGGGATTTTCGTTTGTTCTTTATTGTGAATTGTCACAGGCATTATGATTAAGTTAAAATGCAGAGGTTAATTGAAAAATGTGATAAACAAAGCCCCTTGAAGGTCTCAGAGTAATTTTGCCTGGCAGCACTGACAGCCTACTACCATCAGTCACTAAACCTACTCCAAACTGCTAGAGATTAAAAAAAAGGAAAGGGGGAAAAGAAAGGGGGAAAGGGAAAGGGAAAGGAAAGGAGAAAAGACCCCCTAAAGATAATTGTCTTTCTGACCCTTCCACCTCATTTCAGCCCAGTTATAACTGGGAAAAGTCATTCTCTCTAATTTACGTTAATGCACCTCTATGGAAAAATAGCTTAGACAGTGAATTTGATCTTTCCCCCTCCCCACCCCCAGTTTATTATGAACGTATTAGAAATAAAAAGAAACCCAGCAGAGCAAATTGCTATAGAAAACTCCTGGAGAAGGATCTTGTTTTTTTTCTTCAGTTGTTTTGCTGCCAGATAAATTTAATGTTAGACGAGAGTATTTCTTCAGTAGACATTCTTTAATCACAGGACATAAAATGTTGAAATACCTGCTGTAACTCCATCAGCTCTGGCTAACCCTCTGTCATCACTGAAGCAAATGTTCTGTGGGTTGTGATAAACTTAGCTCTTAGCCTGCACTTGTATGTTTCTCATAATAACCTTCAGAAAAGCTGCTTAAATCCTCACTTATGCTGTGTTTTAAAAACAAGACCAATGCATGATCCTATTGTGTGTGCAGTTTAATGGTGTAAAAGAACTCAAAACTGCATCCATCACATTCATATGCAGTACTGTTTCCACTCAGCATTTCAATTCGCATTTTAATAAACACATTAAGGGGGCTCACTTGTTGTTGGACCCATGTTACCTCTAATTCCTTATTGAGACGGTGAAGAAAAACAGTGTGTTTTGCTCTAAAATTTCAGTCAGTATATGAGCTCAGTCTGCCTCTTCTCAGTGTCATTTATATTAATAGGTATGATTATCCATGCAGGACTTATTTTCAATGTACTGTGTTTATAGTCCCCATTTGTACATCTTGCTGGAGCTAACGTGTTCATAACGATGTGGAACAGCTGGCCACAAACTGTTGTTTCTCATTAAAAAGACATGTTTCCTGAGCTTTTGGGGATTCTTTATACTAAACCATACATACTATTGACATTTTGCCCTTTTCGTTTTGCTTTAGCTCTTTACTGCAGTGGGATATCTAGGGTTCAGGATTCTAAAATTAGACCTGAAGGGCTTTTGGGAGATAGAACCAAGGAGAAATCCATTTGGGGTCATTAAAGATCCCAGAGCACTCTGTGCATGAAAAGTGTGGGAGTTATTATTGTCCTGGACAGATTCCAGCTCGTATAGCTGCATTGTAGGCTATTTAATCATGTATTTTCAACAAGGTAATCTCTCCTTGAATGGCTGCTGCACTGTGCTATTGAACCTATAACGACCACTGTATTTTGCTTCAAGAATGACTTCACCCCAGAGATGGTTCCTTCAGAGTAATTTCAACTATGACAAGATAAATAATGAGTACTGTACTAATTATACTAGAAGCTTGGTTTCCATTTATATTGCTCAGCAATCATAGGAGGTCCACCTGAAGAATCATTAATTTTGTTTTTCTTGGTACAAACTTTATGTTGTGATGTAATAGTTTTTATTCTCATCTACTTCACGTAAAATTGACTGCCTTTAGTACTTCCTTACTTTAAAAAGAAACAGATCTAAACTTGAAAGCATCTTCTGTGATTTGGAAGGGTAAACATCATGGTGCTAATGAGGAGGAGGGCTTGTGAACTTTACATTCAGCAGCTGATTGGAATCAAAAGCCAATTAGCAGAGCTTATGGTGCTGTATCATAAGACTAACTGAAGTCTGCTGCAAATTCAGAAGTCTGCACCCAGCTTCTTCTGTGCTGTAAACTGTGTGCCTGATGTAGATTTTGATGGTGATTGTTTAATATTGGTTTATTTAATGGGAATGTCAATAAACAATCCAATGTATACAGAATTATGCTATTTCATTTAGGAGCAAGGACTTTAATATTGAGCTAAAAATGGGAAGACAGCACTTTAGCATAAAGACCAAAACATGGTGAAAAACCACATGTTGTGGTGAAATCCATAATGTATTTTTCCTTTATTCCATACTTACAGAGAAAAGCTGTCTCAGGCTTTCCTCAAGCTTGTGACCATTTGCATTGTTATAAGTCTCTGTGAAAGGAGCTGAGGTTCTGTGTGGAGAATCAATAGTCATGTAGCACTGGAAGGAACAATGTAGAAATACATACTTCTATGACCAAGTGGTAGTGAGTGTTTTGTAGTAATATTTTGTGTAGAAAAATACATATTTCCGAAGTACAAATTTTAGAGATTGAATAAACAAAACATATGCTTGAAATATATTTCCAGTTGTATTAAACTAGAAATTTTGACTAAATTGTAGCTGTGCATGGGATCAAACTGTGTAGTATGCTGATTGTATTTTAAAATAGGTAAAGATTAACCAGCTTACATGTACAAAACAGAACATTTCCATATTCATGCATAACTTTTGCAGGACTTGTTCACAGTGCCTGAGGACTGAAGTCACCGCCTGATGCAAGTGTTATGAATGGTAGCATTTACCCCACAGAAAAATCATAGACATGAAAGAGAAAGCAAAAAAGGGGTAGGAAAATCCTGCTTGCAGCCTATGCTGTTCAAAGCTGCAGATTTAGCCAGAATTCTTCCTGATACTGTCTCTGCAGTCGCCACTTTCTTTCAGACTCTCCACTCGGGGCTATGACTTGCACCCATTGCAATATGCAAAAACACGTTCTAGTTTATTACTGTATTCTAATCCAATATAAGAATCTATTCAACCAGATGCCTAAAAAAATATGGTGTATAGATATATATTTCTATGCTATTAAATATATAAGGTTTTTGTGTTGTGTTTAAGGAGGGGTAAGATTTAGCAAATAACAAAACTTACATAAGGATTTGTGCTCTTGTAATGTGGGTGGCTTTTGTATTCAACTTATTTTGCTCACATTGTGCTTTCAATTTGAATTTGGCCAAGCCTGAAGTTCACAGCTATGGCATTATTTTTGCTATTTTTCTGAAACAGAATACAGATATTGGGTTGATGTGCCATCACCTGAATAAATCTGTAGAATGCCATTAACATAGCAGACTTCAGAGAGATGAAGGAAATTTTATTTATTCTTTTTTACTGAGAAACAGTGTCTGATATTTTCTGGCTTCTGAGAGATTTATTTGCCATAGTGATAACAGAGGAGGATTAACAGAGCAATGGACACATGCAGAGCCTGACTCTCAGGGTCAGCTTTAGTTCTTTCCTTTCAGGGGTTCCAGTATGGTTAAGCAGCTTCTACATGGAGGTCTTCTGTTCTTGTGTCTGGAGATATTTAGCAGGAGGGATCTTTGGTGTGTCTTCTTAGAAGAGATGGGTCTTGTAAATTAGCATAACTCTCACCACTTTTGCCCCTCAACCTGTGTACTTCGCACTTGAAGGTAGTCGTGCCATGCCGAAGTTCATCTTGTAATTCTGGTACCATTCCCTTTGCAACACATGTAGTTGATACAACCTGCTGGTTCTTTTGCCATGAGGTAGTCTCACATTCATCAGGAAGAAGATATGTCAGTGGTATTCTAGTTGGTGCAATCTGCGGTCAGAGGGTTTAGAACTGAAAATTGATACTGAAGAAACCCTGCATTTGATGTGTTCCTTATTTACCCTATATTGCCTCCTTTCCCTCATCTGAGACTGAAATCTGGAGTAGAGAGTCAAGGCCATTTCTGCTTAGAAAACTGAATCTGTGGCTTGACCTGTAGGAAATTATTCAGTCTGTTTTTATAAAAGGTTATGAATTGTAAAAAAGAATACTGAGCATTGGGGCTTTCTTATGTGATCTTTACAGTTTGTGAGGAGTTGGCCTCAACAAGCAGCCGACCAGTCACCCACACAGCTGCTCGTCACTCACACCCCTAACAGGATGGGGGAGAAAAAAGGAACAGCAAAGATAGAGCAGTAGGAGGCTCTGGCAGAGGTACACACCAAAAGGGACTGTAGTCTGTGGATAACCCATGCAGAAGCAGCTGCTTCCCTGAAAGGGCTCTGGCTTTTGGATAACCTGTTCCAGAGCAGCAGAGCACAGGAAATTAATATGAAGGAAGGAGCAGTGGAAGAAAAGAGAGGTTGAGGTTGAAAGAGAGGTCGAAAGAAAACACTGCACCTCTTGCATTGCTTGTTGCCTCACCAAAGGGAGAGTGTAGCCTGTGGCAATAACATGGAGGAGATGAGCAAGTGGGTAGAAGGTGTCTGTAGTAAAGTTGAGCCTGTGAAAGTGGGAGAAAAGCTGTTTTTCCCAAGTGTTTAAACATTTATTGTCTTTGTTTCCCAACCAAATTGGTAATTAAATATTTTAAATTAAATTCTCCAAGACTGTTTGGCCTGTGACAGTACCTGGTGAGTGATTTCCCTGTATTTTTTTCCATCCATGAGTTTTCTCTGTCCTGTTACTCTTATTTTCTCCCCTGCCCCTCTGAGGGAGGTGAATGAGTGAGAGGCTGTGTGGGTGCTTGGCTGCTAGCTGGGACCAGCTCACCACAGCAGTTCCAGAATCCAAAATTAGATTATGGCTTTCTGTATTCTTTTGCAGTTGTATGTGTTTGAGACAATATGGCAAATCTTTTGCTCTTCCTTTTCACTTGTCTGAAGTAACTAGGAAGGTTCATTATTGTCATTAAAACATTGCACATTCTCTGTACATACTTGGATCTTAATGCACTGTAGCAATAATAGCAAAGGGAGGCATTTTTTCAGGTAGACTAAGCCAGTCACATTACTTCTGTTGCCAAGAGAGGATTGTAGTCAGTCAGGAGAGATAAGATTTAGGTCTAAAACTCTAAAATCTGCTATATCACATAATCCTGAAATAGAATTCAGTCCCTAAAATATGCATATATTATGTATTGTAGTTACTTTTGGAATCTTGACTATATTTTTTGCTATGTTGCTTTCTGTTTCAAATGATTTATTTGCAGATTCAGTAATCCAGAACATACAACTCTACAATTTTTCTGTGTACACTAAAGAATTTTACACTTTTTATACAAAACTACATGGAACCTTAAGAAACACTGTGCCTTTTTTTTTTTTCTTATGTTTATTATTTTTAATAATGGCAGACTGAAGGCTCAGAGAGAGGAGATTTTTATAGAATCAGAATGTGATTTGCATGTCTTATAGGAAGTAGCTCTGCATTAAAATGTCTCAGTCATTGTTTCCCTGGCTTCTCTTGTAATTTGGATTATCTGAATACAGATGGCTCAGACTTGCTCACAAGAATTCTAAACAAATAATTCCACAAGATCATAGAGAAGTTTTTCACTGTTTTTAACTTCTTTAAATGTCTCTTTTTTCTGTTTCTTATATTGTCCTTTTCCTTATGTTCTAATCATTCAAATCCCCCCTTATGACAGTGTAACATTGTTGGCATAATGACCATTGAATAGGAAGGCAAGCCAAGAAATCCTGCCCAAGAAGCAATAAGTGTTGATAGTATATACTCATTGTTAATTGTGATACATTGATTTTATACCCTTTTTGCTCATCCTGTTTTCTGCCTTTCTGGCCATTAACTCTTTAAAAACCCCACAACTTTGGCATAGATAAATGGTGACTGAAAACAGACTTAATTTCCTCTGTAGGCTCACCACTAGTGCTAGCCAAGATGGAACCAAGTGGTGTGGAAATGACATGTGATCAACTTTGCACAATACTTGGCTTTGTATCTCAAGCATTCAAATGTTTGTGGTGTTTCCCCCACTCTGA
The DNA here is from genome assembly GCF_036013445.1 of Caloenas nicobarica. Lineage (NCBI taxonomy): Eukaryota > Metazoa > Chordata > Aves > Columbiformes > Columbidae > Caloenas > Caloenas nicobarica. The sequence goes on along the minus strand of NC_088246.1, from coordinate 29,221,477 downwards.
GCAGTAATGTGAAACAGTCATGATAATGTAATTTGTTGTAGGCCAAACTAATACCAAGGCAAAACTGCCTCTCAGTGAGAAAAGTGAACTTTTAGTGATGACCATTATATGGCAAACCAAACATAATTAGTTAAATTAAAATAATGATATTTTAGCTGTCTATGATCCTCTTTGCAAGACAAGCACTTTTTAATATACAATGACAGGAAAACAAGGAGAACACTAAGAAGAAAAGCTCTCATGTTAGTATCTAACTCAGAGAAATTAGAAACGTGCTTACAATAAAATTCCAGTTATGTATATTTTTCTCATATTTGACCATGTCTCTTTCATCCATTACATCTGGTCTGACACATTCACTTAATTTTAACCATGGGAATCCCTTTGTCATTGTTAGAATTACTCCTGGACTCATTAAGCATGTACACTTGTAGATGTGCACTTAAGAATTCACATAAGGTGTCTGAATCTTTAAAGGTTAATTCAAGAAACAAAGAATTCACATCTGGTCTGATGTGTCATAAATATATGCACCTTAAGAATTTATAGGGTAGTGCCTGTACATCTTAATTTTCATTTCTTGACTGATGGATGTTTCTATTATACCACAAAGTTATATTTGTTGGAGAAATCTGAATTCTTGCTGGGGTACTGGGAGATGTTAAGAAGATTTCCGTATTTGTAAATTGGTCAAAGTGGAGGGGAGAGTGTCAGGGCTGAACAGAAGGCAGTTATGACAGCTATGACTGGCAAACTCAGTCCACGGATTGAGAAAACTTCATCAGCCAGCATGACAATCAGTTTCGTTGTTTCGGCTAAAATGTCAGAATGATTTTTCCATCCAGGTCACTGTCCTCAGAAAGCTATTTTATTGAATTGACAAGTTTTCAACAAGTATTTTGGCAATTGCATCAGACGTTTGGGACTATTTTATGAATTTCCAGTTAAAGTCCTTTAAATGGATAGATTAAAAAACAACAGTTGAAGAATGTAAATTCTCAGCTGCTCTATTTGGGGAAACTATTTATAATTTAGGAGCTACACGAATTCTTTAGATTGTTCATTAATTTGACATTCAAACTCCTGTAATCATCTTTTACCACAAAACTTTTTGTGGTGATTCTAATTTTCTCACACAGTCATTTGAGATTTCAGTTATTCTTAAATCAAATACATTAAGCAGTTTGGAAGATAAGAGGCACTACTGTCATGAGAAGTCAAGTCAACATCAGGTTAGCAAGGAAGGTGTGATGTTTCTGATGACATTAAGGTGAGAAGGAAATTAATGATAATCTGAACAGTGACTGTGTAAACAATTTATATTGTATACACTGTACTCAGGAAACCAATATAAATTTAATGTAATCGATTATAAAAATGCAAATAGAAGCAAATAATAAAAAAATTCAGATGTACTTCTACAGAAAAAATATGAATGCTGAAGCAGAGATATGTGAACAATAAGACTCAACTGTCCTATTCAGTAAAGATTTATAATATTTTCTTTAAATAGATTTCTATAGAGTAACTCTAGGTATTCAATATAGTAACTCTGTTGAGAGATTTCTTCTTTACAAATTTCTACACAACAAGGAATTTGACGATTTTAATGTGAAGGTGTGTAGATGAATGATTAGAAGATTGGCCCCAGGAGACCGAATTTTTTGAGGTTAATCTTTCCGTGCTACTGTTTTGCTCTTTTTTTGGACAAATCGTGACGGAATATAATCCAGAGCACAAAGATATTCAGGTTTTGAGCAGCACAGACTATAAGGTCCTATTAATTTTAGTCAGCTTTGGGTGCTCAAATGTTGGGCCTGATGATAAAACATGACTGGAAAAGCCAAGTTCTTAGAATGTTGGTTGAAATATGAAACATACATTGGATGGCAATGCTGGATAATTATCCTCCTTCTCCCTCTACTCACCCAATCTGAAGTGCTTACACGGAGTTAGAACTCTTGAATGGTGACTACAATGCTCAAATTGACTTGTGCTCAGTCACTAGAGTGCAGCGATGACTTCAGCTGACATCTAACATAGCCTAGAGAAAAAAAATGGAGCTGATAGAATTACACTGATGTAAAGTAGTCCAGAAGCTACAATTGCTTGCGAATTTTCTGACAGTGTTTTCTGTTGTTTGAAATCGCAATTTATTGAAAGTGATTTTTTGTTGTTATTGTATTTTTTTGCATATTAACCTAACAGTTTCAAAGCAACTTTTACTTAGGAGTGGTTCAGGCCAAAATGTATTTGCTTGTCAAGACCGCGGATTTGCAGAGTCAAAATATTTAAATGCAATCATTAGATGTTGACAACCTAAATTCTACACCTCTTTTTGTTGCATTTGGAACAGGTAAGATTTCTAACTGGGTTTCCTACAGAATGAATGATTGCCCTAATCATTTACATATACAGTGTGTTACTCCTGTTGGGTTTTTTTTTTTTTGTACGTCATATATTGTGTCGTTCAGGTGTCTATTTCAACAGAATATGGTAACCATTGGGTTGAGATTCTCTTTCTCCTGAGTGTTTAATAGTGTGCATAAAGTAGATAAGGGACAAGATGTAAAGCATTTTGCAGAATAGTTTGGTCATTGGGCAACTTGGATTCAACTCTGCTGTAATGTATAGGAAAAAAATCTATCATATCCCAAATGAATGTCTTAACTATCAAGGTAATGTGATCTTGTTTACTGAAACAGTTCATGCATTATGGTTCATGTGACAAAAATATAATTACCCCAAATACATCAGAAGATAAGGGAAAGTTTTAGACCAAATGGTAAAATAATGTACCTTTTTTTTTTTTTTTTGAAACTTACTGGTAAAGGGATTACATTTTTCACTGCAACTTTACTCCATTTTTCTCACAACTAATTTAGGCTGTTGATCCTTTTTAAAACGTCTTTCATTATGACTATCTCTTTTCCATCTTTGACAGTTTGGAAGTAAAAAAGGTGAGGTGAGGTGACCTACTCTATAGCAACATACACATACAGCTGAAATTTTCACCAATATAATTAGTAACATCACTTCAATCTCCCAGTGTAGATGTTGTAATGTGGGACTTCAGTTGTTGACTTAATCTTAAGCGACATTGATATAAGTATTCTATTGTAAATTCTCCTATTACAGATATGCCTTAGGTTTTTTTAAATTATTCAGTGGTTTCTGCAGGCTGAAAAGACATCCTTGGGAAATGATGGCTTGAAAAAGGAAAAGCTATCATTTGCTGAGCCTTAATGGCTATTCTGGTCACCCAGACCAAGGTGACAAAAAATATGTTCTGAGCACAGGCATTTACCTAAAGTTGAAGGTAAAGGTAAATGTTCTGAAGCAGTAATTTTGCGGTTAAGAGCCAGCACAGTGTGTAGTCTTTCATGCTAAGTGCCAGATTTTTTTTTTTTTTTCAAATAAAATCTAAATATTAGGTCCACAGTATCTGGAGCTCAAGGACTTGTCATTTGAAGTAGGTTTGATTGATCTGCCCAAAACAAATACACTTTTCTGACAAAGTGCTAATAAACTCCTCCTGGCAGTCACAGAGTGCTTCTTTCAAGATCTTACTGTTTGTTTTTTGAAGTGATGAAATTTATAGAGAACTGTTATAAGGTTCTAATTGAATTTCACAGAAGTAGCCCTGGTGTGACCCAAAATGAGTCAAAAAAAAAACCTCAAAGCTAGTCTCTGTGGAACCAATGATTAAAAACGCTAAATGGGAAAGAGAGGTCCAAGCTAGAAATAATCGTGCGACTTAATGAAGATTTTTGAGATAAATTGATAATGTCTACAAGATATAAGGTGGATGAAAAGATTCACAGCAACAGAAAAGTGTTTATTAAAACACCTTTTAAGAAACCTTGGGAAATAACAAAAGCTGCCTTTAGGGTTTCCTATTAAAGGCTAGGTGAATTAGATAATTTTGCCACCTGCAGCTTTAATAGAACTTTTTGCCTAGCTCTTATTTCAAGGTTTAGTTGACTTTGAAGAACTTTAACAATCATTGTTATAAGGTTTTTTTATGAAGTTGGTGACTGAAGAGCTGCATAAATCCCACTTTCATAAACTTTGAGCAGACCTGAACCGAGGTAACAAACTGTCCTGGTTGTGTCAGAGCAATTTATGAGTCTCAGAATACCTTTCTGATCAAGCTAAATAAAATGCATCAAAACTAATTTTGATATTTCTTAGGCTATATGTGGACTTTTCCTATGTTTTGGAGATCTGTCATTTCAGGTACTGGTCCATGATGTGGCCCTTGCTATATTTTAAGTCCCTGCTTGAGTAAGATCTGAACATAAAAAAACTTTGTCCTCCTCCTTCTTGCCTTTCTTGGGCACATGAAGAGTCAGCACAACTGGCTATACCAGCTCAAAGAGCAGGTGAGAGACAGAAATTCTTTGCCACACCTAGTAAAGACTTTAACTTCATACTGGAACGTGAAAGCATTTGCAAATAAGACAAAGTCAGTGCTGAAATCTGGAATGATTATTAGTTCTTGGAACAATGATGGTGTCTGGGAGTCACAGCCTCCAGCCAGGTGTGTACAATACCAGGTGTTGGACAATGGGCAAGCAGCCTAAGCTGTGCATTTCCTGGTGACTAATAAAAAGTTTTAAAGTCCTCTGATATAATTTCAGTTACAAAATGCTTTATTCCCACTCTTCATTTTGGTTAACAAAGAGGAAACGCTGGAAGGTATTTCTTTTTGTCTAGGACTAACAGAAATATGAGAAGAAGCTGTCTGCAGAGTTGAGTAACGTGATTAATGTAGCCTGGGAAAACAGGTAAACAGCAACGTGAGAAGTTATGTGCATTGGTTGTCACTTTTCACTAGTCTGACAGGAGGTGAGATGGCTTTGAGGCTGAGGGGCTGGAACCAGAGTAGGTAAAATTCTCACCAATGTACTTTAACATTGTACAGGCATGAGCTGGTTTGTGTCCCATCAGTTCAGAGTATGGCTAAAGCTGATACCACTGTGTGTCACCACTGTGCTACCAAGTATGCCTAACAAAGTCATTATTATTGCTTATTAGTTATCAACTGTGTAAGACAATTATATGAAACAATTATCATCACAACCTTTCTATCAGCCTCTGGTCAACTGTACAATTTGATGCAGTCTTTACAACTGTCATTCAGTCCTTGACTTAAGAGTTCAGCAGCAGCAGTACTCTGTTTTTAAGTCTGCCTCTTAAATTAGCTGGAAATTCACACTGGTGTAAAGATGGTGTCTGACTTTCAGAGCTACAAAGAGGGATGTATGTTCTTTTAAGTCTTCAGGTTTTGCTTGGTGGTTTCTAACAGTAGATTGGTTGAATGTGGTTTTCATCTGCAACATCCTTGCATTTCTTTGGCCATAAAATAGGGATTGCTGATTTGAAAAACTGATTTTGGATTTTATTCTCAAGACCAGCAAAGGAAATAGCTTACGTATGCTGACCTTTGTGAGAGCCTGTGAAGCCTCTGCATTTGACCTGATGTCTGAGAAAAGCTAAGGTGAAGAGATGGCACAGGAATGGATTTTCACTCTGGGAAAATAAGTTTTGTGTGTGAGAAAGTTGATAACATATGTTTTTGAGCAGAGAATGCCTCTTCGTTTACTTTTTGTGCTTCTATCAGGGCTCGGTCTAATTACTTTGTCAAGGGCAGCTAGACCGTAGGACCTTCATCTTAGTGTTTGATAGGCTGACATAAAACAAATAACGACACCATTTTGTTAATGCTGTATTCTACAGTATTCTCTCAAGCTTTGTTATGTTTCAAAGTTTTCTACTTCAGCAGCCACGGACTATCACCACTTATCATCTCAACTTGCATCATGCCTACTGAAACCAGGCTATTGGGGGAGGCAAGAAGGGTAAGTTTACCGTACTTCCAGCATCCCTCATCTTCGCTTTGCTCACTAGCTCTGCTCCACTCTTCCACTGATAGCACAAGATCGGTGAAGCTAAATATCTGACTGGATAAACATTATTGGCAATCTAAATGTTTAAATATTTCACTACATATTGTGGCAGTTTTTTTAAAATTCTGTGGGTTTTTTGAAGACAAATGTAGTATGCTATTTGTGTGTGTGTTTTAGCAGATGGCAATATAAATCGCAATCAAATGTTGCTGAATCAAGATGCATAAATACTGTGGGTATAGCTATGCTTCCATTACTCACTCCATAAAGCTAAAAGCCTTCTTTAGTAATTTGATTGTCCTATAAACCAAGAAAGTAAATCTGATTTGAATTAATTAATGAAAGACTAAAGTAATTTAAATACTTTTTGACACTAAGGAAGTGTGCTAATTGATGGCAAATTTTCTCTACATATCTTGTTTCATGTCAGTTAGATACCCATATTTCATTGCTAGTAATGTATTAATTTTATATGTATTATTGGTACAATTTTGAGGATATTATGATAGCAACTGGATTTTCTTGTGAATGGATTAAATCATAAAAAGAATCCTTGTAGCAGTCAATTAATTCTTACTGTACAATAAATGCCTGTTAACTGAAGTGCAAATTAAATGCTTATTTGCAACACATAATACAAAGCATTAAGTATTAAAAAAGGGGTACATTATAGGCTCACAATGTGGAACCAAAACCAGGCAGCTTCAGAGCATGTTAAATACCCTTAGCAACCCGCTAAAATATGACATCAGAAACAGTTTACACTTCAGCAATTATCTGATAAGAACCACTGCTCACAGTGAACATATTGAAGTATGTGTACACAGATAGTGTTTATATACTTGAGCATGCATACAGGCAGGGCACAATATATGTCTGCTTCTATATGTACATAATAAACCAAAAGTTCATAGAATGCATGAAAATTCAGTAGGCATGTAAAAAATAGAGATGATGACAGAAGATTTGAATAAAGAATGTCTTAGTCTGCCTTTACAGTGATGTAGATTTCCTGTAAAGTCAATAGAAGTATACTGAAATGCAGCTGGAGTAATACAGTAGTGAATTAAGCCAAAGCATTATTGATGATTGAGATTTATTACTTCCCATTCGTTTAATGCATATAAAATAAATATTAAAACCCCAGACTTTTATATATAATAATTTGTTCAGCTTGTTTTGTCTGTCTTTTCAGACTCAAAGTATTTTCTGTTCCTTTGACACATTGGGAGAAAGGGTGTATGCCTTCTTTTTGAGTTGTGTTGAAAATGAAGTGAAAAGCCTATCTGCAGTGATTATTTGTCAGGTAGTAAGAGACTGTACACATGAGAGAGTTGAATGAAAGCTCTTCCAAGTCCCCCTAGATTAGATGAGCTGCCATTTAAGGAAAGTTTCCGAAGCAGACTGACATCTTTGATTATCCACCTTTTTGAGCCAGGCCAAGTTCTCAGCTGGCATAAATCAGCATAGCTCCTCTGAAACATAGTGTGATGCTGCCTTTCATCAGCTGCAGTTCTGGACCTGTGAGATCCATGAGTTTCTGCTTTATATTTTTTTTGTTGTTGTCCCAGCTGTTAAATTAAGGGGAAGAAAATGCACCTTTTTTTTTGCTGTGTTTGTCTGATTCTTTACCTCCAAAGAAATGAAAATAAGATCTTGTAATGAAAGCAGGTGATCACAACTTGAGGTGGTGGTACCTACTTTGCTGCTACAATATTCAATACCTCATTGAAAAGGTGGAAATGATAACCACTGATTATTTGTTAAGAAAGAATCAGAGGAATTCCGAATGGGTGATTATGTTTAAGAGGCAATAACAGCCTTTTATAAAAAATTAGAGCAGCCGTTAGGTGATCTGATTATGTTAGCTGCCAAAAACCCACAGGGAAGTCCTTTCACTCCATCTGTGCAGCCAGAAAGATGAGAATTGTCATGGGAGCTGTTACTTTGGCTCAACATCAGTTTATGCTGAGACAAACCTCTCGTGATTACTCATGAAGTTTTGAGAATAAGCTGGATGGGAAACTGTTTTCTCTTCCCAGTTATAATTTAAAAACATAGAGAAATCTTGTCACACTTGGATGGGAATTTTAAAACCTGCAAATATCAAACTGGAATAAAATTGTAGCAGTCTGCTATGTAAAGCTAAAGCAATGCCCCTAAGTTATTTCTGTGTGAGTATAAACATCAATCTACAACTGACATTAGTGGCAGGTATTAATGACCAACACTTTTCCAAATTACATATCCCATTTTCATTAAATGTCCGAGATCTTAAAAAAGCAAAACCAGATTGAGAAATCTTTCCTTATTATTGTTAAATACAAGATTACCTCTGTCTCCATTTGGTACTGAGATGTAGGAGGACATGGGTTTGAAACAGGCAGGATGCAGCCCATTATTTAGAAGTTCCTGGGTACTCCAGGTACTTGACATGAGGAATACCCCAGTTTGTATTCAAGAAAAACTAACTATTTCATGTTTATTAAGACCTGACACAATGCAGAAAAGCTGGGGGAGTGGCTATTAAAACATAATATATTGAGAATAATAATTATTTTGCTTTCCGGAAAGAAAATAAAAAATAACCAGAAAATACTGTTTTAAAACATAAAACTTGCTTGTTATATTATCAGCTTTGTAATGCACATTTGTTTGAAATTTCTATGTTCTTTGTTGTGCATCCAGGGATTTGCATTGACTTTATTTCAGACACAAACAGACTGTCTGCAGGTTGAACTTGATGTCACAGATTGCACATATCCTATCTACACTGTTATTCTTTCTTGACCTAAATAAAGTTGCTATTTTATCTTGTAGGAAAATTTTCACTAAATATAACATTCACTCTTCCTGTTTTAGGCACATACATTAACATCAACCTTTTTAATTCTCTAACGTGATGCCATGCACTGTCTTCTGGGTGAATGCTGCAACAATTGTCTTTATTTGCATTTGCATAAACATCCTTTCACCTTGTGAAAAAGTTATCTAGAAGGAAGAGAATATGACAATATGTTCCCTTTGCCATTTTTGATTCAGGAAAAATAAAATGAACCATTTTCATTCTAAGACCATAATAAAAGTGCAGTTTGGGTATCAGTTGTGGGTTTAACAGCAGGTAATCTCACCCATGAGGTTATCAGCTTCTGGGTGATCCTACTTATATCACCTTTGATACCATAGCAGGCCTTATGAAGCATACACTGTGTCTAGCGTTGCCACTGGGAATTAATATTATTCACAGCTATCAAATACATGCTAAAACAATATAGCTCTGTTCAGGCAAGTATATTTCCTTATTTCTGAGAAAAATTTATGTTTCACAGTGCGGAGACCTAATACCAGAAATGTGCTAATTTGCAAAGGTTGAATGTTGTAATCCTTGCTCATGGGAGTAATCCATACTCAAATGTTTCAACGGCTTCATTCTGAGTACAATTACCTGAGTTAAATCAGGAGATTCAGTGCTTCAATAAACTAGTAAGTTAAGTAACTGAAATATATTCATGCAATAATGGCTGTAAATTTTGAAGAACATTTTGTTTGCAGTTGAAATTTTCAGACTGAAAAAACAGAATTTAGAAACCTACTGGTTGATTTAATTCTGTTTATAAACCACACCCTTTTCAAGAGCATTTATACAGTGAGTTAAAATATGGTGCTACATGTCTTCATCTTGCCTTGCATACTTACCTGGCAGGGGAGACACCATGATCAGGCAGGTGGTTTTCCCAGGGCGAGGCTCATCCTTTGCACTCCGGGTGTGCTGGTTTTTTTTTGCCAGTGTCCCTGACTGTTGCCAAACATGGTCTCCTCCAGGAAGAGAGCTTGCTTAAAGAAGACTGTGTCGACTCAGACGGAGCTACTGCCTCGAACCGTGGCTGTCCAGGTGTCCGGCTGCAGGGAGTGCCAGAGCCTGCTGCTGCCGGGGGAGGGAGATGAGCATTCAGCCTGTGTGAGGTGTGAGCAGGTGCAAGATCTGCTCGTCATGGTTGCAAAGCTTAAGGAGGAGATTGAGACACTGAGGTCCATCAGGGAGTGTGAAAGGGAGATTGACTGGTGGAGTAACTCCCTGGCGTGCCAGGCAGAAAGGCCCCAAGGGGGAACCCCCCAAAAGGTGATGGACCCCCTGCCCTGTCGGGCAGAGAGGGAGGATTTGAGACAGCCCCTGCCCTGTCGCTGTCGGGCAGAAGTAGGGGGCCAAACAGCTGAGGAGGGTTGGAAGCAAGTTCCAGTTAGGCGTCGCGGGCAACCCCCCTCCCAACCTGCTTTGCTTCCCCAGGTGCCCCTCCGTAATAGGTTTGAGGCCCTGGATATTGAAGAAGATGTAGGTGGGGATGTGGTGCAAGGGCCGCCTACGAAGTCACATAGGAAGAGGCGATCGACTCCACGCCTCAAGACTGCTTCCGATAAAAAAGAAAGAAGGGTAATTGTGGTAGGCAATTCCCTTCTGAGAGGGACAGAGGGCCCGATATGCAGAGCTGACCCTCAGCATCGGGAAGTTTGTAGCCTACCTGGAGCTCGGATCAGGGACATCGCCAGGGCGCTCCCCAAACTGGTGCGCCCAACGGACTATTACCCCCTACTGATCTTTCAGACAGATGGGGAGGAAGCGGCATCCCGTAGTCTGAGGGGAATGAAGAGAGACTTCAAGGCCTTGGGACAAATGGTGAAAGAGTCTGGGGCTCAAGTTATCTTCTCTTCCCTCCTTCCATTTTCGGATGATGATGTGGGACGGAATAGAAAAATTGAGTCCGTAAATGATTGGCTTCGGGACTGGTGCTACAGGCAGGGCTTTGGGTTCTTTGATAACGGCTGGTTTTATAAGACACCAGTCCGGTCAGTGATATGTGGGAAAGGTTTATCCCACAGGGGTAAAAAGATGCTGGGACAGGAATTAGCAGGGCTCATTTGCAGGGCTTTAAACTAGATTTGAAGGGGGATGGGGTTGTAGCTGGGCTTGCATCAGTGGGGCAGCACACTGGAATCAATAAAGACCGGGAGGCCCCCCAGGCCCCTAGGGTGAAATCGGTGTACTCGGCTCGCTCCCTGAAGTGCCTGTACACCAATGCGCGCAGCATGGGGAATAAGCAGGAGGAGTTAGAAACCTGCGTTCGGTCAGGAGATTATGATCTGGTGGCAATTACAGAGACATGGTGGGACAGCTCACATGACTGGAATGTGGTCATGGATGGCTATGCCCTTTTCAGGAAAGACAGGCTGGCCAAGCGTGGTGGTGGAGTTGCTCTTTATGTGAGAGAGCAACTGCAATGTATAGAGTACTGTCCAGGTGCGGTTGAGGAGCAAGTTGAGAGTCTGTGGGTGAGAATTAAGGGGCAGGCTGGCAGGGGTGACACTGTTGTGGGAGTCTATTACAGGCCACCAGATCAGGGTGAGGAAGTTGATGAGGCCTTCTACGGGCAGCTGAGAGCGGCCTCACAGTCACAGGCTCTGGTTGTTATGGGGGATTTTAACTACCCTGATGTTTGCTGGAAGGACTACTCAGCCAGCCAGCGTCAGTCTAGGAGGTTCCTCCAGTGCATTGACGATAACTTTCTGATGCAAATGGTGGAGGAGCCGACTAGAAGAGGTGCGCTGCTGGATCTCGTCCTCGCTAACAAGGAGGGTCTGGTCGAAGCAGTAAAGGTGGGGGGCTGCCTTGGTTGCAGTGACCATGAGATGGTGGAGTTCAGAATGTCCTGTGGTGGGAGCAGAATACCGAGCAGAATTGCAACCCTGGACTTCAGCAGGGCCGACTTTGGCCTTTTCAAACAGTTGCTGGAGGAAATCCCGTGGGCAAGGCTGCTTGAAGGTAAAGGCGCCCAAGATAGTTGGTTAACATTCAGGGACTGCTTCTACCAAGCTCAAGATCAGAGCATCCCGACGCGCAGGAAGTCAAGGAAGGGAGCCAGGAGACCTGCGTGGTTAAACAGGGAACTGCTGGGCAAACTCAAGTGGAAGAGGAGGGTTTACAAATCATGGAAGGAGGGGCTGGCCACTTGGGAAGAATATAAGGCTGTTGTCAGAGGATGTAGGGAGGCAACTAGGAAAGCTAAGGCCTCCTTAGAGTTAAACCTGGCGAGAGGGGTCAAGGACAACAGGAAGAGGTTCTTCAAATACATGGCAGATAAAACTAACACCAGAGGCAATGTAGGCCCACTGATGAACGGGGTGGGTGCCCTGGTGACAGAAGATACAGAGAAGGCAGAATTACTGAATGCCTTCCTTGTCTCTGTCTACTCTGCCGGAGGCTGTCCTGAGGAGCCCCGTACCCCTGAGGCCCCAGAGGAAGGCAGGGCAATGGAGGAGTCTGCCTCAGTTGATGAGGACTGGGTTAGGGAGCAATTAAGCAATCTGGACATCCATAAATCCATGGGTCCAGATGGGATGCACCCGCGGGTGCTGAGGGAGCTGGCTGAAGTCATTGCTGGACCGCTCTCCATCATCTTTGCCAAGTCTTGGGAAACGGGAGAGGTGCCTGAGGACTGGAGGAAAGCAAATGTCACTCCGGTCTTCAAAAAGGGCAAGAAGGAGGACCCAGGCAATTATAGACCGGTCAGCCTCACCTCCATCCCTGGGAAAGTGATGGAACACCTTATCCTTGGTGCCATCTTAAGACATATCAAGGATAAGAGGGTCATCAGGGACAGTCAGCATGGCTTCACCAAGGGGAAGTCGTGTTTGACCAACCTCATAGCCTTTTATGAAGACGTAACAAGGTGGATTGACGATGGCAGAGCAGTGGATGTGGTCTACCTTGACTTCAGCAAAGCGTTTGACACCGTCTCCCACAGCATCCTCACGGCAAAACTGAGGAAGTGTGGACTGGATGATCGGGTAGTGAGGTGGACCGCAAACTGGCTGAAGGAGAGAAGCCAGAGAGTTGTGATCAATGGGGCGGAGTCTGGTTGGAGGCCTGTATCTAGTGGAGTGCCTCAAGGGTCAGTTCTGGGACCAATACTGTTCAATATATTCATCAATGACTTGGATGAGGGAATTGAGTGTACCATCAGCAAGTTTGCTGATGACACCAAGCTGGGAGGAGTGGCTGACACGCCAGAAGGCTGTGCTGCCATCCAGCGAGATCTGGACAGGCTAGAGAGTTGGGCGGGGAAAAATTTAATGAAATATAACAAGGGGAAATGTAGAGTCTTGCATCTGGGCAGGAACAACCCCAGGTTCCAGTACAGGTTGGGGAATGACCTATTAGAGAGCAGTGTAGGGGAAAGAGACCTGGGGGTCCTGGTGGACAGCAGGATGACCATGAGCCAGCACTGTGCCCTTGTGGCCAAGAAGGCCAATGGCATCCTGGGGTGTATTAGAAGGGGGGTGGTTAGTAGGTCCAGAGAGGTTCTCCTTCCCCTCTACTCTGCCCTGGTGAGACCTCATCTGGAATATTGTGTCCAGTTCTGGGCCCCTCAGTTCAAGAAGGACAGGGAACTTCTGGAGAGAGTCCAGCGCAGGGCCACAAAGATGATTAAGGGAGTGGAGCATCTCCCTTATGAGGAAAGGCTGAGGGAGCTGGGTCTCTTTAGCTTGGAGAAGAGGAGACTGAGGGGTGACCTCATTAATGTTTATAAATATATAAAGGGTGGGTGTCACGAGGATGGAGCTAGGCTCTTCTCGGTGACAACCAACAGTAAGACAAGGGGTAATGGGTTCAAGCTGGAACACAAGAGGTTCCACTTAAATGTGAGAAGAAACTTCTTCTCAGTGAGGGTGACAGAACACTGGAACAGGCTGCCCAGGGGGGTTGTGGATTCTCCTTCTCTGGAGACATTCAAAACCCGCCTGGACGCCTTCCTGTGTAACCTCACCTAAGTTTTCCTGCTCTGGCAGGGGGATTGGACTAGATGATCTTTTGAGGTCCCTTCCAATCCCTAACATTCTGTGATTCTGTGATTCTGTGATAACCAATGAATGCAACAAGTACATGCAAATGCTGTGCATCTGATTGCAGCTCTTCCCCATGGAAACTACGAGAAGGAGTAAGCAGAACAAAGCCAGAGGGCTGCTACAAAAGGGACAGTATGGATGCAACTCTCTACTACCACAATGAAAACTTGGGACAGGAACTTGTCCTGTGGAAAGTAAATAATTTTTATTTGATAGTTTCAAAATTAATTAATCACTCTCTTGTTTTCGCATTTATTATTCAATTATTGGTAAAATTTTGTCTATATGGGTTATGTTTGATGAAAAAATTATGATGTAGCAAAACATACTTGAAAAGTCCTTGAAAGTTGAAACTCTGGCCTCATGCTAAATGATAACTTGGGAGAAAAAATACAAAATAACATTAAGTGAAGACTTTTTTTTTTCTTAAATGGAATTTCAAGAAACATCTCACTTCAAACACAAATGACACCTTTAATTTTTGCTTTGAAATTTTAATTTTATACTTAAATTCAAATAAAAGTATTTAAGTAAACAACTTAATTTCAACTGAAAAAACAAGCTGTTTCAATTTGAGAATGCTGACAATTTCAGAAGGCCTTATTTCAATCATAATAAACACAGGAAGTTGATAGAATTGTAACTTCTCATGATTTTTTTTATTTCATGGGCAGCTCCCACCAATAAAATACACAAACATGAGAAGGTTTTGACCAGTTCTGTTTCAGTTACACATGAGTTTATATTGCCCAGGAGGTAAATCAATGCAGTTCAGAAATTTTGTGCTTCTAAATGTCATCTCTGTACTAACATATCAGTCAACTGTAGTGAGAAGTTTAAACAAATGTGAATGATAAGTGCTTAACACGTTGGGCAAAAGAGAAGACGAGCTGCCTAGCTTGGCCATTGAAACTGCAAAGCAACATGACCTTGTCCACACTGTCAAAATATGACTTCATTGAATCTCATCCTCTAGCTAGGTCTTGTTTCACCAACAGAGATGATGGATAATTTTTCAACTCCCATATTTCTGGAACATTTGCTTCCCTGACAACTATAGAAAATGAATGTATTGCCTAAAAATCCCTGTGCTCAGAAGGAGTCACATCTCATTTCACTCTTCTTTCCTCTTTTTCATTTATAGATGTAGACAAACTTTTTATTTTTTCTTTCTCCTCAGAATGCTTACTTAGAGTTTTAGGAATTTAGGGAGTGTTCGTGTTATCTATTGTTAGGAAAATTATTGATTTTATTTTTTTCTATGCATGAAAAAAAGAAATTATCTTCCTCACTTCGCACCCCACCTCTCCATCAAACATTTTCATAAAACAATGAAAAATCTTTGGTATTTAAACTTTGTATTTTATCTATCCTGTAGACAGTCTTTTTGCAAGGTATTTGCCTTTATATGACTAAAAGAAAATGAAAATTGATTACCATCTTTTGTTTGTTACAGCTAATAACACAGTGAATTTTTATGAATGCTGTGTAGGAAACAGTAATTAAGAATGCTAAGTTAGACATTCAAGAGTTTAGAAATAATAGATTTAAGGTAATTTTAACCGGTGCAGCCTTTTCATATAGTTTTTAGTTATGAGATTTTACAAGTTTTGTCCCCAAGTCCCCTGAATTATTCAGTATATAGACTAATTCTCACCCATGGGGAGGAACTATTATTACCCTTTACAGTCTCCTGCAACTATAGCATTGCATGCAGCCTTTTGGTGCATTGGTTCAGAACAGATCCCAGGTCCCTGCTACCTGCTTACAAGCCATCAAAAACTCTTCTACACCTTGATAAGAAACTCCAGGCTCAGTGTGAGTGGGAGACAGTGGCAGCAGAGGCTTGCATCCCACATCACATCCCCCTGCTCTGTGCTATTTATTCTCTGACGCTGTATATAATACATCTGCAGACGCCAATGCTATTTCCCTCCACCGTGTTACTCCATACCCTCCTGATTTTCTTAGCCCAGTTTCCACCCCCCACCTTATGTTTTTTCCGTTTTCTCCCAACCCAACTAGACTGTCTGCATCCTCCAGTATGTAGGAGAACTAAGGCTACTGGAAAGTGTTTTTAATTGTTTTTACTGCTAAATTGTTTTTAATCTTCATTATCAACAGTCAGTGTGAGGTTTCTAGACTTTTTTAATTACATAGCAGATCAGCACTGAACACAGAATTAATTTCTTCATAGGCACTTTTGTGATGCTTTCTGACATAATCCAGAACCACTGCACAAATAGCAATGGATTTCTTTTCATACCCCACTCCTGAGTAAAAGAAATAGCATTGTGTAGAATAATTACTGATGCCCAAATCGAAATGGCCTGTTTTTCCATAACGCAAATACAGCAGGTCTTGGGAAGGTGGGAAGGTGGGACAGGAGAGGGGGATGAGGTGAGCTGAATATGGATGTGGGACTCGAAACAAACATCTCACCAGGAAGCAGGACTAAGGTGGTATGAGGAGGGCTCAGAGCTGAATCCCTCCTGCAAGCTACGCTTCTCATTACCTTGCAATGCAGCATTTTTAGATGCTAAAGATATATGTTGATTACACTTAGAGTTGCAAATGCTTAGTATTTCTGTTCCTATGTGTTCTCTGACAAAGATTTTTATCTTTGGGGGAGGGTAAAGAGGGTTCCGTCTCCCTCCTATAACTTTTGGAAAGGGAAGGCATATATTCAAATTTTGGGTGACAATCTTCACCAGATTTGTGTACAATCACAATAAAGAATAAGAGCGGAGTAGTTGTGTAGCTGTACACATCTTGAGTGAACTATTGCATTGTAGCTTAGTTTGGAGTCAGGAGTGCCATTTGATTTTTGTATTACTAAACATAATTCATGTCAGGCCTATGTGTAGTATATAAATGAACTATGAAGGAAAACATTGTTAGTATGAAAATCACAGAATCACAGAATCACAGAATGTTAGGGATTGGAAGGGACCTCAAAAGATCATCTAGTCCAATCCCCCTGCCAGAGCAGGAAAACTTAGGTGAGGTTCTTGTTGTCGGGGATGTTAGCCTGGAATGATCTAATATGCAGGTCATTAAAGAACACACACACTGTTTTCTAATAATGTTTCCTTTCCTTTGTAACTTTTTGCACTTTAGGACTACTTTCTCACTTGGGTAGTGCCCTCTAGGATTCTAAGGGATATGGTAACATAGATACGTAAGTAAAACATGTAAGTAGACAATAAATTAATAAACACCTGTCTGAGATGTATCTGGAAGCCTCAAAAAAGTGTCATTGAGATAAGCAGTTGTAAGCAGGCATTTTGATCCCTGACTTATCAAACTCAAAGTGTTGTGATACAATAGAAGCAAGAAGTGCCATAAAATTGATAGAAATACTATAATTAGTGATAGTATTCTCACTTTTTTTGGTATTCTTTCAGTGCTTTTCTCTTAGGTAGATTTCTGTTACTGAGCTTACTGTCAACATCTACTTCCATCTAATGAAAATGAAATTGCTTGATGTAAAATTCTGACACATTTGTGTTCAGAGTATAAATTCACTTTGATCTACTTTTAATTGTGAGACAGTGATAAATTACTGTGCAATTATCACATTTGAAATGGCAAACTGATGCAATGACAAGTCTTTTTAGAATTTTCTTTCCACTTCTACTAATAAGTGAGCATGTGGTGGTTCAAAAATATTCTTCATTTTGTCACTGTCACAACACTATTTGTACATCTGCTGTCTTTCTAGTTTTTTAATAGCTTCCTCATTCTTTTGCCCCTGAACAGGATTTTTTTTTAGTTCTTTCATTTTTGTCTGCATTGTTACACTTAAAAAAACTGATCTGTACTACTGCAACTGGATTAAGCCCTTCTGCAGACTCGTTCAGAAATATCAGCACTGTTCAACTTGTTGCTAAACTAAATAATTTCAAATTTTTCACTTCATCTGTTACAGCTGTGCTGAGTGTTCTCACATTTATGAGCTCTTAGACTGGGCCTTGAGTTGGAATACATTGCATTTTACTACATAAAATAACTAAACTGCTTAAATCATCTGGCCTAGGATCTATGCATTACTGGACAAGAGAGATGTCTAAAAAAGCTTGAATGTAAAATTTTTAGCTTCTACAACTTTCTGGGGTGAGGATGTCTACAACCTAACAGTGCTAAGTGAAGACTTTTTTCTTTTGTTCTGTCTTAAGTTCTTGCTGCTTCTTTCCTGCTTACACTTAATTGAGAACTATATTTAGGAATTATTAAAAAAAAAAAAAAGGCAAAAATCTAGGTAAAATCATGCCTGAAAAGAACATGTTTAACTTCTACTAAAAGATCAGCATGTGCATGAAATGTTTTTCTAGGTTATTTTAAAATATGTCTGTCAGCTGAGGCCTGAGGGCGTGCTTCCCTCTTTCCGTGTTAACATTGGAGGACTAGTCCTTAAAGTGCTTGTTCAGAAATTAGGAAACAAACAGACTACAGAACTACTGGATTGAAACCCCTAGGAAATAAGCAGAGTATCTCTGGAGTGAGATATTAGTTAATCTTCATCCTTTTTGCTGAAGTGATAGGAATGTGTAGCACACCATTAATGGCGGAGAGAAAGAGGATTGTGATTCTGTAGTCTGGGGACTCATTTGGTGCCATGAATGGAATTTTCACACAGCTTTGATTTAACAGCAATTTAGAATTTATTAATACTTTGTGGTGGATTACAAGGTTACGTTGTATAACTGCTAATAGCACTTAATCATCGGCCAATTTAACATAGTGATTCAATAAAATTTGTTATAATCAATCAAAAAAACCCCTGGACATGAGTCTATTTTATTTAAAGACACGACATCCTCTCAGATTGAAGTTCTTCAGATTTAGACCCAACTGTTTTCCCAAGCAATTGACTGTTGGTCTTGAGAGTGCTCTATTAAAATGGGCCGCATTACTTTCGGCTTATCTTGGGGACATCTTTTCTTGATCTGCTATTCCCCAACAACGCTGAAGTTGTCGACCAGATAATTCTTATTCTTGGTTTATATCTAGAAAGCTTTATGAAATGTACAATTGTCACAATCTTGCTATGTATGTGCAGTGTTTAATTACAATTTTATAAATTATAGGAGTATGCATAAGTGTAGAAAATTTAGAACATATTTATAAGTCCCACTGCAAATCCAGCATGTTTCTCTAAAACAGAAACAAGGGACCAAATCCAGCATTAACAGCTCCCTGAGAAGTCATGGGAACTCTTGGTCTTCCAGCTGCTAAGTTCTTGTTTCAAGAACAAAATTCTTCTGAACAGAAAAGTCGTGAAGTCATGGGAAAGAGTCCCATTAATGGCAATCAACTTTTCCTGCAGATCTTGAAAGTCCATTGGTGGTAAAAATCACCTGTATTTGGAAAGTGTCCAGCAGTTCTAGGATTAAGCTTGTGGTATAACATGAAATAATAGACAGTAGTACACACAGTCAAGTCCACGTATGTTATTGACAAATATTTGCAGTACTTACTCCTTTACTTTATTCTGTTGTTGCAGTTCTGACACCCGCAGAGAATAAGAAACACCTGTTCGTGCTGATAATCTAAGCATAGATAAGAAAAGATTGCTGTGCCTATGGGAGATGGGATAAACTTTCCTGAGCAGTTTCTCTCTCCCACAGGAAGTGTCATAAATTCTCTAATATAGTCTAAAGAAATCACCAGCCTCTAAGTTTCATATTCAAGGTTACGCCTCATTTACTCAGGAATGTGAAAGGCTGTCAAATTATTTTTATGCTGATTGCACTCAGTTTGTATTATGAGACTTTTACATTAAAAATCTCTTAAAATGTTCGAATTAACTGAAGTGATGTTAAAATATATGGATATATACTTTAATAAAAGAACTCATGATTTGTGTAAGGCATGCTGGATGCTTCTTTAAAAAGCTTTCATTTAAATGCTGAGGGATCATAAACTGCTGTTTGTATCAATTAACAGCTCTGTGAAACAACTGATTAACCGAGAGTTTTTCCACTGGTCAAAGAGAAAAGAACATTAAAAATCTGTGTTGCTATTAGCAAGTAAATGTTAAAGTGTCTACATTGTTTTAAATCAAACATAAACGCTTTTTAATAAAAGGATTTATTTTTTAAATTGAGAATATATAGATATGTAATTGATTTAAACGTCTGCAGCTATTTATTGTCTAGCAAAAGCCTAGGATTATTTTTGCTCTCACATTTCTCATGTCTGTAAATATTTTAATGAATTCAGTGGAGTTACACTGATATAAAATCAGTCTGAGAAGAATGTCAGGCCTCTAGATCAGAAGAAATTTAAATCAAATTCAAGTGCTAGTTTTGGTTTTCTGAATGTTTAGGATCACTTATAAGGATTTTATTCATACCATATACAACTTTGAACAAATAATCTTATTACATCAGTAACTAAATAGAGAAAAACTTTTATATTTTTCCAGTATAGAGGCCTGAAAAGTGAGGCTTCAGACATTTCAGAAGTGAAATTAAAATATTAAGAAATATTAACAGCTGGAGGAAGAATAGTGATTCTATAATGTGCTCTTGGCTGTTACCACCAAGGCACCTGTTTTGAAAGGTGAAATATAGAGAGGTTACAATGAACTTGCTATGAGTCAATATTTTTGAGAAAATAAGTGAAAATTAAAGGCAGTAAGTGCTTGGGAAGAAACCAACAACCCAAAATAGAAATTAAAAAGAGCAAATGAGGAATACATGAAGATGACTTCTTAAGTACTTTATGAATCTGAAAACAGCATGAGTGATTAAGTGTGGAAACAGAACCTTACTGCTACAGTGAGTGGGATATATCTCTCCTAAATTACATGTCTGAAATTCGGAAGTCTAGCAGTGAATTGCTTGCCCTAGGCTCCTTTTATAGTCAATAGAGAAATCTAGACATCTCTGGAGGGTGATTCGTCTCTGACTAAAATAGACATCTGAGATAGGTCAAATGAATTGCCCTCTAGAGGTGCCTTTTTCTCTCCAGTTCAAACTTAGATGTCTAATTTTTAAATGTCTAAAGCCAGGTGAGATGAATCCTGCTTCAAATCATCTTGATCTTACATTGTTCCTCCTTAGAACAGTTGAACAGGCATTAGTAACAGAAAATCCCTAAGGTATGTCACAGTGTAAATACCCAGTACTGACCAAGAACTGAAGAATAATGCAGTTGGTTGACTCTGCAATTAGTGTTTTAGCCAATGTTTTTAGTGTAGAACTTTACCAAGTCTCTGTGACTTGTAAAGCCTCTTACACATTACTCACAAGAGGACGTCTGGTGGAATGTGCTCTTCTTGGTGCCCATTAAAGTGTTGTGAAGTCCTGGGTTAGTGCTAAACAGGACATGCTCCTCTTGCTCGGTATTTGAGATTTGACTACGTTGTTGTCTGCAGTGTTATGTCCATAAAATCCTGACAAATTGAGTCAGGATTTCCTTTAAATATTTCTAATTCTTCCTTTTGTATCCAGAGAGTCTGTAGAAATCATACTTTCAGGTTGTTCCCTTGTAATTTTTTCCTCATTTTCTGGAAAAGGGAAAGCAGGATCTTGTAGGTAACATGTTAGACTGCAACCCAGTTGAGAGTTTAATCCCTTTCACTATAGTCAGAGGGTGAGACTTATGATTTGTTTTTTTTTTTTCTTCTGGTCTCTGTATCCGCTCAAAAAGTAAGTTCTGTAGTTCAGACTGTCTAGTATAAGGTGCACACACAATACTGGAGTCACGAGTTTGGGAAGAGTCTTTACTGTGGCAAACTGTAATATATTTCATGGTAGTTAATATTACACTCTTAGGACATAACGGATATCATTTACTCATAAAACCAGCCCTTCACTGATTCTTTTGTTACTTTTGTAACTTCATGTGATTTTAATTTCTAGCTTACAAATTGGTGCGGATTTTCTTACCATTATTTATTATCTTACTTGCAGTTAATCTAATACAAAACATTCCTTTTCCTTCATTGTTCTAGAACCTGGAACCAAAGATCTTCATGGGACTGTAATGCCTAACACAGTTATCCTTGGAACGCCCTATCTGCCTAATTTAATGAACACACAGATTGCTTTCTGTTGGTTTTCTAGCATCTTGATGATGCTTTTTCATGACCACAATGTCAAACTAAAATAGAAGGTTTAAAAAGTTACTATTTCTGCATTTTTTCTTAGAAATGATAGTGTATTTATTTAGGTCTTCTGGGAAACTCTGTATAATAAACGAAAAGACAAAACCTAACTTAAAAAAAATAGAATACTTCCATAGAAGAAAAATATGGTTTAGTAATTTTTAGTAACCTATTTTGGATTGCATTTAGAAATGAATAAGCATATAATATGTGCATATCAAATTAAATATCATTAAATTGTATACATAAATTAATTAAACAGTTGGGAAATTGAATTTAGCAAGGGATCACTGGCTCTAAACTACTCCGTTCTACCTTGGGCTAAATTAAAAGGTAACCACTTGATGTTTTGATATCTCATTAGCAAAACTACCTTTACCACACACTAATCTATTTAAATCATAGAAAAGAGCAAATGCTAAAAGTGTGTGTAAAGGATTTGCTGGAAATATAATAGATCTAATCTGATAGGAAAATAGAACTTGAAATGACAACTGGATTTGTAATTATTGGAATGAAAAATAAAGAAAAGCTTGGTCTTTTGTATTCTTTTTGAGAAATGTTGATGGGTCATTTATTCAGGGAATGAATATACTATTGGTCATTCTCAATATTGCAATGCAGAAAAAGAAATGGAAGAAAAAGGAAAATTAGGATGAAGAAGAAAAAGGAAAATTAGGATGAAGAAGAAAATGTAGGTGCTTTATTCACTTGATGTTTTTGTGCCATTAGACAAAAAAAAAAAAAAAAAAAAGAAATAAAGAATAAAATCTATTGTTTGCTGGCTTATTGGTTCAACATGTGCCCAGCACACATTCAGATCCTATTTACCTTGTGGTAAATCCATATGACCAAGATGCACAGAGAGAGACTTTGAAATTAATTGCATACCTGATACGAAAAAGATAAGTGCATGAGAACAGTACAATAAAAATCATTTGCACAACATGCAGCTGTAGGTTCTTGATTTTCCTAAGTGCTTAATTTCTGCATTCTTTTGTAATATTTGCCCCTATAATCTGGCTTCTTTCTTGCAAAGCATCTAGAGTTATTTGTAATGAAGTCATACATCAAATTTAATTTACCGTTGTTGGCAAGTCTGACAGACTGTGCTCCATCTATAACCTCAATTACTACTCAGTTTATTCTAACAAAGTTGGTCACAGTATCTTTTTTTGACTTTTTTTAACTTGGACCATTTGGAGAGCATCTTGTGATCTGGATCTCTGCCCTGACTGGAAGCAGCGAGTGGAAATTTAACTGATCTATATTGTAGGACTTCTCTCCCTGAGGTGTCTTTGTAAAAACTCGTCTGCTTACAATGAATTCATCTCCATTGTTGTGTTAATGATGTTCTTCTTTGTTCCTGACTGTTAGGTGTTTGTTTGTTTTTCAATCTGCTTTTGCCTTTTAGACCATTGGAAATACCCGTCATGTATTAAATCAGAGCCATTTCAGACAGATTCCCATTACACCTAGATTTTTGAGTGAATGCATAAACAGCACAATCAATGTTGTTGTTAAAACCTTCTCTCTACCACTTCAAGAAAATGAAAATCCCATCAAAATGGAAATATTCCAAGCCTAATGTTCTCTGTGGGCGGCCAACAGTAAGATAAATTTTCCTTACATTAGGAGCATTTCCCAGGGTTTTCCAGCTATATTTTAGAATTTGCCGAATGACATGCCAACATGTATTTCAAGATTCACACAAGTACAATTTTGTAGTTAATCCCCTTTCTCAGAAAATGATAAATGCTATATTGGTGGTTCCAAATTTTAACACATCTTGTTTATCAGCACAGTTGGACTCATTTGTTGTAGTGGCTAATGCTAACACCAGTCCAATTACACTAGATTTCTATGTTATTATCATGCCCATTCATATTGAGAAGTTACAATGAGGAGAAAAAACACTAGCATGATTCTTGAAGACTCAGTAACAAAGCTGCATAATCAGTTGTGATCATGCTAGACCGGGTAAATATTCAAAATATATTGTGGAATTCTTTCATCTGGCGTTCAGTTTCATAAGTATTGACCATTCCAAGTGGTTTTAGTGGTTCTAGTCCTGACTTTTCCTTGACTAACAGAAAAATAAGTGACACTTCAGGTATCGACACGTAACAAACTACAAAGATTTAGGCTATGATTCAATCTGCCCAATTTCAGTTTTTTACATTATAAATTTATAATTAAGAATTTTTCTTAGTGGTGAAAGAAAAAATGAATCATACCATAAACCTACTATGAGATATGTATCTCAGTGACTACGTATCAGTGGAGATGCTTCTTTGTTTCCATTGATTGTCACATAAGTCTACATAGATAGCTTAGGAGACGCCTGGCATTATTAAACTGAATTTTATGTGCAATACCCAACAATACAGGCAATTTTTTGAGATTATACTGTACATGCAAAAGCGTAGGAATTTCCACACAAAGGAAACTCATGTAAATTAGTGTTGAATATGGACATTTCTGTAGGTCCTCATTTTAGCTTGTATGAAAATCTGTAAATATCTACCTACTACACCTATCCATAATAGTCACCAGAGTATTTAATAAAAAACTGTTCACAAACCTTGACTATTCTTCACACAGAGAAGGGGTAAAATACGAGTAATCGCTGACACTGATATTTTGCTCTTGATGCTTTCACGTATGTGCAATAAGCCAGGTGCTGCATTCTGCTGGATTGTAATACTAATATTCCTTCTTCAACTGAATATCTGGCTCTATTTTTTGGGCTCTGGAATAAAAATAACCTAGAAAATCAAGACATTTACTGAATCAGTAAATCTGTGAGCATCTGGTAAAGACTGAAGCAAAAAAATTCTGAAGATCAAGATTATTTTATCTCTTGCAGCTTGGCCCTGTTTGTGATTTGCCCTGAGTGAAGTGTCTGTACATGCAAGAAATACATTGACTAACATTTTATAAAACTTAGAGAAGAAGAATACTTTTAGAAATGAAAGCAATTTAAACTCTGCTTTAAGAATATTACCTATTGTGACATTTACAATATAATTGCAAAAACTGTCTTCAAAGTAGGAAGTTTGCTGTGCTTTACTGGTCAGATGCTTTGGTCAATTTTCATTTTATGCACTCTGTTGATAGTTGAATGCACCATTTTTTTATACCTCAGCTTTACTACTTTTCATATTTACTTGTGCATGAAGGATGAACTTTTAAATTTGAATCTATTTTCTACTCCCTAAGAAAACATCTGTATTTAACTGTACATTTAACTGTAGCCCTTCTGTTTTCCATCTACTCTCTCTCTTTGAATACCAGCTTTATTGGGCAAGAGTTACACTTTTGTACATAAATGGATAGTAGCTAGCACATTGCAAATTTTTGCAGTGGTAAAAATTAAATAGTAATAAAAATAATTATAATAATGACAGTGATGATTACAATAACACAGGACAAATCTTTTATTATGGAATGGTTATGTTGGCATTTATATTTACATGCAATCTTACTATTACTTTGAAGGCTAAAATCAGCTAAAGTGACAGCTACTCATTATCTTGACACTAACACAAAATTGTACTGACATAATGCAAGAGTAAAAGGTATCTTCAGGCATACTGAAGCTGGATGGGAAGAAGAAGAGCAATGTTAAATTAGCCTGTGTTTCACTGATCATAAGTAGACGTTGGTTGTTAAAACCTGGCAAAATTCAGAGCAAGAATAAGATTGCATTGCCATGCAATTTTATACATTAGATTGGAATATTCAGAATTATGTGCATAAGATCTATAGATCCTTTTGAAAGCTAGACTGTATTTTCACAGGCCTAATCAAAATAGAATGGCAACTGAGCATGTATTTAAAAGATCATAATGATTAACATCCTGCTGAACATCAAAAGAGTTAATGGGTTTTAGCCACAGGTTTGACTAATTTAGTATGAATTTGGCTGTCTTAAATTCAGAAGGCTTGTCAGTGAAGACAGGAGACAGCGAAATGACCTAAAAGGTATTAATTATCTTTCTGTGGCCCTATTTTAGTCATCAAGTTTAGACTGGAATAGTGTCTGTAAAGGAGATAGCTACCTCTCGGCAAATAGGAAAAAGTGAGAATAATCTACCTAAAAATATTAAAAGAAATCTTTTTCCAAATAATCTTAGACCTATTGTTGGGTGGTCAGATTTGACAAAACAAATATCATGAATTGTCTTGTCCAGAAACTATACAGTGATTTCAAAACAGTTAAATTATG
Source organism: Caloenas nicobarica (assembly GCF_036013445.1). NCBI lineage: Eukaryota > Metazoa > Chordata > Aves > Columbiformes > Columbidae > Caloenas > Caloenas nicobarica. The sequence continues at coordinate 29,195,319 of NC_088246.1, read as the reverse complement.
GAAGAAAAAGTTTTATATGGGCTGTTCTTTAATGTTTTGCTACAGTGAATACTGTCTGAGCAAAGGGAGGATCATACTGTGAAACCACTAATGCTGCTAGGTAAAATAAAAGACAGTTTAAGTAGGTTTCAAAATGCTAAAAAGCCAGTAACTTCTTATACTTCATATTAGACCTGAAGCTTTTAAGGTGGATTTCGCAACATTTGCTAAATCTTTCACCCATGAACTGGTGAAGCTGGTAAAACCTAAGGTAAACTTTTAACTGTGCTGAGTAAGAGTAATTAATAGTGATGTATCAAGGAAAATTCTAAATCAGTGGTAATTGGAATGACAGGCAGGGCTTTGCTCCAACACTTCATTAAACTTCTATTTTTATGTGGATTTCTTCATTTCCACTGGAATGAACAAGTCAGTATGCATGACTTATTCTGCAATGAACTGATGAATTTTTCTAAGTGCATTAAAATGAGCTGTGTCTTCTGTTAATCCAAAGACCCCCTACCCATACATATGGCGATAAACCCTCTGATGTACATGCAAGAAGGCAGGATAATGGGCATGAAGGACAATCATATATGTATGCATATAAATATATATTTTTGCTTGTCAGTAATAACTCTGAACTGCCTACAGCATTCACAGTGCCTCTTAAAAGTCAGGTATTGTATTGAATTTAAAATTCTCTTATGCTGAGCAGGAAAGGAAAAAAAATCAAACACTTTCTGAATTGGGCCCAAATATCCAAGGTTAATTTTCTGAGAAAGCTGCAGTAGCTAGATAAGGCCATCCCCTGCAAATTAGTTTTGCCTGCCTGGATTACAGCTAAATTTATGCAGCTTGCCTTATCCTTTCAGAAGCGCCTCTGAAGTGTCGTAATTAACTGGCACACATAAAGTGAGCAAATTTTCTGCTTGGTGGCAGCCATTCCTCATTTCATCTCAGTTCTAACCCAAATGGAAAGGTAGTTTCTTATTTTTACCGTCAAAAAAACCCCCACAACCCACCAATATTTTTACAAGAAGTCTTTGAAAACAAACATGAAACAGCTTCAGAACAGAGTGAGAGTTTTAAAGAGCACAAATACTGCTGAGGGAGCAGAGTGGTGATTTTGCATAATAGTAAATAAAAAATAGAAGATGGAGATTGCGTATACATATAAATATATATGTGTGTATATATATAGGTATACACACACAGATTTAGCTCCCAAAATTTTACAGTTCACTAGAGGTTTTCTGTCTCTTTCCTTTCTATTAAGATCCACTTCCAAACTATAGGTTAGGAAGAAGTAGATGTGAAATATGCAGTTTTCTATTTTAACATAATAGTGGGTATTTTCTGGTTGTCTCTGAATCACTCGTGAATTCCTGTGTCTTTTGTTAAGAAAGGTCAAGAGCATATTAAATATTTTAATGTAATTTTCCTTCTTGCTGATTAAAATGTTTTATTATTGTAAAAGGAAAAATAATATAATTGAAATAAATCCCCATTGTCTATATTTGAACTAAACCTGGCACACATATGTAAGCTTGGTGAAAACAGTGTAGACTGGACAAAATTTAATCCCAGACTATGCTAATTTCTTTCCTTTTCTGGATAGATTTTCACCAATCTTGTTGTTGTTGTTGTTGTTGTGGTTATCAAGATTTTCTGCTGTTGTAATATTTTATACTTTCTTGCTCTATTTTTCACGTATATTTCCCATTTGTCCCATTGTTTACTCATTCCAAAGCCTGTCAAATAATTTGATAACTTTTAACGTATTTTTGTAATATAAGTAAATACTTTCTCCTCTCGTCTCCCTCCAATTCCTGTGTTATGACCACCTGTAGAATTCAGTGAGAATATTTGTTTGCTGAGAATTCTGATGATGAATTTCTGCTGTGCAGTATCCGACAGTGTTTGGATTTTTTTCCCCCTGTTTTCCCATTTAGCAAAAGTAATTTTTAGGTTTGCTATCAAATCTTCATGTTATCCGTTTAGAGTGTTGCAGACAGAGCATTCAGTATATTACAAACCATTGTGCACTCAAGTACCTCCATTTCAGCTAGTCTAGCTTCGTGGAAAGCTGTATTTTTGCTTCCTGAAAATTGATATTAGAGCTCAGCTGGGAATTTTCTACAATCTATTTTTACTCAGAAGTTTCAGCTATGTCAAATATAAAGCTCTTACTCTGCCGGTAAGTAGATCAACAAGTATACTGCAGCATGCTAGTTTTACAGAGCACACTCCATATAGCAAATCTCGCAACAATTGAGTAATGGCAGCAGGAATCAAACAGCCAAATTCTGCTTTCAGCTAGACTGGATTAAATCCAGAGCAAATCCACTGACCTCTGTGGAATTACTTCAGATTTAGGGTAGTATAACAGTTAAGGAGAATGTGTCCCTTCCTATTTTCACCATAGTTCTAACAGCTACTTATAGCAGAGATTCCTGGGCAGTGAAATGACTGTCAATGGACTTGCAAGAAGAGAACATGACATGAGCCTGTTGAATTTTTATTTGCTTAATCATCAAGTGATAAAGATGAACATTATTACTGTCTTGACCAGAGTGAAATATTTTGCCTACGAGGGCTGCCCTGTGGAGAAGACTGTTATGTAAAAACAGGGAAAGTTAAAGAAATGTTAAAAACATGTGCAATTGGAAATCTCTAAATGAGCGGAGTGAAATCGAAGACAGATAGGTTTGAGCAGAAACTAAGACTTCATCAGGAAAAGCCTAGCGAGTAGAAGCCTAATTATTCGTAAGAATTTTACAGAGATTAATTGGTCTTTAACCAGGAAACCCATTAGAAAACACTAAGAATTAATTTCTGTGTACTTCAGGATTAAAAAGAATTGACTAAAGAACAAGTTATAGGAACCTAAGAAAAAGGAGATGGAAAATCTGAGGTTCAGTCATGCTGGCATTTACCCCACATCCTTGGTATCCCAGTAAATTGCCCGGGTAGATTCTAAAAGATCTCTCGGTGCTATGAGAAAGTATTTCAAAACTTTTTGAGTCACAAGTAACATGTAGCCAAAATCACTGTGCAAAGACAAAAACTAAAGCAACGTACAGCTTACTGTAGTCAAACATCTCTTTCTCTTCCCACCACTGGACTTGCAGGAGACATCTGTAGTGGAGAATAGATGATTGATCATTAAAATTTGAACATCTGTCAAAAGAAAACTGCATTTATTTTTATAGGACACCAGTGAAAATCATCTATACATTTACTAAAATTATTAGATAGTGTCCTGCTTTCTCCTGGGATAGATTTAGTTTTCTTCCTAATGGTTGGTATAGTGCTGTGTTTCGGATTTAGGATGCGAATAATGTTGGTAACACACTGATATTTTAGTTGTTGCTGAGTAGTCGAGGACTTTTCAGTTTCTTATGCTGTGCCAGGTGCACAAGAAGCTGAGAGGCAGCAGAGCAGGGACAGCTGACCCACACAGGTGAAGGGGATATTCTGTACCATATGATGTCATGCTCTGTATATATCTTGGAGGAAGGTGGCTGGGGGAACTGCTGCTCAAGAGAAAGCAAGCAACTGTGTGAATACTTAGTTGCCAGCTGGGTTTAAACTACGACAGATAGTTTTGAGAAAACATAGCCTTCAGGTGTTTTTGAGTGTTTTTTTCCTCTGTTTTTCTTCATTGTCTCTAATTTTATTTACGTTAACTTCCCTTCTTTATATGTGTTGTCTCTCCAATCTCTATTCTTGTCACTTAATGCTAGTCTTTTTTCTTATTTTCCAAGTGTGCATTTTTCTTCCTTATTTTTTTTTTCCACAATTTCCATGTGTCTGTTTATATTTGCGATTGCTAGCATCACTATTGTTACTACCATGAGATTTCATTACACATACATGGTAGACTGGAATCAGTAGCTTCTCTTAACATGTTCACTCATAGACATATTTATTGGAAAGGGAATATTTATTTGTACTGTTTCATTTCAGGAAAAAGATGAGTGGGAATGATTGGACAATCTATGTTGCTGATGATCCATTACAGCAAACCATCTTTTCTGCTAATGCATGTGCTCTTTAACAAAAAATGAAGAAAGTAGTACAGTCAGAACATCTGTGTAATTACAGACATATTCTTGCTAAAATAAATATGAAGGTCTTAGAGTGTACAGAAGAGAGTGTGCTACCTATGTTTCCATAGTGTCTTTCATTTTCCACTGCTCCTGGTTATAAATACAGTAAAGACAAACCTAAAAAACCTTCTAAAATAATACTGGTGTTGCATTGTCTGTGGATTTTATGCAAATTTGTGGGCTCAGTTAATTGTTCAATATCCCATACCTTGAACAGCAAGAATTTTGTTGCAGGAAATTAACCGATACTTTGTGAATGATCATTTAATCATAGTAATAATTATTCTTTTAAGTCATTGTAGTATTTACAAACTCTACTATATTCTTTTGTAAAACCACAGGACTAGTTTATAGCAATACAATTATTTGTTTCTTACACCTTCATTTTTTTGGTATAAACAATATTTTTAAATTGATACATTTCTTTTCTCAGATTTGTATGGACTATATGTAAGACTTGATAAACATTAAATTAAAGAGGCTTTGCATTTCTTTTCATTTTGATACCAAAATCCATAGGATGATCTCTCAGAAATGTGTTTTGGATAATACGATTATGTATGTTTATAAAAGTAAGTAGATTTAATAACAAGCATCTTTAAAAATACCAAAGTGAAGATATTGCTGTGATTTGTCAAGGCTTTTCACTGATGAATCTTTTTTTTTTTTTTTTTACAAGTCTTAGCCATCCAGTTGCTTCTATTGAATTTAAATTAAACCTTAAATGAGGAACTGATACATGTATAAAACTAATGAATAAAAATCCTGTTTACCAATTAGTTAAATCCAATTAAAGCTTAAGCTGATAATTGTATAAACCTCTGGTATGAAAAAGAATAAGTGTGCTCAGAGCTGTTGTCTACAGTATGTGTTGGAATGTATTTTTATTGGCAACTTGTTACTGTACTGAGACGTTGAGTAAAATGCTAATGTAACTGTGGTAAATCACTGATATTTAAGTCAGGACTAGCAGTTGCTTATTGTCGATACTGTGTTTTCCAACAATAGAACATCCACAAATCTAAGGGGAAAAATGGTGTTCAAAAGTCAGCATGGGTATATCTGTTAGCAACAGGTCTCACTATGAAAAATGTGTCATTTTCAGAAGCCGCAATTCTATGCTAGTTATCTGGAAGATTTCTCTCCTGGAAGGCAGATCAGATCTGGATAGCTGGATGTGTTATAATACAGTGCAAAATTCATATTTCCTCAGTTGTGATTTGATCCTTTCTCACTTCCAGAATTTGTTTTGACAAAATAAATGTTCCCTTCTGTTTTCACAAGGCACGGAGCCCAGGCAGGTAGTAGGCTTTTCACAGACCAAAGTTCATAAATGGTAGTTTACAGACACAGGATATAAACTCTCAGTTGCTGAATTTTGGACTAGTTTTGAAGGTTTTCCTGGATTATATAAAATTAACTCACAAAGGTATATCGTAGTTCTGTTGCTCCACAATATGTTTCACTCAGCAATAAATAGTTTTTATGCTTGAATTTCACCAGCATCTTTGATATTTTCTAAAGTTAAAGATAAAAAAAAAAATCCCGGTTGTAAAATTGTTACAATGGCATTATGGTAAAAGAAAGCAGCGAAGTAGTACGTGCAATTATTCCCTATCTGCTGCATCCTCTGTTAACTGAGGGGTGATTAAGACTAGAATGAAATGCATTTTGTTACATCTGCACCATAATCACAGAGCTTCTCCTTTAATTTAAATACTCAATGGAATAACTGCCTGAGAAATGCTACTCAGAATTATTGCTGTTCCTATATAACAGAGTTCACACAGTCATGGCTTCATTAGTGAAGCAGAATGATGCCACTTTATTAAATGCATAATATTAATACTGATAAAAAGAAAAGCTGGGTGAATGAATATAGGACCCTATGCCACTGTTGCCATTATTTCTTTTTTCTTTGCGATCGCTCTCATTTTCATTACTTAAACTCCTGCAGACTGGGCTACAGGACCACCACTCAGGTGTTGTAGGAAATATTTTTCTCTATTTGGGGGAAAAGTAAGGACAGCAGAAGGCTGCTGGTGCATTTTGCAGGTATACAGATGATGACAATTCTTAGAATTCAAGACAGTTCTTTAGAATTTGCAGTAGGAAGAGTCCCTTGGACCTAAAATGGCTTTTCCTTTCTGTATTTCCCTCTGCCATGGAGTGGAGGATTTGCTTTACTCCACTAATTTACTAATCAACACAGCTGATTTGAAGCAGGAATTGCTGGAAGTTGTTAACTTGTGATAGCTACCTTCAGTGTATAGAAAATTAAAAAAAAAACCCAGTTCTCTTTCTCTGTGGAAGGGGAAAGGGGCGAGCTGTGAGGCTGAAGAGGCAGCAGGTCTGCAGAGGTGCCAGAGGTGTCAATAGTGGAGCAATTCCTCCTTCTGTTCCCATTCTTGTAGGGACTATCCCTTGCTTTCTTAACTCACTCCTATCTCCTTTGTCTTTTCACCCTATATGGTGTTTCTGCGTGCTAGATTTACACTCTTTGCTATCTGCTAAAGCCAGTCCTATTCAGCTCTCAGTACTACATTGCTTTAGTAACCTGCACTTGACCATTTTGCATCTGTGATTATAATCCCCAGGCATTGTCCTGTTCTTTTGCCTTCATGGCCTCTGCCATGATCTTGCTCTTTATTTTTGGGGTCTCTGCTACTAAGAGAAACTGATGATGGTGTGGCTGCCTCACAAAGGATTGGTGTACTATCCACCTAAGGCCTCATTTGATTATTATTTAAAACAGACAGTTGTCAAACAGTGGTTATCTCTTTTGATGATTACGAGCCCATGCCCTAATCTATTAGATGATCAGATATGATGTAAATGTGTGTTGTTTTGTGAGTGGGTTTTTGTATTGTTGTGGTGTATATATATATATATATATATATTTTTTTTTTTTAAAGAAAGAAAGTTAAAACAGTATACAACATATTAGCACTTGGGAGATTTGTGTTTGGCTTCCAGGTCCTGGGCAAGCTTTTTAAAACTAAGATATTCCTCAGTTTCTTATTTATATATACCCTGTATTGTCACATATGTTTTTAGTATTACACTCCAAGCTTTTTGATACAGTCAGCCATGCACTACGATAGTGCAACAGGGCACCTGAATATTATAACTGTAACAATAAATATTCAAAAATTAAATAAAAAACTCTTTGACTTAGATATAGATGGAAAATATTTTTTCAGTAGTATCTATGAAGTGCCAAACTAGATATTCCTCTAAAACCATTTTATTTCAACAAACCAAGTCTCAGCTTTTTTCTTAGATGCTCATAAGAGACCAATATTTAAGTATATGTTCCTCACACATTATGACAGAAAGGATTATCAGAGAAAGAAAGTGGAAATAAAAAGTTCCATTACTTTTAAGTGTTTCATTTCTTAAGTCGGAAGGATAGAAATAAATTACATGGAAAAAAAAAATAGGACCAATGGCACTTCCTTGTCATATTAGCAAAAGACACATAGGGTTGGTATACTATTAAGCAAAATGCTATTGCCATAGAGATCTATGGCAAAACATTCATTTGTCTCCCAGAGTCCAGCTTTTGCCCATCATTTGTGAATATCAAACGAAAACAGTAGGGACAGAGAAACTTTCACTGGAGTTTTCTTTGGAGTTATGTTTTTGAAAGTAAGACGAGTGGTTTGACAATTCAGAGAAGCCTTAGCATTGTTCTGTTGTGTACAATTCAGTCTGATAAATAGCTTGAGCTTGCAATGTTAATATAGATAGCTTTGATTATGTCATATTGTTTCAAGACTAGCTATCAAAATGTTTGTGTGACAGAAATATTTATTAATAATAAAGCAAAAGGCTCAAGAATGTTCTATTTGAAAATTACACATGAATGTATGCTATCAGTGGAGAGTATATAAATATCTTGGGCGAATATTGTGCAGAGAAACTCTATTCCTTTCTCCCTCTTTTTCTAAGAAGACAATTTGTGTTGTGTTAGTGCATTTATAAGTATAAAAACTTAAGCCATTCTGAAGTTATTCCAAGTCTACCTTCCAAGGAGGGAGGGCAGAGAAGGCTTAGTTCTTAGATAAAAAGGCTGGTGTTTTCAAGCTGCAGGAAAACATCCCCAAACAAAACAGTGTTCCAAGGGAACAGGGGTCTTATTGCTTCAGAACAGCTCTCAAAATTGCTCTTGCAATGGTTCAGAGTTTAGAACATCTCCCTGCCATTCCCTCCATCCTTGAGAAGGAACTTGGAAGAACCTAAAATACGTGGCTGGCCAAGAATCCATCTTTTAAATTTCATCCTGAGGGTCATGGGTAAGATCCTTCTTTTGGATCCCTAGGTATTTGTAAGACAACTATAAGTTTAGCTAGTAGCTAAACTACTGTTATGGTTAGTCAAGAGAAACAGGCGCTTGTAAAGCACAGTTCATTTGGTCTGTTTTAGATGCCCACAAGATTAATTACACTGAGAACTGTTTATCTAGAGAGACTATAATGTAATTCAGATGCAGACATCTATATGGTAAATGTGTAAAGTTCAGTAAGACAAATCCTACTAAAGGTTGAGCACCTAAATCCTACTAGTCTTTAAGCTTTTTACTTGTTATTCCATTATAATCTCTAGAATCAATGTCCAATGGCCAATGCTATTGCTTCATAAGCATTACACTGCTACTGGATCATGCCTGACTATCTAAATCCACTGGAACTTCTGACATATAGAAGAATCATTACAAATGCACATCAACAGCCAAATTTCTGAATTTTTTAAACAAGCACATTTCTCCAACAAACAGAAAATCAGTAGGTGATCACTATTGGGCCACAGAATAATTACTTTTGATTTGGTGAATTTTTTCTCTAAGCTTGTAATTGAAGAACAAAAATCTGTGGTAGCTCACTTTCTGCAAATTAATAATTGTGCAGTTCAAAATGAAGGTCATTGATGGCACAACTAATACACGCATTTCCTTTATAAAAAATATTTGGGCAGAGGCAAGATGAAGTAGTAAACATAATTAAACAAACTGAGATTATCCACTCTCCTTTTACTGTAGAGAAGACAAATGACCTTTCAAGCCAAAGACCTGAACCTTTAGCTATTAAGCAAAAAAGGAGCTTGCCTTTTATAATTAAGCTACTGTGTCACAATCTGTTGAGGGCAAAGATACATTTGTACACTTACTATAAAGCCAAACAGTAATTAGAGGTGTGGAAACCATCAAAAAAGGGGGAAGTGCTTTCACAAGAATTAGAAATATTTCTTTTCCACTTTCACAATAACTCAATCTACTCAATCTGTAGTTAAATAAAACAATTGCGCATTTGGAGGGAGCCTGCTATGAAGAGATGATTTGCAACTAAACGATATGGGTTCGATAGCTTTAAAAAAAAATGCCTCTCCCTTATTTTTTGCTTTATCTGTGATTTTTCTTTTCTGCAGAAGCCATTAAATGAAAGTCTGATTTCCAGCTAGCTTAAATGGGGCAGTAGAAATCTTCAAAGTACTTTCATGGCGGCTTCAGGTCAAGATAGAAAAAAACCAAGCTAGAAATTCTGAATGTCCAGGGATGTAACAGCTTTTTTACATTTCCTTGATCTATATTTTTATTTCATACTGGGAAAGAAGTATTAGGAGAGGTTTTCAAGGTAATGAATAGGAATTAGGACTTATATGTCTCGCTGTCCTTTGTGCTTCAGAAAATATCTCCCCCAGTGTATCTGAGGCTTGTTCCAGCTTCCACTGAGATCAGTGAGTCTCATATTGATTTTTAGGGAGAGATGGATCGGGTCCCTGTCACATTAGCTAAATCCTGACTAGACCAATATGTGTATGAACTGACAGTGATCACCTGAAGATGAAATGTTAGCTTTAAAAACCACTATGCTCTCTCTTCTATGGCAGAAAGGAAAACCAAAAAAGTCTGCATGTATAAGGGAGAAATAAGGTACTGCTGGCAGTTCTGAGCCTGTACAATTAGTTTTGATCTTCACTCTACCAGTCAAGCAAAGATATAAAATCATAGTTAGTGTGTTTCTGCACGTAATGAGATAAGTGGAAGTTTTTAGTTAGTTAGCCATTCAGAGCAGACATTCCTACTGACCTCTTGCAGGAAATAGGTTCTTGATGGAATCTCATATTGATTGAGCTGCCAGACACTAACTGATAGCCAGCCTTTGAAGGATACAGTTTTAAGAAACCTTTCACAATTCCTTGTCATGTGGTTAGACCTCAGATATCACGGAGGAGAAAAAATGATAGAAATTGAAGTAGTATCATACACATTTCACTTTCTCATTAGGACCAAAATGAAACAAGTGGGATCAAAACGCTAACATCGAGCTTTGGTTTTCGAACAGAGAGGGCACTGACTATGTATTAGGACAAGGAGACATTTGTTGTACATTGATCAGCATCTAATCTGTGCTGTTTGTTGGGCAGGTTGGCCAGATGCCAGATCTTATTTCTGACTATTGACATTTTACATCTTAAGGACGTAGCAAAGTTTTGAAATTGCTTTTAATGTTCTGCATTGAAAACATAAGATATCCTAGTAAATATTCTTCGTAGGAGTTCAAAAAGCTAAGAACTAGAAGAAATAAAAAGTGTGATAACAAGATATGACATCAGAATACGTATGTCCCAAATATATATATATGTGTATGCACTCCCACTGACATTAAAGAAAACACATCAGTAGAAATTATTTTGGATCTTGATTGGAAACTACTTATAAAGATACATCACAGTACCCAATGCTTCTTAGGATAAAAAGAGAAGAAACTCTGTCCAGTTTTTAATAGAACAGGGACTAGATTAGAAGTCAGAGATATTAAATCATGCTTTCAAGGGCAACTTTTCAGAAAAGGAGTTTTACCAGAGGAAGAGTGCATAAGAAATAAAATGTAATTTGAACTCATTATGATTTCATATGGAGATTTGTAGTAATTCCCTAAAATGTTTAAATTTCCCAAACATTTTTATTTTATTAAAAAGGTTTAATTTGTGAGACATAAACTCTGGTATATGCCAAAATCTAATTGCACTTCGCATGGCAGTGATGGTTATAGAGAATAAAAGCAGAACACAAACCTTAATCTTAAATTGAAATAGACTCCTTACAATAATTTTAAAATTGGTCAAAAGTTGAAAGAAAAACCCCTACTATCCTTAAGAAAAGAATGTGGATTTTTTTACTTCAGTCTGATTCTAAAGCTGATGTTTTTCATTACTTAAAAATATTTAGAAAGTCCTTTAACAGAACAGTGATTTCTCTCAAACTTTGTTTTTCTTGAAAAATTTCATAAATTGCAGTTTATGTTAGCTATATTAATTCATTAAAAATATATTCTCTTAATCTCATTGCATTACCAGTGATTCATCATCCATCTGAATATATTCCAAGGAGACAAAAGCAGGAAGTGGATGCTGAGCAGTCCATTAACAGTTATTTAGATAAACAGATTCGAGGAACTACTGTATTTGAAGGAAGAAATTTGTGGTAAATGATTACTATATTGGAAGAATATATTAAACAGTTTGTGGGTCATTTCTAACCCTTAAAGAATCCAGATCCCACAGCCTGTTTAGTAGAGATAGATACTATGTTCATATAGAACAGCTTGTAGTATAAGGGTAAATTTTTAATACTTACCAGTTTGAGCAGGCAGCTCTAATTTGGGTATAGGCCAGAATGAACAGCAAAGCATGGTATCATTCTAGTGGTTTGATTAAATAGATTAAAAATGAGGACACTGGTAGAAACACTAGCAGTTCAGAAGTATCAAGAAAAGGCATTTTTTCCCTTTCTGTGACATGCAGTTTCACTTTAAGTAAGAAATTGTTTTGCACTCTGTTTTTTGCAAGGACCTGTCTAGTGATTGTGCACCATCAGGATCATCATGGTCATATTTCCTTGCAAAACAGGGAAAACTAAGTTTTAGCTGTTTCTAGTTAATTTCTACCTTGTTCTGTTTTGCACTTTTGCTTTTGAAGTAAGCATGTGGTTCTATTAATGAGTTTGGTATCTGGATAGAGGCAGCTACAACTGGGAATTCTGCAACCTTTGCATACTGTGGAGCGGTGTTTGTGGGCTGAAACACAAATTACTACCGAAGTTCTCTTCAAGACGGGACTGGAGACAGGCAAGACCTCTGGAGTGTGGCTTCGTCTTTGGTCAGGCTGTTCCACATCTTTACATAACAGGTGGCATTAATGGATGTCACTGTTAGAAAACAGGATAATGTAGCATCTGTTTGATATCTTCAGATTTCTGAAGTAATTCAGTTTTGAAATGAATATGACCATTTAACTCAGATGATGAAAGACTCAATGGAATTGTTTCTGATCCCAAAAGCCAGTGGCCTGAGTAACTTCTTCTGTGAATTTGTTAATTATTCATCATTTTGTTTAAATGCCATTCTCTGCCCACAATCTCAGACAGTGTCATAAAATATAATCCCGTGGACCAAATCTGAAAGCCATCCAGTGCCCTCTGTGGCATGCAAATTCTAAAGCCATTTACTTCCTACTATGCCAGCACTGAAAGTATGACAGAGCCATCTGGAGTGCTGAATCTCCTAAGAAAAGATAAACAATGGAATCTTCCTGTGTTTAAAAAAACCCAAACAAAACACCATCAACATGAAATAAGAATTTTAGTATCAGCTTTTGCCTATTAGCTCAAAACTAAGTGTCAGTTGAGAGGCACAAAATGGATTAACAGATTCAGAGGACAACTGATTGCCATTCTCATATTCCTCATCTGCTGTGAAAGTAACACTCAGTATTAACTTCATTTCATAACAGTTAAATGGCATTTGTCACTGCTAGATGTGACGATCATCTGTTATGCTCCTCTGCCTTTTTGAACTGTGAGTTCATTTGCTAGTACATGTCAGTGAATCAATTATTTTATGACTCCATTTTATATTTCCTTTTTATGTTACATTACAAGCAGTAGGAAAGGAAAAGGGAAGCTGGTCCATAAATCAGCTTGGCTAACCAACAGTTATAGTGCTACAGTATACCTGCAGTGATCTTATCCTTGAAAGAGAGGCTGAATAGAAATGTGCTGTGAATTAAAAATAAATAAACCAGAATGAAAAGAAACACTGCCAAGAAAGAGTGAAATTTAGTTAGAAATGTAGCAGGCATTGCTGTTTACAACTGGTTGCTTAATTACTGACCTATGTACAGGACAGAACCCACTTCTCTCCCACCCCTTCATGCTGAACATGATTCACAGAAATTTTTAATATGCTGTTTTTCTACAAAATTAATGTTGGTTTGTTTATTTGTTTGTTTCTTTCCCCCTCTCCCTTTTCTTCCAGTTGCTAAACAGAACAGTAAGACTATTAGAATCTCTGCATTTTCTCTGCTTCAAAAATATATCAATTGGCTGGGGAAAATATGTTTCTTTTCAGATGAGAGATTCTTAGGGTACAGAAATGGGCAGGGTGCTTTCTCTAAACTGTTCTGTTTCCAAGTGCTATGAAATCCTGGGGGATGCCAACTGAGTCACTGTAGCAGGTGTCATGAAGGATCCGGAGAACAGGAAAATGTGTCACCTGCAATGTAGAATTCTTAAGAGGAAACACAACAGGCTTGCAAAGATGAGGAAAAGACTCGACTGTTGCATTCTGTTCAGCTTCTTTGCTGCTAGGCTTCAGTCTGTACCTACAGATTCGGTTTGGAGAAGTCTTGCAAACTGTGTAGGGAAAGCAAAATGCTCTTAACATGCTAAACTCATATAATTTACCTTACCTGTTATGAAGAGCATTGACTTCATGTAGGCCAAGACAAGAAATCAAACACTCTTCGTAATTTTGAGGATGCAAATTCCCGATAGATCATATTTAAAAATGTCAGCTGAATTACTCCAGTCTTATACCAATGTAACAATAACTGTTTTTTTAATAAGGTATTGATCTTCATTTTAATAATTTCCATAGGGACACATTGTCATGTAATATTTCTGTTGCACAATTTTTGGCAAATATATCTGTAGAAATATATATTAATAGAGTCTGTAATGATGAAGAATATGCTTACTGAATCAAGAAAACAACCATCAGGAAATAATTTTTATTTTTAGTTTGAGAAAATGTACTAGTATATCTGCATAGGTTGAGCTGTGCTGTGTCATCTGGCTGTTCTGCCCAGGCTAAAGTAACTCTCCTGTTACTCTCCTAGTAACCACTTCATGCGGTGCTTACTTGTACTGTGCTATGTACACAAGGTGTATATAGTCTCTATTGTTGTAAACTCCATTCTTTCTCAAAACATGCAACTGTTTTCTGGCATCTTCTATGCAGTTCTCCCACTCACTACTCAAAATAAGAACTTCACTCTTCAATGTTTTTTCTTGGAAGCATAGGTAAAGCGTGAGAAAATGCATTTGTGTGCAGCAACAATTCTTGATAATAGCAAAACAAATCGAAATCATTAACTGTTTTTTCAGCACTCACTGATGAAGTAAAATGGTGACAGAGACTACATGATTCTCCCTGCCCAAGAATGCTGCAGCATGAGAGTTTCTCTGAGCTTCTGCTCTTTTTTCTGTGCAGCAGCAATAGTTTGCTTTCCACTGTCTCCTCACAAGGCTAAACAAACCCCAGCTCCCTGGCCCTGTGTGCTCCAGCCCTTCCACCACAGTAATGACGCTTCACTGACTCTCTCCTAGCTGTTGATATTGCGTTTCTACTGATGAGGCCCAAACTCAGATAAAAGACTCCAGATGTGATCTTCTGAGGGCTGAATAGGGAGAAAGAATCACTTTCTTCAGCCTGTTGATTGTGCTCTTCCTTGTTAATGCAGGCCAATGTGCAGTTAGACTTCTGTGTCACAAGAGCACACTGACTTGCGGCTTCGTGAGGATGACCAGGACAAGGTGGATTTCCCACTGGCTACTCCAGCACTACATGGATTAGGAGTGAGGCGTCATGGTTACCCTAAGTAATTAAGATGAGCTTGAAAATCAGCTCGTTCAGAGGTACCTAGGAGCAATGAGGTACCTCCTCCCCTTGCCACGACCTGTGCAAGCTCCAGGCAGAACTACAGTACTTGCAAGAAGAAAGAAGTGATGGGAGCCATTTGAATGAGAAACCGTTTGAAGGGCTGAGGCGGTAAACAATTTTGCTTGAAAAGATCAGATAGTGCCAATGTCTTACACAGAATAAAAGTGAGGCATTACAGTGAACTTGCCAGACTGCAGTGTTAACATCCTATTCTTATAAAAAAAGATTGCAGTGCAAAAACAATGACATACTATGAATCCTTTTAATTGAATTCATAAAATTAAATTAATTTTAATTTCTTCTTGACAGGTGCAATATATTTTCAGAAAACACAGGAAATCAGTGATACATCCACAGCTGATAAGTTGTTTTTTTTTTTCTCTTGTATTTAACAGAGGAAATTAGTCTAACATGTTAAAGCAGCCTTTGGTGAGACTTTGCTGTCAGGACTGGAGACTCAGCAGCATGGTGATCTCATGATAGTGTGCATAATAGGTACATTGCTAACTAATCAGTTTTTAAGATAAAAGGATTAACATTCACAAGTTGGAGGTGAGTAGACTGATGCTTAATACTAATGTAATCAAAACCCATTCATCCAAGTGACTCTGGCTTTAGAGTATTCAAAACTGATATTTCAAGACCTTCTGTCCTTAAAGGTGTGTGTCCAGGAGAACCAAGGGCCAGCTGCTCCCCAAGGGAAGGGGAGCTGGGAGCCAGAGGTGACACCAAGGCAGGCAACAGTCGAGACGTGGCTGTCAAGGGCACAGTCCCATCGCACACGAGCTGGGGAAGCAGGGCACGCCTGAATAGGGGAGCCACAGTCACCTGCAAGTCCAGGTGGGTGTAGTGCATGCAGGATCCTGACAGCATGTGCCTAAAGGCACAGAAGAAAATCTGGAGCCACATAGTCTCCAGGAGATTTCAGAAGACATTTCTGTGTCAAAGAACTTAGAACATGAAAAAAAATAGCTTTGTGTTGAAGGATGGAAAGAGCTAAGATGTCAATGGAGCTGGAAGTCTGGAAGAAGAGCATGAGAGTTCAGGTAAATCACAGAAATAATTGTTTTTACTGGAAGGTCAGATAATTATCATGTGTAAAATGCAGGAGAAAGAGACGTTTTAAATAGATTTGTGTATATTAATTTTATTTTTATAATATATTTACTTGTACTGAATGTTTCTGGATGCTGGTGGATTATGGTCTTAATCATCTAAGGTACTGAATATCCTTAACTTCTGGCAATATGGTGTGAAACTATTTATTAGAACATAGTCCAGCCTCCTCAGCACTGTAGCCCAGCAGTCTGAATTACTCAATTACTCAATTACTACCAATTAAAAAAGGTGAATCTTCATCTTACTTCCAATTTGGAAAATAAATTGAGCTCGCAAACTGCAGAACCAGCACCTTGTTTTTCCCTTGCAATCTGGCTTATTCAGATACTTAAAAATGAAACCTGTTCCAATCAAACTGCAAGCTGCATTTCACACGCGTCACTTTGTCGATTCTTCCATTCTAATCTCAGCCAAATGGACTCAGAGAGTTATACAGTATATGGACACATGGAAATAAACAAAAATAACACTGATAAGGTGTGCTCTCTGACTCGTGTTGTCTGTCAGGCAATTGAGTGAGATAAGAACCTGTTCTGATGTTACATGGGCATGGAAATGTTGTATACCCCTTTACTGCAAAACTAGATCCTGCTATGTGAGGAGGAAGAACCTACCCTCATACAAATCACATGTATCCATGATCTGCCAGTCTGAGAAGACACACCGTGAGAGGAAAAATGTTTCCAGCACAGATAGTAGGACAGCTTCAGAGAAAGCAGACTTAAACATCAATACAATTTTGCTTATCACTTTTTCTCACATCGGGGTCAACTCTCCCTACTCTATAAATCCATGTACTTTGCAGCCTGGTACAAATCCAGGGGATATTACTATTGAAAATGGTACTTAGTAATGCAGCTGCTGGAACTTGCCAAAAGAGTTCGCCAAGAAACTTTGGCCATCAGTAATACAACAGCCTGTGCTGCAAATAGTCAGAAGGATGCAAATATGCAAAGATATGGAATTTACAAGTACAGCTGCAAAACAATATGTGGTGAAGGTGTTTGGCGTTATAAAAACTTATCAAGATCTACATCCAGTCTCATTAGCTGCCTCCAGATCTGTCATGAACAATTTGCATAAGAAATGTCCAAGCTATGAGTTAGAAACAAGATTAAAAGAAGAAACAGCTGTGTGTAATTGTCCATCCCCTGTGGAGATTAATGTCACACATTACATAAAAAATCAGATTTGGAAATGAGGTTAACAGAAGAATTAACCAGAAGAGGGACTGAGCAATACCTCCTACATAGCATCATATTCACAGCCATGTTTTTACTGCCTTTCAGAGACTACTCTGTCTTGAAAAATCATCCTGAAGAGGGCTGCAGGATTTGTTAAATGCTACATTTAACACATTTACTAATGACAACAATTGATTTTTATTTATCTGTCAAAGCAAACCTTGGTCTATCGCTCTAATATTTAATCTTCTTCAGCAATGTAAATAATGAGAAAGACACCTGCAGATCTGATTAACCTGCAAGTCCCTTTTTAAGCAATGAGTGAGTGATACCAGCACCAACTCCATTGAACAATCCTTACCACTGCTTGAGTCTGTGGATGCAAGAACACAAGTATATTTTTATTATAATGATTCAACAGTAAAAGAAAAACAAAACAAAACAACAGTAAAAAAAAAGGTTAAAAAAACAGAAGCAAAAGAAAAAAACTCAGATTCTATAGACTTTAAGAATTCTTTACTAGTCCACCCATGCATTAGGTGAGAACTTTTCCCCTCCTGACAACCCAAGGGACTTGTTTTGCTGTTACCATTGCACTTATAATGTAAACCATCTTTTTAGAAGTACATCTGTAGAATACAATGTTCTAACAAGATGCTGAAATGTCACCTTCCATCAGATGAAAGTCTTCTAATTATCTGCAGAACAGCAGGTGAAAGCGTGCCATGCTGACCTATCAATGTTTTAAACCCAGTCTGAAAAGCAGTATTTCTAGTTGATAGATTAGCTCAGTTTCCAAGCTAGTGGTTCCTTAACTGGAGCTACTGGTGAGGAGCTATGGAACACTGTCAGCCCTTGAAACTTCCGTCAATTCTTAGTTATCAAAATTTTAATTGTAAATATTATAGTAGCAACATGTGTATGGACCTTTTGTGGACTTTTTAGCACAGCATTGCAAGACATAGTCTGATAACCATTCCTAAAATTCTTTTAAACATTGGTTTCTCTAATAAATTCGGAAAAAAGTAGGTAAGTTGTGCTGATATTTATTTTCAGATTGGTAAACAGGGACAAAGTCTACAATTCTGGGATATTCTTGTACATACTATTCCATTCTCACCTGAAATTAGATATCCAAGAGTTGAAGATTATGTTCCTGTAACAACTCCAGTGTCTTCCTATGGAAGCATTGTTCAGATGACATCCCTTAAAAAGCTTTGGTAAAGACAGTTACCTTCTTGTGATACAGACTAGTGATGGCTTGGACATACTGTCTAATACGCCTTTTGATCTGCTTGTGTATAGTGAATATGACGTGTCAGCTAAGTAGAACAAATTCAAAATAGAATTGGTTGGACATATTTGGATAGACACTTGCTGTATTTATTTGTTAGAGATTTCCAGAGCCATGGCAGCCTGGTTTGCTGGACATCTGGAAAGTGATAGATGAATGGCTTTTGTTAAAAGGTTGGTAAATTTGCATCACATGTCATGGCAGATGATACTAAACTAGGAAATAGGCCCTGGAGCTCCTGAAGAAAAGTGCCATTAAACAGCAACTATGCAGAAGTTGTTGGAACGTCTCCTAGCTTGCAAGGACACCTGCTATCTTGTGTCCCTGATGACTCAGTACAAGGGGGACAGGTTCTGTGCTATTCATAGCACAAGGATGAGATCCTTTATTCTCTTAAAGCTACTGTATAACCTGTCTTAGAAAACAAAACTGTAAATGGATCATACAGTGCAGCTAGATGACAGGTACTCAAAACTGATGAAACAAAATGCATATTTAACTTACGATACTTGCAGAGGTATAGTAGCATTCTAGTAAGTATGATTGAGATTGACAGACTAGGATGATTTTTAGGAAGTATTAGAACTTTATATTAAAGCCCAAATATTCACATTTCTTTTGGATATAATCAGGAGACCACGCTGTGCTTTGAACATCAAGAATAATTTAATTCTGTAGATTATATGTTAATATAATCTTATTCCTATAGCATGTAAACAAATAAAAGGCCAAGTATGACAAGTCTGGCCTGATTCTTCTACATGATATGTTCTCATCTTTGTTCAGTTATCTGTCTGCTTCCCTTATATCTTAGTACAAGCCTGAAAGCCTTCTAACTGTGGAATTCTTTAAGTCTAGGCTAGTAAGTGAATCAG
The DNA here is from genome assembly GCF_036013445.1 of Caloenas nicobarica. Classification (NCBI taxonomy): domain Eukaryota; kingdom Metazoa; phylum Chordata; class Aves; order Columbiformes; family Columbidae; genus Caloenas; species Caloenas nicobarica. The sequence continues at coordinate 29,175,750 of NC_088246.1, read as the reverse complement.
AAAGGTGAAGACAGTAAGTAGGCAAACATCCTCTGTCAGCCCTCTCTTAAATTGTACTCGATTCTTAATGCTCGCACTCATTTCAACTGCATCGTATTGATTCCTATCCTTTATAAATCTTCATGCTTTAGGATCTGAATCAGTCATCGATTATTTGCAGTTTGAGAAAGCTGTCGTTGATTGCTGTGCAAAGAACACTGGGCCTTATCCAGCTTTTCTGAAGAAATATTTTTAAAATGACATCAAAAAATCTGCTTTTTTGGCTCAATGTACAGTCCATAGTAAAACACCATGGAAGACAGAGAGAAAATACTAGTTAAGTAACAAGAAGTAGTAATGATATTAGTCCAACAGATGGTCAAACTGGCATTTATAGAATTTGAATTTTTAGCCAGTTCTTCAAAAAGATAAAAAAGAATTTATTTATTTATTTTAAAATTATTTTAACTTCATCACTTCCAAGAATAATGTAAGTGCTTGGTCACTGATTATAACCTCTCTAACTGAGTAAATTTAATAGACCGTGTAGTAGGGAGGCACTTTCAGAATCAGGTTATTCTGAAAGAATAAAAACATCTTCAGCTACATATAAACCATATAAATGTGGGTGATTACACAAACCAGTCATTGAAGCCTCTCAACATTCAATGGCTTTGTCTTTGGTAGAGAATTACTATTGCTTGCAACAATCTTTATCCCTGACCCGAAACAGAAAGCCGTGAAGTAATATATATATCAATTTAAATGATTTTTTTTCAGCGATTTGAATCAGAAGTGTTATGCTTCTCTGGTAATGAATACAAGGAGTTTTCAGAAAAGGAGTTTCAGCTGCTGCTTGGCTAAATATTCAGAGGAGCATCAAAAATGACTTTACATGAGGGACAAACTCATCTTCAGGTTAGTCCCTGTAAAGTGAAGTTAAATAGAAGGTTTAAAACTAGCTCTGCATAGCTTGATGATTTTGACCATTGTCAGATTATTCAAAGAAAGCAAACTGGAAAATTAAGAAAAAGTTCCCACACTGTGATCCATCTTTTTGAACACACTAAAAAGCTTTAGACTTACATTCAGGGAAGGCACAGAGACCTGTCTTGGATATTGCTCACCATTATCTGCTAGCAGTAATTGTTCTCAGAGAAGAAAGAAGCATATTTAGTGTTGTTCATTGTAGCGTACAACATTTTGTGTTGCTATAAAGGAGGAGGAAGCAGAATTCTGTTTTAAAATTAGAAGAAGACATTACAAATAATGAAGCATGCAATGTACTTGTGCATCATGTGTGTACAGAAGTGACACCTTGATACATCTTTTTCCCTGGAGTTTCATTTGCTCCTGTTCAAAAGATTTATCTGTTGTTCATACAAGGGTGGCCCCATGACCATTTTCAGCCACAACTTCTAAAGTCTGCATCTCTGAGCAATGGCACTGAGGCACCTTGAGGCCCTGGGAACTCCAGCATTTCCAGAGTCCATGTCATGAAGCTGTGAAAGGCTTAGTTGAATTCAAAATTATCAAGTCTTTAGTCTTGCATGGAGTTGGGAATCTAGACACCTTGAGATTAATTCAATATAATCCACTTAGGTGGGTTCACACTCAGTTCAGCTCACCTAGAAAGTGCACTTTCATGTTTTGAGCATCCAACTTTTGCTCCACTTGAATGAGTGGTTAGTTTGGAGATAAAGCAAAACAACGGGAAAAAGAAAAACACACCCTACTTTTTTCATCATCAGGCCTGTTTGGAAATGAGAAAAAAAAATCTGTATTAATTTCTAGAAAATTAAGAACATTAGTTGCCCCCTGAAAAATTCTTTAGCTCACATGCACATCACCTACATGTAGAACTATTTTTTCAGCTTCCACCGAACTTTTTCAACGCCTTCCTTTTAATCAGAAAGATGCTTTGAAACACTCAAATGAGTTAGATCAGGCTTGAGATAATAATTGTGTCAGTCTTTAGCACCAACTGGGACTTCCCCTGGCTTAGGGGAAGTTGCTAGGCTACTATCTTAAAGAGACAACTCACTTGATTAATTGCAAATACACATTGCTTTATGAAAAAGTTAATACATTTATAACAACAAAGTCTGAGTGAAATAGCAGGGTGATTATTAGAACTTGCAGTATTCCCTGAATACAGGATTAGGAAACAAAAGTAGAGCTTTTAAAAACAGATGCAGTCTGCACTGACTCCAGTCCTGCTTTCACTGGTGAAGTATTTCCCTGCTATTGGTAAATTGCCACTTAATGAAAATCAAAACCCACTTGTTTTTAGAGTATGGTATTCAAAATAAATATAACCTCACTCACTTCGTATTAATGTAACTGGCAAACAACTGCTGTAGTATTCTAGGGTCCCTCTAACCCAAATTTGCCTTGGAGGAGAGTATGTGCCTGGCATGCATTTGCACTGGATGTCAGACTGCTGATACTTTGCTTTTTCATTAAATATCTTATTACTTGAAACTCTTCAAAGGGCTAAGCAGCTTTCGTTCCTCAGATCATGAAATGATTTTATGAATAAATGTAATATGGTAATACACGATGATAATTATAAATATATATTAAAATAAGATGTAAGCACCTAGCTTCTTAAGAACAAACCTTTTCTGAAATTATTTTAATTTCCATGAAATTTGTTGACAAGAACCAGAGCAAAAAGTCTTTGAAATTTTCTTTGCCCCTTTTTTAAGTTAAAAAAAAAAAAATCAAACCCTTTATATTTCAGCTTCACTTACAAATCTGTGAACATTTAAAAAATACTTTCTAGATTTTTTTAAAAGCTACTTAAGGCAAATCAAACGTTTTCAAGCAGCTTTACATGTAAGTCTTTACATAAGCAGCAGGCATCTACTCAACTTGCTTCTGATTGTTCTGAAAGCTTAATTTATAACTTGTATTTCCCTTTAAAACCCCAAATAAAGTGTCTCTGCATGATTTGGAAGAAGTTTAGCTTGTCTTTTGTGGTCACAGCAATGGGAATGCATTAGACTCTCACTGGTAGACCCCATTTTGGCCAGGAAATATTAAAAAATGAGCAACCTGCAATGAACTGAAAGAGCAGGTGAGGGAGTAACAGCACAGCACAAAGCTTCAGTGGGCAAGCTACAGACTAGAAAACATTAAAATAACTGTGGAAGGAATAAGACTTTTAAAAATCAAACCCATGGAGCTTGAAATCACTGGGAAGACAGATTGAAAAAAGGAGAGTATGATTAATCAGTAAGGTAAAGCTGAATTGAGGATATCTGTAAGTTGTGTATGTTTTTATATGTTGGGAGTAGATGATGGGCCACCTACGAGCTCCAGTTTATTAATACTCTGTGTGTGAAAAGTGAGGAAATAAGATGTAAGTCTTCTGGCACTGAAAGACAGTGGGGAGAATGCAATGCCCTTTGCAGCTGGCTCACATTAGATCAAGTGTGTGAGGGACACATACCATCTTTATTTACAATTTCTTTATGAAATGAAATAACCCTACATCATAGTGTTCCACATTTATTTCACTCTCAAACATAAAAATAGGGGAAGATTTTTTATAGTCTATAAAAGCTGGGGAATATAGTATAGTTTGGGGCCCTGCCTTATATTGAAAATTTCATTAGAGTGAAACATGCTGTCACTGTCCTAAGAAAGAGGTGAAGAAAGCACTCTGTGCAACAAGGTGTCAGGACATAATGTGACAGGAAAGAGGATGCCAAAGGTGAAGCAGAAGGACCCTACTCCTATTTCATAACCCATGGAGGTAAGTAGCCTCTTAGTAGTAGTCTTCTCAGCCTTATGACTCTGAGGACATTTTGGAATCATAGCACATAGGCTGTGCTGTAATGGAACTGAAATTGCACAAAGATGTGACCAGAACCTGTGGATTCTAGTGATAAATAGAAAAGGAAAGTATTATTGAAGGATTAAGATCAGTTTTAGATATCAACAAGAATATACTTTGGCAAAGTCCTAAAACAGGTTTTAAATGCTGTGACAGACCAAGGATTTTATATAATAATGAATAATATATTTTATGTGAATGTTGTTCAAAAATATACTTTATTTTATTTAAAAAGTTAGGATGCATTGACATGGAAAAATATTTGGACTGCTTATGAGTATTACTTTGGGCAGGTGAATAGAGAAATCAGTTTCCTTTTTTTCAGATATATTATCTTTTCATGCTATACTGGCTTAACCTTTTTTATTAATGGGACAGTAAAATCCATCTTCTGCCATTCATGTAATAAAGACTTGTCAGACTTACAGGTGTGATCAATCAATTTCTGCATATACGAAGCAGGCATTAGGATAAACATGTTGCATGGAGCTATCAGATACAACTGTAGGTCTTCTACTTACAGGTTGGAGAGTCAATAGCACAAAATTTTTCTTCAGTGTGCTAAACATTATGATATATACAGTAAAAATCCCTTTGCTGTTGCTACTATTTTTTTTTCAGTTTTCATCTATTATTTTTCCTGTATATTTTAAGAATTTCATAATTCTTATATTAAATTATATTTTGCTTTCTTTTTTTATAAGAATTTATGGTCTGTTTTTTAATAGCTCCCCTATGCTGGTTTAGAGTCTAAAAAAAAGAGTTTTGATTCAGGGCTCAAAACCATTTACTGGACACAATTTCAGCCCTTTTTAAGCTCTAAGATGTGAACTAGTTTTTCTTTCAGCTGATTTCAATTGTTTACAAACAGTCCTAAGAATTAAGGAAGAATCATAGGGGAAAAAGTATTTTTTAACCCTTCTACCAGTCTTTCGGCTGTTATGGTTGGAATTCTTGGGTCAACAGCCAACTGTCAGCTTTGTTGAGTATTACAAATTGTAATGAAAATGTAGATGACTTAAAAAAAAGTCTGCAAAATCAATTCCTACATTCAAAAAATAGCATTGTTTCTGGTATTTCTGAAGCTGGATTTTCAAGTTACTGTTTTTTTAATATATTTGGGTACGACTGTAGGTAGCCTGAAGGAAATAGGTTTTGGCTTCCTACTGAAAATACGATAACTTTAAGATCTATTTTAAAATAACTGCATGAATTTCTTATGCTTGAATACTGTAGAAGAAGGTCAAGAATTAGTTAAGAGTTCTAAAATCTCAATTTTGAGTAATAGGATTTTTTTTTTCCATTCTAAGTGTTTGGACATTCAAGTATTGAAAAAAGGTGGACGAGCAGTAGAAGTCTTTCTACGGATATTAGAGTAGCATGGGTCAGAAGTGGTAGAGATAACTCTACCTCAGCACAAGGGGATAAAGTAGGTGACTTTTTAAGTTTCCTATGCTCCTTCTTTTATTTCAATACATTATGTTAAGAAGATGCAAATTAGACCAACCTCATCTAACTTTGAGGTTCCTTTTAACTTCCAAGCTTTGAGTGGAAGAGCTAGACCAGATGAATTTATGAGATTTCTTCCAACTGAATGATTCCATGAGTTTTTGTGGATTTATGATTATGTATCCAGATATGTAATGCAACATGATTTTTTGTTTGCTTTCCACTCTTTTGGTATCTAATATACCATAATCTTCATATCAGAACTAGTCAGGTGTTTTCTATGCGTACATATATATGTATGCACACACATGCACACAGATAAATACATACACTCACACACACGTGACAAAGACGCTTTATGTCTTGATTCAAATGGGGAACAAAGAAATCTACTTGTATAGAAATTTTCAGATGTGTCAAAAGGTTTGTGGATTTCATATTCTGAAAAATGAAAATAATTCAGTTGGGGAAAGCCACATTTTATAATGGAAACATAAATATAAAAATTCTCAGGAAGCCCCAAAATGTTAATCTTGCAGTATGTGGGTAACAGTGAGATAGAGGAAAGGATGAAATACCAGTTTCCTAATCATCTTCAGTCTGTAGAGAGATAAAGACAAAGAATGCTTCTGTCACACTATGTCACAGCACAGCCAGTGTTCACATTGTCCTTCTTCCATCTTTATTTACTGATGAACAATCAGTATAGCAGCATTAAACAAGTCCTAAGAAAAGCATCAAAGTCTACCTTTATTTAAAGAAAAAAATAAAGGACTCACCAAAACTCCATGATGTATTAAGAAATGCAGGCCACCAATCCACCAGCCAAAAAGCACTGACAGTTTCTATCTTTCAAATTTACATCTATAACAATTGTTAAAGTCTAAAGGACTTTATCACCACTTAGAATAAATCAATGTAACCCCACCAAAGTAAAATTTTAATGGAAATAGAAGAGACTAGCCATACTACTGAATACTGAGATATATTGCCAATATCCTGCTTATATTTCTGCATACTGCTTGTCACACAGAGAAAAAAAAAATAAAAAAAACCAGTAAAAATTGTAGCATGTCAGATTATTCGCTTCTGTCTGAACCCCAAATGAATAACTGTTACAATCTTCCTGACCTGATGCTTACGTTCTTTGTGTACTCTGCCAGTATTTCATCCTTGTTCAGGTCGTCAAAATTTCCCACAAAAGCATTTGTAGTCACTGCAGAGAAGCCGCTGTAAGTGAGAGATTTAAATAATATCTCCACCAAATAAAAGTGAAGAACTTATTATTGTGTTGAACAGAACGAATGCTTCCTGTGCTGCTTCACTGCTGCTAATAAACCATATCGAGTCAATTTACTCTGTCCATTCAGTAGTCTCAAGGTATCAAACCTGCATCTTCAGTGCTGGTTTCACTGTTAGGCTGAAAAGGTGGCAGCTGCTGCCATAAGGGGAAAATGCTTTCGTTTTCTGACCAGTAACAGTAAATAGTTCCTACTGAATCTCTCTGATGACAAGGGAGAAAATCTCAGTTGTCATCAGATCAACAAAATGAAAATAATCCTTTGACAGTCCCTTGCATTACTTGTATTTGTCTCTTATTAGATAATACCTACAAATGAAAAAGATGGCCCTTATTTTTTATATTGCACAAGAAATTGGAAAATATGTAGTTTAACTGGGGGACAAATAGCAAAACCGAGTCCTACAAATAAAATAGTGGGGTGTTAATATTCATGACATTTTCAGTTATAACTTTTTCATAGGCATGTTTTCTGCAGTATAATTACTCTGTAGCTAGAGTATGACTCTAATCCTTTATAACCATAATGACATCACCATCTGATGAAACTTGAAGTCTAAAGTCACATATGAATTATTCCAGCTACCCCACTGTCATGTCACAGGACGGTTTTAAGGATCCTGTTACATAAGCTGTATATTTCCTGAAATTCAACTGGAATTGTCCTCCTTTATACTGAAAAACCTACTACCAGTTATTTTGAACTACCTTCCTTTACTCTTGCTCCATTCTAATTACAGTTATATTACAATCAATGCATTTTATTATGATATACATATTTATATGGTATTTCCAGGTTTTGTGCAATTTTAACTGTCATATCTAAGCACAATAAGGAAGAAGCCATTAACTTCAACTGCACTGGGGAGGATGGAGTGTGATAAAGACATCCAATGTGATTTGCACTTAAAACCAAATCTTTCTTATCCAACGGTTCAGCATTAAGGAACAGGACAAGAAACAGCAAAAAGTGTCTGCAGACTCCAGCTCATTAATTCAAGGATTACTTAAGTTATTAATGATGTTTCTGAAGATTAAACCATTAATGCATATTGGCTTTGTTTCATATTATGGCTTTGTAATGTCACTTACATTGAATTACCAACGAAGGTGAAATCTGCCAAGAAGAAAACATCAGCTTCTATTTACTGTAGGAAATAACAACAACAACAACAAAATATGTTAAAGCAGCCCTGAAAATGATAGCAATCTTTACTGTTTTACCTCATGGCTTCCTTCAGCTTCTTGCCATATGCTAAAAGTTCATTCTCTGATGAGCCTTTGAGCTGTCAGTCTGTCTCCCTAGCTTTTCTCTCATTTTCTCCTCAGTATAAATGGCTATTTGCTGGAAATTGTTTTATATCTTGCTTGACCATTTGACTGCAGGGCACAGTTACTTCTCAAGTCTCTGTTAGAGTGACAGTGGACACAGCAGGCAAGCTAGGCCAATTAAGTGGCTGCTGCCATTAACATTAAACTTTTTAAAAGTGTGAGCATTATATCTTAGAACATATTTGGTACTAAATCAGTACCTCAGGGCAAGAAAAGTGCAAGTGAATCACCAGTTTTTCACTTTTTTTGCTTCTGTATAAGGATGAGGCCAGAGCCTGTTTTGAATGGCACCATCATCAGCCTGTGGGTCAGTTACCTCTCTATGTAAAATGTGTAGGTGAAAGTTAAAAAACCTCCAGATTTGACTGCTACCAGTGCAGCTTATTAACTGTAATATTTTTCTTCTGAAAAATCTGATGATGTTTTATACTGGTATCAGTCTTCAAAATGTTTGGAACTTTGGGTAAATTTCCACAATTTTAAATATGTATCCGAATATCCAAACTCTTCCTCTATTAATTCATTTTCCCAATAGTCCTGCTTTGAGAATAATAATATATTCATTTTTCACTTTCTGCTTTTGTCATGTACCACTTCATTTGGAGGAAAAAGCATGGCATGATTAGTATTCCTATCTCTGTATTTCTCCAGGTGGTACCCTATGCCATATTGTTTTATTCTTATTACCCTTACCTGATAATCTGATTTCGTGCAGAAGGAACTAGTTACTTCTCTGGTGAGTTCCCATTGGTACCTTACTGCTTCCATAGGTGATGAATTTCTGTTCCTTCCTACATGTTTATCAGGAAATGTTGGAAGGAGATAAACCATTGTAGTCTCTCTCATTTGCTGCAATAGAGCAAACAGCAGTAGAACTATGAGGATGGGTTTCCTCTGGGTTGTGTCTGTGATTGGGTTCCCTGGGAACACTCTGAAGCTGGGAATGGGCAAATGACTGGTTATTTGCCCAGTGAAGATAGTAAGGCTCAAATTCAAATTAAAAGCTTATTCTACATCAATAACTTATTCTACCAGAGACTTGTCTTTATCTAATTAGACTGTGTCAAACATGACACCTTTTTTGAAGAGTAATGACTTCCTGGGGGGAAAAAAACTTTTTCTTTTTATTTTTTTTTCACAGAAATATAGTTTTTGTGGACTACTTATCAGATTGCCAATCAAAAGCTAAAACTTCCTCCTATTTTATGCTGTTTCACGTGGTGAAACTCAAACCGTCTCTGCTCCACCCTCAGCACTTTTTTTTTTAAGTTTTCAACAAAATTCCCATGAAGTCTGATGCAAAAAAGAGGATGAGGAGGAAAGTAAACGGTTTCTGAAGGCTTATCTGTCTAGATCCCAATTATGCAGTTTCAGTGTCAGTAGCTTTACTTCCACAGATTACTCCCTATGTCTTCACCAGCCCCAAATTCTTAACTTCCCCTATATTTGGAAACAATATTAGTGAGGGAAATAACTGCCCTCCCTTCTTCCTTCTACCAACAGTACCTTTATACATTGTTTTTTCAGGTCTCGTGTTACCAAAGTCATCAATGAACGAAGCAAGGTTCTAGCCACATTTTTGAATGTAGCATTAAAAAGTTTTGAGATTCAGATCAGTTTTAACAGTTTTTTAAGCTTCTAAGTGACTTTGCTAGTGATGATAGAAATAACCTTTAATTTTGCATATTTCTTCTCCTTATTAAGCTGTTTTCTTAACTCTGAATCAAGTGTTCATGCAGCAAATGTCAATTTGAGCATTAATATGCTATGAAAAGAGAAGTCAAATGGGGAAAATAATGTCCAATAAATTCACAGGTAATTCTATGATGTTGAACTACTTCTGCTGAAACTCATGCTTTTTTTGAGGAGATCCATAACAACTCTTATGTTTCTTTCAAACACATCATTGTGCAGGCGAACACAGTACTTGTGTGTCTCTTGTTCTCTGAAAATATTCTACAAATTAATGGTATAATAAAAGGAATGCATGAGCTGGTTCAACACACTCTGACTCCTAACTGGGCTCCAATCTGTAAGAAAAGTTTTATCTCTTTATAACTGCTACCCCCACTTGGATGTCTGTGATATCTTAGGGCATGTCAGACATCACAGTGCACTCAGCAGCTGAATTGAGACATTACTGACTATGTCAGAGAGAACCGAATTGTTATCTAAAATTTGGTGAATGTATTTTCTAGATCTCTTTCCTCTGTTATGAGGTTAAGGCTGCTGGCTCACAGGTAGAAACATATTTTTAAACATCTAAACGTAGATATTTTCACCTGTAGCTGTTTCCCACTTAAAGTAGTTTTCCTATCAGTCATTAAATATGAACCACTGACCACTGCAACGTCCATTTCAATGAATGCCTGGAGTTCTGCTGCTGCCACTGAGGAAAGCCTAACCAGATATCAGCAACCTCATAATCACCTTGAACTCTTCTATTTCTTTCTTCTTAGATGCACAATGTATGGTTCAGTGTGTTTCAGCTAAGGTTGTGCTTTGTGCTCTGCACCACGGGACAAGGGTGAGAGAGAGAGAGGTTTCCTTCTGGATCTCGATAAGAAAGACCCAATAAAGAAAGGCTTAATAAAATATCTGTTTTAATAAGAGAGAATAAGAAGAGGGACATAGAGAGTGAGTGAAATATACGTTGTTTCAGATGCAGGGCACCCTGTGTTCACGCAGTGTTGGGCAGACCCCCTGTGGATTTTCCTGTGGCCCGCTGTGCAGATCTTATCCATTAAAACATTTTCCCCTTTTTGGGTCATTTGAGCTAGAAAATGATTTTCTTACAAGAAAACAACTCCTTCATTATTTCTAATATCAATTGGAAGGGATGGTCACATGAAAACTTCCTGCTGTGCTGCTCAATAAAGGCAATGCCACGGGGGTGGTGGAGTTGTGGGTGCTGAGTGGGAGCTCAGGTTCCTCTGTTGTGAGTCACTGGCTGGCGTTGTCCCCAAGCCAAGAGTTCTGAGCAGTACAGAACAGCCTGATGATGGAGGTGCAGCACAGTGCAGGGATGTGGATCACTACCTCCTTGAGGTATGATGGTCTCCTGGCCAAGATCACTACACTTTGTTAGGAAAATGTGGCTAGAACCTTGCTGTTGCATGGGTAAAGAAGGCATCCCCTGATCACAAAGGCCCAGTGATAAGTGTCCCATGTTGGCTGAAGCTTTCTATGGGGACAATGGAGAATGAACATAATGGAACAACTCATGGGAGATGGCCTTTTTAGCAGCTATTTTTTTTTTGTGCGAAAGGCCTTCGCAGAAGCTGATGTCTGTGTATCTCTATTATTTATGTTTCAATAATGTACCCTATGTAAAGTGTGATGTACACAAGATGATTTTCACAAGTTACTAGTTAGCAATGTATGCAAACAAAAAGCCCCAGATAGCTATTTATAAGCATTCCTGTCATAGTAAGTAAATCAAATGAAGAGTTGTTCTTTATATAGCTTACTTCAAGTCTTTAAAAAATTTGACATGGAAGATTTGCAATAGCCATAGGCACACAAAACATTTTCAGTTACCTGCGCGTAGTAAAGGTGCCTGCCACATGTTTTCCTGACACTTTGCACAATTATTAGAACAGCTGTGATAACATGGAGAAGGAGTACTTGGGTACTGCCCAGTTTCATAGTGGGTTTGGAAGATTTGGTACTACAAAGGCCAGTGCCGTGATTTTGGTGGGAGTGAAACAGTGATGTATGTCTAAACTAATTCCAGATTGCACAGGTCTTAACAAAAATCATAACTGTGGGAATCAGTTTTGTGAAAGCAGTGGATCTGTAATTTACTTCCTTTTTGTCTACAGAAGAAAGAGATTAGAAAAAGCCATTTAACAGTGAGCATGTCATTCTGCTTATGTGAGCTTAGCAAGAGAAAGAATGTATTGAGACTTGGCCAGGAAGTGGTGAAGAAGTATGCTCATTACAGGTACATTTTCTAAGATATAAATCAGGTCAAGGAAGCTTCAGCTGAAACCTGTTTGCTGAATGAACAGATAACTGCATTGAAAGGATGCAAAGTGGGAGAAATAAAGAACAACCCACACTCCTATAAATGTGAACTACAAACCATGTAAATAGCATAACTCCCACTGAGAATGTGACAGGTCTTTCAGGTACTTACTTTTATTTCTAAGCCTTGCCCAGCCCAAGGTACCAGTGTTACAGATTCTTGCCAGTTCTTAGCAGACGTTTTATGAAAATTCACACACATATTTCAGAAGCTAATAAATTGGCATTTCAATATTATTTCTCTTTTAAGTGTACCACTAACTGTTTTGAATCCATTGTAATTTGTATCCCATGCACTGAACATTACAGCAGCGGGGTTTGAAATTAATGCAATTGGGTGGCTCGCTTTGATATCTGTGTGATAAGAAGCAGCCTTTCATCAAGGGTAAAAAAAGTGTATTATTTAGTAAACTAAGTGCTTTTTTATTGTTGCCTTTTAAAACTCTATCACTGCTGTTAAGCAGCTCAAAATGGTTGGCACCAACTATTTGCAAACTTAGAAAACATGCCTTTCTGTGTAATTTGCTCACTTCAGAAACGGTACTCTTATTTTTTTCAGTTTCTATTTTTATATCTGTTGACTCCTGTCTCAACCTTTCTATCTAGTTGCTTTTGGGTACTGTAAATGACCAGGGAAAAAGTTTTCACATAACAAAGATCAAGTTTCTTGTCTTTTCTACTGGTGCAAATGTCGTGATGGGAGATCAGAGACAGGAAGAAGCTTGTCATTTTGTTAGCAGGTGCAGGGACTCAGAGCTTTGTTACACTTTACCAGAAACCTTTAGAGACCTGTAATAAGCTAGGAGCACTGTCATGGGGCTTGATGTTAGGCTAGCAATGAGGTGTACCTTTGTTTGGGAATGGACTGGATAAAGGCACTGGGACCTGTTCGGAATATACGCATATATGCTTTCCTGCATATATCTGAGCCCACGTGGTTCGTCCTTTTGCCATTTGATTTGACACAGAATAAACAAGAGAAAAGTTTTCTTGATCCTCAATCCTCAGTTAAAGACAGCAGAGTATAAAAGGTCTCTCTTTTCTTCTTTTCTTTTTTCTCTTCTCTTCTCTTCTCTTCTCTTCTCTTCTCTTCTCTTCTCTTCTCTTCTCTTCTCTTCTCTTCTCTTCTCTTCTCTTCTCTTCTCTTCTCTTCTCTTCTCCTCTCTTCTCCTCTCTTCTCTTCTCTCCTCCTCTCCTTCTCCTCTCCTTCTCCTCTCCTCTCCTCTTCCCTCCCCTCCCCTTCCCTCCCTTTCCGCTGCCTTGCCGTGTTGTGCCTCATAAGAGGTGCAGCACTTACCTGACCTCTGGTTCCTAAAATTATGGGAGTAGCATCAATTTAACCTTGCTTTTTATTAAAAGATTGATCTTTCCTTTTATTCTTTCTTGATCTCACTCAGGAACAAAATTCTTGCAAGTTATAAAAGAATGTTACAAAAAGCAAATATTTTTTCTAATAAATTCTGTAGGATTTTATAGTAATTACTACTGAAACCTATGAAATTTCTATGGTTTCCTATTATTATCCTCTTTAGTTAATTCCATTGGATTTTTTTCCTAAGGGTAAAATCCTCTGAAAATATTACCCTTCCATGGTGGACCTTTTTTAGAAATTGTTATGCAAATCCAGATCCTGCAGCCTTCAGAGGGAATCTATGACAAAAGCGAGACAAGCGCAGCTACCTCCAGTCTGGCAATTCTTTTGATTAAGGTTCTCTGCTTTAAAACAGAGTTTAATCAAGGACAGCAAAACCAGAGGAAAACCACTTTCAGGTGTGCTTTCTTGTGCAGATGGTGCACTGCCAAAGAGAATCAAAAGAGACTTAATTACAAGAATGATCAGCGGAGTCAGACAGGATGAGAAATTGTGCGCTCTGATGGAAGCTGTTCATTACAAAACAACAGCACTGCTTGGCACGTGGGGAAGGATGAAGCTGCTTCTGATGGATGACAAAGGCTTTTTGAAGTCTGCTGAGCCTGAGTAATCCATGCTGTAATGTTTGAAGCATCTAGAGGTGACAGACGCTTGTCCTTTCTCTGGACAAGTCTAAACCTGCAGGGAAACCCCATGCAACTCTCCTGAGCAAATGGGCAGGCAGCAGTTCTTGCCAGTCTGTTTTCTGACAGCCTTTGAGATGCTTCAAGGAGTGGCAGCAGTTAAATGCAGTGCTGGAGTCTGTTTTGCAGAGAGAAGCAATGTTACTTCTGTACGAGTGAAGTCTATTGGCTAAGATATATCTGGGGCCCTATTGTGCTGCCTGCTGATGACATGAGTATGTGGGCATGATCTCTGAAATTTTGGAGTCTCAGTAGCCTTTTGAAATAGGAATTTTTTAGGTACTTCAACACACCCTACCACTTACCTGTACCCAAAAGTATTGACTGTTTAGGGTTTGGGCAAAAGCTAGCACAGTAATATACTATTTTCTTTACGGATTAGAGTGAGATGTGGAATCCTTCCTCATCAGCAAAGCAATGCATCGTTTAGCTTTGATACTCATTCCTGGCTTTCTCCAGCAAAGATGATGGTTAAACTGTGACTTTGCAACAGACTGTAACTGCACCCACAAAGAATCCCAGTGGGACTCCATCCAAGTACAGCATCTGGCCACAGGGAGCTGCAGGCAGAACAGCCTCATTAATATGTGCTGAGGGATAAGCTCTGTCTTACTACCTGCCTTGTCTACTGTGGGACATGTAATCAGTGGTCCATGAACAATAACGCATTTGTCAAGGTACTTTCAGTGAAACAAATTCTAAACTCTGTTGACTGAAATGAGATCACAACTTTTCCTCTGTTGCCCTGGGACTGGCACAGTGCCCTGCACTGGCATTGCAGTTGCATGCCTGCTTTGGTGTCAAAAAAATTAATCTGCAATCAGCTCTCTAGGAAATAGTAATGCCAGTTTCTCCTCAAATACCAATTTATTTCTATTTTTTTTTTTTTCCCAGAGGGTTCTACAGACACTATTGAATTAATTTTAGCGACACCACAGAGTGCACAGAGGCCTAATCCTCCATGATCAAGGGATAGACTGTCAATGACTTCAATGAGCTTTGGATTCGGCCTAGGTGAACACAGGCTAGGAAAGAGAAAGGGCCCTTCCAGCAAGCAAGTGGCAAAGTTGGGATATAAATGACAGTGAGCCTAGCTGGTAACATCCTACTCAACACCCCAGAACACCCTGACAGCATTCTGAGGCAGAAAGCAGAAGGAAAGGGACTAAAATGTCCCAATAAATCTCAGAGAAAAAGGGTGCTGAAGAGCAGAAAGGTGGTAGTGAAAAAGCCCATCTGCAAGGTGAAATAGCAGAGAGGATGGTTTTAGCTCCTCCCTTGTCCTCAGTTTTGTCTCCTTTCTCTCCCTGTCCCTCGCTCTGGTCTATTTACTTCAATGTATTTCCTTGTTTGAGCTTTGCCAGTACAGGTTCTGTATCTGTCACTGCTCTTTTGGCTGCTCGCCTGTTGGTAATTGGCAGCAGATACAGCTTCTGGCAGTATTGAGTCACTAAGAGAAGTGGACTAGCAGGACATTTAACAATACAGGGATCTCAAAGTACTTTACAAACATTAATTAATTAAGTCTTATGATACCTTTGTGGGAAAGGCAAGACTTATTAGACATACTTCGCTTCTGGGAAAAGAGAATAACTAAAGCCAGCTCTTTCTAAAGCATTAATATCTTTTTACTATTTGTATAATATGTGTGTGTAATATACAGTTATAGAATTATAGGCAGTCTGAATTTCATGCATCTGCCTGCAGACCCTTGTACGAAAAACAGGAAATTAAGGCATGCAGAATTAAAACCCACTTTGGAAACCTCTTATAATGCATAACCTTGGAAAAATCATTACGTCAGAAATAGAGTCAAGAATGTGAAAGCTTCAGCCTACTCCCACCATGAAGAGTGGCAGTGAATGAAATTAAACCCACTAGCGTAAAGTCAGTATTGATATCAGGCAAGTAAGTTGGAAGGCATCAAGCAAAATTAGGAAAGTCTCAAACCACCATGGCTTTAGTTTAGTCTCACTTTGGATATTTAGGAAACCAGACATATAATCTTTGTCTCTGTAGGAGATCTAAATGCTCACAGTTTTTTCTTTCTGCTGCTGTCTGCCTTTTTTTTTTTTTGCCCAAAGACAAAATAACTATTTTAGGTAACTTCACACTGTGACAAGGCCTGTGTTATATAAATGAAATGAAGACATTCAAGAATGAATTAACAGATGATTGTGAAGCAGGACACTTTTGGAAAAAATGGTGAGGTGATTTTTAGCAGCATCTAAAACTTGTTTTGCAATGTTGACTGAAGCATAAAGTATTTTCTGGTGACTTCTCTGAACCTAAACCTGTTTTCCTTACTTATATCTGTCTAAATACATACCTGACCGGACAGTTCAGTCTATCTCATGGTGCTTGTCCTTGTGGCCTCGTAAGTTTGTTCAATCAGTCCTGTAAAGGCCTGTAGAAGATAAAAGGACAGATCTTAAGTTATGCATTAGGGAGAAAGTGTACATTGCAGGCAAGAAAATTTCTATGCAGAGACACATTTATAGATGGCATTTTTGGGAATTGTGGCCTTACAACTTTTGTATTGCGCTGGATATTACATACAAAACAACCCAGCATACCCAAGACATCTGCATGGAAAATCACTACCTGCGGCAAACCTTCAGGGGCCAATCAATTTCAGAGAAATGGGAAGTGGAATGAAAGAGAAGGTAAGAATACCCTCTTCATACTGACAGGAAGATCTACCTGCCTGAGGCCATCGTTACTGTAAATCTTAAAGGGAAGAAACAGCATCTACATGGACATCTTGTAGAGCTGCAGAAGAAACCAGTGTTTAGGGCAGGAGGTGAAAGAACAGGGATGAATAAGTCCTTTGGTTAGAGTGCAGGAGATCCTTGGTCAGATTTCTGTAGAACACAAAAATCCTGTGTGTCATTGGCCAAGTCTGTGCAGTTGTTGATCTTGGACAAGGTGCTCTCTGTCTGCCAGTTTTTCATCTGCTTTAACTTTAGGTGTCAAACTTCAGTGCTCCAGTGGCTACAAAAGAATCTCAGTATTTCAGATGCCGCTGCTCTTCTCTACGTCTTAATTTGGTGTTCAGGGAAGATGGTGAGAATCATCTCTTTTAAACCCTCACTTTCTCATTTGAATAAGAAGCCAATTTTCTACCTGCACTATCAAATAATTATTTTTAGATCTGTGCAGTTTCCTGAACACACTATGTTTTAGTGGAATTTAACAATTCTGCCTATGACAAAAGGCCACACTGATGTTCAGAAGCAGTTGCCAACACAATCTAAAGGATCTAATGCCTTTCAAATTTCAGATTTGTTCTTTTCAAGGATGAAAAATAACAATTGAAGTTAAAACACTAATATTATTGCTAGAACTCACCATTTACTTAGGAACACACTTTACTGTAAATATGAGCTAGAAAACATTTTGATGAAAGGATGTACCAAACAGACCTGTGTGCAAGATCAGTGTCATACACATGATTCTGAATACAGATAAATAGCAACATCAATTATGAGCTAATTGGCAGTCAGAATTATAAATGAATATGCAACAAATAACTAAGTAACACATTGCATAATCATTTTTATTAGATTTTTACTCTTATTTTGTTAGTATTTCACTTTTGCAAATTGGCCTGGAGACTAATCCTCTGTATCAACCTGGCAAGTTTCAGCTTTTAAAGTTCAGATGCTTTCTGCATACATAAAATATCTAACTTCTTTATATAGAACATTTTTAATCCTTGCATAGGTACAGGAAATGAGTTGATTTTGCTCACTTTTACCAAAAAGAAAAATAAATTAAAAATATTCACCTTTGGGCTGAGACCCAGCATAGAAAATTTGATTCAAAAGCAGAACTTTCCAACTAGTTATATGTATGTGACAACACAGAATTTTAATAAGAATATTAAAATAATTTACTGCTACAGCCTTATTGTGAAATTGAAATGTAAACTTTTGTATCAGCTGACTGTAACCCATTTGCTGTTAACAGGGTTTATGGTTGACAAACTACTAACCATCTTCAAGTCTCTACCCAGAAATACTGAACTCCTGCCTTAGACATTTGCCTTTTTAGTCCAATCACACTCTTTGGAACTTCACATGAAGCAAGGAGATAATTATTAAGGAGAGAAGGACCTTAGTGACACATCTCAGAAATGTGTCACTAGGAATAGTATTAAAGCATTCCCCTGACAGTGACTTTTGTAACAGTCTGCTGACTTGGTTCTCAGCCTACATGTGTTATCCAGTACATGCAGGTTCATTTGCCACATTACTTTCTCTTTCCATATT
The DNA here is from genome assembly GCF_036013445.1 of Caloenas nicobarica. Taxonomy (NCBI): domain Eukaryota; kingdom Metazoa; phylum Chordata; class Aves; order Columbiformes; family Columbidae; genus Caloenas; species Caloenas nicobarica. The sequence continues at coordinate 29,157,488 of NC_088246.1, read as the reverse complement.
TTGGTAGCTGTGACAGTGAGTTGTGTTGGTGGGCAGGCCTGTGTGCCATCTCTTGCAAAGTGCCTTTTGGTCCAGCTCAGAGACTCCATTATTTATCCCAGCTAGAGAGGTTTGAACTTCATTTAATGGGTTCATATATTCAGCCTTGCTCCTCTTTTTTTTTTTTTTGCAGCTGCTGTCAACTGCAGCTTCAGCAAAGACCTTCCTAAGCATTGTCTTGAATAAAAGAACACCATGTAACATGTTTATTTTAATTAGTTTTTTTAAGGGCAGAATAGTAAATACAGTTCCTATGTCCTTCCCATGCTTAACATCTTACCTAAAAGTAGTGATGCTCTGCTCTTATAACCTGTTAATTTCAAATTGCTGCCATTCTGGGTGTTCTGGGTGCAGAGTATATGCAGGTATAACTGGAGATATTTGCAGGTATAACTGGAAATATTTCTGCTTTTTATCCCAAGAGGTGGACATGTCTTCTCCTCTGGAAGCTCTGTCCTTTGAGGCTTCTGGAGAGATGTCTTGAGCAAATGAAGCACCACTGTTTCTTTTCATTTGTCTTGGAACAATTATTTTGTTGTCTCTTAGTGATTAGATGGTGAGTTTACAAAGGGTTTGAACTGAACACACAGAAAATGGATGTCTGACAGCCCAGTCCTAAAAGAAAGTTAAAGAAGCCTTTTCAAGAAATGGATCCTAATTCTTTGTTCTCATGTGTTTCACATAAATACTAATACTTCCAGCTCTCAGAATATTATGAAAAACCTGAGGCATTACTCAGGATATCCAACACTTCCCCAAGGTTTATAATGTCAACAGGGAATGTTCATAAACAAATGAGATGTGAAACAAACACCTACACAATTTATTTGGGCTAAAGAAACACACATTCTAATGAAGACATAATTTAAATTAAAGCTTTAATGGTTTAATCAAAGATTTATTATGAATCTAAGTGCAATGGTATTAGCACTTACAACCTGAATTATCCCGTTACTATGGTCATTAATGTAGCAATACAGGTAAAACTGATATACAAAAACTTCCTAATAACTACCTCTTTCTCTGGTGTTGTGCTTCTAGTGCTCCTCAACAAGAAGAAAGGAAGGTTTCATGGTGAGTAATCAGTATTCAAAGTTCTTCCATCAGGAGATTAAGTTATTTGGGGGGGTTTCTTCCTTTTTGCCAGGAGGACAACGATGTTAATGTGGATGATTTCTTTCAACTCACTCTGGGGTCTGTTTTTCTCTATTTTTATACATATCCTAACATGCACTACTCCTGCAATTCCACATTACATCCATATAATTACTAATGATTAATTAAATATTAACATAATTAATCATAACAATAATTAATAGCTCAATTCATAAAACCAGCAATGTTCTAGGAGGCACACATATGTACAGACCCATAGAGACATGATGTTCTAGGAACCAACTTCTACCAATATCTACAAGTTACAGCATTATTACTAGAGTGTTATGAAAATTTCAACAACATGCCAGGTTCATGCCTGGTTTGGGCAGCGTAATAGCATGATGGTTACTAAGGAAGTATGAAAACTGAAGAAATTTAAGAAACCAATACATTAATTTTTGTTTGTTTGTTTGTTTGAGTTTTTATTTAATTAGTTTAATATGTTTTTCCTTCCCAGACTTTTTAGTTTCTCTGCTTTTTAAAGTTGGGGTTTATTTTCAGGGTTTTCTTTTGAATTGGGAATATTAACTCTGGACCTATGAAAGCATTTAGATATATAACTCCTTGCTTTCAATAGGATTTAGACACTTTGTAAGAAATTAAATGGAGAACTGCAATTCTTTGCCTGTACGAGCTAGAGTGTCAAATACCAGAGTTGGTAACACTGAGCATCTAGCTTGTCCTAAGACTCCTTGCACCTAAAAATACAGCTTGAGTGCATTAAGAGTACTTCGGTCATTTGTCTGACAATTTAGAGGTTTTGGAGGAGCAGTAGCAGTAGCAAACAGCTCCTTTTTAAATGGTCATGTATTATTCACACCTTCCCTTAGGAAAGAATGATGCTTTCCCAACAAATTAAAATGACAGATTTTTGCCCTAAAATACTTACAATCAAAATTTATAGGTCTGACTAGGCTATTGGTTGTCCAAAAATCCAGGACAAATGGCTGCTTCACATGACTCATCAGTTCTATGGGACGTGCTCTCTGGATACATGGGAGCTTTTGAGCATGAACTGTACACATGGTCTCTGCAACAAATCTAGTGCTTTTTGAATGGAAATACAGGAACTTTTTCTTGTCATACTTAAAAAAAAAAATCGTCTGGTGAAATATAATCACAAGAATGGGAACAAAGTCTGAGAGAAGCATGTTAATGTTGATGCGATGCTGGGTAAATGTATTTTAGCAGATTGTTTTGAGCACAGGTTTGATAAATAAGTACTTTAAGAGTGTTTAATATGCATCACTTGACCGTGTAACCATTTATAGTAGCAAAAGTAAGCAAAAAGTTTTGGTACCATTCTATTGTTTTTTCTGTTTTCTTTCCACTACTGCAGTTTAAATGTGATTGCACTTTAGTTTCGGACATCATTGCTCTGAAAGATGCACTTACTGGCCTAGATAGCCTAGTTGTGCTCTACACAGCATTCATAAAGGTCAGTGTAAGCTCAAATGGTGCAACCAGCTTCCCCATGTTTGGAGGAAGTACTTTCCCAAGAACAGCATTCTCATACTGAATACCTACAAAACTTATTTTGGCCTCTAAGACCAGCCTGGCTTAAAAGAAGAAGGTCTTTTAAACTTCGCGTTCTCTTTAATTCACTGCCCTGCTGTCAAGCCCTCTGACTTGCAAATACTTACTTTATAAATTATCATATATTATTCATTCAGTGCCTTGGGAAAGAATGGTGCTTTATAGACAAATTAAACTGACTTATTTGTGCCCCAAGGTGCTTACAATTTTTATAAGGCATAAAAGTACAAGGGATTGCAATCAAAGGTGGGGGACCAGGTGATGGGAGACAAAACTACAGAAATTATTGTCTTTCTCATGGCTGGTGGGAACAATTTCCATAAAAAATCTGGGAATAACTTTTGAGACCTTTGTAAAATCCCACGAGCTGAATAATGGAAAGTGATGATGTTTTAATCAGGTGATTAGCAAATTATTTCTCTATTTTTTCATTACCTTCATCAAATAAGAACAATAAATGCTTTTCTGGACAGATATCTTTCTCTCTCACATTCCAACACTCTCAAAAAGAATATCAACTGGAGCTGAAGGCAGTGAATAAAAACCTTGACAGAAGTCACCAGTGAGGAAGAGTGGGGAAGAGAAATTGCACCTAGAATTTGGAGTTCAGTGCAGAGCGAGAACTTTCCTCTGTTCCACTGCTCCAGAGATAGAGTGCTGTCTCACTGAGCCTCGTAATGGGAGAGCTTATCCTAGCACTTTGATTCAAGTATGTTACTGACTTTTTCAACCTAACACTCAAACACTTGATGGGACTTCAAAAAGACTTTAACAAACTCGCTTGTTGCTTATGGAGCTGCTGAAATGAAGCCGTTTCTTCTTGTTGCACGAAAGACTTTCTGTGAAATTGTTTCTACGATTATATAAAATATTGCTGTAATTATATAAAATATTTTTCTTAGCAAGTGGCAAATAATCTCTGGAGCTTCCTTTATATGCCCACCAATTTATACCTAAATCCAGTCAGTGCTAATAAAATGCTAAGACTAGCCGTCAAAAAACCTTGAATCTACAATATCTTTATAAAATACCTTGAGGCTTCCATACTCCATTGTAATGCAATCTAAGAAGGAAATTCGCCAAATGGAACCGTAATAGTTTCCCAGTCCCAATGCAGAATAATTTAAAAACTCTGCACTCTTAAATTTAAATACAAACAAGACAATATTCCTACATCCTGTATCCTCAGATTTGGGATCATATTTACAGAATGCTCATTTGAGAAGCGCTTGAAGAGTCACAGACATGCAAAATCTTATATTAATAGCTGTGTTGCTTTAAGTCTGTTGCTTAGTGAGATCCTTCAGTTTTCTAAATCCACGGATGGTAAATGGAGGCCTTCTTACTCTATATTATACATATTTCACTCTGTGTTCGATGCTGATGTGATATGCTCAGATTATGTATTCTGGTGATATTCTGAATTTGCTGTGTCCTACCTATCTCTGACTTTTTTCTAACCTCAAAGTAGAACCTGTCGAAGCTAAGAAGGATGTGGCAGGCAGCGACTGAATAACAGTAGCAAATGGCAAGAATAAATTAGGATGGTTGTGTGCCTAGAGGCTATCAGTCTTATTCTAGTACTAAGTTATACACACAGAGTCAGAATATTGTAATGTAGTTACTATAAAGTATTACCCACATGTAATTTTATGTAATGTCATGAAGAGATCAAGTTATAATGCTTTTAAAGTATTTTAACACTTTTGAATTTTAGGCAAGTCTTTCTACATTGAGCTGCAATCCTCAAATTCAGAAAATTAGACCAGTATTTAGACAGGTATCATAAAGGAGAGATTTATATATCAGCTCTAGCAAAAGTGAATATTTATTCAGAAGTGTGTGGTGATTCTTGAACTCTTATCTTGAACAAAGGAAGGACAATGTTCATACGTAGAAACCATGAAATGCAATGAAATGAATTATTGCTATTGTCGTCAGCATCTGTTGAATGAGGAAAAAATCCATTCTTTTTACCAAAAAAAGGAGCAAATCAAAGACAATAGGATATTTATAGATGTTTGAATTCTCTTATCATAGTTCTACTAGCAGTGGACTGCTTTGAAATCACTGATTGTTTCTAAGAGAAGATGCTTATACAGAATTTAACTCATTACTGTGTGATTTCCAACTAAGAAGAAAAACAAAAGTACCCTGGAGTAATGAGCATAATCTGAGGGGCTCAGAATAGATTTCAGCTGCATGCAGACAAAGACAAAGATCGATCATTTATCCATGGGAGTAAACTGCACTTTTTGTGGAAATTTCCTATCAGGCTACTGAACTCTAGTAGAGTATTTTTGTGCTATAAAAGGTATGGCCTGCATTTAAGCACTTGATTTGTTTTTGATATTCAGAAAACTTCAGCTTGGAAACTCAAGTAGGGATTTTATTAGATTTGAACAGAGGAAGATGCCAGTCTCTGATGGAGAAGGAAAGCAGAAAGTTATTTTGGGCCTGCTGGGACCTGAAAGATTCAAAACCCAGAGGAAACTGGCACCATGGGACGTTCTCTCCTGGACTCAGAGGAAAGTGTGCATATAAAGGAAAGGAATGAAAAAGAGAAATGCTTCTACTTGTCTCTGCACCTTTTCTCTCATCACTGATAATTACTCCCAGCTGGGAAGACACACAACTGGTCCTACAAAGTGACAGTCACTTCCTTTCATTACACCAATTATCTTTGGCTAATGTGAGAGCATATATTTATATCTATATAACGTCTGTGTATTCTCTAAAGAAATTATAATCCAGAAGGAAGAACGTTAAACAGAAACATGGAAATTTATATAGAAAATTAATGGGGGAAGCTAAAGACACTGAAGAAATGAGTTTCTTTTATGCAACAAGCATCAAAGTTTAAAATACACATTAGGAACACAGAAAACCACGCCAATAGTAGGAAAGGAAATAAATTATTCAACAGGAAGAAACAAACATCTATCCTATTCTTATCAGGAAATTACCAAATTATTGGTAGGGTGACAGAGAAGACATAAGTATTCAACAAACATGAGTGTTTGTTTGCAAAGAAACAACTATAATGTAGAAGAATGAGGTATGTTCCGGCTCATTATTTGCAAAGGAATATTTTAAAGATGTCTGCACTTCTAAGGATGTCTCTGGAATGACAGTATTAATATTTATTAAATATAGCTGTCCTTGGAAGATTCCGGATATCTGATAGTGTTGATACTGTGTGAATGTAAAATTAATGTGTCACCAGGTGCAGAAAAAGTAGTGGAAAAGATAAGGCAATATTCAGTTAATAAAGTATTTAAAGCTAAGGACATAATTAATGGTAGTCAGCATTGTTTTTTTAGATAATAGGTCTCATCAAAGTAAACTCATTTATGTGATAACATTATAACTGTTTGAAAATGGTAAATATAGATCTTTCAACTGATAATGTAGATAAGTGAATACCTGCTTGTATCTAACTAAAGAACTCTGCAGCAGTGTACAGTGTCAATAACAAATGACTTAAACTAGATGACTAACAGATATGAAAAAAACCCAACTGTCAGTGTGGAATACCTCTTTGTAAGTGGTGTACTACTTTATTAGTGTTAATGGTACAGGGAAGGGCGGGATGAGAATTAACAGTAAGAGCAGGTCACTCTAGCTTGGCTGGTAAACTGGGCATCAGTATATTGAACCAGACAAATGCAGAAATTTGGTTTTTAAAATTAAATCTTGGATAACAAAAAGGTGAGGTGAGTCTTAGGAAGTTATGGTCTTGTAGTAGGATATGATTTCCCAATTCCCAAGGGTAGTGCCATGGTAAAGAGCTCTGATATGGTTCCAAGATGTGTAAGTAGATGACTCATAGAGAGCTCACATGCACTGAGAAAGCTAAGACTGGATGCTTCTAGACAGTTTGAAAAACTGGCAAGGGCTTACGAAGAGCCACAGAGTTGCTTTGAAAACTGGAAAACTCCCCACCATTTAGACTTAAACAGCTTGCACCTATTGACTTACCACAGAAAAGACAGAGGATGCAATTAACTGCATTGGATAATGCTCTTCCAAGGGAGAAAATATGATGCCTGGCAAGGAAATGCATAAGAAGAACCAGTAATTAGTGCCAAGCAGAGGCTAAAGAGAAGTAAAGCACAGAAAAAGTGGTCAATCATGGGAGGAAATGGTGAAGTGGATTCTCCAACTGTAGACGTCATTAAATTCAGATTGAATGTACATATTTTAGAAGATACATTTTAGACAGAAGTTAGATTTTAGCCAAATGCAAATTATTACAGTCAATATATGAACAAATACTGTATGTGTACTTCAACGTGCCACGTTTGACTAGATGATCTTAGATCTCCTTTTGGCTTTAAATTGTTAAAATGTAGAAAAAGAAGGCTGGCCGACGGCTAGGCATTTGGTCTTTAGGCACTATAGTGACTATGCGAGCTAGCTAAAGAAGGTAGTTTGAATATAGCCAGTAAGTCTATGAGACATTCTCTAGAGTTCTTGCTAGCATTTCGGCTCTGTCATTATAGTTTATGCATTCTTCACTCAAGCAAAATCTTGATTTCTGTATATAATATTTTTGAAAATAGAACTGCTTTCTAGAACTTGAAATCATTTGAGGTTCACTCAGAAGCTGTAAATATTAACTTGGACAGATTTCAAATTGAAAGAGATTTTTTATCCTTGAGATGAAATTTCTATTTCTCATTATTAAGTCCAGGAAGCACTCACTCTTTACAGAACATACTTTTGTCTGTGGTGTCTGGCTTGAAAAAAAAAAATATTTTTTTAAGGCTTCATAAATCCTTGTACAGAACTTACATTTTCCAGGCTATCTGTGCTTATAGGAGTACAGGAAAAAAAAGTGTAGCATGTGTCGAAGAAGATGCTTTCCTCAAAGATTCTTCAGACTTCAATTGCCTTCAGACATGATTTAACAGAATACATAAAATGGATAAAATATTCAAGCATAAAGACCAGTTGGAAATAGAAAGCTAAATCTAAAGTTTTTCTGGACTTCTATACCTTGGAGAGGGCCTTCAGGTGGCCACTGGTGAAATGATAAGGAAGTTGTTGCCCTCAAATATGCCCTTTGGTTTTTTGCCAGAGGCTACTGTGCCCATAGGAGAGGTAACAATGGCAAACATACACCAATTCCTAAGCCACTCCATGTTGTAGTCGTGCATATTATCTTTAACTGCCATTAACAAAGGTACTAAGAGAGCAGGGAAGAGCAGGTCTCTTAAAACTTCTGGATATGGATTATACAGCTATCTGGAGGCATTATAAGAGTCAATATGAGCTTATTCTTATATCAGTCATGCCATTCAGAGTAGTTCAGGGGATTGTCAATATATTCTGTCATTTCTGCTTCATACAAAAGTGGATGGGGGTGCAAAGCTCTAATTATTGCAGAAAAGATTTCTTTCTGGTTAATCAAAGGTCAGAAAAGAAAAATAAGTCAATTTTTTAATACCTTTCTAATTCAGTGGCTAAATATTTTTTGCAAAACTTTGAAAATTGGCTGCTGAACATGTGATGAATATGAATATGTCATGTGTTTGTCAAAGTGAAAACCATTGTAGTATTTCACTAATGGGTGTATACATGTGAGTAGATATTGCCTAAAACAAAGTATGTTTTGAAGATGTACACTTTCAGCCTAAAACATTACTTATCACTTTCTTATATCCTAGTAAAGATTTAGTAACAGAGATTTATTGAGATGTAATATTACTAATATGACATTACTTTACATAGCATTCTCGAGGGCATTTATTAATGAGTCTGACATCCGAACACAGTTTTAACATTCATCTTCCTGATGGCTTTGTAGAAGTGACCTATGCACTAGAAAATATTCCTTCACTAATTAGCCCTTGTTTATTGTATTTCCAGGCACCAATATATCCATTTAACTAGAATACTGCTTTTGTTTTCTTTTTAAGGACTGACTTTTACTGAGGTGGAAACAGTACTAATATAAATAACAATAACAATATAATGATGTATTACCACAAATAGCTGAAAACAAATGACAATTAGAAAATAAATTAATAAAATACTGATCTGCGAAGTGTTCATTTCCTCTGTCATTTACAATGGGTCTTCCCATGCAATGGTATAAATTAGTGAGGTTATATTGTACACATAAATAAAACTGGGAAAACATCTGTTTATTTAATTCTAGCTGCTAAGATGCCTGGGGATTTTGCATTAGCAGAACCCATAGAAGGATCAAGGCAATGCCTTACTGTATACAGACTGTACACAAAAATACATTGTGTCCTCACCTCTCCTCTCTTTTGTCTTATTTCACAAAGTAACAAAAGTAAGATAAGCATGTGATAAGCAGTGTGAAATGATGCACAGGAAAACATATCTATAATGGTGTTAACTAGAATGGCTGCAGTAACCCATCGATGCTGTCAAGAAGATTCTTTCTGCAAAAGTCTCTTACAGCTGAAGCTGTTGCAGCTGTTTGCCTGTGGAGAGTCTTGGACAGCTGTGGTTCTATAACACAAATTGCCATAACTGTAAAAAAATAGTGGTCGGTACTGTTAATGACATTGGATTTATTTATTTTGTCACACTGTCATCTAGCTCTACTGTTTGAAAATGGGACAATTGCACTCTCACTTTCTGTCAGTGCAGAAGCAGAGATGATTTGTCTGGAGATGGTTTTGGTCGTAACTGGACGGAAATCTGGCTTCATTCTTTTCCTTTCGCAACCTTACCCTTTCTTTGTTTCTTACAAACATACTTATCTTTCTCCATGCTTGCCATGATCTCATTTGAATCTTTTATCAGAAGGATACTGAACACCCTTACTGATAACTCTACCACTGTGGTAGGATTTTCAGATTTACCACTTATTGCCTTATTTTGACTCTTTTCATGTGTTTAATGACTTAGTGTCTCAACTAGATGGCGGTCGGGGCTTGGCTGTGTGTACAGGGAGTGGATAGAACCATTAAGACCAGGCAGAAGTTCTCAGGCTTTAGCAGTCATTTAGCTCTTCAGAGAGATTTACCTCTTGGGGTAGAAGTATTCATAAGCGATTTTATGGCTATGCCTGCATTGGTTCTGATACTGAGAATGGCCTGAATCCTTGAGTTCTCCTAAAGAGTTCTCCTGCTATCTTTCATATTTATTGTCATATTGCAGAGAATCAGACGCCTTCATGTTCTGTCTTTCAGCAAAAGTTACCAGGTTCCGGGAAAGCAGACTGGGGTTTTGTGTTTGCTGACATTGGCTATGTAAAATTACCACGTGGCAGGAGGGGTAGGCAGAGGCCCGGTACACCAAGTGCAACGGAGACAAGGTCTGAGTGTCATAAGCCACAGCAAACAGGACCACACAACAAATGGCATAATGAGCCTGTGTGCAGGCCCTAGATCAACAACTAGGAAACGAATGATACCTGGAACTGCTGGAAAGGTATGCCATGATATTGTCAACTAAACTGATGGGTGGCCTGTGGTGACATCTTGTTTTAAAGCCTAATTTTAATAGTGACTGGGAGGAATGCTGTTATGCAGACATCCAACATAACGCAGAGGCAGGGAGCCCAAAGTGACACCATGACACTTGTGAGCAGAGCTGCCTCCCAAGAGCCCAACACCTGGAGGAAGTGATGTTTTCATCTGGGCTCAAATGACCCTTCCCACCAGGGTAATAAATTATATATGCAGCAAGCAAGCAGGCGATGGATTTGTGTTAAAATACAAGCTCTTCTGTTGAGGGAGTACCAACTACAAGTGCTTCAGGGCTGATTCTGAGGACAAATAGTGCAGATAAGATACAGACTTAGTCCTGAATTAACCCTTGAAGCTGATCCTGCACACCAGAACAGTCACAAACAATTAAGGCCACTACTCTGTTTCTCTTTTACATATGGATGCAGATATTGCAAATAAATATTAGGTATTCTGCAGTTCAGTGGTGAGCTACTGAATGGGCTGGCAGTGTAACTGCAGTGATGTTCCCAGGCTGCTGACCGCAGGAAAGGGCAAGTATGGCAGCTGCTGGAAAAGGACCTCATTTAAATTCTTGCACCAGGTGCTCAGCACCAGCATGCCACTCTCTGTTGCTACTTTTAATAATCTGAGAGATTTTATTTTTTAATAAAGGCAAGGGTTTCTTGCCATAATGTAATTACTTTTCTAAAATTAAGGTTAGCAAAAACAAGGGAAAATAAGATTTTCTCAGCCAAGAAGGGCTGAAGCTCTCCATTTCTATGTCTAGCTAAGATTGTGTGATAGCAGGAGTTGGGAAGGAATTTTAAAAGATGTTAATAAATATGCTTCGAATATGCACCAAGCTTTTGGTACAACTTCCTAAAGTTAAATGAAGTCAAAGGATGTCTTCCCACTGACTCTTCTTGGTTTTCGATCAGGCTGTAAAGACTTGTCACTCCATTTTCAATTAAATAGTCTGAACTCTCTGACTCAGCATTAGGAGGGAAAAATGGGCAGAAAAACTGCTGAAAAAAATGATAATTTTAAATCATGCAGTCAGACATTAAAAAAAAATCCATTAAATTTTAAACTGCAAATCTATCTATATACCCTTGGTTAGTCTGAGATATCTACCAGCATAAACTGTACTGTGGAAAAATTTAGATTCACTGTCACCTATTTGGAGATTACATTTGCTTGGGGTTCCTCAGAGAACTGAGCAACACAGGAAAAAAAGAAAAAATGAAAAAATTCTAAATTGTATGGACTGTGTTATAGGACACAAAAGCAAACACATTTAGCTCCTTATGTAAGAAGCAAGACAAATAGTGATGGAAATCCTGCAGAAGAAGAAAATATTTTTTCTCTTTTGATTTTATGCTAACAAAGATCAAAATGGATTTGAGAGAAATCTCAGTATCACTTCTGGGTTTTTTAAATAAAATTAATTAAGGTTTGGATGGTTTTATCGTATTACACAGATACTTGACAGGATTTTTCCAGTATGTAATACTTTTACAGGGATTTTCAAACTAGACTGCAACGTGGGGTAACTGATGAGAGCACATGAGCACCTTTTGAAGTACAAGAAAGTACATGTGAAAAAATTAGTCCTACCACTTATCCAGAGGATCTCTGATATATACTTTTACTATTTTGTTCCAATCACTATTTTAATTGCCTGACTCATCCCAGACATTCATACAAAAAATGGACATTATCCTCAAATTGCTTCTGAAAGACTGTGTCATAACCTGAAACATTGTCATAAAGTTAACTGATCTGTAACTAGCAGAGACCTTCTAAAATGCCAACAAAGGCTTCCAAGCATCCTCTTTTCCTCTTTCAGCAGCTGGAGAAAAAACTTGTTAGAGATGAAGAAATTTGCATTTATTAAGACACAGACAGAAATTTTGCAGCCAGGGATCCCCCAGGGAACTTATTCTGCAAAAGGTCCTCTGTCTTACTGAGGTGTCCTTGAATGGGAGATGTGAAATCCATTGGAGTCCCATTCAACTCTTCCTGGCCCCCCTCAAAAAGGAATCTCTCAAGTACAGAGATGTCCTTTTTCCTCTCTAAAGAAGGTCCTTACCTGAGTCACAACTTTTATTAACTGGTTTGCAAACATCTTCTTAGCACTTGAAGAAACACTTATACTGTCTCCTCATTTTCCAAATTTGTAATTTTTTTTTCGTTATGATAGATATAACAAGTCATAAACACTTGTACCACTTACAATAACTGCTAATTAATAAATAGGAAAAATACGTTTTTCACGTGCTTATGAATGTAAAAATCAGGTTTTCCATGAATATCCATGCATTTAAAAACATACTTACAGAAGTGTTTAAAAAAATTAAATCTGTTCTTCAGCAGTAGTGAATTTTCAATACAGATTTTGGTACACATTCATAGAGGTTTCACACTTTTGTATTCCTACTGCAAGAGGAACGAGATTGGGATTTTTTTCCCCAAATACTGCATTATTTTCTTACCAGAAATATACCTTTGGCTTTAATCTCTGCGTGAATTGCATGATCTCTCTGTATGCTGGCTGTGCACCAGGAATAGAATCACACAGAATCACAGAATCACAGAATGTTAGGGATTGGAAGGGACCTCGAAAGATCATCTAGTCCAATCCCCCTGCCAGAGCAGGAACCCCTAGGTGAGGTTACACAGGAAGGCGTCCAGGCGGGTTTTGAATGTCTCCAGAGAAGGAGAATCCACAACCCCCCTGGGCAGCCTGTTCCAGTGTTCTGTCACCCTCACTGAGAAGAAGTTTCTTCTCACATTTAAGTGGAACCTCTTGTGTTCCAGCTTGAACCCATTACCCCTTGTCTTACTGTTGGTTGTCACCGAGAAGAGCCTGGCTCCATCCTCGTGACACCCACCCTTTATATATTTATAAACATTAATGAGGTCACCCCTCAGTCTCCTCTTCTCCAAGCTAAAGAGACCCAGCTCCCTCAGCCTTTCCTCATAAGGGAGATGCTCCACTCCCTTCATCATCTTTGTGGCCCTGCGCTGGACTCTCTCCAGCAGTTCCCTGTCCTTCTTGAACTGAGGGGCCCAGAACTGGACACAATATTCCAGATGAGGTCTCACCAGGGCGGAGTAGAGGGGAAGGAGAACCTCTCTGGACCTACTAACCACCCCCCTTCTAATACACCCCAGGCTGCCATTGGCCTTCTTGGCCACAAGGGCACAGTGCTGGCTCATGGTCATCCTGCTGTCCACCAGGACCCCCAGGTCCCTTTCCCCTACACTGCTCTCTAATAGGTCATTCCCCAACCTGTACTGGAACCTGGGGTTGTTCCTGCCCAGATGCAAGACTCTACATTTTCCCTTGTTATATTTCATTAAATTTGCCTATATAGTTAGACTATATAGTTAGATTCTATACCCAGCAATGACTTATGTTGAATAATCAGAGATTGCTGTTCAAATTTTAAGTGACGATTTTATTCCCATTTTATCAGGTATGATGGGCAGCTCTTCACAACTCACCAGATTTTTGGAACACTCTTTGGTACACCACTATGCCATTGCGTTGCCATTTTGCACTGGAGTCACAGGAACTCCAAGGTTCATTACCAGGTCCTACAAGACATAAGTAATGCAACTTTCTAGATAATTTTCACATCATGCCTGAGGCAAAGGAATATCTTATTGTCTCAGCAATGAAGTCTCTTTGGGACTGTAGCCTTGGAAGAGAATGTGACAGTAGTCACCTGGAAAGCTTCCCAGAGGACTCTGACACTAACTGCCTCATTATTGTGGCCTCATTTATGAAAATGCTTTGAGAGAATATCAGATTTTAAGTTAAAAAGTTGATAATGCATTGCACGTAAGAGTCAAATTTCCCCTGTGGCTGAGCTCACTGGAAGTGGACGGGTGGAACGGACTCTTTGACTGCTGCTGTAAGTACTTTCCAAAGTCCTCCTTGTGGCAGAATGAAGGAGGATTCAGGTGTTTTGACCCAAAGAGATGCACTGAGGCAGTGCATGTGCATTAGATGCCAATACAGGTGTATTAGCAGCCCATGTCCTAAAGGCAACATATCCGTGTTTTTAGGTCCTGTGTTTTAGTTAGAAAACCCTACCTCTGAGCAGAATTTACCAGCTCTCTTATGGCATTATGAGAACCTACCTTGTTTGTTTCCAGTTTCAAAGATGATTTTCTTCACTTTCTGATGTGGACATGACTCTAAGTGTGGAAATAACAATGAAGGGGAGAGTACAGCTTTCCCATAGCTTCCCTACCTTTCCTTCCTTTCTTTAACTAGAGACCTTGATCAAGTCTAAAATGCAAAAGCATTTAAAAGGATGTTTAAATTTATGTTACTGCATAAATATTAAATGTAGTAATAAATTTTCTACTGGTACTATCTATTTATATTTAAAAGTTGCCATATGTAGGGCAATAATACTTTGACATTGTATATGTGTAAAATAACCTAGCGTGCCTTTTTCACCCTAACTCATTTTGTGTAAAACACCATTAGGAACAATCATAATAATAGTCGTATATAACCTAAGGGACTGGTGAGCAGTAGCAGATGCTCACCTTTTACTTACTGACTGATAGAAGTTGAAATTACAGGAATTTTACCATCCATCAACCAGGTGCTGAGAGACTAAGGTGATAAGTTCAAAGAGCTGATGGTTAATAATTAAATATAATAAGCATCTGCTATTGTTATTACCCAGGGGCTGAAATGCACTGTTTAGACACAGAGAAGCATTATGGACAGCATAACTCTGCATCGCCTCTGGAAGGATCAGGCAAGAATTGCCACTGACCTGTACAAAATCAGAGTTTTCATAAGAACTTCTCTGCAATAATTTTTAAACACTTCAGCCCAAATTGCGATCTCCTCGCTCATTCTGACCAGTACCAATGTGATGTCAGTGTAATTACTGTTGGAGTAAAGGGCTAAGGGGCCAGGGTGTACAATGATGACCCTCAGTCTATGCCTGTACCTGTGGTGGTTCTCATCTCTCCTAACTTTAAAATCTGCCAGTCTGAGCATTTAGTTTAAGCCAGCTGTTCAGGCTTCCTCTATAGTCAGTGGAAAGAGACAGGCACCTTCATAAGGAGCTGAAATCTGTCCTGAGATAAGTTGTCTCAATTGTCCTTCGAAGATCCCCACTGTCTCTTGTTACTGACTTTGAAGGGAGTATAGCTAACATTTAGACTTTTAGATTAAATTGATCCCAGTCTAATACCTAATCTAAATGAAGCTGGTAGCTAAGGTAAGTCCATATCTACTGTCAATGCTGTAAGCTTCTGAGTATAGACCTTGAGAGTCTTTTTAAATTTTTCTTTGAAATACAATGAGCAGCTGAAAGTTGGCAAATGATATGTTTCAGTATTATTGCACAAGCAAAATAGATTTCTCAGTGACCCCTAATAATGCAAACCTAGACATCCCTAGTAGGATCTTTCTTCCATTTCATTACCTCTGAGGTAGATTTTTTTTTTTTAATCAAAGATATCTTATTGATTGAGAAGCCGATGTAGAAATACATGCTAAATTGAGCAATTATTCCACTTACACTATTGACTCTGCCATTATTCAGGTCGTTTCGGTTAGACAGCATTTTTAGAATTATTTGTTCTTAAAAATGTGTGACTACAATACACAGAAGCAGCAGAGGCAATGCAAATCCTAATGTCTTATCAGCTCTTGCAAACCAGTTTCATATAATTTACCTACATGAGTTTTGAAAAAAAAAAGCTATCTTTCCACCATGAAACAAAGTTAGCAGTAATTCTGCAAGAGTTTATTCATGTGGTTAGAATTACTTATGCAAATATTTCTGAATCTGTTTTTTTTTAATAAAGTAGGTGTATGTAGAGTTTGACATCTTTTCACAGGTATAACTGATGCTGGACTTCTTATTAGATAGCCAAAGCATTCGTAAGTATTGGCAAACCAGACATATTTTGTCTTAGATTTAAACTTCATAAATTTTTCTTATAAGAAAACTCCTCTGATGAACATGAAGTAGACATAAATAGTTAATTAAATTAATAGATGATACTGAACTGGAAGGTGTAGTGTTATCAGTGAGAGCACAAAATTAATATGAGATCTCCAAACTTTAGAAACACAGGCAAGAGATTATAAAATGAAACTCTGTATGGGAAAAAGGCAAAATACTGCAATACAGTGAAGGTACAACAATCCAAAATAATGCTATTTAATGAAAATGAGATATTCGGAAGGCTACCATCATAAAAAGTAGTGAAGAACAGCAAATTGGATATAGATGGACAATACAGAAAGAGAAACAGTGAATTACTTTGGGGAGACAAGGTCTGTAGTAGAACAATGCATGGAGTTCTGTGTGCAATACCAGAAAATAATTTCTAAATTTATTAAGAAGAACATAAGAAAAAGTTATTACTGAACTGTAGTTACTTACTTTAATTACACAAAAAGAAAAAGAAAAAAGAACTTACTTTTCCTCACTGAGAAGTAGTCCTGTTTTATTGAACAGACTGATTTAATAGGGCTGGATGCTATTGATACTCATGGGGGCAATGTGAAGGTTTTTATTCACTTTGACTCTAATCTAGCTAAGCCTGTTTGTTAGTGAATTGAGTAGTCTCACTGACTTCAGCTAAGAATAATCAGGACTAGTCTTCCTTAGCTGAGCAACATTTCTAATGACTTCTTGGACCACTACTTTTTTTGTTTGTTTGTTTTTTAATTAGTTTATTATATGTTATTCTTATTTTACTGGGGTTGGGGGGCAGAATCAAAACCAGTTTATACTGAGAACAAATGTCTCCCCAAAATATTTTGAAACATGTTCATTACTTTGCTAGGCTCTGACATATAGTTTTATATGAAAGATGGCTATTCCTAGTGTGACAGAGAGAGCTGGAAAAAGAGCTTAGTTGTACCATGTGGTCATTTCCAGAATAATGCTTTCTGAGTTGCAAGGTGATTTTTGCAGACACAAAAAACATACTGTGATTAATGGTGCACAACCTCATTACTTAGTGTAATTAGCGTTACACCATGCCATAGGAGGCAGCAACAAGAGGTGGGAGCAGATATTACATAATGCTAACATGTTTCTATATTTTGAATATACAGTCACTGGGCTAAAAGGAAGACCAAAGCCTGGAAGTAGACCACAGATCTGGACCTCTCCCTCTACCCTGCCACAACGCCTACACTAATACCTTGCGTTTGTTTGCTTACTCCCATCTCACTTTTTACAACTCTTGCTTCTCTGGCTGCTTCATATGCGACCTCAACAGCATGAGAAAATGTGAATCCTCCAGCTGCTGCCCTCTGACTTCCCTCCTCAAGAGTCCGACATCTCTCTGAGGAGGGCCTGTCCCTAAGACTGGAATCATGGCAGAAAATACACACCCTGGGCTGTCTGGCAAAATGTAGGTGCTGCCATCTTCGATGGCAATGGCATAAGTTAGGAGACAGTACCTAATTCTCCAGTAGGATATTAACGAACATGTAGAGTGAGTAAGTTTAGGCATGTGGGGGGTTATTTTGGTCAACCAAGAAGTTTAGATACTAAGAAGTTTAAGTTAACTAAGCTTTAGGTATGTTAAGTGTGCTGAATCAGCTTACTAGGCACCATGCAAGTCATCAAGCTGCCAGGCTAGGGAAAAACAGTCACTGCCACATTCTCCCACACTTACAAAAAATATACTTATTTTGCTATTAAAAATAGTTTCCCATTCCTGGATTCTGCTGACTTAAAGGACTGACAATTGGAATTGGAAAATTTTGCAGGTCAGAAATCTAAGATGTAACTGGTGCCTGGTAAATATTGCCCAGTTCCGATATATCATTTGAGTTAGTAAAGGGAATGAGAATAGGACATTTCGTGTACTGGTATCTGAAGAAGTGGTACCATGACCATGTTAACTCTAACTTTTCAAATCTTAAAATACCTGGAAGAAGTGAACTGACATAGAGCTGCTGAGGTAAGTGACTGTAATGCCAGAAACTCCACTGCCAGATTATGTAAAGGCCTGTGTGTCTCCCTAATAGATAAAGACTTGAGCTTTGGCTAAACTGACAGGGATTTTCCAATTTAGACAAACTGTGTTTGTCTGCTTCATAAGAGCCCTGCTATATGGATAGCAAAAAAAGAAATTAAAAATGAAACTTTGCCTAAAATATATTTGGATGTAATTTAGTGTGATGAGAAAGGAAGACAAACCATAGTGCTGGTGCTTTTGTATCTGAAATAAATTAGCATAATCTAAAACAGTGAGTGACAGTGAGTTACAGTGGACAACTACTAATTTTAGTCTTAAACATCTCAGAAAGTACATGAAAGACTGCAACACCTGAAATTTTTGTCACACAGAGATTCTTTAGGATTTGTTTCTCTTTTGTTGTGTTTGAAGATAATAATGACAAAACTTATACTGACCAAGGGCCAAAAGTTCTCCCAAGCGTCCACCCTGGGAAACAATCGGAATTCTGCCCCCAGCTGTAGGAACTGCTCACCATTTACAGATGTCTTATCACTATAGTGAAGTTTAGCTATTTCACATGCCCTGGGAAACTGGCAAAATGAATGGAGTTTATGGGCTGGGCTATACACTTTAAAATTGCCTGCTGAGCTGTGTGGAGGGGACGGTGAGCATCAAGAGTCTGTGAAGCTGTGGTGCTTGTGGGGTAAATACATCTTTGTTCTGCGAAACAACATGCATTTGGTGCATGCTACCATGGCTAATAGAGGAGCATTGACAGAGTGGAGAGCACATCACATATTCAAAAATCAATTCTTTTCTTGTCAAGTTATAATGGCTGTAATCTGACAGCCAGCAATATGGATAAAGTAGTGCCCTAGGGACTAACAATCAAAACCCAAGGACCCTTTAAAAATCTTTTTAGGATGCTTGGCAAGTCACTTGGATCAGAATTTCAGATTCAAAGTGAACTTGGATATTGTGGCAGGGGTAGGAGCAAGTAATATATGTTTAAGACAGGGAATTTGTTACCACAATATGTTGTAAATATTAGAAGTTTGTAGTGATTCAAGGGAAACTGTACAAGTGCATGGAACAGGTATACACAGAGGATTAATAAAAGCCTACCGCTACCACTAGCTCAGGTAGTAACTGTCTTGCAATTGATTGGTGATGAAGGAAATATTAAAGAGGAAATACCATATATTGTTAGCAAATTCTTATACTCTTTCTTGGGCAGCTACATTTGTCCACTGTCAGAGAGTGACTGCTGGGCTAGCAAGACATTTGGTTTAATCTGTTGGAATCACTATTTAGCAAGATATATAAATGAAATCTTAGTTTTAAGGTGGGCAGTCTCACCAAAATTTTCAAAACTTCTTGTTGGTTGTCCTTTACAATGTCAGGTATTCTCCGTCACAAGTTGTGCCTCTGCTTCTCCATTGTTGTTAAAAGAAATATAAATGTGCTATGTGCAAAAAACTTCTGTTACTCACCAAAATGTCACCTGCTTGCAGGAGAGGATATAGACCTTCATAATATGATTGCATTACTGTGTCTTTGTGCAACTTAGAAGCACCTTCTCACATATCTTCTAATGCATTCCAATGTCCCATAGCACTTCTTTTTCTACCTGGTAGAGATTTACAGCAAGCATATGCTTCACTCACAGTGAGAACAGAGCTTGTGTGGAGTCAAGAGAAAGTCGATTGACATGGAAAACTAGAAGTCAAAAAGCAAAGACACAACATAAAACTAATGAAAAGTAAAATTTTAATATGCTTACGGCAAATAATAGAGACCAAAAGCTTTTTTAGTGTAAATAAATAGAAATACAAGAAACTGTAAATAGAAGTATAAGAATTGTAGACATTGCACAAATGATGAGATCAAGGCTGAAGACAATTTAGGTATAGAAATAAATGAAGAAATGTTTTTCTTTCCTTTCACACAGGATGATGATGTTGAAGAGAGAAAAAGGTTGGATGGCTAGGAGGAAGGAAATTATGGAAATTGCTACATCTGAAAAAGCATATGCTGAGGGGTGGATTTAATTTTTTTTCATTAGAAGGAAAAAAGCTTGTAGTATAAAAGCATAGTGTTGACACAAGAATAAATGGGAAAATCAAAGTATTTAAATTGGCATTTAGGTTTATAAATATCAACGTGAGGCTCTGTGAAATATTTCTAACAGCAGAGAAAATGAAACTAAACCTAATGGTATTAGAGTGGGTCTTGAATGTATTCTGTAAAACATTAGCATGGAAGTCATTTCGATGTACCAGCCCTGTGCTATGGATTTTCCTTAAGTGAGGTTTGCATTCCACAAGTAGTCTTATGGACCTGAGATCTAAGGCTGAAATTAAGGCAAATTCCTCTATGTGGAACTCTGTCTCAGCAACATTTATGACTGGAGACTTCTCTAGCTTTGGGAAAATGGAAATTTGTATTCTGTGGGATAAGAAAGAAACTGTAGAATAAAGTATTGTCTGGCAAAGCCACTTTGAGTAAGTTCATTTCAGACTTTATTCTAAAAGGAGAAAGATATTTGTATGGCATAGCTACTGGCATCCAACTTAGGTGCCTCTCTTAGGAAACATGTCATACTCAGTTGTGTAGGGGATACTCTAGAGAACAATTCAGCACATTGAAGTTAAACTCCTGACTTAGCCCCTGGGGGAACCTTTCTCTTGCAGTGGCTATGGATGGAGTTAAGCCTCCTACTTTGGGGCCTATATTAGGTCTGTAAAAGTCTGAAGTTTGAATTGTTCTGCCAGGCTATAGCTTAAAAATGACATAACAGTAAATGATGAATAGACCACAAAGCCTCCAAACTGTATGAATTATGATACATTCATTTCTATATGTTTTATCACAGCAGAACTGATCTTTGCAATTTGTTGAAGTCTGATAACACTCAGAATTCAGCTAGGTGTTATTTATACTTAAAACTACTAGTTCTGCAGTGGTAGTACTGGAAAAGACAAAGACTTTTAACTTCTTTATTTTAAAAACAACAGAGTTCGCATCTCTTCTATGCCAAAAGGTATATCCGGTGTACTTTAAGGAATTCTTGGCAATTTTCCCAATACTGTGGTCAGCTTCTGCATTGCTTTCGAATCTTTAACTCTTCTTTTTTCTCAGATCTCTTGTGGATTGTTAACCCAGTTATTATTAACAAACTTTGTATTTGCTGACACATTTTGTCTCTCTTATAGTTCTTTCAATTATTCATATGCATCAAGTACTTGCTTGTATTTCTTTTTGTTGTGCTGCCCATTATATTTTGCTAGGTAGCCAATTTTTAATAGTGCATTGCTCAGGGTTAATTAGATATTGATCTCTATTGTCATCAGGTGCTTTAAGACACTTTTAAGGATCTGAATTTATTTTTGAGCCATTCTTTTGTCTGGGTGAGTATTGTAAAGGGCTAGTAATTGTTCTGACGGATGTGTATTGAAGAGTTCCTAATTTCTACCTTTCTGCTCTAATATACAGTGTTACTAACCAGTAAGTTACTAATCAGTAAACTCTGCGATTCAAGACCTGTTATAGTTTCATTTGAACAAAACCTCAAACTATCTTTGAAACAGTGACAAAAATATCATAAAGCTTGAATATCCGGAGAGGTAACTTGCAAAATTATAAATTAAACAAGTTAATGTTCTCAAAATATTAACAAAAAACCAGCAGATAAGTACTTCGATCTAGTTTTCTATCCCCAGCATCCGTTAAAAAATTTGGTACGGTCAACAATCAGTTATGCCAAAACAAACTAGTGCCATGTATATATTGAGAAGCACAAACAGAACAGTGAGGGATTTATGACGTTAAAACCACACAGGGTTAAATAATTCTTTTTCAGAGGAAAGCACAGCTAAAATATTCCTAAAGGTCACATGCCATCTCTTCAGACCATTTAAGGCTTCTGAAATGCCACTCTGAAGTAAAATAACCTCTCCAGTAGAGTCATTCTGTTAGAGAGCCAGCTAACATCAGTACTGAGATAAATGGGAGTGCAGAAAATTGATTTTACACTTGTACTGTAAGTGTGGTTAAACGTCGTAGGCCTGTACCTCAAATACAATTTTACAGTACTGCTGTGCCTTAAAAATAATAACACAGAAAATATAGTTAAATACACCTTAATCTATCCTTTTTTGCTAGCTTCAGATTAAAATGTTCACTTACAAGTTTTATTTGTAGTGTAGCACAAGCTTCATTTTCTTTGTACTTGCTTCTCTCTTTTGATAGTACTTATAAAGAAACTGACCTCCTTTTTCCTTCATCAATCATTTTGTCTCATTCAGCAGTTTCTCTTATTGCAAACCAGCTCTTGCAGTTTGACAGGCAAATAAATGCATAACTTCCTTCAAGCAAGACTGACAAAACCTTAATAGAGTAGGAATTAAGGTTCGATATTTCAGCTTAATTATTTTTCATCAGGATTGTTTTAGCATGGAGACATTGTTGAGATTAAATAAAAGTAGCATTTGCACAGATCTAATTTGATTGTATGAGATCTGTTAGCAGTTCCTTGTAAGCTTCTGGATGCTAGCCCACTTTTTTTCTTCTCTTTTATTTGTACTTTAGATGTTTCTGATTTGAGAAAGCTCATGTCTTTTTTGGCTCCTTGCCTTAGTTCATACTGGTTAGGACATAGTACAATCCAACCGGGACCAGCCGTCTCTTTTCAGGTGTTCCAGACCTCATCATGGTTGAGTAACAGTAGGAACAATTAACGCAATATTCTATTTTTTTCCTCCCTGCAGTGTTAAATAGTCTCCAGGGTATGTAGGCAGCAGGACAATGACATTTTGAGAAGCCTCGGTGCATTCTCAGCAGCTTAAAAAGAAATCATTTGGCCTTATTTTTTTCCTACCTAGAAATTAAGACCATTCATAACAACCCTGGCATAGTTCAACATATGTCTTAGCATGTAGTGTTAGTGACGGTAGTCAAAGTCCTTTTGATAAACCAAAACCACAAGTTAAGGGGAGGCAGACTAAACTGAGCACATAGTCAGGAGTGTCTATGTGAGGCCTCACTCGACTTGATACTTGGTGGATGGTTTCTCCAAAAGGTGAGCAGAAGGTGGAAAGGAAATCTGATAATTTCTCATCGTCTGTTCTCTGGCAATGCCGGAAATCCTGTTTTGATCTTTTCCTATCGAGTATAAACCAAAAGTACAACAGATCAAAAATTCTAGAAAAAACAGGAAATTAAAACTTATTATGTCATTCAGGCCAAAAGGTGCTAGTGGCTTTTTTTTTTTTTCCTGCTGCCATGTTTTCTTCAGTAAGATGGCATACAAGTAAATGCAAGAAGATGTTGCTCAACACATCAAAGTAATTTTAAGTACGTCTAAATGCAGACTTAGTCTCACATTTAGGCATATGATTTCTCATCCTCGTAGTCATAAAAATGACTCTCTCCTTTCAATTGTTCTTTTGAAATATTAATAAAATTGGAGGAAAAGATTATGTTAATTGTGGTTGGGCAATTCAGACGATTTGTACTCTTCCAGAACAGAACTATCGGTACTGTAATATTATTTGCAAAATGAAACTAACTGGAAACTAACAGCCTTCCATTACCTAAAGGGGGCTCATGGGAAGGCTGGAGAGGGACTTTTACAAGGGCATACAGTGATAGAACAAGGGGTAATGGCTTTGAACTAAAAGAGGGTAGATTTAGATGAGCTATAAGGAAGAAGTTCTTCACCATAAGGGTGGTTTAGCAATGGAACAGGCTGCCCAGAGAAGCTGTGGATGCCCCATCCCTGGAAGTGTTCAAGGCCAGGCTGAACGAGGCTTTGAGCAACCTGGTCTAGTAGAAGGTGTCCCTGCCCCACGCAGGGGAGGTTGGAACTGGATGATCTTTAAGGTCCCTTCCAACTCAAACCATTCTATGATTCTATGATTTTATGATCAGTAATTTAAAAAGACAGTGCGGTTGGTGAAAGCACCTTGGAAATAAATTGATATAGGATAAGGAGGATGTGCCTCAATAAACATTTTAATAATATGCAAAGTCTTTAGGTGTAATATGAAAATGGACTCAGATAAAAAATCGGTAAACTTACAAAGCACTGCATGAACTTAGAAAAATAAAATTATGGACTCTCTAAGTTTGCTATAATGAGCAAAATATAGCTTCTATTTTAGAAGTCTGTTACTAACATGCTACTTTTTCTTCCTGAAAACATTATTTTTGTCACTTTTGTACACATTATTTTTGTACTTTTTGTACTTGTTATAATTAATAGATAGTGATTGTAAAAGCAACAAATTAAAGCAACATGAAAGTACATCTGGGTACAGTTTCAAAGGCATAAAAGCAATCACAATTTCAAAGAAAGATATTCAGTGTCCAAAAAGAATTAGTGAGAGTCAGAGTTCCTTTCCAAAAGTGTCTCAGCAAGTATCCTATAACGTTCAGATTCAATGCAGAATGATTTCCTGAACTACTATGAATAGATTTACCCAGTAGTTCACATCAGCCAAACTCAAGAAATTAATTTACCTGAGATCAGTAGCTTCATTTGAACTTTCTCAAAGGCTGACACTCCTTAGGCTCTGCATTTTATTGTGGGTCTGTTTCTGAATTAATTATGTGGGACATTTGGCTACAATTCTAAAACAAGATCTCCTAGAGTCAACACCAGGATCTGGGTGTAGTCTCATTGCTGTTAACTTACTAAGAATTAGGGATATTTGTTTCTTTCTCTTTTCCCTGCCTTTCATAGTTTTAATAGAGTGGACACTGTAATGCAAACTTTAAGATAAATCAGACTAAGAGGTTTACATCTCTCTTCATTGTAAATGATAGGATGGTTTCTTCATGAGTACAAATAGACTGTAGAATGCTTTTTCATGATCTTACATTGGGAAGGATGGTCATAAAAAATGAAACTCCAAGGAAACAAAACCCTCACCCTAATCTCTGAAAAATAAACCAGCATAAAATAAAAGCCAAAAATTAAACTTTGCTTCAGAGACAGAAAAAGAACTATTTTTCATGCTAATTCTTATCTTCCACTGTGCTAACATGCAAAGTGACAGTAAGTGGGTGGGTTAATGCATAGCACCATTTTTTGATGAAGTGTGTCACACATAGAGTCACAAACAACTCTCCAGTACTTGAAATTCACATTTATAAGGGGTGCAGGGAAAAATAATGCAGCCCTGTGATTAATTAAAACCTAACCCATAGTGTTTTGAGTGACAGAACTCACCCTTAGGCTCAGATAGCTGTAGGTGAATCAAAAAATCCTAGAGCATCTATGCTCTTTCACCTTTTCATAATAGGTCTGTTTTAATCAACACCTGATAGAAGCCATATTGAAAAAACCCAACAGAACCACAACCAATCAGTCAAACAATTCCCCCGCCCCGCCACTCCAAACCAAACAGGGATATTATTAGTGATTATTTGTAGGAAGTATAACATCAGTATAAAAATAAAGATGTAACACTTTCTTCAGGAAATGTAGTTCTTTTGATATGCAGCTGGTACACATGCAAACCAGGAATAAGGGATTATTGGAAAATTTATGGATACTGAATAAAATAGTCTGACTTTAGCAAACTGCCATACTGCCATATCCCAATCTCCTCAATTTTCAGCTTTCCTCAATTTGTTATCATTCCTAAAGGAGGCTTACAGCTTCCTCCTGTTACATCAAAGACACATAGTCCTTCCAGTTCTGTTGTAGAAGTAGTAGCAATGGTTGAGATGTTATTGTCCTAAAGCTGTTCTTAATATCTCTCTCCCAGCCAGTATTGCCCCTGCTCCCACAAAAAGAAAAGAAAAAGAAAATAATAGGCTGGTATGTTTCTAATAAACATCCAGCTGGTTTATTGGGCAGAAATTTTAATGGGATAAAATCCTGCTTAATCCTGAGTCCTGCTGAAGCTTTCAGGGTGATATCTGATACGAATGGTTCCATTTTACTTAGCCCTACTTGCACTTCCAGTTTGAGGTCAAAGATTACTTTGATTCTGGTTTCATCCTGCACAATTTACTCACTCTTAATTTTAAAGCAGTTTCCCTGATTCAACATTTATAATAATGAAATAATAGTCTTTAGTGATAATTACTAATTTTGCTTTATTGATGAGCAGGACACCTTAACACAAATAATTAGATTTAGAAACATAATTAAAATTAATGTACATATATATTGCCCTTAAGGCTCAATATGATAAACATGAAAGGTAAATAGAAATCTTACTGATTGGTGTCTACTGAAGCCTCAGCTGTTAAACTCGGCTTAGAGTGCATTCCAATGGAAAAATGAACAATGTTTACTTTTCAATACAGGACTTGTCCATCTCTTTTTAAAGTCTGCATCACCCATATTGGTTCATTTGTTAGTAATGGCTCTGCACTTCTATTTATAGTAATATTACACTAATGGCACATCACAGTTGAGTCTGTTTCTCTCTGAAAACACTCAAAATATAAGCCATAAAATGTGCGTGCTAGCCTGTGCAATATTGTATTGTACCGTCATCTTGAAAAAAAAAATCATGAAGCAATGACCTGTTAATTCAGGTCTAGAGCACATAAAAAGGAAAAGCTCAGAGAAAACAGATAATCTATTAACATCCAGCTGAGAAAAAGAATAGCTATAAAAGGTGACACCAGCTCAGCTGTTTATTTATTCATAGACGCTAACCAAATAAACTAGAACTGTCACAGCAGGCTTTTCTTACACATTTACCATATCCTTCTTAATAAGTTTCCTATAAGATAAAAATAAATCAGAATCACATTAGCTTGCTTATAGAATAAGAAAGTTAACAGCAATGAGACTACACCCAGATCCTGGTGTTGACTCTAGGAGATCTTGTTTTAGAATTGTAGCCAAATGTCCACAAATGTAGCCAAACAAGCCCACAATAAAATGCAGAGCCTAAGGAGTGTCAACCTTTGAGAAAGTTCAAATGAAGCTACTGATCTCAGCTAAATTAAATTGTATAGCAATGTGTTCAGTGCAAGACCGATCCAGCACAGACAATTTTTTGTTGTTGTTTGTTTTGTTTACTGAATAATGAGCTTATTCTCTGCACCTTCTGTTTCAAAATCATGTGAACATAAAGATGAAGGTCTTGATCACTTAGAAGATGTTATTGAGATAGAAATGTTTTGCTGTTGTTGTTTCTCATTGAAAACTAGACAAATACAGACTTAAAATTGACTTCATCAGACTGAAATCTGTGAAATTTTGCAGCCTGCTATTTCTTGAATACATTCTCCACTCTATGGAAGAGATTCCTTGGTTATTTTGATATATGCTGAACTAAGATAAGGGTTTTTGAAAGGGGTGAAGGGAAAGTAATCTCTGCTTCTGGGAAAGCCAATTCTTTTAGCTGAAGGTTGATACCATGTGCATCTAATGATAACTTCTGTCTCTGGCTCATGGAGATACCTCCTAAGAGCTATTTTTTTCTGAGGTATATTAGATTACAGCAAGTGGCATTTAATTCTCATTCAAGGCATAATAAATGCCTACAGCTTCTTTGTAAGACAGCATTTGTGTCATTTTCTACAAATGTATTACTATGACTGCTAAGATGCGATATGTCCAAGGTTTCACAATTTGGGATATTGTATAATTTATTTTTTTTTTTTTATTTTTCCCCTTTCCAATTAATCAAACAGCATCAGCAATTGGCATAATGAAATAATATTTCAAATGCTCACATAAGCCTGCCCTGATCTTCGCTGTTGTGACATAAAGTATAGGTATTTACTTGGGCTCTTGCTATTACAAATTTTTGCACTGTTACCTACAAATGCATACCCTTCAATCTATTTTAAATGTTCTACTTACAAATAAGCAGATCACAGTCTAACTGTGAATCACAAAACCGTGTGAGAATTCCTGAATGTAGCACAGAAATTCACATCAAAACTGCAAAATGGTGTTTCCAATTGTATTTCCCAAGACAGCTTTTCAATTCCTAGACAAAGGAAAATTTTGAACATCTTTGCTTTCTTGCTCATGTAGAAGGCTTAGAAACGCAGACACAGTTTTCTGAAAAACTGGAAGATGTGGCTGTTCACTGTAAGAGAAACTGCAGGAAACAAAGAATTGTTTCCTGAACTGGGGACAGTTATGCGGAAGAAAAGTAAAACATAAGTACTTCTTATGATCTCGTTTCAGTATAGGCTGCATATTGGATCAATTTTATCTCGATATGTTCTCAGAATATTTTTCTCGTTTACACATAAATTACTTCAATTTTCTTTATCTACTGCTTAAAGAAAGTTCACCTATAAATCATTTAGAATTCAACAGATTAACCTCATATGTAAAAAGAGGTGCTTATGTCATTCAAAACTGATAAGAAACACATTCTTCTCTTATTTCAGCTCTTCTATTTTAATAGTTAAAGATAAATTAGTATTAGTAAGTAACAGACTCAAGGAATCACTGTCCAAAAGCTCTTGTAATCCAATGGTAAACTGAGATCACTGCAAAGAATTCTAGACTGGCTTAATTGGATAACTGAGAGTGCATTACGTCAGAGCTTATTACTAATATATTTGCAAACATCAGTTTGAATACTTCATGAATTATTCAGCATTTTTATTCAGAAACTGCTGAACATTGAAAAGCTTTCTCTTTACAAAGAAAAAAAAAGAATATGCTAACATTTGTTTTATTTTATCAGACCATCTGTATTAACAAACTATTTAACAAATATTTCATGAAGTTAAACAGAAGAGAATACCAAACACAACATATTCATAAAGAGAAGGATAGCCATTTTAAAAAGCATTTGATGAATAGTGTGTTAAGTAGTCAGATTCTTCTATAAACACTCATTATATGTTTAGCATCTTTTTGACACATCTTTATTCTTAGAAATAGGATCTTCTGAAGCTGAAAATCAGAAAATATTAACCAAAATCTGCATATTTTTACTTGAAACATCTGATTTTTGCACATTTTCAGAATCAGATTGCATATATTTCATTCGTCTTTTTTGTTCTGACCTGTACAGTCAAGATGGTTGAAAGAAGATGACTGGCATTCTGTTCATAAATCAGAGTGGTGGAAATAAATTGTTGAATGGTGACATGTATCACTGTGTTAACGCTTCGAAGATACTAATTATTGCTTCCTGTTGGCTGGCATAATAATTGAAAAAAATTTTAGGGATGGATTATGTAGGGCTGGAACACAAGAAAGTACATGCTGGTTCAGACCCAGTATCTGTCCAGCCCATGTATCCCAGCACTAGATGTAAGTAGAAGCTGGTGATAAATAAGAAGAGATCAAAAATACATTACACACCCTTTCTAACTGTTTTCAGCACACAGAATTTCCTGAGCCTACAGTGATTAGAGTGTCTAGTAACCTTTAAAAAATCAATCATCCAAATAATGGTAAGGTTTTCCCCTAGAAGGATAACATCACTTGGCAGGAGTTCTGCAGGTTTACTCTGCATCTCTGGCTAAGTTATCCCTATGCCATTGTGAAGAGTCCTATCCTGCTTAAATATTCTTCGCAGGTAAGAAAATAATTAGTTTTGACCATTTTTGTCATCCTTCTCTGAACATTTCCAGGCTTTAGTTGGTAGAATTAGAAAAAAATACCCCATAGCTGGAGTTAAGACTGAGGTGTGCTGTGTAAAGAGTAGCTAGAAGCACTTCTATACCTGCAGTGCACCAGGAGAAAGATGAAATAAATTGTGGACCTGCTCCTGAATGGGTTGGGTGACCTAGTGGCAAAGAAAAGTCAGAAACACATAGTGGCTTCTTTATCTTGGTCGTTACTGATAAGGTCTCCCTTCAGGCCTCCCAAGTCTCTGAAGTCTGAGAGAGACATGCTAATTACAGTGGGAGAGGAAGGAGTTGGGGGCTTATAGTTGCATGTGTACAGGTCCATGGGATCAAACAGCGTGCACCTCAGTGAGTTGGTTGGTATCACTGTGAAGCCACTCTAATACCTTTGAAGGGTCATGGAAATTCATAGGTGTCCCAAATAATTCAAAAAAAGCAAGTTTTATGTCATTATTCAAGAAGGGTCAGGAGGAAGATCTAGGGGACTGCAGACTGGTCAGCCTAACTCCAGTTAGGCTGAATTGTGTAGCCTGACAGATGTGAGGCTGCTGCTGTTCTGTGTTGCCAGGTTCAGCTAGTAGCAAGGCTGAGCACATATTCTCCGGAAGTATGTACATACACATAGCCACACATAAACACATTGTACACACAGCAGCCATACAGAATAACACAGACTGAAAACAGCACCTTCATTAGCACACGTGTAAGTGCACACAGCACGCTCACAAGCACAACCACCACGGAAGGCCTGTTCCTGCTCCTCCACTCTGAGTGATCAGCGCTGAAGCTAGTAGTGGAATGTATATATGTATGCTATGTATTACTTCAGTAGATGGTCTAAACACTAGAGATATACTGACTCCCACGTCTCTTAGTCTGTTCTGGCTACTGGCTCTGAGACCTATGAGGCCCTGAAGTTTGAAGTCCTACTCTAAGTGCTGGTATCAGATGTCAGACAGTTTCATACAAATTTACACGATTTGGATCTCTGCAGCAGACAATCTGAGGTAGCCAGCTCATCCAGTGGGTGGCTCCCAGATCCCCCGTCTGACCTGGTTGCTGGTACTTGGATCTGGAAGCCCCTGATGTTCATGCTCCGAATTCAATTGCCACTTATTTGCCTGTCCATCAAGATAGAAGTTTGGTAGTGTTCATACATACTCACTCAGAACAGGGAGTGCAATCAGACAAAATACAGTTAGAAACAGGATTTAATGAAATCACAGGACAGACTGCAGTGATAAGTGCAGGGTTTAGACAGAAAAGCATACTGACCAGAAGCCTGTTCATCCTTGGCTGCCCTCTTTCTGCCCTTTTCCCTTGCTTGTTCCTCTACAATTCACTCGATCCCATCCTTCCCCACCTTTGGGAAACTTCACATAATGATTCTTGCACATCACCATAGCCTCCTTAAAACACTCCCTTTACATTCGCAGGTAAATACACATTTTAGCGATTTCTCTTTGTTGATAGGCCCAAAGCAGACATGAGTAACGCACACCAGCTCAAATACACATGAAAGAGATCAAGGCAAGTATAATAAAGTACATGGTCTTTATTTCCATGAGAACATAGGAATAGTCTTGGATTCTTATGAAGATGTCGTCTGAGTAACAGCAGGTGTATTCTCAAGAGTATGTTTTTTATTGGATTCTTCACAACCAGTTTGATCTATAACAAGGAAAAGGAATTAATGTAACAGAACAGACATGTGACAGAACACTGGAACAGGCTGCCCAGGGGGGTTGTGGATTCTCCTTCTCTGGAGATATTCAAAACCCGCCTGGACGCCTTCCTGTGTAACCTCACCTAAGTTTTCCTGCTCTGGCAGGGGGATTGGACTAGATGATCTTTTGAGGTCCCTTCCAATCCCTAACATTCTGTGATTCTGTGATTCTGTAACTAAGATAAGACCATAATTGGCTATACTCACCAGAAAATAATATAAGCAAGAAGGACAGGACAGATGAGATACCAAATTCCTAAAAAAGACTATCTCATGATAAATGCATAATTTTAGCAAATTGCCAGAAATTTTACCAACTGGACAGATCATGACCTCATCTGTTCCCAGTTACACTCATTAATATTTTGTATCATGTTTTATTTGAAACAAAACCACAGTTATATTACTCTCATAACAGTAATGTTTAATAGGTGAATTATATATAATTTTTTAATTAATTCTTTTTGTGCTGATTATGCATGTGCCCTTTTTGTCTGGACATGCTTCTTCCTAAAATGTCTTTATTAAAGGCTTCACAAAAAAGAACCATGGCAATAAATATTAAACAAAAGTAGTTCATAGGAAACAAAATAATATCAGAATTGAGTTAAGATTTTGGTAAGTTACTTTGAAAGATTGATCTGTCTGGCAGTGGTTTTGTTATGCATGAATTAACTTGGAGTTGTAATCTTTCCAAGCTGACTTTGGAAAGCTCCTCTAATACAATCAACATTTATTAGCCCTGCCAAGTCTCAGCTTATCTGTGCGGCAAGACATAGTTGTCATGGGAAGTACAGAACAACATGCTTATTATATGTACATTTTCCCTTTTTCTGGTACTTTAAGATATGCTGTTGCTTTGGAATGGTTCATGCCTTACTCTGTCTTGTCATCAGCTACAGACACAACAGTTGGGAACTCAGCAGAGAAAAGGGTAGTGAAAACTGATGACAGGAAGGAAAAAATCTGCCAGCAAACCTGTCCCTTCCTTCCTTCTAAAGGACTAAGTATTTTTTTCACTACAGAAATATGGCCAGTTCTCAAAGATGACACCATTTGTCTCATTACTAGGAATGCTATTCTTCAATGGGAGATGTATTAGACTTCTTGCGTCCTTGTTCATTCTGTGAAGGAAAAGGTTTCTCAAACCATAAACTATCCTTCTGGAAGGAAATACAGAGACGTGCCATAGTAAGAATGACTGAATGAGTTGATGTGATCCTCCTGCGCTTTAAAGATGCTCACAAAAGAACATCTGGCTTAGAAACTAATATTTTATTCTGTCGTTTAATTAATTGATATTAATGTTTTTCTTTAGTATTTGATTTGACAAATCTGTTTTAACAAAATATTAATTTCAAAAACATTTCTTACCCCTAGGTTGAAATTTCTGGTCATAATCAAAACCCATGTAGATCTTGGTGAAAGCAGCCAGTAGGATGCTCTATATGTAAGATATAGATCTGAGATTCTGCTGACATTCATGTAAGTTACTGCACTTAGTAGTAGGAAGCTTTCTAAGTGAAATCCTTGCCCTGTCTGCTTTAGTTTGGCAATGTCAACCTTTCTCCACAACATCTTTTGTAGAGTATAATACTGAAGGTGCTTTAATCTTGCTTGCTGTAAAGTTTCTTTTTATGAGTAAAAAGCAAAATTATACTTTTGAAAATATAGAGATAGAAGAAACAGTTGGGATTAACATATGATTATGAGAGAAAATAAAATCCAGTACAAGTTGCTGGGTACTGAGACAATTCTTTACAAAAAGACAGTGTTCTAATAATCTTACAAGAAAAAAATAAAAAGCCAAAAAACCCCCGGAAAATCTAAATGACAACTGCATCACTGTTTAAAGCATTTGGTATGATTTCTCAATATTTTGTTCTAGTTGTACAGCAGTGTATTTGTGTCACATCAATTCAGTGATAAAGCACTGGTGTAACCCAGGTTAATTTGGAGTGATTTTGTGTATTATCTCGACTACTGCTGAGGGACAGCATATTATATTGTACTTCAGAGAGGTGGAATGTTTAAGCTTGACAAGATTGTCAGCATTTCCTATTAGAAATGACATGTTGATATATTTCAGAGAAGAGCACATATTAGCAGGGCACTTGCAACTTCAAGTCCCATAATAAAGGAAGAACTTGATATGCAGAGGTTAGTAAGGAAGAGGAGTTGTGAAATGATGTGAGGAGTTTTATCTTAAAAATAAGAACAGATACAAGCTTTTCAATTCAAAACTGTGGCAAAGTTTCGTAAAACATTATTAGGTATTTAAAGGTCCTAAATATAAATTGCCCAGACTATGTATGAACATGGATGGATGCACGAGGAAGTTTGAGAGGGGAAGAGAATACAGAATTTCTTGGACCATGATGATGCAGAGTACCTGCTGGTAGCAGCACTACTGCATTCCTCTAGGCTCTGAATATGGTTAAATGAACAATCAGACAATAGTATCTTTAGTCCTTATCACCTTGGTCAGCAAACCTGAGCCAACAGGCAAAGCTGAACTTAGTGCATCTTATTAAAGAATATAGTGCAGACATTTCCAAAATGATCCCAGAGAACTAGGGAATGTTCTTGGTTGCCCCTCTCTAGCATGCACTTACATAGCCAAATAGCCACAATAAACCCCTTTATTTTAAGTCTTTAAGGTTATTTATTACTCAGGAAATTATATAGGCAAACATGTCTTTACTAACAACTCTAGGGATGAGGAAAAATGTCTATTTAGTAGATCTGGTCTTTAAATAAATGTCAAATGTCAAATAAAATTGTATGGCAACCCCCAGGCATATTTTAAAGTGGATGCTTAAGACAAAAAACTGCTTCTTTAAAGTATACCCTCTACTAGTTTACTGTGTATTTTAGTCTTATTATTGGTACTATGGCGGAGCTGTGAAGCTACACGGAATTTATGCTAGATACAGTTATAGCATAAAGATAATGGATGCCACGAGGAAACCTTTGAGGAATGGAGTTCTGAATGACAGATACTCTGCAAACTAACTGTCATGGTGTTTTGACTAACCTATTCTGTTCATATTATATAATTTTATTCTTTATATATTTCTAAGATGACAACTTCCTATAAAGCTTCTTTGAGAAGAAATTTTTCATTGGAACTCTGTTCACAATTTAATTTGGGAGTTATAAGCTGATTTTCAGGTACTACAGACAGGCATTGCTCCACTGAAATCAGTTGATGATTTTGCCCTCTAAGTCTGTATTGGTTCTATAGTTGTAGGAAAGTGATCAAAAGATCAGCTTAATTGATTTTAGTGGGTACACTTCATGCATTCAAGTAATATGTGATTTTAATGGATGAGAACTGAATGCACACAAGGACTTAGGTGTCACATAGCTAAGTATTGTAGCACCTTTTAAGCATCAATACAATGTGCCTAGAGTAGTATTGAATATATAAGAAAAACATTTAAAAAATAGCATTCTGAATAGGGGGATACCTATGCTTTCCAACAAGAAGTTCTGAAGACGTGTCTGTAAATCAGTCAAATCTAGGAAACAACTTCTGGTCAGAAGTGAAGAGCTTTTCTCCACTTGTAATTCTCAGCAGTTTATTATCCTCTGTATTTAAGCACCAGTTCCAGGCTTCAAAACAATGTTGGATTAGTAGTGATAATGATGGTGCCAACTTCTGTCTCGCAGTTCATTGGTTTTGATCAGGAATATTTTATTTCACTTTCTTCCTTTCCCTGAGATGTTGGAATACAATACAAATGGTGCTACACAATTCCACACAGTTGCTTTGAACACCAAGCTTGTGGTGTTGAACATGTCACACAGGCTTTTCTATTGGAAAAGATCTATTCTGAATGGTTTGATCAAATACTCATTTGTGTGGAAGAGGACTTGAATACAAGGGAAAATATAGCAAACATACTTCTATAGTCTGGTACAACATAAAACAACATAAAGCCTGACTTTAATAGTGGACTTGGCATTTTCTTTCAGTCTTCAATGGGCTATTGAGAGGGATAAGAGTATAGTCAGTATAATGAAAACTATGCAGATATAATCATGAATGTGTGTTTGCCTTTCTTGTGACATTGCGGGGAAAAAGTCCACAAAACTAGAGTAATTAGTGCATGTGGATGGAGATGGAATATAAATGAACATAAATGAACATACTGGAGGGACACACTGGAGGGAAGGGATGACATCCAGAGGGACAAGCTTGACTGGTTTGCAAGGTGGGCCCATGCAAACTTCATGAAGTTCAACAAGGCCAAGTGCAAGATCCTGCATATGGATCAGGGAGATCCCAAGCACAAATACAGGCTGGGTGGAGAATGGATTGAGAGCAGCCCTGAGGAGAAGGACTCTATCGGTTGATGAAAAGATCAACCTGACCTGGCAACGTGCTCTTGCAGCCCAGAAAGCCAATTGTATCCTGGGCTGCATCAATAGAAGCATAGTCAGCAGATCAAGGAAGGTGATTCTCCCGCTCTACTCCAGTCTCATGATACACCACCTGGAGTACTGTGTTCAGTTCTGGGGCCCACAATACAGGAAGGACTTGGACCTGTTGGAGCGAGTCCAGAGGAAGGCCACCAACATGATCAGGGGGCTGGAGAACTTCTCTTATGAGGACAAGCTGAGAGAGTTGGTGTTCAGCCTGAAGAAGAGAAGGCTCTGGGGAGACCCTGTATCAGCCTTCCAGTACCTAAAGGAGGCCTACAACAAAACTGGAGAGGGACTTTTTACAAGGGCATGTAGTGATAGGACAAGGGGTAATGGCTTTAAACTGAAAGAGGATAGTTTTCAATCAGATATAAGGAAGAAATTCTTCACCATGAGGGTGGTGGGTGGGACACTGGAAAAGATTGCCCAGAGAAGGTGTGGTTGCCCTCTCTCTGGAAGTGTTCAAGGCCAAGTTAGAGGGGGCTTTGAGCAACCAGGTCTAGTGGAAGGTGTCTCTGCCCATGACATCAGGGTTGGAACTAGGTGATGTTTAAGGACCCTTCCCACCCAAAACATTCTATGATTCTATGGTAAATAGATGGAGCTAGAAATAATGGGTATAGAAACAAATGTCTGAATGAAATGAAAGAAGGCTGAGAAATATAGTAAGATGCAATTATATGTTGGCAACATTCTCCAGAACACATAGATGGCCAAATGGATGGTCAAATGGAGAGCTGGTGTGTAAATCACGAAGAATCATTTCAGTATATGGCTGTTGTTTGCTCATGCAAAATGATCACAGAAAGTATGGAATACTCATAGAAATGAACAGATATGACTAAGCTTTACACTAAGAAATCTGGGAGAAGAAAAAGTCCAAAGAACCTAAAAGGTGAAACTAGAAGTGTAGAATAATTAAGGAAAGAAAGACCACTATTTTATACAATGCAGTATGTAAAAACCAGATATCTATGTAATGTGTAAAATTATGTTTTCAAGAAATACCATTTTGCTTTAAAAATCTAATGGTTTGAGTGCAGTAGTTAGTGCTGGTTTTGTTACACTGACTGTACTTATGGGTCCTGACATCAAATACCAAAGGTGAACCAGCTCATCTGGAAGACACTTAGAAAAATCTGGGATGGTACAGCACATAATTTTTTAAAAAATTACAGACATATATTACCCTATAGACTATGAATTTACATCACACCAAAATTAGAAAACCAGACTGTACAGAAATTTGGCATGAGGTAAGCAGCCAGCTATATCATCAAAACAGTGAAATAATTTAGGAAAATAGGTGATTTAATAAGTATTGGCATTTAATATTGTTTCATTAATATTAATAAAATAAAAATTACAAAGTATAAATGTATAAAGTATAAAATTGTATAGAAATAATACATGAGAAAGATATTTCACCAGAGAAAAATATTGAGGTGTGGCCTACGTACTGATAGGCAAATATGAGAATTAGGGACCTAGATAAAGATAATAAGGTCATGTAGGTGAAGATTTGAAGACCTGATAGAAGAAACAGTAGCTGAAGAAGACTAATGCAGATAATGAGGAGGTGGATCTTGGGGAGGAATAAGAGTGATATATAGCAGCTTGTGGAGAATATGAAATGATCAATATAGAGACAAAGGTTATAATCAAAAGAAGCTGGCCTCAGATTTGCTCCTATATCAGAAAGAGGTGGATCTATATGATAATGGTGTTTCTTAGAAAAGATTGAAGGATACTTTAAGAGATTGGACCAAGGAAAGTGAAGTTGACACTCCCCCCAAAAGTAGGACTACAACGTAGTAGGGCAAAGAAGCTCCTGAAGCGAGCAGGGAATAAATTCCTATTTGTGCTTTATGTTAGGAGAAATTGTATTAGCAAATTCCCACTATAATGGATCAACAATAATTATGATATCTAAAGGCAAGTGCTCCAAAAAGGCTTAAGCAGTCACTGGAGGAATTCTTTCAGCCCATAATGAAAAAGGGTGAAAATACAACAAGATAACGAAGATCAACATATGGTTCGAGAAGTCTGAGATGTTTGCTCATGCAAAATGATCACAGAAAGTATGGAATACTCATAGAAATGAACAGATATGACTAAGCTTTACACTAAGAAACCTGGGAGAAGAAAAAGTCCAAAGAACCTAAAAAGCTGGTTAAATTCTATAGGGACAGTCAAATGAGACTGAAATATATGAAGAAAATGGAGTATATGAAGATGTAAATGAAAAAAGAAATAGGTACATAGATGTTTTACCTAGTGAAATGGACATGCCTAATCAGCTGAAAATTTGGGTAAAAGCAAATAAAAATTAAATGTTTATACACTAGTGTCATGGGGAGTAATTGTGAGATCCAGAAATTCCTAGCTGTGGCTTCCCACCTGTTTCACCACCAAAGAGTCACTTAAACCAAGAAGATACAGAAACTTCAGGTCTTCAGATTTGTCAAATAGCATAAAACCATTGAGCAAATATAAATTAAAGTAAATGGAAGTATGAACAGAAAATGACCAGTAGTTGATTTGTTTTTCACTTGGCAAGGCATACTTTCACCAAAAAAATAAAAAATCCACCCTGCTTTTTCTTTTATTAAGACAATTGAAGTGAAAGTTACTGAATGTAAAGGATGCAGAAGTTTCCTCAGGTCATCAGTATAAAAAAACATCTTGAACTGTATCTTAATAAAAGCAAACCAAAAACCATTTATGGAAGACTTTCAATATAATAAACTTCTTGAAGAGACTATTAAGAGTGAGTCAAGATTCTACAAAATGGAAAAAAAGTAATAATAAGAAAGAACATTACCTCTTGAAGATCACAACTTGCAGAATTGCCAAAAGTGAAAGACAGCTAAGCTTTGCAGGAGAGAGTATAGAAATGTTAAAAGACACTGCAGTCATATAAATAAAATTAGTCCAAGAAAATATATGAATGCCAAAATAATGATGCTATTGATACTAAGGGAATCTAAATGTGACTCTCAGATAGGTAGGCATTTGTCTCAATATTGGTAAAACTGTGATGCTGATAAAAAAATATTTTTAATAGCAAAGGGGAATGACTGTATGGAAATTACTCCTTCAAAAATCAAAACAAAATTCAAACTGTTTAGTTTGCTCTAGCTAGGATAAATAAAACAAATCTCTACTGTACATTTCTGAAACAACTAGCAGACTAAATTATGTGTATATTAGGAAGGAAATATTCAAAAGTGAAGTTGTTGTATGACTAGAAAACAGTGAATTCAGTAATTATTTTTAAAAGAAGGATTGAAACAATCTGGAAACTACATGCTCTTTACTTTGTTCCAAAATGTTAATATTTTTTGCAAAATTTTGCATGAAAATGTAAGGGGAAAAGAAAAACCAGATTAAAATACAGCATCGTTTACATAAAGTTCACAAACCAAACTAACTCAATAGGTCAAATTTATCAGAAAGCTGGTTTTCTAGATAGAGGAAATCACATCTTTTTTTACTTCAGTAAATAAAAAACCACATTTGTATTGACTTTCATACCAGAAGTAGAGTTGCACTAATAGAATCTGATTTAGGCATGTCAATAGAACACATTGTCTAAGGTCAGAGCATAGTCCTCTGGAAACATAATGCAGAAAATCTTGAGTGCTAGTTAGGCACAGGGTGATAGAGTCACCAGCACGAGAATGCTGTGAAAAAGGCAGATGTAGTCTTGCAAAATTATCAGGCATGATGCTGCTACTAGAAAGGGAAAGTATTATTTCTAACTCATAGTTCACTGGTGAAACATCCCTGAAATACTATGTAAAATTCTGTTTGTGCTAAGCAAGATGAATTCAAACAGAAGCAAGTTTAAAGAGTGACTGAGGTGTCGGGGAAAAGCACGTTTACCCAAAGAAAGGAAGCAAGAACAAATTATTTAACCTAAGAAACCAGGGCTGAAGGGAAAATACTTGCTTTAGGTTAATGTATCAAAGGAATATCAGGCAGGGAAAACATTGTGTAAACTAAAGTACAATGTTGATATAGAAACAATTATAATTAATCTGAAATACATTTAGGTTGGCTATTAGAAAAAAAATTGTAAAAATTAAAGATCTAGTGGACGAAAGAAACCCACGAGTTCAAGTTGAAAGTAGATACAGTTATATAGGATTATAAAGTGTGTTTGGTACAAATTCTTGATAACTCATAAGGTTTCTTAGAGTCCCATGTTACTGAACTGAAACTCCTAAACCCATGACAGAAACAGATGATTGCATTGTTATGAAACAGTTATGGTCAAAAAGAAAGTTATGGTGACTTAATAACTACATAAATATGAAGTGGTTTAGATACCAGATATCCCAACAAAATTTGTTCTTGATAAATACCCTGAAGTTTTTTTTCTGACATATTCAAACTATTGTGAAGTTTTGCACCTTTCCTCTAGAAATATATGAGGAGTGCAAAGGGAGTTTTGTTCAGTAAAAGCAGTCAAAGCAATTCTTTGTGGAGTAATAAATGAAGTCAGCAATCCGTTATTCTATCTTTTATTGTGTTTGGTTGTTGTTGTTTCTGTTTGTTTCCTTGTTTTGTTTTGCTTTGCTTTTGTTTTGTATTTGTAGACTCCCTTCATGAGAGGAGAAATACTGCTCTTTAAAACTGTATATAGAAGATGATCTCAAGTTCCTGACGTGTGGAAGAGGGGAGACTCATCTAGTGGTTTTCCAATTTCAAAATGAAATTCGAATCTGTCTGCTTAGTGCTTTTAGCCATCAGAGAAGCATGGGAGAACTGCATTAGATAATACCACTTAAATATCTCATCATCATTTATTCAATATTGAATATAATAAGTAGGTGGTAAAAAAATAACAAGTGTCTTGCTTATCTTTACTCAGACTAACACTGAATCACATATCGTGTTGCAACTGGGTCTTGTCTTGCTTTGATTTACAGATGCTACCATGATGCAAATTGCAGAACTGGTTGTCCTTCAAACCACAGAAGCACAGGGAGGACCTTCCACCATTAGTCTCTATGGATTTTTTCTCTAGTATGTGATTCATAAACCTTCCATATTTTGAGAAAAATAGGGTAGACAGCCTGTAGCCTAATTTGAAAAGCATGGCCAGCACACAGGCAAACCTGTATATGATGCTTTGTTCACCAAAGGATGAGCTGAACCAGTTTAATTAAAATTCATACTCATTTGCTTCTTCAGATGGAAGCTATTTCATCAATAAGGAAAAATTGTGTACTTCACTGATTATTTTAGAATGAAGCTTCGATGCTTTTCATTGATCCTCTTCATTTAAAGCAAAACTGAAGACAGGATGGAAGTCCAAGGCTCTTCCTTATCTGGTGAGGAAAAACACATCTTGGCATCCCAAATCTTTCTTGCTTTTGACTTCAACAGGAGATTTTCTCAATAAAAACTGACAAAATGGTGCAATGTATTCAAAGTGATCTCCTGTGCACAAAGTGGAGTCCGAACTCATAGAAGGAGTGTATGTTCATTCCCCTTCTCAGTCTAAGTTACTCTTTGTCTCTTCAAGTATCACAGAATACGGAGAGTTCAGCAGAGCTGGAAGAACAGGAGAGCTGTGAGGATGTCTTAGGATTTCACCAGCAGAAGTTAAGTAGTTATCAGGGCACTTCTGGAGCAACTGCTGAAAACATGGCCTTCAATTTTCGGCTGCTGTGCCATGACACATGGCCTGAGGATTCTGTTGAGTATTTTATCTAATGAAGTAAATCACTTACACAGTGTTTCTAAGTGCTCACCTACTTTTTTATGTGAAGGAGTTATTTTAGAGACTGGATTTTGAGTGACGATTAGTCCCTGGAAGTTTTGAAGATCAATGGTCTCTACATTTAGAATGAAGAGAGTTTTAAGTGAATGAGTTCCTCTGTTACTTTTGACCCCACGCTGAAGTTTGCTGATAAAAATGAGTCTCCCATTCTCAGGTGTTCACCAGTGCCAGCAGAGCTGAGTCTTGCAGTTAACCTCTACTTTCTCATTGCCAGTTTCACCTTCAAAAATCTCTTCTGATTACGTCTGAGCTGACTATGGTATTGCTTCTCGTCATTGCAATGTACTTGTGAGATTAAAAAAAAGTTTTTTAAACTCTTATCTCATATGTACAAGGAAGTAAGTAAAAGCCACAAGGACAGGATATATTCACCTCAAAGCGCCTCCTCCAAAGAAAAGCTGTCATAAATATACCTGGCTTTCATATTCTGCCTTTTATAATATACTAAATTTCATCCATATGTTTTCAAAATGGGGTACATTTTGGTCATTCCTCTGTTACATGGTTTTGTGATGTGATTCGAAATACACTGGTATTCAGCTCTGGTGCTATTCAGAGTAAAAACTGGGCAGTATGAGAGGCAGTTGGATGCATGACCTTGTACAGTGGAATTCAAGCACTAATGAATATTGTAGAAACACAATATAAAATTATCAGTCTGAATTTATACTTATTTACTTTGAAAACACCTTGTAGATGTTCTTTAATCATTTCCTGTCTTTAAATAATTGGAAAGATACTGCTGGGGTGGTCTTTTTTCTTCTTGTTGGTGGTGGTGTTTGGTTTGGTTTGGGGTTTTTCTAGTTGCGTGTGGACAACAGCATGTAGATTCATACTCATAAAAAAAAACCAAAACCAAACCAAAACAAAATCCTTACTATTATGTCTTGCTCCCATGCATACTTTCAGTTTTGTAATATTCACACCCTGGCTGATAATCCTTGGTTCACAGGCAAAGCAGAAAAATCTTTCCTTTAAATATGGTATTACAACAAAGAGGACACAAATTTGCCACTACATTATTGATATTTTGCTATTTGATTACAGAAAATATATTAGCATCCAGGTTACTCTAAAATAGTTTCTTGATTTAAAATAATGTGTGTTTATGGGACATACAGCATTTGAACAATATATTTTGGAAATTGTCCAGAACTATCACCACACTTTTGCTTATTGTATCTTAGACCTGATTAATGCCTGCAATGTTTGTATCTCTACTTCTTTTACTCTTCTATTAAAATCAGAATGAGGAGCACTATTTAATGTTAAAGTGGTATGATTTTCTCATAAAAAGATCTTTTCAACTGTAATTTTTCATCAGCCTTCAAGAATTTAAATTAAATTTTCCCCGTTGATTGGTCCCAATTTACATGAAATTTGATTTTAATTTTTATAAGTCGAGACTCCGGCTTACAAACTGGTAAACAGTCCACAAATACATATGAAAATTTAAACTGCTAAGTCTAAGAAGATTCTGTTCTTAATCAGTTTAGTCCAGCCCCTCAGAACATCTGATAATCACAGCAAAAATTATCATTTTCCAGTCCAAGGCTGAAGGCATGAAGTAGGTTTTTGTAGTGACAGCTGACATCTTCTCTAAAACTGACCACAGATCTGAAGCCTGCCTCCTGTATGGTCCTCAGGACTCTCTTGTTAAGGTCTAACACAAAGTCATTGATTCTATGCAAAGGCAGTTCAATGAAGTTATGAGGATATGTGGTCATTTCATTGTTAATGGCATGGCTAAGGCAGTAAGACGGCAGACATTAGTTTTGAGACAAGTAAGGTAAGTCTAATTCATAGAATCATAGAATCATTTCAGTTGGAAGAGACCGTCAGGATCATCGAGTTCAACCATAACCTAACCTAACTCTAGTGCTAGACCATGTCCCTAAGAACCTCGTCTAAACGCCTTTTAAATACCTCCAGGGATGGTGACTCAACCACTTCCCTAGGCAGCCTGTTCCAATGCCTGAAAACCCTTCCATGAAGAATTTTATCCTAATATCCAATCTAAACCTCCCCTGGTGCAACTTGAGGCCATTTCCTCTTGTCTTATCACTTTCTACTTGGGAGAAGAGACCAACCCCCTCCATGCTACAACCTCCTTTCAGGTAGTTGTAGACAGCGATAAGGTCTCCCCTCAGCCTCCTTTTCTCCAGGCTAAACAGCCCCAGTTCCCTCAGCCACTCCTCAGAAGACTTGCGCTCCAGACCCCTCACCAGCTTCATTGCCCTCCTCTGCACTCTCTCCAGCACCTCGATGTCCTTCTTATGATGAGGGGCACAAAACTGAACACAGTATTCAAGGTGCGGCCTCACCAGTGCCGAGTACAGTGGCACAATCACTTCTTTAGTCCTGCTGTATTCCTGATACAAGCCAGGATGCTGTTGGCCTTTTTGGCCACCTGGGCACACCGCTGGCTCATGTTCAGCCGGCTGTCAATCAACACCCCCAGATCCTTTTCCGCCAGGCAGCTTTCCAGCCACTCTTCCCTGAGCCTGTAGCGCTGCCTGGGGTTGTTGTGACCCAAATGCAGGACCCGGCACTTGGCCTTATTAAATGTCATACAGCTGGCCTCAGCCCAATGATCCAGCCAGTCCAGATCCCTCAGTATGGCCATCCTACCCTCATTTCTGTAATGCTGGCTACTTTGATATCCTACCATTGCTAGCACATATACCATGAGTGGAAGTGTCCAAAGACCATGCAAACCTGCTAGACTTGCCAAAGTAAAACACAATAGCATCACGTAAAAGAAGTTCTGTTTGTTTCCTTTTTAAATTTAAAAGTACAGGAAATAACACAGATACAGCCACATGCCCTGCTTTACAAAGAATTTCTGTAGTTGTGAAACCAAGCATTACAAAATTGCAGAATGACATATTACCTTCTAAGCTTCGGTTCCAAATTCTCTTGCATATGCATAGTCACTTTCATTCAATGGCCACTTAGTGCATCTTCCATTGGACTACATGCTTTATTTAGAACATTTTCTGGACCTACTGGCAATTGCGAATCTGGGGTGCTTTTCATATGACCTGTCTTTTCATTGCCAAAGTCAGGATGTGAATGAAACAGAAATTTGAATTTTTTCTCTGCTGCTGAGGTCAATTTAGTGTTATAATAGAAGCAGCTAATCAGTATTCTCCCTTCTCTGATTTCTGTTGGTTTGAGTTGTTCTGGGCATTCGCAGATATGACTGAAGTATATGGGAATATTGTCCTGTACATGCTAAGTGCTACTT
Source organism: Caloenas nicobarica (assembly GCF_036013445.1). Lineage (NCBI taxonomy): Eukaryota > Metazoa > Chordata > Aves > Columbiformes > Columbidae > Caloenas > Caloenas nicobarica. The sequence goes on along the minus strand of NC_088246.1, from coordinate 29,112,570 downwards.
TATGTAATTTGAGAAATCAGTTGTTAAATCCTAAATTGTGTACTGTAAACAAGCAGATTCTTTTACTCTCACTGTCTCACTGGTTCAGCTTGCTATCTGTAATGTGGGGAAAACAGTAACCCCTCACATCACACTGCACTTTGTGAAGATAAATTAATACTTGTGGACCGTCACAGTGCCAAGTGCCAGAGAAAAGCCCATGAGGAAATTAATAATTCTGTCTTCATTGCAGCCTTTGAATAGTGTGCAGTAGATAAGGCTTAAGTCCACAAAATGAACAATGAGGGTAAAACAAAACATTGAATAGCTGTTCTTTTTTAATTGATCACCATCCATTCTGTTCACTCAATGGGGTAGGGGTCCTGTGCAGAAAAAATCCAGTCTGCAATTATGCATTAAAAGCCTGTGTCATAATGCATATCCTCAGGGGAAAAGAACTGGGATGGAAAAGATTGTTGAGTTATCTCCTTTTGTACTTGTAAGTACTTGATTTTGCCCCTGTAATATCTATCACATGTTTTTGTGTATAAATATCTTCCCTGCTGTCATCTACCACTTTATACCTGCATATAGTCCCTTCAACTTTACTTCAAACAATATCCCAATAGATGTAAAATCTTCTTCCACAAAGACTTTTTCCCACAGTTGTTTTCCCTATTCGTTCCTTCAGTTCTCCCCTAAAGTCTCCTTCATTCTTTTGTGCTGTTTGTGCCAATAAACTCTCCAGAAAGGGAAATGTCTTGGTTTCTTTAGAAGCTCAAATACTTGCAGTGCTCTTTAAAGCTCAATGACTTTGTACTTTTAGCAGTCTAAATTCAAGTAGGATACTCATGCCTTATTATACTCTTTTTTTTGGGAAGAAAACCAAAAGTCAGGATCAATCAGCTGCTTTACATAACTTAATACCTTTCAGACTTGTTCTTTACTTAGTTAGATTGTTTATTTTTATTTTTTTTCTCTTCCAGAGCGGTATCTTTTTTTTTCTTCCCTTTGTTGATAGACCTTTCTTTATAGTGAACCTAAGGATGCAGTCCTTAACCTTTAAAGACTTCCCCAATTATGTTTTAAATGTTTTAGGATCATTGCATGTTTCTGATTTGAAAGTTATGCACATAGCCTCACACGGCCACATGGGCTTCTGTGCAGCAAGACTATGCATTGTATGATTCACAAATTGATATTTGATTTACTTAAGCTTTACCAATTAAAAAATAATCTGTTTTCTTCCCAGCTTTGTTTTCACAACTTTAGGTTTTATCCCTTCTTGGCAGCTTTTAACACTTATTAAAAATCTCAAATATATACAGGCAAATATGAAAGTGGGTTTCCAATGGAATAAAAATTATCACATTTGCTTAAGGGGGTAAGTGGATATTCTTATCATAAAAATACCCCTTACTGGTATTCAGTTTTCATGCTCTATTTCAAGGCTCTGGACACTCATATTGAAATTAGGATTCTCATCTGAGAGCCAGCAAGGTATACACCATGCATAATAAACACAACCTAAGCTGCAGACAATCTAGCTGTAAGAAAGTACGTGCTGATATCATTGCTAGGTGGGGACTGGAGGAAAGGAAAGTTCAGCATCAGGAAGATGTGAATAAATGAATACATGGGATTTGATATTGTGTAAACTGGCTGCACTGATCAAAATACAACTCTTAATGCAGAGCCTATTACGTCTTAAATTAGCAGCTAATTTCTGGGCTAGGATCTGGAAACCCTGTCCAAAAATGTAGAGCCTCCACACATTTGCTGTGGCTATAAGTATCTGCTTCTGTATCTATTTGTAGGACAGGGACCAATAGAGTTTGTATGTCATTAACAGACTTTCTTGGACAAGGAATTTGTGGATGGGCAAAATGCTCTATTATAAAGATGTATTTTTAGTCTTCAAGATTCAATTATGAAAAACTTTAATTAAAAAAATACTTTTTTAAGCATAAGAAGTCTGGGTACAGTAATGGAAAGTCAGATTTTAAGTATTTAAAATGCTGAACAGAAACAAAAATTATAGCCATTGAGCCAGCATTTGAACTATCAGAGCAGAAGTTATAGTCTCACACATATAGTCATATATCTTACAATCTTATCCATCTACATACATTACTATGAGATTTCAAGGGGCAATGTTCGTCCTGTGATCAAATGTAATTGTGCAGAACTTTACGTGATATATTTCCATAACATCTAAAACTGGAAAGAAGTTACAAAACAAAAAACAGACAAACAAAACCAAAACAAAATAATAAAAAAACAAACAAAACAAAACAAAACACAACTGTGGTGACTTTTGGGGAAATCACAGAATAAATTTCCAAAGCTGAAAGAAAAGTTTTGGTTGTGCTTTTCCTCACCTTATCACTCTAATTGGAATGGCTAAAAAAGAAAACTAGAAGAATTTGGGGGAAATTTCACTTGGCATTCTTGACTATTTGACATGTAGGGAAGCGTGTAATGCGAAAGAAAGTCTTTTATCTTTTGTCAGTAGGAAGCCATTCTGTACTTATTCTGGTACCAATGTGATGCATGACTAATTTAATCCATGTTGTCTTCAAGGCTGGTCACCAATGCATTTTGAATGACATCATTCACCTATGAAATGCTAGTTTAGGCATTGTAGAAAGCCAAGAAGCAACACTGATTGCTTCCAAGTTATTTTCCTGGTAAGCCCTGAAATATGGACTGGGCAAACGGAAGATATTACATTCCTCTCCATGTTTTCTGTGTGTACAATGTGAAATAATCACATAAAAGATTTGAACAACTTGTGAGTATAAGATTAGTTAAATATAAAACTAGAGTAGAATAGACTGGAAGTGCACTGGCATTTTCAGAAAGTGGGTGAACTTACACATCTGGAATTGTTTGTATATTGTTAATCTTGGTCTCTTTCAAACTATTGGTCAAGTTTCATCTGACATTTCTATTAAAAAGAAAATTTACTTTTGGTCAGTATGATATTTCTTCAGATTAAGTAATTTAGCTTGTTGACGCTGAACTAAGCAGGAGGTGTTGAACTTGTGCTGTTAACTCATGTCTCTCCCTGGTCTTTTCAGAAAATATTGGGTTGTCTTGAAAGTATTTTTCTGTGACGAAAAATGCTTGAACATTGTAAAGGCAAAGATAATTACAGACCTTTGTTTCTATTCAAGTGTGTATAAAGGCAATCTTCATAATTTCCAGTGAGAGGAGCACTTAGAACCCAGCCCATATATAACACAAAAGACACGCAAAGAAAAGGAGAAAGCCCTATCACTCTAGGGATTCTGTGCAGCTCATTGTATAATCATTTCAAATGTAGAATATGCCTCCATTGCATAGTGAATGTCAAGCTCTGAGCTGTCAGGTTAATTTAGCTGAGAAGTTTAATTTGTGTCTGTGTCTTTTGGCACATGTTAAGATCAGTAATATTGTGTTAAGGTGAAGGTCTGTGATAATGAATAATTGTGGAACTAAAACATTTCTTTTACATGCTAATTCACTAATTTTACCCACTAATTTTAAGTCAAGAAAAAATGGTGTTTTCTCATTTTTTAAAAAATAAGATTGAACTGAAGAATTTGCTCTTCTAGATCCCTAATATTTGGGACCAGACACTTGCAAATCTCATTCAGTTTTGATTCAGAGCTCAGATTCAGGAAAAAGGGAAAAGATCTTGCTAAACTCATGTGAAAAGGCTTTGGTATATATGTGGTGGACGTGACACTATGGAGATTTTGCCAAAACAATGTCTAAAGGAAATACAGGAAAAAATTCAGCCCCAATTAACAACTTAGCTGTGGTGGAAGGTGGAATCTGTACTGCAGGCCACTTACCACCTGTAACATAAACCTGCATTATGCTGAGATAAACTTAGTTTCAGGTATCTAACTGCTCATACAGAGAATTAATACAATTTCCAATCAAAATTTCTTATTTGCCTAAAATTATCTTGTAGAGTATCTAAACTTGTTAAGTCTCATTTAATAACTTAAAATTTCATCATCCTGTTTAGCGAGCCTCATTTTCCTCACCCACTCAGTGATAAATAAAATTGTGGAAAACTTAAAAAAATATTTTATATATAACAGTAAAATAAGACTCTTAGTTCAACTGAACTTCTGAAGTTGTAGTGAGTAAACTGATGGATCAAAAAATTATTTATATTCCCTGTTTATCACATTCAAATTACAAGAAGATTAAATTCTACTTTGAAAGTGTATAGATATTTCAATCAGATATTAGACATCTGAAATGTAAGGAGATAGTTTTCATAGACCACAGAGAAAAGAAATTAAAAATTTGATATATTTTTCAATAAATTTGTTTTTGCAGGAATATAACTAGATTAAAGTAGGATGTCAGCTGCTATATAATGAAATAGTCTTGATGTGCATTTTGTTGAAAAAAGATTATAAGAATGTACCCGTTTTGCTGTCAGTGACTGTACCAATCAGAAGCTGGCTAAGACTATACAAGATACAGTTTAGCTGTATAAAAAGGTAAGTTATCTCAAGGACATTTAATACATTGCTCCAATGATGTGAATGGGAGAAACATAAAAACATTACAAATCTTATCTGATTTAATTTTCAGGCCCTCAGTATGTGAGCTTTAATATTTAACACATAAAAAGTACCAAGAAAAAATACTGCACATTGATATAATGAACACAAGGGAAACCATTTTCATTTGCATAGATAAGATTCATATTGCAGAGGTCAAGCAGATGTAATACAAATGTGATTTTTAACAAAATACATAGCATAGCATTCTACATTTTTGTTTTTTCTAAGATTAGTGAGATTCCCTACGGTGCTGTGTATCTCAGTACTTCAGTTTTTGTATTTTCTGTGGCAGAGTCTGTGTTTGTAGGCCAACTTTTCTAGTCAGATCATATAACAAACCAGACTTTGACTTAATATCTCATGTTGACAGTCCTGTAATCCAACTTGTTTTGATACAAATTATCTAGTTGAGAGTTGACAAATATGCTATGATTTTGGGTTGTAAACGTTTTATGTAAATAACCTTTGAATTCTAGCTTTATTTTTTACATACCTCAGACAGATAATACACAGTGTGTTTTCTTTACTGTAAGAGGCAGTCCAAAGAACAGTATTTGCCTGAACATCGCCATCAGGGACTTGGAGAACAGATGGCCTGATAGAAAGAATTGGACAATGAGTTGGAGAGAGGCCTGAAGAAAGGAATTGTGTTGTGCAGGTCTCTCTGACCCAGGGGCTACAGGTAACAATGGCTGCTGTATGGATTCCACCTGCTGCCTCAGCCAAACTTGCCCCCACCTCCTAAAAGGAATTGTGTTACGAAGCCCTCTCTGACCTGGGGACAATAATTGCTGTCCAGAAGATTTTCACCTGTTGCCTGAGCCAGATTTGCCAGCGAAGAAGAGCATGCGCAAAGGCTTGCCAAGGGTCTTGAGGTCACCCCTGAAAGTGGCGGCACTGGCGCAGACGGGTTCTGGCAAGCAAAGCGAGGACTCTTTGGGTCTGCGCAGTTAAGCCTGGATTGCACAACAAAGGCGGAGTTTGGCCTCAATCTATGGGAGTGAGGAGGGGTGAGGAAGCATAAAAGATGATTCCTGATGGGACATCGTTGAGATCTCCCCACCGAAGGATCTTGGATCATGATGGGACCTGAGACCAGAGGGACGCCTTTGGAACTCGTGGTGGTAGCCAACCTTTTTTCCCGCTTTTCTTTTCTTTCCTTTTCTCTACTCTCTCTATCGCGTGCCGCTTTACAGGCAAATTAATAAAGTAACACTGATTGAATTTTAACCCCTTGGCATTCTGGTTGCCTTAATTTTGTGCGAGATCAAGGTAAACGAACCATTACGAGTCCATCACCGAATGGACTGTGACATTTACTCACTAAGAAAATGTAGAGATAGTTGGAATTGTCCCTTTCCTCAACCCTCTGAAGAATATACACACTTCTTGTGTGCATCAACCACTGAAATGGTGTGCTGCAGGTTGGTTAATTCAGAAATGAAAATATCTCCCAGGTACTTAGAGATCCTAGTTAGTCTTTGGAAAGCACAATGTCTCACATTGAAACTATCTGCCTTCCCTATGGTAATAAAGTGATTCTAGTTGTCAGTAAATGTATTTTGTATCCAGAGAAAAGAATGAGATTGTTCTTAAATTATCAGCAATTAAGAATACTAGTAAAAGGATGGACCACTCAATGTACTCTTCTGGTGATTCAGGATTAACTTCCCTGGATTTAATGGACTGGACTGGGGTGTAAGAATATGGAATTAGAAACACCATGTTTGTGAAGAAAATACATATTTATATGGTAAATAAAAACATATAATCATAACAAAGCAAAAATATTTGCACTTGTGGGACAGAGACCACATGAAAAATACCTTGTCTCATTTTCCACCTGCCTGTTTGCAAAGCAGAGAAATGGAGAGGAGCTGTGGTGTTAACAGTAGGGTAACAACCTGTATCCATCAAGTAATAATATGGCAGCACGTAATTGTGTTTCATGATGGTAGTTGATATAGCCTCAAATACCACGTATGCATGGTACTTTATAAACAGAGAGGGAAAGCAAGTCTGCTGTTCCAAAGGTTATGTAGTCTAGCAGCTTTTTCACTGAAGGCAATTCAGTGCATGCAGCTAAGCAGTGGTGAAGTTGATGACTGGCACACAGAAAAAGCTGAAAGAATCTTTATATAAGAAGAAGAGTTACATTAAAGAAGACTCAAAATTCAAGGATCATGTTTAATCTCTGAAAGGGATCAAATAGTCTATGTGGGACACTTAATAGAACAGGATTCTGATTGACCTGCCTGGAAGCAACTTCAATTTAGATTAATAACAATAAACATGAAACGGGTCCTTCAGATTGTGAGTAGTCCTTCAGAGCAACAAAAGTAATGGGGAGGAAAGAAGGCCTGTCATTTATTGCACATGTCACAAGCAATATAAATTGCGTAAGTAGCATCATCTGGCTTCTTGCTGCCAAAAAGATAAAACATTCAGCACATGAAACAGCAGCTGTGGCAGCACTGAAAGCTGGTGAAACCACTTTGAGAGCATTAGTAATGGAAGCGGCAGGTGTGGAGATATCTTTGATGCTGACTTGTTCTCTGGAGTGACTTGATGGATCTACCTGTTACTACTCCTGCCAACATAAGAGACGCTGTTCCTCTATTTAACTTGCCACCATCTTTGTCAAATAGGTCAATAATTTCTGTTCAGAGTGACAGAATTTCAGTGATTTGAGACTTAGTTTCAAAAGTTATATTTAAGGAGTAAAAGGTTACATTTTATTTTGCTTTTTGTCCTCTCAGCTCTTGAGTGCTATTGACAGCAGCAGTACATTCTTGCAGCACTGCCTCTGCTTCCTTCATAATGTTGCTTGACCAACAAGCAAGGTAATTGTGATTGTCAGAGAATATCCATTGGAATGAGATGGATTCCAGGAAGGATATCTAGGGGGTCATTTTGAGAGAAAAGTGTGAGAAATAGGTCAGCCTTTTAAAGACAACTGCATGTCAAAAAGATTTTAAACACGTGAACAATATCAGCAAAGGATGAACGTTTGTCTGATGAAATGCACAGAAAGAAGATACGTTTGCCCTCTTTTTGGCATGACACCTTAGTTCTATGCAAATGGCTAAAGCAGCTTTGACTGCCTTTTTCTTTTAAAATGAAGAGAGTACAAAAGAAAGAAAATAATATCAGAGCATACCACTGTGAGTCCACCAAATCAGTGAAGCTGGATTTTGTGAAGTAAGCTTAACTATCTAGGAGACTTTTAAAAAAAAAAAAAATTACGTGAGATAGAGCAAGTGCATAAGGTCAGAGTGTGATTTCATTTACACCAGCATCAACCTGGATTACCTCCAGTTGTTTCAGAACAGTAGTCTTCAGTAGATATACTCTGGATTTACAACCGTGTAAGACCAGCACTTAGTGAACTGGACACTGTGAAGTGAAATGCAGATAGAAACAGTCAGAGCCAAACTCTGCCCCAGGTTATATCCATGCAACTCCTCTGAAGTCACTAAGTGCTTTCTTTGTCTCCCTAATGCTTTGCAGTATTTCTTGTCTCCTGTATAACACTTTTCTTTCCCTGACACAACCCTCTCCACTTCTCTCAGAAAAATGGTGATGAACTAGCAGAGTAGTGGCCTTTCATAATGAGAAATACCACAACACTGTCTGTCTCACCATATTTTAACCGTTTCACTTGCTGTACGACTTGCAACAAAGGGCCGTTTTCACCTCCTCCTTGGTTTGACAACGGTAGCCTACAGCTTTTCAGTCCACTTTGATTGGTTTCATATTTGCATCTGAATGAGAATCAGCCTGACACTTGTTTTCACAAACCTACAGGAAAAAATGTGCCTCCTGTGTTAGGTGCATAATGTTGAGTGAACTTAATGGAGGCTGCACACAAATTCTACAGAGAGATGGATTCTGTGCCTGGTGAAATCACAGTGGGATAGTAGGTTACTATGGTTGTTGAAAGGGAAATTAAAAAAACCAACGACAAACCATAAACAAACCAAACCCAACAAAACAAGCAAAACCCCCACCAAACCCAAACAAAACCAAACCAAACCAACCAATCTAAAACCAAACCCGCAAACCTGTCCTATATCTGTCTTTTTCTGAAAGGTACAGCATTAGAGAAAATCTGTAATACTGTGTGTTCCAGTCAGTGATACTCCTGTATTGAGCCTAAGTAACCCATAAGGCAACTGAACAGATCCAGATGAAACATTATGATTATTGTTAAGACGTATCCAGAGAACCACCTGCTGCACTGGAGAGGACGTCCAGAAGTAGACACTGTGGAAATACTCTCATTCCTTCTTTTATCAGCTGACCACTGGGGAGAGCCTTCCAATTCTTTGTTTTGTTTTACGGTTTTGTTTTGTTTGGTTTGGTTGGTTTGTTTGTGTTTGTTATTATTGTTTTAGCCTCTTATTTTTCTTTCTTTTTAATTTACCTTTAGGGTTGACAAATGCTATCAGATATGGATCCACAAATAACTCTTTGCACACTTAAGTCATTATTATTATCTTTTGTGCAACATTTGAGTCCTTTTTGGTGATCTTATCCAAAGCAGTGGACATCGACGATCGAGATTTAGTCCTACTCCAATCCATTTTCTATGTTAGATCTCATTGTAGGCATTGTCTTTGTAGCAGAATCTATTTGTAGTACAATGACCATCTTTAATTCTTTCCAGATTTGTTTTCTTGAAATAGATTTAAATATTTGTGTAAATATTATCCATGGTTATTACAGAATATGTGTATAAACCTGGATATTGTGCTTACAATACAAAATCAGTAAGTATATAGAAATGTCAAATCTATACAAGATATCAGAGGTGCTTATGAAATCTCTAAGGTTAGAAATAAAAGTGACAAGGGATGATGAAGGAACTTCAGTTGCAAACATGTGTATAATAGACTTTCCTGAAAATCAAGGATAAAAGTGTCTTCACAAAGCAGAAGAGTCTCAGTAGGTCATTTCCTAAATAAGAATAGAGAGGTGGTAATTGTACATTCAAAGCATATTTTAGAAAAATATTCTTAAAATAGTATTGGAATAATTTCCGCCCTCTGCTAAAGAAATACAACCACATTTGCTACAGAAGCACTCATTTTAGTAGGATAGAAATGACTAGAAATTAATGAAGTTAGTTTAAATAATATATAACTTGTTGGGCCATTGAAGGGAGTTACTGGAGAACAGGCAAATGCGTCTGAAGAAACTGTTGGATTCTTTTGTTTTTATATGTGCACGTTTCTTAGATTTTCAGTAGATGCATTACTACAGGGTGACAGAGAAGGTCATACACCTGCAACGACATTTGTAGATATTCAAAAGTGGACATGAATAAGAATTTAGCTTTACACATGAATGTAGTCAGTAGAACTAAACTGTTTCTATTCCTTTCATATTCAGGACCATGGACCCTCAAATCCTAAAGATTTTTACCTTAGTCTCATCTTTTTTTTTTTCCTCTTCCATTTCTCTCTCATGTAATTCTGACCCTGTATTTTTTCAGTCATGTATAATACAGAACTTCTGTAAATGTGGGTTTTATCCTTGAAAAGAAAGTTTGCTTTTACACAATCAGCCTGTGTGTGTACTATTAAAAAGCTATGTCTCTTTATGTCTCCACAGCCCTCTGATACTCTTTGCAAACAAAACCTATAAATTCAAGAAAATGTATTCCAGTTAATTTTTTTTTGGTAGGTCTTTACTGCAGTTGGCTTGACAGAGTTACCAATTATTTAAATAACTTGTATAATCTCTTGGTCTGCAATAATGAATGAATGAACACATAAACAGAAATTGTATACAAGTCAATTAGAATATTGTAATAGATTGAATACTTTTGTGTTTTTAGCCACAGTGCTCAAATCAACTTGTCACCTCAGGGTTACTAGAGTGGACAAGATTCCCAGTTACTTTGAACTTCTGAGCTGACAGAAGCACTGTACAGTAGTAAAACCACTAACAAGCTGGATATCTCTAACCAATCAGTCCACACCACCAATCAAAAATGATGTGTAATATATTAGAATCTTGAAAAAGAAGTGCTGACCTTTTAGTAGGTAAAACACCAAGGCAGTTCTGCCTATTAGACAGCTCTGTAGTGATGTATTTCAAAAAATGTTTTTGGAAATGCCAAGCACTCAATCATTACTGTTGAATGATTTTTCAGGAGGGTCAATAGAAGTGGTAGAAAAATAACCAGAGATACGAACTTGCTTAACATGTGTATCTAATTATTTTCTTCTTTGAATATTAATATCTGTAACTCCCCACTATTAAAAGTAATATAAAAAATTCTGATATTATGTCCAATAGGAATATATCTTTACAAGTAAGTATTTGGTAGCTGCTAATATTTTTCAGGTTTCTTTCAACTCTTTGATATTGCGAGAGGATATTGCAGTTTATGAGATATATCTGTCCTCCTTATGGACTCTGTGGTGAATGCCTCCAGCACTCTGTTTATGAGAAGAACTTTAGAAGTATCAATGTCTACATGGGTACTGTGTGATGCCAGTTTTGCCCCTGAGACACAGAAAGATCAAAAGCACAGCCATATTATTTCCTTATTATGTAAGAACATTATGAAAAGATAGACCTTGGTTCAGTCAGAAAACTGCCAGTAATTTTCCTTGCTCAGTCAGATGCAAGGTTGTTCCTCAAAGAGAAATACACCGAAAATTGTGCTCTTTGTTGTTTTTTTTTTTTTTTTTGAGTCCCCCTTAGAAATCACCTCCCCCCCACAGATTAAGTCCTAATGTGAGTCCTTTTGGGACTGCCAAATCCCGTTATTTTAATAACTATTGATGCAGTAAAAAAAAAAGGATATTTAATCCTCCTTCATTTAGTCCCATTTCTTTTGGCATTCTTAGTATTACTTTTTTTTTGTTTTGTTTTCTTTTTAGTTCCTGTCAATTTATTCACTCATTCACATACAAATACATACAGACTTTTAAAAATGAGATTATTAAATAATAACCTAGATCTCTTTGTTAACATCCAAATCTACTGCCTGTCATATCTTCAGGACACAGTAAATAGTCTAACTTCATATCTTTGAATGCTCTTTGTAACATCTACTTAAAACTCACTCATTACGGTGTGTCTATGAAATCACAGATTGTGAATAATAATTTTTATGGCTTTCAGGATAGTGTTCTTTCCAAATATTTTAGGAAACTATTATTTCTGTATTTTGTTCTGAAGAAAACATGGTTTGTTTTTAAAGATGTAAGGCAAATGAATAATGTGTATATAATCAGGTAAAAAGAAAGGAACGTATTTAAAATAGTGTGTGGCCTCAATAAAATTACATAGCATAGAAAATGATTTTTCTGTTACTTACACTTTGTTTTTTCTCCCTTCAGTATTTCTTTCATTCACAGCAATGGTGAGTTTTAAGGAAGCTTAATGTTATAAGAAATGACATATATTGCTGCTTGGAAAACTGTAAGGACATTTCAGATTTTTAGAATGATCATAGTAGAAAATCAAGACTGGAGAAATATAATATAGATCATGTTCAGATATTAAGATGGTACAAGGTATATATGGCCTCGAAAATACATGGAATGTGAGTGTTGTATGCAGTGAAATGAGATCACAGAAAAGATAACAAATCTTTGGAAGAGCTAGAACGGGCAAAAATGAATAGTGAAAGAAATTAGAAAACGAAGTTATAGTAAATCAAGTGGAAGATAAAAGGGAGTAGTCAAGTGGTTAGATTGTGAATCCAGTCAAATCAAGTGGCCTGATCTTGTATGTAAGGCTTTTGACAGAAAGAAAAGTGGCTCGAAATATACTTGTTGTCATAAAAGGGTTATGCCACAATTAAAGGTTTGATAGGAAGAGAAGATAATTGGCCAAATTTAACAGGGAAACAAGGCACAGAGAAGGGCAGAAAGGAATGGTAATGAACTCAAATTTTTACTGTGTTGTGTTTAAGAAGCTTAAGAAGACACATCAAGAGACTAATTTCCTGGAAAAAAATGGAATGAAAGAACACATGTAACAACTTTCCAGATAGGTTTGAATGGTACAGGATTGTCAAAGACTAATCATATTGCACACTATATTTGAAAAAGAAGAGGGGGCAAGAGAGCTTCATACAGTTTCGCATTCTTAAGACTGTTTATACTTTCCTGAGTAAAGTTACTGTAACATGTTTGCCATAATATTTCAAGGAGCTACTAGATTTCCTGGTTTCCTACAGCTTTCCTGATTTCAGTGGAACTGCACTGTGATCACTTATCAAAAGGTATGTCTCTTTATTAACATCAATGAATAATGAACTTATATACTAACTTAACTGTTCATATAAAATCATATTCCTAAGGAATTAATAGACTCTGAAACCACAAGAAGTGAGGGAGAATTAAAATTGAGGTACTTGATACAACTTTATCCCCTACACAATTTGATCAGAGCCCACTTCGATGGTCACCTGCTTTTGTACTTCAGGTGGTCAATACCTGCTTTCATTTATTCTTTCCTCTCCTGTGTTCCCAGTCAGTCTTGTTCAAATCACTGGTATTTCATACAGGACAATTCAGCTGTACTGACATCTAATATTTTCATTCTACAATAGCACCATCAGATTTTGCATTTGGGATTTAAAAAAAATAATCTTTCTTCAAATCATAAAATGTTTTCTTGTCACTTTTGTTTCAGTCTATATTTTAGGTTGGGTTTGGAAAAAAGTAATTGATATACTGATGAGCTTTAAGAATTAAAGAACTTCCTTCTTAATTACTAGGTACTTCTCAAGAAATGTCCATCTGAACCTGAAGTATTGGAAATCTCCTAAACATTCAGTAAATGATTTGTATATTCCTTGTTGTTTATGTATTTGCTGTGTAGTGAGATTAAATATTTAGCTTGTTTAGAGCAAACTATCCATCATAGTCTAAGGACTAAACTCTCACAAAGTTCAAAAAGAACAGGAACCCAATTTGCAGATGGTCATTATTTGTTAAAGTGAACCAAAGCAAACACTAAAGCTAAGTGTTGCTCAATTTTTTTAACAGCAAAAGATCTAAGGGCTGTGTGGATTGATTTCTTGTTATTTGGTGCTAAAAACCAAACACTGGATGAAATTTTAGCATTTCAGGTAAAAGAATACTTATCAACTGTGATGGATTGAAATGCTAAAACATGTTTAATTCACACATTATTCAAAAATCATGTATTCCAATTTTAAATTTTTGTTACTTAGTCAGAGAAGCTGCTATTCATTTATTTCTTTTTTCTTGTAAGGAGAGAGACAACAGGAAAAAGGAAGTACTATTAGAAGGGATCAGGAAGTTGGGGACTAATAAGATGAAACTTAAAAGCTGATCTTTTGATTTGATCATAGCACAAATCAAATCTGAAAAGCTTTATGTCGTGTTATAGTTGTGATGTTATAGAACTAAAAAAACTTTCATAAAGCCCGGATCTTGAAATTTTATAGGAAAAATTCTCATTTGTAAAAGTCTTATAAGTAGTTTATATACAAAGAAATTATTAGGTAAGGAAAAACCAGATATAAGTATTTCCTTTTAACAGGAAAATTAGGGAAAATATTTTTTCCAAAAATAGCTAAGCCATCATAAAACTTTATTGAGCCAGAATTGTTGCTGGGATGGTGGTGTCTCTGTACAGCTAAAACCCTCTAGTTCTCCATGTTACGAAAGCATCCCAGATAAGGTTGGTCCATGTCTAGCTATATTTTTAGGGACAAAAAGTGAGAAGACTTGCCCCTTCTAGGAATCATACTATTCTTCATAAATACCAAAGTACAAAATTTCTTAACAAATGTGTACATTTCTGAAACTGTTCTCTAATGGTCTGACATTGCTAGGTGGAAGTGAAAGATTCCCATCTGGGAACACACACACACTGTCTCTTCCAAAAAGCTTTCTAGTGATATGTGTCAGCTCATTAAAATTTTTGACTCGTGAGTTAACTTATCAATTTAAAAATAACATATTATCTCTCTCAGTATGACTTTTTCTTGGAGGGGGCTGGGAGGGGGGTAGTAGTGGGGGTAAATTTCCTTCATTGCTAATAATTCCTTGTTATTTTTATAAACATTTTCTCCAGAGGGTCAATTAGTGTCTGCTGAAGTTCTTGATGGGAGATGAGAAATGAATATTTTATAGCACCATCAGGGAAAATTTTCGCATTTTACATGAATACACAAAATCAGCCCAAAATAAACCTGATCCCATGAATGGGTGGTAGCAATGGTATTAAGCTGTCCCAATACAGGAATTTTATCTTTGAAAAAAAAAATGTTTGATTTATGAACATTTTTCCTTTGTTCTGTTGTCAATGGACAAATGTCTACATTGCTTTGATATTTCTCGAGTTTTTGAACTACTGGACACAGGGACTGGAGATAGATCCTTTTTTTCATATTTCAGGCAATGATGTAATTTTTCACATCAAGAGCTCTCTAGGTGTACCAAATTTGAGACTGCGTGTATAGAGAAGACCCCAAATATAAATATTTAATAAAAAAGTACTGTTAAATATATTTCTGGAGTGGAAGATTTGAATAAATACTGGCATCTCTTCTCAAATGAATCTCAAAGGACCCACCAGGCAGTTAATCCTTTACCTTGATCTTACCTGTAGAGTCCTATGTATATTAAAATTCAAAAGATTATAAAATTAACATGGACTCCATTTTCAGCTCTGTGAAGATAACACCCAGCTTTATTTTTCACTATCTACAGACAGCACTCTCATCCAGCTCTGTGGGCTCTTCAGCAGGTTTAATACCTAAGTGAAAAGGATGTGTCTAAACTTAATCCAGGCAACATGGAAGAAGTTGTGGCATGCCTAGAAAATCTTTTCGAAGGTTATAACTCAGTTCTGTGCTCATCAGGGAAAGATGAACTGAATTTCACCAGAAAATTCAGGAAGAGCGTAACAAGGAAAAAGTCCATGACATAACCGTCTATAGTTAAATGATTGAACACCCGAGTGGGATACTGCTTCACATTACATTTGTGTTCAGCCTAAATTAAAACAGAGACTCACTGTGGCTCTCTCATATTTCAGACAGATTGTGTAGCAACCAGATTTTCTGCCGCTTAGAATCCGGAGTGTCTTAAGTCTTCATTTCCTGTGATTAGCTGTGATCCAGGACCTGAGAAAACCCTTCTGGTCTGCCAGAGCTAATGAGGTTTAAAGGTATGTGTTGTGTGCGGGTGTGCACGTGTGTTTAAACTGTTGCACCCTCCTGTGGTCTGCACTCTGGGGGTATGCACAAAATCTTGCTTAAAAAAAAAGAACTGTCCTCTCCCCATGTTGTTAACAGGTAGGCCTGAGTCAAAAGCGAGAATCTGAACCCAGAAACTGGTGCTCAATTGAAAGCGTAGCACAGGCTCAAGGCCACGCCAGAACAGGCCGGCAGCTCCAAGCACAGTTCATCTGCCAGTCAGCGTCCTGGCTGCCGTGGCACAGGCAAAGGCAGGCAAAGCTGTCGTGTACAATAGATTGTCTTTTATACCCGTGTTCAGTTGTTCCCAAGCACTAGCAAAATTAGGCACATGTTAAATTGCTGAAATTAAATTGCAGTTCCCTGCCCCTCTGTCTCAGAGAGGCTCTCTGGTGTTATAGCATTATGACAAACAAAGCTGGTGGTGTTGCAGGTAAAATCCTTGGACTGATGGCAGATTTACAACTTTTGCCAATGTTAGAAGGACTACAAATCAGATTTTTAGAGAAAGACAAGCGCCTTCTTTTTTTATCAGCTTTTTTGCAGTGCCTTCTGAAAGGAGATTTAAAAAATTCGTCATTCATGCATTTCCATGGCATATCATGAGGCAGATTTTGGACAAATGTTTGCTTGTGCATTTCTAGTGTATCACAGTAGCAGGGAAAAAATTAAATACATATACTGATATTTCCATAACTATGAACATATGGATAAGAAAACATTTGTAATAGCAGCCACGGAAGTAATCTTTTACTTTCTGTTATTATTTCATGAATGCTTAATTTGTTTTTCAATTAATCTTTAATGTTCTTAATATGTGGGTTTTTTTTTTTAATATCTATATCAGTTGTCTCCTGACCAAAAGATGCCTAAATATATGAGATTGTAGCCAAACTCGATGCAGGCTCTCTCACAAGAGCAGCTACAAAATATATCAGACTTCAGCATTTTCAGGCAACTCATGTACCCAATTTGAAGCTTATTCTTTCGTTTCGTTATTTATTCAGAACTTCCATTGACCTGAATATGAGTCCTAGAAGGTTTACAAAATTAAAAACAGACCTTAGAAGTGAACAAACCCCAAACATTTGTGGGAATATTTGATGCTTTGGAAGTTATTTTTGGTCCCGATTGGAATGAAATAGTATATTTAGAGCTATACAGAAAATCATATACATTATAGGAAATACACATTCAGGATCCTGCTGATACTTGTTCAGAGATGACACCTGAACCTCTATGACTTTATCTTTTGTCTTCATACATTTTAATCATTAATTTTATTCCGAAGAAAATTTATCCTTGAATGAGCATGTCCACTTAGTTCACTTAAAAAATCTCCAAATCAGCCACATTTGTGAAACACTGATTTCTCTTGTCACAACTTCCTGTCTACTTCTGAGGTAAATTATTCTTACTTTGGGAGTCTCTGGTGAGAGAAGAACCCATGGAACCTCAAATCACTGGTTGGGGTGTGCTGCAATCAGTAATAATGGTCACACACTCTCATCTGTTCACAGAGACTGTCTTAGGAAAATCAGAGCTGCTGTTAAAATGAGTCTGAAGCCTGATCTGCCTCCATGGGGAAAGAAGGAATAACTGTTAACCAAAATCTCAGATGCTCTGTAGCCAGTGAAGCTTGTTTTGAAGACAATCTGCTTCAGAGCTGTGGTGTCAAGCTTTCATGTGACATAGATCCAGAGCCTCTTTGTTTTTTCCCTATGGTAGCAACATTATTCTCTGATTGTGCTCTCAGGGTATTGCCATGACTGGATTTCCATCAGCCTCACTGACATACAACAGTGGCACAGGGAAATTACTCCAAACCCCAGGAACTGTTTTCTATAGGAAGGACTGTCTCCCTCTCAGTGCTGATGGCCCTGCACAAGGCTGTGTGCTATCTGTAATATACAGTTTTTACACTGACAGATTATGATACTAACCACAGTAACTGCAGAAAGCTCTAGCTCTCAATATTATTGTTAAACCTAGGAAAGTGTTTGTGGTTGCACAGCCTTCTCTCATCTCCCCCTCCTCTATTCTTTCCTTCGGCAGAAAAATTGATACAGCACTGGGCATAGTGCTACAGAACTGTGGGCTACTCTTCCTCTGAATACAACTGATTACTGGCTTTCTGGAGAAGTAGTTTGTTTGCGTCATTTGCCTTAAATAGATGTACCTGAACATCATCCTTTCCCCCGCCAACCAAAAAAAAACCAAACTAAACCAAATACCAACCAAACGAGCAAAAAAACCCCAACCAAAACCACAAGAAACACATGCACTGAAAATAAAACATGGACTTGAAAAAGAAATGGCTTTTTTTTTATGTTCATCCATATTCCTTCCAGTTATCTTGTTATCCATCAAAATTCTGATAAAGTTCTCATCACAGTAGCACCTAAGTGTCATAAATCCAGCCCTTTCCCATCGATGGAGCTGTGACAATATCTTTCACAGTTTTACATCAGTGGATCAAAGTACAGCAATTATCAAACTGTATTTCAGAATATGACAGCATAACACATATACATACTAAGTAGCTGGTAGTATTTTTCCAAGCTATTTCTTTCAACTAGTTTAAGTTTGCAACTTATCCCAATGCTTTACGAAAATAGCATATCCATTTTCCTAGCAAACAGTTAAAAACTGGACTTGAAGTTACAAAGATGAGAAATTTGCTTCAACTGTATTTAAAATGAGTAGAGCCTAATGCTACTGCTGATGGCCTGAAAGATTTACCATTCCTGTAACTACAAAGACAGCATTGATGAGACTGCAAGAATACGGAACACTCATTTCATGGAAGTACCCATTTTATTCACTAAGTAAGAAGAAATTACTGCTAGGTCTATGGGGAAGAGATAGTGAGATTATCTCAGTTGTAAAAAAAAGAAACTCAAAGTAAATAAAGCCATCAGAGTTGATTCTGCCTTCTGATAGATGCCAGACACATTGTTACAAAATATACCTTAGAAAATCGGGCTCTGAGCTTGCTTCTAACAGAATTAAAAAAAAAAAATCATGTCCACTGCACTTCTGCATTTACAAGTTGATGGACTCTGTGGCCTCAATTTATATCATCTTTTTCTCTTTTATGTAAGCACTCTTAGAAAAGGAAAAAAAAATCAAGACTAAAAATATCAGGGATGTTTATGTTGGCTTGTGCTTACTTGAGATTCTTCTATTTTCACTTTTAAGCCATCTTCATCTGTGAATATTCTCAAAACCAATGAAATTTTAAAAGTTGTTGTCAACACTGGTCAATCATTTAAGGTTAACACAATGGTAAATTTCTAGGTATTCCAGCACTTTTTAGAATGCTCATTAGTTCTGATGCTGGATGCCTATACAATAAACTAGCACAGATGCTATCTTTAGAAAAGAGATGGGGAAAAATTAAGTGAAGGACTAAATGCAAGATAATTGGATTTATGCATCAGTGCCTGGCTGGAGAAAGAGACAGAGAGACTTTTGTTCACAACTTTTGCAGCAAAAAAACGTGGAGACAATTCAACCCACCACAGAAATTTGAATCACTTAGCAGTGAGAAGAAGGCTATGGGCTAGAAAGACCTGGATACTTCTCCTTGCAGGCCTGAAGATTGAATTCAGATCCCACTACACACTGAAGAGGATGATACAATTACTCAAGATAAGAGACCTCTCATTTATGATTCAGAAGAAAAGGCTCAGAGTAACTCATGTGTAGTGCATTGTGCATGACCACAGGCAGAAACCGAGGTGATTAAAAAGCTCAACAGTCTCTGAGAGGGCATCCGAGGATGGCTCTTGAATAGCGATAGAGATTTTCCACTTACATTGTGGGTGCTGAGCCTTGTCCTCAAGTGTTGCTTCCTGCATTTAAAAAGTAATACCTGAGACTTCAGAAGCCAAGTGGACTAAAGCAAAAGGGCAACAGTTCATTCTTTCATCCTGAAGAAAAGCATGAAATGGAACAACTCCTTAATATACAGGAAAACTTCCTTTCTCTCCAAAAGAGGGTGGCTTTGTATTTGGAATAGTTTTGTGCAGTCCTTGAAATGGTCTAAGTACTGTCTACAGAGTGCAAGTTACCAAGATCGACTTGGAGCTTGGTAGTCTATTCACAATTAAACTGTATTAATAATCACATAATAAAGCTGAAACCCATGCTCTGGTGCTTCTGTTACATCTATCCTGTGATAGATGTAACTGAAAAAATGTCCTGGGGACTGTGCTACAACAGTTTATTTTCACTGGAAAGTATCTAGGCACTGCCCTCGTGTGCAGCAATATAAAACCACAGAGAAGTAAAATGCAGAGCATGATAAGCTCACGCACATATCTCACACTGCCAGATATGGTGGGTTGGGTCAGAGACACCTTAATTCCTCGTCATTAGCCACCAAATATTCTCTTTGATCTCGATGGACTGCTGCATTGTAGGAGGACTTGCAAGTATTTAAAATCCCTGCCAAGGATCATACCATGAAAGTAAAAAAATTCACACTGCCATCCAATGGGTGTTCTAGGCAATACTCACGGTCATTACTAACCTACCAGCGATAGCAGAAACTCTACTAAAATGGCAGGCAAAAAAAGTAATTATACAAGAGACACTTAAACTCATAGGAGTATGAATATTGTGCCCTGAGAAAACTGAGCGATGGTGCCTATCACTAACTTGCTTTGTCTGATACAGGTAGCAGTGGGGCCTGAGAATAAGCAATTGTGTGTAACTCCTGCCTGATGTCACAAGGAGAGAAGTCACACCACTGTGCCACAGCCTTGTCCTGAACCTAAAAGTCCCTTCACACTTGGGATCTAAGGTGACTCCCCTAGATCCACCTGTCTGACGTGACCAGAGGAGGTAAGGGAGGCAGGCAACTGGAAGAGGAGGGGCAAACTTTCAGGCAGTTGCTCTTCACTGTTGTCTGATAAAGACATCCATACTAAATGCTACATTAATACTGATAAGTTTTTTATGAAAACAGCCCAGAAGGAATCTAGAGAGCTTAAAGGCATCCTTTTATGACTCAAATGTTGCCATCAAAACTACTGTTGCATTTGTAAACTGTGATGAATGAGGTTGTTTACTGAAGACATCTCTGTTCTAGTCAGATCCGTGGAAAATGGACATCTGAGGAGGTGAACATAAAAAACTGTGATGTTAGGCCTCACAGGTTTTTTCAAAAGAATTAGAAAGAGCTAGAGACTATATTTGTGTGTATATGTATTTTTTTATATATATTTTTATATATATGTACATGTACACCCGTGTGTATGTATATAGACAGCCTCACATAAGATTGGTTTTCTTCAAGTTGTAGATGAAAGTTGGGGCTGAGTTTTATTTAATAACCTGATTCATCCTGATGGATAGTACAGTGTTTTCTTTGCCTTTCTCTGCCTTTCTCTGCATTCTGGCTGCAGAAAACACCACATGCCTGTTACTTAACGTTCAGCTAGTCAGGGAGGACACCCATTAGAGAGAAAGAGAGATCACAGAGCTCAGTTTAGAAGTCTGCCGTCTTTTGCAATCCTCCTTTCATCTCATCTCCTTATGTTTCTGTGTTTTTCCTCCATCCTGCTTCTGCAGTGAATGATGATGAAAGAACATTCTGTGTAACCCTTGACAATCATTTTTTTTTCCAAGTAATTTCCTCATGTACCAAACAAAAACCCAACACTTTAAGTAGATGGTGGGTCAGATTTCCCAATTACCAGTGAACATTTTGGTATACACATAATTACCCAAGAGAGACAGATATTTCATTATATAAACACTAAAAGAACCTGGCTCTCTTGGGTAATCATGTGTACAGATGCTCTCAGATGTCTTTTATGTGCCTCAGATGCTTTTTAAAAGAAAAAAAAAAATGAAGCTTTCATAAAAATGAATTTGTCCCAAATGTGTTGTTAGACTTGAAGGGGCCAGTTGGTAGAATATGGATCCAAGAAAATCTTACAAGTTTGAATGATGACTGCTCGGGGAACTGAAATGTACAGGTACAGCAGTAATCTATCAGTTGCCTTCTATTTCTAATTGTTTATTTGGATTTGATTTCTTTCAATAAATGTGGTAGCAAGATTTACGTGTTGAAAACCACACATGCAATCAGAAAAACCATAAAAGGAGTCTTTTAAAAAGAGGCCAGAAAAAAGTGACATCAAACATTCACAAAAGAAATCAAGAAAATTCTCATAAAGTATAAAATTGAATCATACTGTAAAACTTCTGTGCTTTGGATTAACATGTTTTCTGGGAAATAGCTTGTGAATATTCATAAGTTATTGTACAGTATTTTGCTGTTTGACAGTAAAGTATTATCAAATATTACGGATTGAAGGTATTTCCGCTATCAGCTGATTTTATGAAAAGCTGAAGTTTTCTGAAGAAGTTTTCAAAATAAGATTTCTGAGACAATGAATACTGTAAAGAGTCATTAAAATAATGTAACCTAAAGTCCTACAAGATACAAGCCATAGAATCTCCTAGAGCAACAAGGAATCACTGCTCCTCTTGGCTACAAAACCCTTTTCATCCAATATAGTGCATCGAATACTTTGGGCTTTACAATAACATTGATGTCGTCATTATAATATTGAATTAAGTTAAACTTACAGTGGATGTGGTATTCTGACCATGAACCACTTATTTTTAGTAGCTTACAGTAGAAATTAAGCTGCTCATGCTTCATGTCAGTTACAATTTTCATAATTTTTTCTTAAAATGCAAGTGAAATGTCTACAGTTTGTTTTTTGTTGTTGTTGTTGTTTTCTAAAACAAATAAGTATATTTTATAGAAAATTTTTAGAGCTATGGTGACTGAAAAAGTTTTGGGATTCTACTTCTGACATGTGTTTCTTTCCCAGTGACAAATGGATTCTTCTACCTTTAAGAAAAAAAGTATTAATATTATAAAAATATATTTGATAATAGATGCTGCTACTTAATGGTTAATGCCAGTTTATGCAGCGTATAGTGTAGCATCATAAATTGTTTCTAAATTTATAAACTGCAATTTTTAAGGGAGAGAGCTCAAACTGTATATGCCTTGTAATTAAACATTGACCTCGGTCCAGTGGTGGACACTGTAGGCCACGACTGCAAAAAGAGATGTCAAGAGGAGCCAAAAAAGAATTCTTTCCAAACATCCCTAGAAAATAAGGTCCTACTCTTTGGTTCATGGTTACACTTCAAGTGTATTGAGTCTAGTTCTGACTTTCTAAGTTTAATTTTTCTTTTCTAATTCTGCCTGACTGTGAATGAAATAACAGAAAGTGCCAGACTAAATGCATAAGCTTTCCTGCTCATCTCTTCGCCAAACTCCTTTCATCTCTGGAGGTGGAACATGAAAGACAACCATATTTGAAAAATCAGACCAACAGCTGTACACATTTTCCTTACCCAGTCCCATCTTCCTTCTCTTTTGGATTTGAATATGACACACTGAAAGGTCATATATTTAGATTAGGATTTTTCTCCTAAAGTTTTCCTAATAAGTTAAAATCTAGCTGATTTCCAATTAATTATAAGGTAGATATAGTCACTCTTACATGGAACTGATCATTGCACATGATCATTCTCTTTCCTTCTTTAGATGTGATTCTTGCTTTTCTGGGCAGTGCACTGTGTATTCCTTTTTTCCTTTTTTTTTTTTTTTTTAATTTGAGATATGAGATTGCAAAAGGATTTTCATACTTTCAGAATATACACCTTTGAAAATTCTTAGTTAGAAATAGAGCAACAAATACACCGAAGGTATGATAAAAGGAGCTGCAATGAGCTTCACTGCAGCTTTTCAAATGGCTCAGTTGTTAAAAGAAAGTGAGATTTGTGGAAAAAACAGACACCTGTAGTACAGTTATGTGTTTTTCACACACTACCTGCAATGAATTACACAAAACCAGGCTTTTCTTAAGACCACTAGGAATCTACCAAGAGCCCATAGAAAAGTGCAAGTAGTAGTGCTATATGCGAGTAATTCAAAATCTTCAATGAAACGTGGAAATTAAAAGCACCTAATATGGCAAACTGAGTTTTAATGAGAGCAAACTAATTATTCGTCAGTTGTTCAGGGTTTTTGCTTTAGTATCAGACTATTTCCCTCATCATTGCAGTATGTGGATTTTGAAGCTGATAAAACAACATATTTGTTATATATCTGCTGTCAGTTTTATTTCTTTTAACCATTAACTTATGCTAGGAAAAATATCTACTCTGCAACATCAGTCTCATACAAAATAGGAATGAATTAATTCAGGATGCTGATCAGAAAAGCATGGTGCTCCCAGTTGTGGGACCCTTTATAATGGCTTACATGAATATTTCAATCATCTAAAATATCACACTGAAAACAGTATGTTGGATCAATGTCCTTTGGAAGGCTGCAGCAAGCCCTTTGTGTAAAGTCATCATTTTGTACACATATTTTAAGATACCTGTGCCATAGGAACTTGTCTTTTGAGATATTATTTGCCAAGTTCCTATGAGCATAGATTTTATGTCAGTTGAGCGTAGCAATAATACTGCAGGACCTTAATAGAACTATGTGCTGACAAAAGAATCTATAGAAAATGAAAAACAAAAACAAATCCAAAAAACTCTACAGTGTATAAACTGTTTCTCATATTATTCTAATGTTAACTTTCTTACTTTCATATCAGTTATATATGGCTCAAATGACATACAGAAACAGTCATTTTCCCTGTTGCCAAGACTAAATGAAGACAAGATACTTCAAACTGGCCTTGTGCTTAAAAGTAGAAGATCCAAAATAACAAAGTAATATGTTAAACTGCTAGCAACGAATAAATTGAGAGAAATTTAAGGGAAAAAAGGTCATTGTCAATGTTACTGGGATGAAACATAAGCCACCAGCCTCTTTCCTGTATCTTCTTCAAAATTCTATGTCTATGTAGTTCTTGTACTACCTGTATACTGAAATTATTTTCAAGAGAAAAAGAAAATATAAAGATGGATAATGGGGGACAGTTCACTCAGTGTTACTCAAGCCAACAAGAGTAAAATGGTAAATGTGCAATACATGTTGTAAAATGACACTCATTTTCTTATCTATTACACCCTTAAATTTCAGAGATTCCTTTCAGACAGAGCTCCCAGGGTACTTTGATTGGAAAAATTACTATCGCTGCTATAGAAAGGACACTCAAAGCATTGTCTCATTGAAGTTTTCTCTTTGTCTTTTTTTTTCTTGTTGTTTCCCTTAATCTAAATTAATCCAGTGCTGTGTGCTTTACTTGATGGATGGGGGAATGGAACAATTTTCTTCACAAAATAAGGTAATATTGAAGTAGATTTCAGTTTCAAATTCCCAGAGCAAAAACATAATAAACAGAAGACATCAAAACAGCTTGATGTTCATTGGCAAGGGCAAATAGAAAAAACAAGTTGGTTTGGTTTTTTTTTCTTCTTTTTTTCTCACATATAAGCTTTCGCCCAGAAAAACAGTGAATGCAGTATTTCCTGACACCCTGTTTGAAGGCTCTCTTTCCAAGTACAAAACAAGAGTAACATTTTTTTTTGCCATTAAGGTAAAAAATATCTCATCTATTTCCATTTCCATAGGAAGCATAGGAGCATATATTGTAAAATTATTTAGAATATCCCACTCCATCAATTGTATCCTATCCAGAGAAACCCTGTGAGGAATCTTGGCACAGGTCTATACTGTTGATTAGGTTCAGATGTTACTTTGGACCTATGATCACACCCACTGCCTGAACTATTGTGCCATTTTTTATTGAGCTGGGCTACCTTCTCCAAGACTTGAACCATAAAACTGAAGACTGCTGAGGGTCTGGATTCTGACTTTTTATTTGATATGGTAAATAGTAGACTTGGAGTCCTCATCTTTAACAGAAGTGTATGTTTAACTTGCAGTAGGTTTCACAGTTGCTTCAATGGTGCATTTGTAAGACTAGCCTATAAAAGAGTCTTTAATTAAAGAAGCTTAGTAAACTTCATTTCTGCAATTCTAATTATTACATAAATCTTTAGCATATGACTTTAGTCTACATGTTAATCTAACATTCAGTCTTTCATCAGGCACAGTTATACTCTTGCTAAAATATGGTGACAGAACTATATACACCATTCTAAGTAATGTTCAATTTATAGCTTACATGGCTACAATATCAAATACTTTGATTTATACTGTATGCCCTCTAGCAATACAATCCAATGTTCTCACCTTTTTTTATTGCAGCCAAAATACTCAATGCGTTAAGGTGGCTCAGACTTTCCTGTACTAAATGCTTGGTCTTTCCAGCAAGTTCAAAACTTATAGATATTGTATGATGGCTATTCTGTCCTCTCCTGTCTGCTATTACATTAATATTCCTCAAAGTCATTCCTGGAAAAGCAGTAATCTATGACCCATTTTTCCTTAGGCTAAATTGAATGTTCTCAAGTAAGTCAATAAATTTAATCCTTCAAAATGGGATCTGTGGCAAATCGCTGCCTGGAAACTTTAAAAGTACAATCACTACATTAAATTGTGTGCATTGTTTTTCTGCATTTTCTTCTCCATGTGCTACCTATACTTTTCTCCAGACTCTAGTCATAAGCTCACAGATAAATTCTTCTCTGATGTTTTCAGAATTAAGTCTTCTAGCACTATTTTCTCTCCTGAACACCTTAATTACATCCTTGGTAAACAAACTACATCATTTCCCTGATTTCATGCAAAAAGAATATCCAGTCACAGTGTTTGTCTGTGTGTCAGTCAGTCTACTGGTCTCTGTTCTCTTGCCTTTAACCCATTGGCCACCTTCCTCAGCTGAACTAGAGGTGTGAAAATCCCCAAGATTATCTTACTACAAGTTTTATGAAAACGGGAGGCTGTATACAGGGGAGAGATATGCCAATATCCCCTCAGAAAGATAAGGCATTTTGAAGTTGCAAGGGATTTTAGAGAATTTTGATGGGCTTACGATGTGGCACACAAAATCACGACAACCTCAAAACCTGGCTTACACATTTTGATCTTTAGGAAGTCTTATACATTTTTCTTCCAAGTACGTAAATAAATGTATTTTTATACTTTCTACTGATGTTCTTGAATGTGTCCGCTAGATTTTTCTTTTTTTCCCCTCCATAACTAGAAGGCAAGTAAACAGCAATCCTGTTTTTCAAGCAATCTTTATCATTCCATTCTCTAACACTCCATCTGGGAGCTCCCCAGTAGGGACACCTTGAACAGAGATCACTGTAGACTTTAAGCTAATTTAGAAAGTCTCAAGCATCCAAACTATTCAGTTCTTTAAAATGAAATTCTCAATAACATATGCATGTGTGGGGTTTTTTCTGTTTTTGTTTTTCCCTAAGAAAATAGCGCATTCCAAGAAAGAAGAAAAAAGCTAAAACCACTATTTAAAAAGTAGAATATTTACATAAGTTCATCCAAGGAATGTTATTATTATTGTTCAGTCTGTTTTTACTGTAACCTGGCACATTTTCCAAAGAAAAGGAAGAAGACAAAATAAAAGTTGAGATTCACAACTGATTTTTCTTCCTAAAATCTGATATAATGCTGATGCAGTTTGTCTTGAAGGAAGATTCTATACTAGTGCCAAAATAAATGGTTATATCCATTGAAAACATAGATTATAGAATGAGGGGTGGAACAGCTTGTCAGGTTAATTTAAAGGCAAAATCTGATTTCTACAGATAGGTAGTGCGTGCCAACATGGTTTAAACAAGCACAGCTGTATACACACAGCAATCAAAGGCAGCTATGGGGACAATGTCTTATTGACAGCTAAAAACTGACCATAGGAAGAACAGATGAAGCGTAGATAGATCAATATTGAAATAAATATTAAAAGGTCACCATTTTCCTTTATCACTACCTAGAACCACTACAATAATGTATTGAAAGAGAACAACCAAATGCAATTTCTCTCCTTTTTATTTTTCCGATATTGATTTCAGTCAAAAAGAAGGCAGAGGAAGAAGAATAATCTGTTTTTCTAGAAGACATCAAAAGCTGCCTGTAAGTAAATATTGACACTTGACGAATGTGTCAGTTTATTGTAAAACACTTTTCCTTTTTAATCACTGTAATTTTATGAATCTTCATCTGACAGATTGGTGTGAGCTTTTTAGACCAGATGTTCTACATTTCAGGGGAAAAAGAAAAAAAGAAAAAAAAAACCAACAAAAACACAACCCCCCCACCACCAGAAGCAAACCTAAATCTCACAAAAACTGCTGTAGAAATCCCATTATTTTTTAAATTAAATATCACCATGTGTATTTGGTTTGTGTGGCGAGGTTTCGGTAAGAAGGGGGGTGAGGGGGCAGGGCTGCAGGGCTGGTTTCCTTGAGAAACTGCTAGAAATTTCCCCCATGTCCAACAGCGTCAATGCCAGCTGTCTCCAAGACGGACCCACCACTGGCCACAGCTGAGCCCATCAGCAATGGCGGTAGTATCTATGGGATTACATAGTTAAGAAGGGGAAAAAAACCTGTGCAACAGCAATTACGGCCAGAGAGAGGAGTGAGACTATGTGAAAGAAACAGCTCTGCAGACACCAAGGTCAGAGAAGAAGGAGGGGGAGGAGGTGCTCCAGGCACCGGAGCAGAGATTCCCCTGCAGCCCGTCAGGGCAGACCATGGTGAGGCTGGCTGAGCTGTCCCCCTGCAGCCCATGGGCAGACCTCCACCTACAGCGCATGAAGGACCACAAGCTGGAGCAGGTGGATGCCCCAAGGAGGCTGTGACCCCATGTGAAGCCCATGCTTGAGCAGGCTCCTGGCAGGACCTGTGGACCCATGGGGAGAGGAGCCCACACTGAAGCAGGTTTGCTGGCAGGGCTTGTGACACCTGGGGGACCCAAACTGAACCAGTCTGTTCCTGAAGGACTGCACCACACTGGAGCAGTTTTGTGAAGAACAGCAGCCCATAGGAAGGACTCACATTGCAGAAGTTCATGAAGGACTATCTCCCATGGGAGGGACCCCATGCTGGAGCAGGGGAAGAGTCCTCCCCATGAGGAAGGAGTGTCAGAGGCAATGTGTGATGAACTGACCACAATGCCCATGCCCCGTCCCCTTCACCCCTTGCAGGGAGAAGGTGGAGAAAATCGTGAGTAAAGTTAAACCTGGGAAGAAGAGAGTGGTGGGGGAATAATGTTTTAAGATTTATTTTTTATTTCTCTTTTTCCTGCTCCGATTTGATCGGTAATAAATTAAATCAATTTCTCCAAGTACAGTCTGTTTTTCCTGTGATGGTAATTGCTGAGTGATCTCTCCTAGTCTTTATCTCTACACACAAGCCTTTCATAACATTTTCTCTCCCCTGTCCAGATGAGGAGGGGAGTGATAGAGTGGCTTTGGTGGGCACCTGGTATCCAGCCAGGGTCAACCCACCACACCGTGTTATCCTGTGTAATTTAATAGGTGACAATTATCATTACCCTTGAGCTGTAGTGACACACAGACCCTCCTTTCCACCTTGATCACTGTTGTCTTTTAATTGAATCTGAATATTTTATGAGCAAGAGATAGTAGGAGCATAGCTTTCTGGCCTTGCTAAGTCTTCTTGCAGAAAACTTTTATTGATGTTAGCAGGTGCATAATTTAAAACTAAGGGATAATTTCAAAGCTGTTAGGAAAACAGCAGTTACTAAAACCCCCAAATGCACATTGTAAGAGCATGATATAACAGTGGAAATGAGCAAACCATCTCCCAAATGAGATTCAAAATGCCACTCCAGCAGATGCAGAACTAGTCAGTCCCAACACAATTTGTAGGCAAGGAACTACTAACAATGTGAAAATCATGTACTAATAGGAAACCAATCACATATGAAATGAAAGAAGTACTTCCTAACCTGCACACAAGCTTCTTTCTTCTGTCTTCTGCAGTTCAGAATGTGCTAAAAGACAAAAGCACACAAATAAGAAATCAATAGGAAATCATGTAACTCAGTGTCCAAATTCTCCTGTTGCATCGGACTTAAAGTATTACTGTCAAGAAAGGAACCCTAAGTGGCCTAAGTGGCACATTCTCTAATTATTTCAATGAGGGGTAACCATTTCTTTTGTAGAGCATGTATTGGTTTTCTACAGATTAGTAACTTCAGAAAATCATGAGGTATATATTTTTGTACATATAAGCTTGACATTTTATCCAAAATCTAGACATTCTTGAACAGCAAGGGAGTATCACTGTTTGAATGTAAATTTATAATCTATTTGACATTTCTGAGAAGGAAGTTATGTATCAGGCTATGGACTGGGTGGAGCAAAGTAATACAGAGGCAGATTAATAGCCTCTAGAAGAGAGATAGGAATTAGTGTTCAGCGAGGCAATAGGTATCATTCAGAACAGAATTAAAAGATGAAAAATACTGAAGATAATCTTTTGACATTCAGCTGACAACTTGATTCTTAGTTTACAAGTAGGAGGAAGGTAATTGATAGATGATGAACAGGTCAGTATCTGTTCTCTAGGGTGTCTGAAGGGTATTCTAATTAATGGTTGTGTAACATCACCTCTAAATTTCTTTCTAAACAGAAACATCTGTCTCTTCAGCTTCAGGGAAACAGCTTCAGAATTTCGGAGAGCTCATCCTCCTGCCAGCTCCTGCAGTTCTCCAATGGCACAGCAATCTGTGGGAGGTGGCGGCTAGCTGAGCAGATACGGTGCCAAAAACACCCCAGAACCACAAGAAGTCATGCTTAATTCACTTAATCGTTGTAATATGAAGGGTTTGTGGTTGTAAGGCATTAACAATAGAACCTAAAGTGCATAAAACCTAACAGATGTAGCTCCATATTTGTGATATTTATTTTTCCTGTCTAAACTGCAAAAGATAGTTTTCTCTTAATCGAGTAGTAGAGATTTGAACTTATAATTAAGTATAAACTGTGCTCCCAGTAAACCAGTGTTCCTAACAGTGGTTGAAAAAACTGCGATTAAAACTTACTTTGGTTTTACATTGTTAGATCAAGTAATGCTGGATCAGTGCAATCTGGAAATGAAATAAAATATATAAGAGTACCAAACTGCCATTAACAAATTTAAAAATATTTTTTTAAAAATTCTGCATTTACTTTCCACCTTCAGAATAGGGGCTGACTGGTTGGAATGGATACAGGAGATTTAAAATATTATATGTGAAAGGAAATGAGAAATCCTGCCTTGATTCCACCATGCATTGCAAGCATGGTGGCTATTCTATGTGTGGCTTTACACATACACACATTGATGAGATCAGACCCAGCCAGAAAACTCTGATTGCATCCAAAATACGTATTGACATTCACTGTCTGCTGACCTTCTTGCTTTCTTCCAAATAATGTTTTAAATAACCTGTGGGAGGCTTTGCTTCCTTGCTGCTCCATTTCAAATCACAAGATATTTCAGAAGAAAAATAGAAATGAAGAAAATTTTAAAAAAGAAATATTTCACTTTTCAGCATCAATAAGAAATGATTCCTTTTGTGAGAATAGAAATTATGTTTCTTTGTTTGGGTTGTTTTCCCTGTTCAGTTTCCTCAAAATGGATCAGCTAATAG
Source organism: Caloenas nicobarica (assembly GCF_036013445.1). Classification (NCBI taxonomy): domain Eukaryota; kingdom Metazoa; phylum Chordata; class Aves; order Columbiformes; family Columbidae; genus Caloenas; species Caloenas nicobarica. The sequence continues at coordinate 29,081,285 of NC_088246.1, read as the reverse complement.
AACTAAATAGAGAGATGGTAAAGACTTATGTGAACATCTTCTTGATGCATGATTCCTGTCAAAATATTTAAATATCTTAGGCAGTATACATTTTACCTATTCCCAGGACCACAGCAGAAAGAAAACTTCAACAGAATGTTTTTCATTAGATAATACTGATTTGTCAGAACTTCACTGACACTTTTCCAACACATTTACACTTCAGGGTAGAATTTCCGGTCAAAACCAGTGTGGGATGTCTGCTACAGGACAGACCACTGATTATGAACTGTTATACTTTGTTATTCATGGTTATACTGGGACTGAGACAGTTGCGTGGGATTTTTTTGTGTTGTTTTTTTGTGGGTTTTTTTGGTTTTGTTTTATTGTGGTTTTGTTTGTTTGTTTATTTGTTTTTCTGTTGCAAATGAAGTACCCTTTGTAAGTAATTGCATGTTGTTGTAGTGAGAGAACAGGTCAACTCTGATGACTTGATGAGATAGTTATGGGTCTTACTCTAAATTAATCTTGCTCTGAATAAGTGACTATGGTAACATGGCCCAGTGTATGTCATGTATGTTAGATAAGGCATAAATACTGCACTCTTGCCACACTTGGAAAATACCTTCCTTCCTTTCCTTCAGTAGTCTGAAACCCAAGATCAGCTTCAGAATTTTTCACGAAATTGAAAAATACATTTGAAATCGAACACCCTATAGGTTTCACTGCCAGATACTCTATAGGAGCACTACATGATTTTCCATATATTTTCAGTCGTTCACATAGGTGGCAAAATTACCCAACTCAATAAAAGACCAAGAAGGCACAGACAGATCTGTTTCCATCGAGGGAATTACCTTTGCATAGGCTACATGTACTGTTTGATTGCTCAAAAATGAGCTCACTTTCTACTCCTTCCAGAACCATTTAAAAACTATTTGCTTAACTTATTTATAAATGGATTGTTGTAATGGTCTCATTCTCTGCCAGAGAGAAGTGTATTTGTCCTTGTTGATGTCAGTGAAGTCAATGGGAGTGAAGGTGTCTTCATACTTTATTAGCTACTGGGCCACATCTGACTGTTTAATATATCTTAACCAAAAAGACGTCTTGGCAAAGATAAAATGCCTCATAAATTCTGTGCAACCCTGTGCCAACTTATCAAATTCAAAGTAAAAAATGCCACATGTGCTAATAAGTTTACCAGTAAGCCACACTTATTGTCAGAAAAGCCTGTGTTTTGCCACTGAAGATTAAATTTGAAGGACAGAATCTTTTGCTTTCTAAAACTTGTTATTTTTCTTATATAGAATACTGACTTAACCACATTTATATGCTTGTCAAGAAAAGAAGAAATAGCACATTATCAAGAAAAATCAACAGCAACGTAGTTACTTTTGTGGAACTGGCATGGGGTAGGAAGTACTGAAGGTTTTTCTAAAAGCTGAATTTCACAACAATGTTTTAAGTAGACTAGTACATGGATTTCCGGAGTCCCATGGTACATAACAATGATGTTTTCTGCAGTAGGATTTTTACCCAATCTGTATAAGCTTTGAATGCTTAAATGAAGCGCAGCAGCAGAGGGAAACACAACAGGAGGCATGTGAAGTCTTACAAATAGATCTTGCCTTTGCAGATATGATGTTGAAATACACTGGCCAGTCTGGTGCTAAAGGTAAGCAGCTCTGACATGGACTATGTGAGGATATTCTTCCTGGTTAGCCCAGTTAGGTTTCTGTCTGCTCCATATATCCTCATGTAAACACAATTGCAGCTTTGTTTGCCACTTCTTTCAGATTAATCAGGATAGTTTTAGCTGCTTTTGTGTGTTTGCTGTTCTCTCTCAGTATTCTGCCTATCTTTGTTTTTATCCAAAGCTGCTTCATGATTTAACCATTCTACATCACTCCTGTCATAATCTCTGCATATCTCTACTGTTACTACATTTGTCTTTTCAACAACGCAGACTTGCACCCCAAAACACATAAACAAATTGACTGTTGTCCGCACCTTTTCAAACATTCATGCAATTAAAGCACTTAGCAAACTGGCATGTAAAATGCGGGTAAAGATACATCAAGGTGACTTTTGCCCAGGTCTCTCCTCCTGTTTTGCCGTACAAACATCTGGCCTTAGATTTCCATATTAAGTGACTGACTCAGCTGAATTCATGTGATAAGTTTTGTTTTCTTTTTTCTTTGCTGGTATAAACAACAATAATTAACCTATATGGAAACAAAACTTCAAAGTCGTTAAACTGAAACAATTCTAGTATATGGGAGGATTGAGTCCTGAGAAGGCGCTTAGGTGAGAAGCTGGCTGTCTAGGGTTGTCATTTGGATTCCCTCATCTCTTACATTCTCTATATAAAGAAACTCCTCTGGGGCTCTGTTGCAGGGCTGTTTGCATTGATTGCTCTAATGGTGGAGGCTGGGCTGTTAGCACTAAGAGAGTGCACAATGCTGATCCTCGATAATAATTAAATACTCAGTCATCCCTGTATTTTTTGTCTCTTCTCCAGCTTTGTGTTTAAAGGACATACATCCTCTGTGACCCTCAAATTGAGAGGCTGAAGATGTACAAATTTATTTGCTTAAAAGTAATATTTGAATACTTCTGATATGCCTGCTCTGACACAAACTTTGTCCGCAGTTAATTACCTTAATTTCTCATCATAGAACCCAGGCTTGACCAGAGCTGGGTGGACACAGCTGAATCAGGTTTTACTGAGTAGCCCTATGACCACTGGAGTTGCTGCTTCACGGTGCTGTGTTGTGTAGCCACATCAGCTTACCTAGGTTTTCTACAAACTTTGTAAAATTGGGGTTCAGTTCATAACTTCAGGAAGAAAATCCAGCTCTATTCTTCCCTAAGATTTTGAATTTTCTTCCTTTCTCTTTCCCTTCCCCTTTTGCTTTCCCTTCCCCTTTCCCCTTTCCCCTTTCCTTGTAAATGGCTCTTTAGTGATGTGAACAGATGCACAGTTTCAAGGCAAATATAACCACTCCTTTTATGAGCCCTAGTCTAGATGTGTTCCAAATCTGACCCATAAAGCTTCTTGTAAACTATACTGTAAACAATTACAATAAAGGCTATCTATCAAATATTTACAAGACAATTATTGAAGAAGAGCTCTTGAGAGCTTACGATTCCATTCTCCGTGATTTTTGATTTCCAAGTAAAATTGGAGTTCTGAATTTTAACAAGGTGAGAACAGAAAGAGTAAAAATATTGGACATTTAAAACTTTTTGATGTTTTTTCATGCCTAAAAGAAGGGATTACTTGTTTTTACTTGCTAAATATTCAGCTGCTTTTGGATAAAGTATTAAAGGAACAATATGAGTAAAGTTAAATTTCCAGTAAGTGAATAAAGAATGGACATCAAGAAAAAAATATATAGTGATATCTGTGAATAAAGTACTAGCTTATGTGATTTTTTCCTTGACTTGCCCATTGTACATTGTATCACCTTGTGCAACTTATTCCTCTTCATCAGCTCTGCCACTGTTTTCTGTTCTGTGGCCTTCCTGCAAAGCTCTTCAGGAAAGAGAAACAAATATGGGTCTCCCATGACCTTTCAAGTTCAGTGAGAGTTTTACTATTGACAAAGTCCAGCCCGTGTTAGATAACTCCTAAGTCACAACAAAATGTAAAAAGTCAAAGGTAAGAAAATAATTTGAATGATTTGGGGTTTATGGCTTTCACATTTTATCACTTCCCCTTAGCAAAATAAATTCTGTTATCCTTTGAAATTATGTAAAAGTGATTCAGCATTTTCTCTTAAATTTGAAAGACCAAACATTAACAGATTAGCTGGACCAGCTGCTGGAAATCGGCAGTAATGTAACAGTAAAAGATTTTCAGATTGCTATCCTTAATTTTACTGTGCTTTGTAGCCTGTTAGTTTTACAACTACGTATGAGCTAGAAGTACATATTAAATTAAATTATTGCATCCTATTTATGACAACTGAGCTGTCATAAATATACACATTGTCCGTACTTGCTAGTTATTCCTTACTTTTGAAGATGTCTTTCTGCATTAATAAAAAAGAAAGTAAAATAAAAATGGTTGCTGTGCCACAATTATAGGGTTTTTTAAGAGGAATAGTGGTCTCGGATGCTCCTCAATGGGTTTCTGATCATTAGGTTACTAAGATTTCATCAGCTGAAGGATTTTCTCTATCAAGGAAGAAGAACTATGACTGGAGTATAAAACATTTTCCAGACATAGAGACAATTTTCAGTGACTAATTATAGCTAGAGGTAGCTAGGAAAAAACATAAATGTAAAAAAGATGCATCAGTGAAGTTAATTTGGAGCTGGTGGAAGTAGAGTTTGATAAGTGGTGAATGATCATAAACGTATTCATTTCTCAAAACAATCTCAGTGTAACTATCTGTAATAACAGTGGCTTGGTTATAGGTAAGATAAAAGGTACATTTTGTAAGGATGCATTTTGTGTGTGCACCAAGGATGAGTGAAATAAATTTGTTCTGGGAAGCTACTAGAAACTATTAATTATCAGAACTGACAGTCTTGATGCTCAAAACATAAAGTTGTAAATATATTCCTCCCAAAAAGAGTTCGGTTTTCTTTCTCTTAAGTTTTCAAAATGAGGTTTGACAAGCCAGGAGAACAAAATAAATTCTGTGGAAAAATCACAGAATCACAGAATGTTAGGGATTGGAAGGGACCTCAAAAGATCATCTAGTCCAATCCCCCTGTCGGAGCAGGAACACCCAGATGAGGCTACACAGGAAGGCGCCCAGGCAGGTTTTGAATGTCTCCAGAGAAGGAGACTCCACAACCTCCCTGGGCAGCCTGTTCCAGTGTTCTGTCACCCTCACTGAGAAGAAGTTTCTTGTCATATTTAAGTGGAACCTCCTGTGTTCCAGTTTGCACCCATTGCCCCTTGCCCTATCATTGGTTGTCACCGAGAAGAGCCTGGCTCCATCCTCGTGACACTCACGCTTTACATATCTATAAACATTAATGAGGTCACCACGCAGTCTCCTCTTCTTCAAGCTAAAGAGACCCAGCTCCCTCAGCCTTTCCTCATAAGGGAGATGCTCCACTCCATCATCTTCATTGCTCTGCGCTGGACTCTCTCCAGCAGTTCCCTGTCCTTCCTGAACTGAGGGGCCCAGAACTGGACACGATATTCCAGATGCGCTCTCACTAAGGCAGAGTAGAGGGGGAGGAGAACCTCTCTTGACCTACCAACCACACTCCTTCTAATACACCCTAAAACATTTTGGCTAGATCAATAGTTTTGAATAACAGGGATCTCAGTTCAGTTTCTTACTCCAATTTAGTGCAGGCATATTACACTGTTGGATTTACAATGGAATAAAAGCATTCTCACAACTATTTTATTGTCTCCTGAGACTACACTCATGAAAGGGTTCAGTAGTTGCAGTGCATTTTCCAATACTTCTCTTTAAGGTCTGCCATGCAGAGAGAATGAACATCCTACACCCTGTTGTAATGCTATGGGCTAATTAATTACTCCAAAATGAGAGTCACGATTGCACATGGACCAGCTGAAGGACACAACAAAGAAGAAATGAATTGATTTTAAATGCTACATCTTCGAGGCAAAAAGGTGCCCGGTTTACTTTGATCTGTGCTTGAGATGGGCTGTCCTTACCTTTTTCTTGAACATTCCTGTCAAAAGATGAAAAGGTTTCTCCTTTCTGTTAAAAGATTGCTTCCTCCACACTTTGCACTTTGTACAAAGAGAGGGGAGAGATTCTAGTTCAGTGTCTTCATCCACTTAAGACACTCCTACCCACAAGCCCATTCTTGTGAAAGAGCTATTTTATTCAGCAAAGAGTGGTTAAGAAATGAAAGAAGGCTTTTAACTTCTCTTGATGCTGTTGCATCAAAAAAAGGAAAAAGAAAAATATTCCTTGGCCCTCTGCTAAGTAAGAAAATCGTCTACTGATCAGAGCCTTCACTAGGGAACAGGGACAGATGTTTCCTGTCTCTGTCTTTCAAATGGGAGACCTAACCACTTGGCTGGAGAGTTAATACTTAATTCTTTGTGAAAATCAATTATTTGAACAGATGGAGGTGGGAATATCAGGCTGCACCCAGATTATTGTGTCCAGTTATATTCCCCACAGTTCAAAAAATACATGGGCAGACTGGAAAGGCTTCAAAGATGATCAAAGGGCATAGAACCTGCCCTATGAGGAAAGATTGAAGTAGTTAGGTCATTTTATCCTGGAGAAAAGAAAGCTCAGAGACAACCACATCACAGTTTTCCAGTACTTACAGTCCAGCTACAAAGATGACAGAGGGTCTCTTTTCACAAAGAGCAGAATGGCGAGGACAAGGGGCAATAGGTACAAGTTGCACTGGGAGAGGTTTCATCTTGATATAAGAAAGACACTTTTTACAGTGAGAACAATCAGTCAGTGCAACAAACTTCCCCAGGGATGTGGTGGAGTCACTGGAGTTTTTCAAGATGTGACTGGACAGGGTGCTAGATAATCTCACCTGGCCTTCCTTTCCCACAAAAGGTTGGACCAGATGGGCTGTTCTATGCTATGCCTTTAAACTCCAAAATAAGTTATAATGATGCTTGATGAGGGCTGACTTCTGGGCTAAAGAGCAGTATGTTTGAAATATCCTAAAGAAAAGGAAGTTAGCTCAGGACTCTCATCATAAGTGAATACCTGAACTACAAGATTACAGTGCAAAATATGCTCTGCTTCCTTCTCTTCAGCATTGCCTTTCTGAACAGGGTTTGTTACTCAGCAAGTGGCAGTTGATGTGAAACTTTATGTTGGTCACATACTCAAACACACTACTCGGTGACATATTGAAAACAGAGTAAGGCATCTCTAGAGGACACTCAGAGTTTTCCTTCAGGTACAGATATGCAAATTTTTCTTTGTTTTCTGTAAGAAAACTGATTATTTCACTTAAACGTAGATTCAAAATTGTTAGGTTTTACAGTGCCCAGCTAATCTGAGCATGGTTCAATCCCTTTTCTGGGTCAGGAACTTCATTTCTCTGCAGTTGAATAACCCTGACAATGTGAGATGATATCACCTGTCTATACGATAAATTCTTCTTGTAAAGACAAATGTATTAAGGATCAATGAGCTTTTGAAAAGGGTTATCTATGACAGACCAAATGAAGAACACCAACAGACAGGTGAGTTATACCTTCATACCAGGCAGGGAGAATGGCTTTTCTTCAAAGTGTTCACAACCCTACAGGAGGAATACAGTCATGTAAGAAGTTTTCATAGGTAAAGCAATCCTTCAAGAACATTGTTGCTATAGTAGTACTAAGTTTACTGTATTTCTGGTCGACAAACTTTGTTGAAGAAAAGAGGAATAATTGGGATAAAATATCAATTTTATTCTCATTCAGAATTAAGTTCAGCAGGTTTTAATAACTGGATATATCAGAAGCATTTCAAAGCTAGGTACTACATTTAAAATTACACTCATATGTATCACAAATTGTACAGAGAGAGAGGTTTATATATTTTACAGTCTGCCCTGTAATTCCCATTTATGATAATGGAAGTTATAAAAAAAAAAACATTTTTAAGACCAGATACCGCAGAAATCTGTCTTTTAAACCTGTGTTCTTTTACATATTTAAATAAAGTTCATAAATCATTAGGCTACAAAATAAATTATACAGTACAAACACAGGAAATGGACTAAGAAGTTAAATAAGGGTGCTACAGAAATATTAGTCTATTTTCACTCTCATACTGTTAGTGTAATGCACTGGAATTATGACTGTATGACTATCTTCCCTACTTGCTTTTCTCATTTTCTATGGTCAACATTATATTGAAATTATTGTAAGGGCAAACACCATTGTACCGTTACAAGTACTTTCAATAGGTAAAGTATACAGTATGAAGTCTCTACTGTAGCTAAGTAAATGTCATATTTCCCAAAACCCACCAGCAAATATTGATCAAGAATGTCAAGCTTTTCAACAGGCTCCTAAATCAGAGTGAATTAGCTTATGCAGTTTTAGAGCATTTATAGCTCCAGTTACAATGTCACTATATGTTGTTAGGATAACTAAGGATAGTGAGTGATTTTTATAATTTTCAAGAGTGTAGAAGATGGCTACCTGACAGGCTGCATGGACAAGTTACTGTGAGGTAGGGCAGTTTGCATTTCCTTCATGGAAAAGCATGGACAAAAGGAATTCATCAGTATTGGCTGATGTCATTTTGTGGGATAGATGCCTCAGGACTGGAAGAAAGCAAATGTAACTCCTATCTTTAAAAAGGGAAAGAAGGAGGACCCAGAGAACTATAAGCCAGTCAGCCTCACCTCTATCTCTGGAAAGATGGTGGAACCACTAATCCTGGAAGTCATTTCCAGGCACATGAAAGACAAGAAAGTGAACAGGAGTAGTCAGCATGGATTCACCGAGGGGAAGTCATGCTTCACTGACCTGATAACCTTCTGGGATTATACTATTCTCTGAATATCATAGGTTCACATATCAGGAAGCATTGTTAATAATTTTGAAACTCGACACCACAGTAAATTCCGTTACATAGCCTGCCATATTTCTTTTATGATTATTTCTCCATCTTTTCACTCTTTTTGCCTTTGCTTTCTAGCTGTTTTTAGCCCTGATGAACAGATACAGACAAGAATGTCCCAGCTTCCGTTGTTGCAATCACAGTCTTTCAAGAAGATATTTCATTTGTAGGTCAATAGATGATTGGGCTACGCATCACTTTGTGCAGTGAGCCAACCTGTTGGAGATTCCTCCCCTAATTTTCTATAATCAAGATGATTGCACTGCAAAAAAACCAGACTCTGAGGAAATCATCTAGTATTCCTCTCTTTACTGTTCTATCTGACAATCTGTGATAACAGAGGGCAAATATCTGGAGCACAGTGGAGCGGTTATACGGATATATTCACACTCCAGTCCTGAGTCATTACCTTTCCACCAGATCTGTCACAAACCATCAGGTGCTCTGCACTAATGGCAAAAATGGAGTTCCTGCTCTGCAGGTGCCAAGTGACTGAAAATCATTTTTGTAAGGTTCCTAAAAGCTATCATTGTCTACCTAAAAGTGGATGAACTCCTGTACATCAAAGCTCTACCCAGTCAAGAATTATGTCGCCAAGAGGGACCCAGAAAGGACATTTTAGAAAAAATGTACAAACAGAGTAAACATGCTTTACAATGAAACTCCCAGCCTCCGCAACTTTGCTGAAGCTTTTTGGTTTTTTATTGTGTGGTTTTTTTAGTGACCCTTAACAGATTTTTGTTCAATGAAGTTGCTTGTTTTCTGAACACTTTTTGCTCACATTAACTTTCATATTGTTATGTAGCAAGAGATTTCAAAGCCTGATTATGAAGCTGTGAAAAGCTTCCTTCCTTTTGTTTTGAACTTGCCATCTGCCATTTTATGCTGTCTAGTTCTTGAAACACTGAACAGTCATTCCTTGTCTCCCCTTCCTATAACTGCTGTGATTTTACAGACTTTTACTATAACATTCCCCATCCATTTTTTTCCTTTCAAGAAGATGCTAGTTTGCTTCTGTGTCGTGCTGTCCCAGCACAGGGAGACTCAAAGCCAGAATGCCTCATCTCAACAAGATAGCATCTAAGCTTTAGACTTAAAGACAACTAGGGTATGCCCTGATACCCCATTCATAGGTTCATCATCACAATTGGTAGATTATGATCCATATCAAGTTGTAAGCTGAAGTTCTGATGTATCCTTTCCTCTTTAGAAAAGAAGTAGTTAATGGTATCTCAAAGATCAAGTCTTTGTGGAAACTATAGTGTAGAGGCTTTTCCATAAGACACTGAAACTATCATAATCCATCGAGGGTGGGATGTGTCTTGACACCTTTAAGAAATTATTACAGTGATTGCCAGAAAAGTTGTTAAAATAACTATGAGAGCAAAAGCTCAGACTGATAAAGAAGGCATGAACAGCCATGTCATCAAACACTGCTCCTGGGATAACAGCCAGGATAGAACTAATAATTCCTGACAGAAACGGAGGGACGAATTCAGTCCAAAGGGCATTAATTCATAATGCAAAAGATTTTCAAGCAGAAAAAAAAAAAAAAAAGTTCCAGAAGTAATGAGCAAAGTGAAACTATGATTTTTCAAATCAGGTGTAATTTTGGAATGTGGACAGAGCCAGCCAATAGAAAAATCATATTTTCTGTAATGAAGAAAATGTATGTGTGGCACTGTGCCTATATTTAATCCTTCAAAGATGTCAAGGCATTTGCTGACTATCACAAACTTCAGAAAATTTGACAGAAGTTGTTTTCTTTAAACAGTGGGATTTTAGAGATATAGTTGGCTGACAAAAAAATCTGGACTTCTCTTAGTCTTCTTAGGTATGTTAGACTATCTGATAGAGCGTCTACAGAGATGGAGGCCTCATTGTACAAAGAAATGTGTAAAACATATTGTGGAACAAAGTACCAACTGTGAATTTCTTACAGTTTAAGTACAAATAATGGAAAGAGAGCAGAATGGGAAAGAGAAAAATCAAGCAATAAGACAAACTTCACACAACTGTCAGGTTTAATAGGTAGTGTACTTAGAAACAGTGTCAGAATATACATTGCCTTACTCTAAGGTTAATTACTTGCCTTTTGGATCACTTTACACTGCATAAGACTTTGGCTGTCTAAATAAACTGGATGCTGCTGGATCAGTACTTTTTTGCCTCATTTTATATTAATTTTCACAGGCTTGTAGGAGTATAATTTTACTGTGTGAAAATATTTCTGGAAATTTGATTATATTTATACATATTATAAACCATTCCGAATAACTAGCAAAACCCCCAGAGAATTACCCTTTCCAATAATTTGGATAATATAGTAACTTACTTACAGATATTTCACAACTAGTGAAAGCATCTAAATTCACTGAATAAAAGGAACTTTTTTTCGGCATAATGTTGAGCTGTAGGAAGTTTGTTGTTCTGAGTGTGTTCCAAGGATCACCTGAAAGGTTGAAAAAGACAATGCTTAAACATACTTGTTCTTTGTGATGTAACTTTTGGCAAATGAAAGTAAAATCACTGGTTTCATACCAATGTCCTATTCCACTGACTTTCTCTGTGACTTTGAGTACTCCATATAACAGTATGTGCTTTCATCTTGTTTTTTCCCAGACGGCTAACATGTCAAAGGAATCCAGTTTGGAAACACTTTACTATGTACATCTGAAGTACAATTTATATCTAAAATATTTTTTTTTCCTGAAATGTAGGAGATATGAGGTTACTCTTGTTTTGGCCCGACAGGAGAGCATTAGCTAGCTTTTGGCTATTACGGTAGCTTCCTAAAACACTATGGCTAGACTGATGGAAAATGGAACTTTGGACTATAATCTTCCCCCGCCAAATTCAGATGTCTAGTTCATCTAGAATTGGTCCTCTGGGCAGACCCAGCCTTGTGCTCCTTCCTGGACTTCCTGTGTATTTCACATTCAGATCTCACTACAGAAAAAACAGAAACGGGCCATAAATTTAGGTCTTTATCAACCTGCTAACGGTCTCCTCCAAGCAGCAGGATGGAGCAATGGTCCCTCCTACCCACAGCCCACCTGTCCCTGAGCTCCTGGCTGCTTCACGGTTCAGCTAGAGGAGGAGTGTGTGGCATGGATTCCCCCACTCCGCATTTGCTGTTGTTTGGAACCATGCCTCTTGGGGATGTGGCATTACGCCATCATGGAGTCTACTCATCTCTATGGCCATTACAAAAACCTTGGCTACCATGTCAGATGAGGGCTGTTTTCCAGTGACCACCACTAACCCTTTCAAGCCCTTCAGGCAGATTTTACCATAAATATGGGGAGCTTTGGGCAGGATGCATAACTACAGCTGCCCAAACTCAACATTTTCAGAGCATGCATAAGAAAATGTATTTAAAGGAGTAAGACCATTTTCAAGATATGACTGAAGCCCAGTGAATTTACACAACTCAGAGCTGAACAGGTCTGGAAAGCAGACAGACTGGAAAAGCCATCTGTGTCACAGCTAAGTTATGGCCCACGTTGCAGCTGAAGGGGGACTTAGGGAGACTAAATCCCACAGAGAAGTTCATTTATACAATGTCACACTCTTCCAACAAAGACAGTCACCAAACAGAGCTGTGGAATAAGTGTTCAATGTTAAATTGGTTAAGTAGCATTATAAATTTTACAAGGCAATAGCATTTCTGTTGGCTATGGCAAGCCTCTGTGTAGATAATTAATGGTTATACCACCAATGCAATTAAAGACACAAATAATTTGCATTAAAATACAGCATCAGGACAAGATTTTAACAATTGTCTAAATAATTGCTACTCTTGGATCATTATTTGGATTAGATATACTAAAACACAGTGCAAGTAAAATATTAAGAGATCAGTCGTTCTACTAGAAAACATAGGTAGTGCATGGAGAATGTCCTCTCCCGTCTCAGATGCTTTGCCACAGAAATAGAAGTAACATGCCTTTGAAAGAAGTTTTAAACTTTTGCAGTGGTGGACTGTCATGTGTGCTTGGGCCCCCCCATTAAACTTCATCTTTGAAGCACGAGGCTTTGGAGACTTGGTAACATGGAAATAAGACATTTTAATAATGGACATATAATAGAAGTAGAAGATGATTTTGTTCTTCCTTTTGGATAAAACCTGTGTTATTTTGAGAATAAAAATAGTGAAAGATATTATTAATAAATGTATGTTGCTTCACACATTAAGTTATTTAATATATATAAAATATATTATTTTTTTCTGTATTTTGAATATTTACACTTCAAAGATTAGTTAAAAAAGGAACTTATAGAAAAATCAAATTCATTCTTCAGTCTGTTTTTCCATGTTTAATAAACATTGATAAAGACACAATAAAGAAGAACTCTGTCAAAAGCTTGCAATGAGGAAGGCACATTCTTCTAAAACATAAAAGCGCAGTATAACCTAAAAGGAGCTGCAGTTAATCAAGTGTGTAATATGAGGCCAATGTTCTGTACTCAGGCAGCAACATATTTTTACAGTGTTTACTTCTTGATGATGCTGTAGAATAAGTAAAAAAAGGCCAGACATTCAATGATATATCTGAATTTTAACTGAACCCAGATTTATTTCTGTTTTAGATTTGACGGCCTGAAACTCATTTTACTCTAAGTGATATTTGCGGTTATCACTAAACAAATCAGATTTGATTTTCGCGTTACAAATACAAACTTATCTCTCTCATAGGGTTGTCTGTAAATTAAAGAACGAAGGTATGTTTAAAACTCTTGGGCCAAACAGGAGGAATTTTAAACATAAACTGCCTTGTGAATCTTCCAGGTTGTTTCTTTATGCTTTCACCATTTTAAAATATGAATTTGAACTTATCACTGTTTGTTCAGTAAATAACAGAATAATATGCCTTACAGTTTTCTAGAGAGAAAACATAATTCATATGCAGTCAGTTAAGAGATATTTCACTAACATTTTCAAGATGTCATGTATAATGTTCTTAAAATGAATTACCAACACAAACTTTTTCTATTAAAATCAACCTTTGGGAACTTGGGTTGTTGAAACTTTATTATGATCAGTAATGCCTTGTCTAGAAAATGTACACAATTTAACTTTAAGTTCATTTAATTTCCAAAGTGTCTCTAGGACAGAATTTCTTCCAGTTATCTAAAAGACAAAAATGGCAAATAAAGTACTGAGGGACATGTTTCACTGAGAAGGGGTTGGCTTTGAATAATTTCTGCACTTCGTTATCCCCCAATCAAGCAATCAAATTTCTTCACCTCTGGAATTCACATTCTGCTGATTATCATTTATGTACTTTAATTGGTTACACTGTAATTTCTGGCTAGACCCTTATGAACAAAAGGATGGTTACTGATGGCTCATTCGCAGTTTTAGTCCCCTTTTTGTAGTTGGTTAACAGATTCCCTCCTGATTTCTCTATCATCACCTACCCAGCTCTCCCACTGGCTATAAAATACTGCAGCAGCTTGTAGGTAATTGATCAGACAAGTGAACTGTAAAATATTCATTTTCTACTTCAACAGCTAGATAAATCTCTTGGGAAGTGGATGAAAATATTGCTTATGCACATCAGGGTCGGTGTAGTAATAGCAAGGTTGCTGATAAGCAGGGGTCTGCTACAGAGTTAATGCTTAATTCTGTTCCATGCCAGAGATGGGAAAGCATGCAGTCTCCCTTTGCCTGCAGCTAGGAGTCTCATTATGTACTGAACCTGAGGCATCAACACCAATGCACCAGCCATGGTGCTTCAGGGATGGTGCTTCCTGTTTTAATTAATCAGGTTCTTCTTGATGTAACATGTCGAAGAACAAATTAACATTTAGTTGCTGTAACCAACAAGCGAAATACCAAAATATTAATGAACAGGAGAGCAGGAGTGAAAAGGGACTGACAGAAGAGAGAAAGGAGGGGTAAAACCTGTTGGTTTTTTTTGTTTGGTTAGTTTTGGATTTTTGGGTTGCTTTTTTTCGCCAACAGTAATCTTTACAATCTCAGTTTCTGAGTTTTCTTTTTTTTCCACGGTGTTTTCAAATACCTGTCAAGGTGCTTTAATTGAAAGGTTTTAAAAGCATACTGCATATAGACTTGTAGAGCAACCGCAGAAGATAGTGAATTCTTTTAATCTTTATCTTGCTGTGTTGCCATAGTAGGAGAATCTGAAGGGAATTAACAATAGCGTTGTTTCTGACTTGAGTTAAATGTGTATTAGGCAACCTTACTCAAGTCCAAACTACGCTAATTAGAAAACAGATGCAATTCTTCCACCTGCTTTCTTCTCACACAAGAAGGGAAAAGCTAAGCTTTAAGTATTAGAATATTAACAGCATTTTTTTTTCCCAGTGGTTTCTTTTTGAAGCAGCAAAGAACATATGTTTGTTTCCCATGTCCTTGGAGTGTGGTGTCAGTCAGCTTAAGATGAGGAATTTGAAATAAAAAATAGTCGATATGATGTATGCCACAGTAGCCGTGACCACCTGGGGAAGACAAATAGAACACTACAATTTTGCAGTGGAAAATCAAGTGTATTATAGGTGCAGCAGCATTACTGTAGAGATGCTGACAAGTAAATCAGCCTTTCTTGGATCAGAGTAGTCATTTGCTTTAAGAACAGAAGATAGGTCCACATTTCTGTATCAGCTAACTTCTGATGGTTTAAAGTCAGTGCTGGAGAAAACAATGGTAATAAATTGATCAATCAGAAAATTTGGACAGCTTGATAACACTAGACAACATTAGCCAAAGATACTTTTTTTCCCATTATTCTAGTAGATAGACTTGTTCACACATAATCATGGTTTTGAGGTGAAGCCCCAAGGCTGGAATCAGCTCCATTACAAATGCATTCCATGGCATTCAAGGACTCTCTCAGGTATTGTCTAGTCACTTGACAACCCAAATATTCTGAAATGTATTCCATCATCCCCACAGACGAGGCAGGCTGTGCATCTTCTGCAGACAGTGAGACAGAGATATTTTGTATACTTTGTATATTTTTTGATGCAACTAGAGAAAATCACTTCTTTAATAAACATTCTGAGAAACATACTCTGGGTTTCCAGTATCACAGGTGCAGAGTGCTGTATCTCATACTTTTTTCTGAAAAAGAGTAGTGAAGATGAAGGCACCTACTTATAATAAGAAAACTATGCAAAACAAAGAATCATTAGAAAGCAATACAAAGCAAAGAAACACAAATGAAAATAAATAGTGGAAATAGTACACAGTTCCTCCTTGTAGTCTTCAATACAATAAATCCTACTATTTTAGTGCTGCCTGAATTCTCACTCAGTTAAAAGGATAATTAAAAACAAAAATAAAGCCCTGTTAGTAATGCAGTGATAATGAAGTGCACCATGAAAATCAAGTGTCTGTTTAATAACTGTGTGTAACCTTTGCTCTTTGAATGTGATTTGTGATGATGGTAATGTGATTAAAGGGAAATAGATGGATCAGGAACTGTCTTTTCTATCTTGGATTGAACTATTTCCTCTAATATATATTTAGAATAAAACAGTCCTTTTCCCTTTTCTTCCCTTCCCTTCCCTTCCCTTTGTCTTTATTTGGATAAGCGGTGTTAGGAAAAGGCTTCACCCTTTTTTTTTTTTTTTTCTTCTCTGAAAATATGCTGTTATCCAGTTCTGTCCTTCCTTTCCCCTCCAAGTTTCTATTCATACTTCACTGAGCTGTACAGATTTTGTTTTGGTAAGTTCCTATATAACTCTTTATTATGAGCCACTCATCTCTGAAAATAGGAATGTCTTTGTTTTCAGTCTCTCTTTACATTATTTTATAATTTCCTTTTTAATCCAGATAGCTATTGAAATCAGCAGCAGCCTAGATAAGCCATGTACTGTGTTTTACAGATTTCACACAGTATTAAAGTCGTCTGCCTTCCATGAATTTTTGTGAAGGACCAACTATCCTTTATGGGTCAGAGCTGCTTAGAAACATTCAAGCACTACTGAGCCTTAATCACCCTGGGTACTTTTCAATCACTTTTATGTCAAGCTCATCTCTCCTTTTCTATCTATATGATACAGAAAATGTATTTAGTCTTTAAGTTGAAAATTTCTTTTGATACTGTATTGCTGAGAAGCATGAAGAGGACATTGAACTATTCTCCTGTGGAGAAGCTATTATACTAGAGGGGAGATTTCCAAATATTTGCTGGTGTCCCTCAAGCTTGAGGCATTTTGCAGAGCACTGTTGGTGGGTTGGAAAAGAGTTAAGTATGAAGAAGAGACAGAGGTTGTAGAGGCTCTAGCACAGCAGAAATACCAGCAGAAACAAACAAACAAAGAAATCAGGAGGGAGATCAGGGCTAGAGTTAAAGAGAAGAAAGGGGAGAAAGGCTGAAAGAAGAAGGGGAAACAAACGTAGAATTCTTTCCTCTTTCTTTGTCCTTTAATTGCATGTTGCATTCATTGCAGGCCATGGAGGACTGCATCAGAGCAGATATCCAGCCTGCAGCCAGTGGTGGACCCCATGCCAGAGCAAGTGGATGTACCTTGAAGGAAGCTGTGACTGCATGGAGAGTGCACACCAGAGTAGGGTCCTGGCAAGAACTGCAGCCTATGGAGAGGAGCCCACACAGAAGCAGGTTTTATGGCAGGACCTCTTTGACCCTGTAAGGGACTCACACTGGAACAGTCTGTTCCTGAAGGACTGCTCCCCATAGAAAGAACCCACACTGGAGCAGTTAGTGAAGAACTGCAGCCCATGGGAAGGACCCCTTGCTGGAGCAGGGGAAGAGCATGAGGAATAAGGAGCGGGAGAGACGTGACCAACTGACTGCAATCCCTGTTCCCCATATCCTTGTACTGCTTGGGAGGGATGAAGTGGAGAATTCAGGAGTGAAATTGAGCCTGGGAAGAGAGAGGGATGAAAAGAAGGCATTTTTATGTTTTGTTCTAACTTCTCACTATCTTAGTCTATTGTATTTAATGGGCAATATATTAAATTATTTTCCTCAAGTTGACTCTGTTTTGCCTGTGACAGTAACTGGTAAATGATGCCCCCGTTCTTATCTCAATCCTTGAGCCTTTCATCATATTTTCTCCCCCTGTTCTGCTGAGAGGGGAGAATGATAAGAGTGACTTGCTGGGAACCTGGTGGCCAGCCAAGGTCAGCTCACCACAAACAGACATCCAGCGATGATGCTTGTTCTGCAGTTTGAGGTGTAAGAAATTGCAGATGGATTTTTTGGGTTTTTTGAAGGAAGATAAAATTGTGATAATTCTGTGTAAAAACAATTATCAACAAAGAAAGAGACTTGTTTCCATATAACCCTTCTGTTCTGAGGAATACAGGTGCAGACCTGTCCCTTCCCAGGAAATGCCCTGGTTAACAAGCGTATTCTGTACTGACTGGAGTGTGAGGAACAGCCCTGATGGAAGGCTGCATTGCAGTGCTTAGGGCTTGCAAATGGGAGGGTTGGGTATTCTGGTCCTTGTCTCAAATAGTGTGTTTTGCATCTTACACTTAATAGTGGCAGGAGACAAGAATGTAATCACACAAATAGACGACTTAGTGTGAAATACGGATATTGTCCCAGAGGAAGGAAAGCTGTATCTCCTGCTTAATGGGTAAGTGCTCTAAGCTGTGTGCCATTATAGAAGATGATCTGCAAATCCCAGATCCCAAGTGCTAAAGGAAACACAGAAATAAAGTTACATTCCCATTCTCCAAGTAAGTATTATATTAAACTTTTCTTTGTGCAACTAATGGTGAGTTTAACACCATCTTCTGTAGGGTATTATATAGGGAGAGAGTCTAAGTATTTGCAGCAATATTTCAATTGGAAATAATAATAAAGACTCAAAAATACTACTTACAAATCTTAGTACACCTCATATACTTCTACAAGCAGAAGAGAGCTGTCTTATTGTTTGAACATCCTTCTGCTGCTTTTCATTTTCTCTGAATACTTTATCTAGTGGCTGAACTTGGCCATTTTTAGGCTCTTTATGCTATGACTATGTTTCCTTTAACCACTGTAGATTTTCCAAGCATTAACAATGGTTGTTATATAATTTATTTAAATGCTGATAGATTTTTCCTTTTGTATTATGAATTTGGTGTGTCAGTTTCTTCCCTCAGTGCTGAAATACAGGACTCTATGCAAGATAGTTTTTTGTTCAGTTAATCATCTACCTGCCTTTTTATAAAGGACTCTACCCCATTTTCAACATCAGTATTTCAAAAGTCCTTTTCACTTTTTTTTTTTTCCTGATTCTGGTTGGTTATCGGAGGTTTTTACTGAATATCTATAGTCAATGCCTTTGCAGTCAAAAAGTTCAGTTACTGTAGTCACTGCCATGAATCTAGAGAACTTACAAAGATCCCACTTCCCAGTTCATTCATTTCCTTTCCAGCAGAACTCTCTCAAGTACTGTGTACATATATCGGTTTTGATTTGCATGAATACCACATCTCCAGCAGGTTGTGGGAAAAAGAAGCAAGACAAAAGGCAGTATATATGGCTCTGACTGAAATGCTTACAGCATTTCTGATTTATTACAGATTCTTTATTTGGGTCTTGTTACTTCTATGACAACTTAATTCAAACAAAGTTGAAATAATTATTTTTCTTATGCCAGTCTTTGCATGGTTATATATATAGTAAGACCTGGACTGCAGTCTCCTATTCAGAGACTTTTTTCAAGCAGCTGGGGCCATTTATTTGGCAATTTCCAGTGAAAATGGGTTTGCTGGAGACCAAAAGGAGACATAGCTTGACAAGAAGCAACTTGGAGCATAATGGAGAAATAAAAAAAAGCATTCCACAGAAAATGGGAAACAAATTGCTCCTTCTTGTGAACGAGAGACAATAATGAAATAGAAACAAGCAACTGTGATTCATAAGAACATCGGAATCATACTTTCTCCTAGAGCTCTTCCTCAGTGGTACAGTTAACTTAAGACTATACTCGAATTTGAAAAATTGCCAGAGGGAACTGTAATACAGGAGAGTGCTTCCCATACTAATCATGGTAATTTTATTCAGCTAAATATTTCAATACAAAGCTTATTTAGTCCACTCTCATTTTTAGAGGTTCTTCCCCATCTCCCTCCCTTTTCTTTCAAAAACATTTATGGACTTTGCTTTGGAGGCTGGCAAAAACATCTACCAATAAATCAGAATTAATTTACTGGTTTGCATTCAGATACTCAGGAATCATATGGCCAACTGTTCATTCTTGGAATTTGTCACACACCATCCAATGTCTAATTGTGCAACTGAATGCCTTGAATCCATGCCCAAAGCTGCATTTTCAGATTCATGAAATAACAACTGTGATAGCATCACTCAGCTGTTTTTTTGGAAGTATATGTATACTAACAACTGTCAAGAATCCAGATTCAATAAAAGGTAGTTAAACAGTAATTCAGAAGTGATTTAGAAGTAGCTTAAGGGGCATATGAAATCGAGTGTATTTGAGATTGAAGAATAATCCACAGAAACCTACAGAAAACACAGCCAACATTTTACATGTGTACATAAATTAACACCTTCATTGTATTTTAACCTGTACATTCATAACAGATATTTTTAAACAGAAATCCTAGATTTGAAAACCTGGAATAATGAGACTAGAACATGAAAGCAATGTTTTTATTACTGATAAAAATTAAAAACCTAAAAATGGCAAAACAGATTAAGATAAAATGCTAGTAGTAGTAATAGGCTAAAGGGTTATGCATTTTATCTTAATCTATAGTAACAGGCTAAAGAATCAGAATCTAATTTTTAGTGGCTATTTTGTAGTAGTGAAAAGAGTAAACAGATATTTCAAATGAATATTTTTCTATTTTCCATCATATATTTCTCCTTTTAGAATTATTATTGCAGTTATCCTATTACTATTTAAGTATTTTTATCCTTTCCTATATGCTTGTGTTACAGTAAAAACTAAGGACTTCCATATATAAAATGGGCAGACATTGTCTGTATATATACTTACCCAGTAAACATCTTGCAAAACCATCTATTTAAACTGCAAGACTTAACAGATCTTTGGCTATTCAGTCAGAAGTAATGGATCTGTGCAGGGCATAATCAACTGTCTTTCCAGATCTGTTGTTCCCTTTTTTACCAACTATTCTGCAGAAGGCAGCTTATGCATATTATAAGAATAAGGAGAAGAGCATGTGAAAAGAGCCAACAGTGAAGTATAAAACAGAGTTGAGAAAAGGCTTGTTGTTGTTGCTCAGTGAAGAGAGGGGAAAAGAATCATATGAAGTAAAAGATTTCAGTGGGTGTAGACAAAATACTAAGAATGATCTTATATGTATTTTAAAGAGCTCCTCTTAAAAGGAAACCAACATAATTTTTTCCCCTTTTCATATTTCCATTACAGGTACGGTGTGGAAACTTTCATCTTTGGGTGAATCTAGAGACATGTTCCTATCTAGAGCTTGATAAACACAGAAAAATTGCTAAGAATGAGCATATACCTTCCCTCCAGATGAGAATAACAACTTTCTTCAGAATTTTTTTAATGCTGACAAAATTTTGTAGCAGTCCCAGTACACTCACAAGGTGCTATAGATTTATACCATTAGAAACAGAGAATTTTAGGTCTTGTTGCCCTAAGAGGGGAGAAGTGTAAATAAAAGAACAGACCTTCTACCCACTTTAAAAGAATTGCCCTCATATGTAAATATTGCACAAATCTACCTGGAATGCCCGTTCTAATAATAGTTCCATTTACTCAACCCTGAGAATATGTTAATGATGAATGATGAATGTTTCTTAATTTAAGTAGTCCATCTGTCTAGTCAAATTTCTGTTTTACTTCAGAGTAGGAAAGAAGTACGGCAAAACATCAACATTAGGTAAAATGGAAGCAGTATCTGATCGGAGTTAAAAGCCTCCAAAAACTCAGGTAAGAAAATAACTTCTTGTCCATAGAGAAAAGGCAAAAGAGCATCTTTGTAGAGGAATTACCAGACAACCCAGAACAAAATATTCTATATTATTAATATACAATCTTAGGTTAGGTTTTGGTTTTATTGTTAAAAGTGTTCTTCCTAGCACATGCCACTGGCAGCACAAACATCAATTTGAATTGACTGTCAATACTGTGAAGAAAACATGTTTGCCAGCATCCCTTAGTCTGGTCTTTTGCGGGCTTGTTGGGACACATTCAGAAGTCATGATGTGAGGTAGAGTAGGATGAACCAAACCCTTCAAAATTCTGCTCATGGGATCATGCATGGAAAGGGACGGATTTTCCTCAGTGAAAATCCTGGGAGATAATACCCAGAATGGCCTCCTGACTTCACCTTGGCAGTTAAAATTCTAATTCTTGTCTTGTAAGCTCTGAGGGATAATTTTTTTGTCATTTAGGCTTTTTTTGAGGTGTGTTTTTTGGGGAGGAGGGGGAGAGTTGTTTGTTATTATTGTTTTCCTTCAATGGGTACGGTCACTGTACTATTCACTAATACCTCCAGAACATAGACAGACCATAGCTAAGACACTATGGAAATATGGGTAGGCAACATTACAATTCACCGAGACTTGCTAGAGTTGATTGCTCTTTGTACCTCCTTATGGGGGGAGCAGAATTCTCTCATGCTGAGCCCTTTAATACCAGATTTTATGTAAGTACAATTAATAGTGACTTTCTAATCTTCTTCATTTTGGCTGCTTCTAATTTTGTCATGCAGAAGTTCCCTTGTTTCTGTCCTTGTTTTCCTTAATTTCTGAGAAAAGTTATTTGGATGCACATGACCTTGGCTTGGTAAAAATGTTCTTTCTCTCTGTTCAGGACTTCAGTGCTTGTCTCAGTCCTTGATTCCTGCACCTTCATTCAGGTACTTTGAAAATATGGACCTATCAGCATGTGGTGTTTATTTGTTGAAGTACCAAGATGCCTTAAATAAATGAGGACCCCAGAGTGCCAGACACTGCCCACAGTGAACGACAGTTCCAGCATCAAAGATGCTGTTCCTCTGAGACATGGAAGAAAAAACAAGTGATAAACTGAAGCAGAGAAAAGGTCAGATGACACACAGGCAATGA
This sequence comes from Caloenas nicobarica, assembly GCF_036013445.1. Classification (NCBI taxonomy): domain Eukaryota; kingdom Metazoa; phylum Chordata; class Aves; order Columbiformes; family Columbidae; genus Caloenas; species Caloenas nicobarica. The sequence goes on along the minus strand of NC_088246.1, from coordinate 29,058,739 downwards.
AGACATATTCCTTTCATCCTGCTGCTCTAACTGTTCTTGGTAATAGGAATTGCATTTTATTCTTTACAATTGAACCAAACAGATTATTTGGTATAATGGAGGGAAATTAAGACTCCTGACTAAGATGATCTAATTAAAAACATCATGTGGGAGACATAAAAAAATCTCTCTGGAAGACTTGTGGCTTCTGGGATGGACGAGATAGTACCAGTAGTCCGGTAGATCCTAGAATGCTAATATTTTCTAGCAAGCACCAAAAATAAGACTCGAAAAAAATTAACATGCCACTTATCTTTAAATAGATATTCTGAAGATATTACATTACTCTTCAATCAATACAGCAGGAGTTCCTGTTGTTATAATGAATATTTAGACTACATGGCAAGTTATGTTTAAATTAGACAAAATAAGTGAAATCAGATTCAAGCTTCAGGCATCCAAGTAGAAATCTCAGGCATCCAAATAGAAATCTAATGCTGGCAATCATGCAAAACATTCCATTGTCTCTGAACCTCATACAATGCCAATAGTGCCAGGGAACTCAGTGGTCTTATTCAATGTTTTTGAAATTACACACATTCATAAAAATGCATAAAATCAAGCTTTTGTAAATCTTTTTGAATTACAATAATTTAACCTTTTTGAATGACAATAATTTTATCTGTAGTCTAAAAAGTTCTCGGTTTAGTAACATTATGGAAAGTAAATATTTTTTTTAATGTTCCTATTAATTCTTTTAAAAGAAAAATACTATTAGCTGTTGATTTGCAATTAGCAGCTAATAAATGATCAGTTTTCTTCCCTGACAACACAATTTTTTTCAGTGAAATACATACCCTTTGGGATTCAGACTTCTCTGGTAATGAGCAGCTTTCTCCCTGCAACAGTTCAACCTTCTCATTGTAAAATCTGACTCCTATTAGAACCAGGTTTTTTAGCTCTGCAGTTTCTTCTTCTCCAATTAAAGCTTCCTGTCGAGTAGACATGATTCCTTCAGGAGGGAAATGTTAAAGGTCAGTGAATTATGGAACATCATAAAGCACACAAAAGCCTAAAAAGTATTCCTAAAGGCTAATAAATTAAAATACTTTCCTGAATAATAATTGGTTGTAATTTTAGTTGAATACTCTGTAAAGCAACAGCACAATATAGTCTTCCTGACCATTGTGAAAGGTTGTGAGTAGCAATGAAGGAAGATAAATGCCAAGAAGGATTTAGAGTAGGGAAAAAGAGAAAAAAATTAACTTGGACAAATTCAGTATAATATATCCATGAGAAGATAATCCAAACATATAGATTGTCAGTAGAGGAGAGATTTCTACTAGGAAGGTGTGCTAGAAGAATTTTAGAGATAGATGGATCACAGATTAGATATGGGATTGTAATACAGCATGAAAAAGAAAAAAAATATATTAATTTTTGTCTGCAAAGGCATTGGGCTGTGGAGCAGTAAAATAATATGCTTGGTGGCTTGACCCTGTCACACATCAGTCTTGCTGCTGATTTTTGTGAGAAGAGGATCAACCTCTCTAAGGGCTTAATCCACATAAAATTCTCAGAAATCAACAGGAGTCCACACAATGACTTCTGAGACCGGTGAATGACTTCTTACACTGGTATGGGCCACTTGTTAGCAGAAAGATGTGGCATGTGTAAGCTGAGGAAAAACTCTCATGCAGAATTACAGCAGCACTGAGAATGGATGTATGTAGTATGATTACATAAACATAGCTGTTGAATAACAAAGAAGAAAATCCAGAGAAAAAGAATAAATTTCTGATTATAAAGAGCAAACATAGGATGGAATTCTGACTTCAAAGTGCATTCAATGGTGGAATAATCTTTTTACAAGGAGAGCTTGAGGCCCATGTGTACTGAAACTTTAACTTAACGAAATAGAAAAGTCATTAGGGGAAATGAGCGTCACCTGCCAGGAAGATGGTCTTGTCACAGTTTCACCATCAGTATATACAATGTTCTGAAGTTCCCTCCTCCCTCTGCCAGCAATGCTTTCAAGCATTGTCCTGATTGCTAGCAGGGTTTAATGTGTGGCTATCAAGTGCAAATGCATTCTTATGTGACTACCCAAACCTTACCTGTCTCAATCTGCTGAAGCTGCAAATTGCAGCTCCCAGTGTGAATCTGCAATGGCCATGAGTGCAGCTGCAGCAGTAAATCATTAGTGAGTTGTTGCTTCTAAACAACAGAGTGAAATACCCGAAGGAAAAGCTTTTGCCATTGTTTATTTTTCCCCTTTACAGCAAATTGTGTGTTAACTGGAGATGCCACGGGAACACCCTTAGGTAAGAAGGGCCCCACACAGTGAGAAGGAAGACAGTGAAAGAAGACAGCTTCACTGAGACAACTGCATTTTGTCAATATTTATCTCCTCAAAACAGCTTCAAAGACCTGAAGTCCCTTTCCTTTTTTCTGACACATCTACAAGAGTTAGCATAAGAGTTAGTGTGAGCTATGATAGTACCTCTAACCTATCACTGCAAAGTAAGCTCTGTTTAGCATATTTTGGAAATGATAGATCATCCAGTTTTCCTCTCATTTACTCCACTGACTAACAAAGGTTTTATTTTAATAGAACTGACCCATGCAGTCATTTAGTCAGAGTATTATCAGCTTGGACTAGGTTCAAACTTTTGATCCGAAGGGATAAGCTGCTGTAGACACCTAATTAACAGAAGTTTTGTGGGTTTTTTGGGATAGGACTCTGCATCAGGAGACATGGGAGCTATTTCTATATGAGCAACTGATTTGCTGTGTGACTTTGGGAGTTTCAGAGTAATGGTGACAAATGCACATGCTTAACAAGCTTGCTCCTTTCTGCAGTTCAAATGATGAACACCTTTTAGCAAGAGAAGAAACCCCAGTCTTCACACCATCTTTCTTGAATCATTAAGATATATATCTACTTGAAATGGCTTAACCTATTATTTTAATTCAAATCCTCAATACATCTATTCCAACTTAACATTTTTGAAGTATTTTGACTTTGATTTGAAGATTTTAGGGTGCTTTAAAAACAAATTTGGTCTCCTGATTATCGTTTTGCAACTAAGTGGTCTATATGACCTGTGCATGGATGGGCTGACAACCTATATTCCCACCTTGATGTGAAGGCAGCTTCCTCAGCCCAAGGGTGCTCAGATCAGATCAGCCAGTTGTGTGTTGAAAGGCAAATCAAGTCTCTGTGGAGGCCAAGGACACAGTGAGGTGGGCAGCAGCATTTGACTAGTGCAAGTCCTCCTCATTGGTCCTCTCTGCTCTTCCATTAAGGAGTTTTACCAGAAAACCTTTTACAGCAGAGTCAGTACAGCCATTGAAATAGAAACAGAAGTCTTGTTTCATTATGAACAGTGAGGAACAACCTGGGGTTTTTTAAACCATCTGTGCAATTTCTCTCACCAATTGGTAGTCTTATTATGAAGTCTAACTACAGGTTTAGACAGGCTATATAAACATTTCAGGAAGGCACAGGAATACCAAATCTTTTAAAGTCAGTTGTACGACCTCTTTTCCAGAAGTTTTTGTTTGGTTTTTTTTTTTTTTTTCCTTTTTCATTCAGGATAATAAAATTGCTAATGATTTCTCACTTTATACACAAAATTAAGTGCTTAATAAGCTGAACAAGTTTCAGCTAAATTCCTCTAATTGCCAGTTTCAGGAGGTTTTATGTTTGGTTTGGTTTTGTTTGGTTGGTTGGTTGGTTTGGTTTTGGTTGGTTGGTTGGTTGGTTGTTTTTTGGGTTTTTTTGGTGGGTCTTTTTTGGGGGGTGTGTGTGTTTGGTTTTGTTTTTTTGATTGTTTGGGGTTTTTTTGCTTTGTTTTTTAGTTTGCTGACCTCCCTGTGGAAAATAGTACGGAGCATTTCTAAAACCACAATAAAATACTGGAAAATCTTCTTCCCTGTACTGTTTTTCATGAACTTACTAGTAACAGCTTCTCATTTTGCACTGACTATGAAATATATATTCCAGAAAACTAACAACAAAAATATAGGGCTTATTTGTCAGGTCCTCAATATGCTAGCACTCTTCATATAGACTTTAGCATCATCACCATCAAGCACCTTTCGAATGGTGATTTTTCTTAAGTAAATCTCAGGTGTTCAGCATAAGAAATCGATATGCTTGCCTTCATTTTGCAGCTATAGGAGAAAAGGACATGAATTAGGATCTTTCAGAAAGCCAGTATCAGAGCTAGGAACCTTGGACACACACTCACATAGTCACTTTTGCTGAGAGTTTCCGTATTGGAGTTTTTAACGGCGTCGTGTGCCAGGAAGATAATAACAAAACCAAACAGGCAAAATTAATAAAAGCATGTTCTGGGACAGTGCTTTGATGTGCAGTACAGTATTTGCAAAAGCATTGTGAAATTTACAGTACAAAACATGGGAATACTGGGTGTGGCTTGTATCTCCCAGGATAAATGGACTTTCCAGACTGTCAGAAAAGTATGTGGTGTCTACAGGATGGGGCCCATCAAGTATGGATTTTTATAAAAGTCAATAAGTTAACTTGAGCAGGGTCTGCGTCAGAAAGATCAGGATCTTATGTTTCCTGATAAAGAGGTTTTATTCTAATCTCAAAAGAAATACAATGTGCTGTAGAAACAAATACAAGGAGGGAGTTAAAAATCATCATTTCCAAAATAGCTATTTTGGAAGCAAAAATTAAGTCATAACTAAAGGGAGCAGGAATAGATTATCTTTCAATGGCCATTTCAGACATACATTGAGTGGGGACAAGACCTCTCTGCTAGCATCTTTACACAGAGTTGTAACTGAGAAAACATTCCACTCAATGACTGATGGATCTAACTACTAATGAGGATCTGTTGATCCTTGGTTACTTTGATTCCTGTTATTATGGCAATAAAGTGGGTTAACCAAAATCTAAAATAAGATAGTACTGTGTAAATTATTTTAAAGAAATAACATGACGGAGACACAATGGGAAATCATGACTGAGAAATACAGAATGATGACTTTAAATTCTAGAAAGTAAGGGAAAAAATCATGATACTAATTAAAGTTGTCATTAGATTCCCATTATAAGAAATAAGAGAAAAAGCCTCTTTATTTCTCCAGACACAGCTTTAACAACACAAAATGAAGCAAAAAGGCTTAGTACCAAACCATTTGCATCTCTTTCTCTTACAAACACATACACAACTAATTGGATTGCATTTTATATGGTAAAAGGACATTAGCTAAATCACAGCAAATAATTATTCATGGTTCCCCATTAAAAACAAAACAGAAGGCTGACGGGTATGACCACAGCATTTCTGTGCCAGTGGAGAAGACTAGATAATCTTCTGTACGCTAAATAGATTGCTTATATTGAAAACTTGAAAGTAAGGATTAGAGTTAAACCTTTAGATTATATTTTTAATGGCTTCTGAGTCCAGTCCTTTATATGAGAGACCATAGATCTTCTTCACACTACTATATGTGATTTGCAGACCCTGATAAAAAAATCTTTTTTCCCTCCACACTTGAGGAATTTCTTAAGTGATGAGAGCAGTGTATTTGCTTCAATAAGTAGAAAATGCATTGTGCGGGCAAAGCAATGGTACTTTTTGACCCAAAATAAAATGTCTGCAATAAGTTCTTGACCTCGCTTCTATTTCCTATTTCATCACGCATATTTTGTTTGCACACCTACAGTGTACATACTTCTGTTTTGTTTGATGTGCAAACTGCAAGTAGCTCCTCACTACTTAGCTCAATAAGACTAACCTGATTTACTATCAAAACTTAGATTAATAATTATTGAAACAGAAAAAAAATCACTTCGATGAATTCATCTTAGCATTTTTGAAGAAAAAAAGACTACATACTTACAGTTAAAACTTATAATTCTCAGATCTGCAGAGGGGTTTTTTGGGTATGTGGGCTTTTTAGCAATCCATGCAGATGTGTGACTAACTAACCTTAAAGAAGATGTGAGGGTCTTCCTTGCAGTGCAAAAATAGTCACAGAACTGGTACAGTTCAGAATCTGGGAGTGCCTTACAGGCCTAATTTTCACAAAAAGCTTGGATCTCAGATTAACTTTTCAGATATTAACTAAACAAAAAGTCTTAGGATGTGGAAACAACAATAATTTGTACTTACAAAGCTCTTATCTGGAAAGAAAAGTTTCTGTTGCTGGCTATAGTCACACGCTCTTGGATGCGAAAGACTATTGTGCTTATACAATGGGAGGATGGCAGAGAAAGTTATGTAGGTTTGGATTAGGACTTAATACGTGACTGCTTATTTTTTAATATGTGTGGGTTTGAATGCTATGAAAATAGAATTGATATACACAAAAATGTACCATAAAAAGTGTGCCACAATTAAATACCAACAAAGTAAAATTACTTTTTTCCTTATGAACTTGATAAGCTTCAACTCTGTTCTCATACCTAATTTGTCACACTTCAAGTCCTCTTCATGATGAAAGACACTAACTTTCATGGTGCTCTGTAAAAGAGGAACCAGCTTTACTTCAGTAAATTGAAAGACACTACTGTTCAATATAAATATATTTCTGCTGTATTTTCTATCTCATCTTCCTGATTTTCCTGTCCATTAGCTTTTTACTTATGTGCTACAATGAAACGCCAGAATGTAAGAATGTCCATAAAAGGTCATATACATCTCCGAATGTGGCTGGCTCAAGAACCTTGAGAGAAATTTAAAATAGCTCTGAGGTAGCCTAATCTGAAGAAGCCTTCTGTTCTCATTGATCGCTAAGAATTACAGTCTAAGTTAAAACATGAAGGAAATAATAAATGTCACCTTTAAAATTGCTAAAAATATTAAGTAGTCTTAATTACAAATATTTTGCGTATTTTTTAAATATTTTTGAGTTACTGATTTTCATTAGCAAGGTATTTTATGGTTTTTCTTATAGTACATGAACAAGTGTTTACTTTTTCAAATTCAGATTCTTTCACCTAGAAACAGAGTGTCTCTTTATTCTTGGATTATATCAGAAAAAACCCACAAGTTTTCAGTTTAACATTACTGTTTTTGACATACACATCTAAACCTGTTCGTTATTTCATGTTGATTCTGTTATTCATCTTCTTTTGAATGCAACTCTTTCAATCTTTCCAGTCTTTAGAACTGATTTTTTACTTGGCTTTCATCATGGTTGTCACATCCTCTTTTAAAGTATATTTTTTTTCTATGGATAGTATCCTGGGAAAGGCTACTCATTTAAATAAAGGTGTTATATTGTCCATTCCATCATCATTCCAGGTGTTGTTACATATTGCAATGTAACATATTACTTTTTACGATTGCGGCAGAACATTAACAATGACCTCTGCTAAGAAATCTATAGGATGGTTAGTGTTACATTGGTTAATTTAGATATGGCTAATTTAGAAAGTTGTATTGTGAACTGCATTTTTCAGGTAGTTCCATCCAGCATGATCAGCATTGATAAATTTTGCTGTCGTGCTACTCATTCATCCCATTCATTTTCTCCCTCTGAAATTCTTCATGGACCTCCTTATACCTGAATAACAGAACTTTTTTCTTGCACTTTTCAGATTTCAGTTTCATTACCCTCCCTTCAGGTTCACTAGTAAGAATAAGTGAAGCCGTAATGAGGGTGTTCAGTCAATCATTTAATATATTTTTCCATAGTGAATGTTGCCTGTATTATCCTAAACTTTTTTTTTTAAAGTGCTTTTTGATCCTTCCTTGCCCCTACCTATAGAAAACTATTTAGTTCCCTTTCCTGAGAAATCAGACCGTCTAAAAGTCTAAATAAATTATGTTGTTTTGCTTTTATATTTTATTAACCATTTTAGCATATGACGGACTTGTGAAGCTTTTTTCCCTTTTAAAATATGACAATCTGAGAACTTTTCATATTGTGAAATTTCTGTTGTTCTTGTTATATTTTTAATGATCCACTTCAGACAAGCTTCTAAAAAGAGACAAAAAACTTAGTGATCTCCAGTTTCATTTCTTTAAATATACGAGGCACTGCTTTTTTCTCCTCTATTTCTATGGAATACAGAGTACTTATAGGGCAAGATTTGTGGGTTTGTGCTTTTGAGGTTTTATACATTTTATTTGTTATGCATGAAGTTACATGACACATTTTGTAGCATGTAGGGCTTTGGTAGCATCACTTCATTATGTACCAGAAAACAGTAGCTTTCATAGTAATCTTCCCAAAATTCTTGACTGAAAATTAAGGCAAAAAGTCATTTAATTTCTCAGCAGTATTCTCATCTTCCCTTACTGCTTTGTGGGCATTTAGACGATCTGTTGGTTTTATTGCAGTTGTCTTCTTTCAAAGGTATTTTCATGGCTTCTGGATATTGGTTTTAAAACTCCTTCAACTTTTTCTTCAAAATGCATTTTACCCTTCTAATTTCCCTCTCACTTCATTGCTGTTATGTTATTGATTATTGGCTTTGCTAAGGTCAGTCTTCCTAAATTCAGAGGATCTGCATGGTTGAACCAACCTCTTACTAACTGCTCTCTCTAGACTTCAATGTAACCCATTTTGTTTGCCACCTGCTCCTGTGGTGTTGACAAAATTCTCAGAAGACCCCATACACTGAGAGTCAGTCAAAGAAATGAAGAGTTTAAAGTACTTATGTTAGTATAGAGGATCTTTGTCTCAACCAAACACAGCAGCTGTGCTTACTATGCTGCCTAATTTCTAGTATTCTTATGCCCATCAGATTCACTGTGACTTTTACTGTCCACAGCAACTTAATGTTGTGCGCAAAGTTTGGTCAAATAAATAATGAAGTCCTTCAAACAGCTAATACATTTGAAAGTATTTATATAGATGCTAAATCTAAAAGATTATCAATTGTCTACAGAATTGCTTCTTTTAGGTTAAACAACATTTTGTTTCCTATGAGATATTTCCATATACACCATGGTTATCTATTGTTGTTAATAATCTTAAATATCAGTCCTACTTAATTTTTTTTTTTAAAGCAGAAGAGAAACCTCATTTTTTAAGGTTGCATTACATTCAACAGTCTACCACTGATAAGTTCACTAGTAATAAATGTGAGAAGAACAAATTAGCATGAAAGGTTTATGTGGTTTCTCGGCTGCAGACAACTGAGAGAATTGGTAGACTAACTGAAAGAGGTAGAAATGAGCTTTAGGAAGAATGATGTGCTTGATGTAGAGTTCTGTGTCCCAAAAATATAATGAAAGTTATTCCATACACATTATTTTCTGAAAAATCACCAAAACAAGAATAAAAATGTCTTTTTTCATCAAAGCTCATGCTTCCACAGTCAATTAATACAGCTATTTCATTTCATTTCATTTCCTTCTCTATGCCTCTCTACAATTCACATTTTTATTATTATTATTATTATTATTATTATTATTATTATTATTATTATTATTATTATTATTGCTCCTGCTTTTAAAACATCTGTCTTAAGGGGTAGTCTGATACCAGTAAGTTACTGAGATTTTTAAGTTGAAAAGTAGCCATTATATAAATTTATTTTCTTTCAAAATTTCAGAACAATTTTTTGTGCTCAAGTTGGCAGGTACTGTGAACTTACCATAGAAGACCTCAAAAGAAATGTCTAGATACTGCAAGAATGACTCAAACTTATTCCTTAAGAATAATCACAGATGATCATATTTCTTAGTTTTATGAGGTTTTGAAACCGCAATTAATCTGAATTTTTTGTGGTATCCAATACAAATGTAAAAGGAACAAAGATTAAACAAAGTGATATCAGAGACTGAGCCAAAATCACATGGTCACAAACTACTAAACTGTGTATGTCTTTTGAAACTGTTCAAGATAGAAACCATGCTTTTAATACCCTTAACTTAACAAGATGACTAAATTTATACCTATTAAAAGTTCTACAGCACTTTTGTTAACCATTTTAGATCTTAAGCATTTGCACTGTTTACAACACTGGTCTTGTTTTCAGTTTTTTTCTTCATTTTCTCTGCTATTGCATTGTGTGTAAAACCTTAATTCTTGATGCCCTCATTGCATGGCCAAGAAAAGTAACCATTTGATATGAAGCAGTACTTAACTATATGAGCTTCTCTGACACCAAGTATAACCTGTTAATTTGCATCCAGGGCTGCCTGTTTACAGAGACCTTAGACAGGAAGCTTTGGAAAGCAGGGAAAGCATTAAAGATAACCAGCTTTCTAAAGGCTGCAGCTGTGAACTATGACAATCCTGGACAAGCCATTTTATAATGACTTCCTTAATGAGCACTTTCTTTTTGTTGTTGAGGGTTCTTAACTCTTTTGTTTATGTCTTGGTTTTTAAGTGTTAGCAGTCATTACTGTAAAAGGTTGTTCATCATACTGAGATCTCTAGAAATTCCTATATAAATATTATTTCTCTTTTCTGGTGTTAAGAGGGCTGGAAACTGCAAAGGTGTGTTCTTTACCTTAATATTTTGCTTGTTATCCAAAACCAGCAGATGAAGGAGTAAATTATAGGTAATATATGTTTTAAAACAATTGAAACAGTGGTGACTGAAAAACAGATTCAGTTTAAAATTAATATCAGAACTGTTTGTTTATCCTATTTAGCTGCTATGCATTCTTACAAGAGGTTATTTACAATCTGATAAAAATAATAAACAAAATCACATAAGAGATAGTAAGTATCAGCTCTTGGAATTCCAGCCTGGGCAGGGCTAGTCCCTTTCTACGAAATAACTTCCTACTCTTTACAAAGTTCCTATGATAAGAGCCCTTTTTAATGTCCAGTGTACCCTTCCTCTGAAAGAAATCTGTATGATTACCAATTTTACCATGATTTCACCTGCCAGCTGCCCACTATTTGCATCTTCTAGTGCAAGTCGGTGCCATCAGTGTGAGTGTCACTGCAGTTCACTTGTCACATTATGAGAATACTTTAATTTTGGGAAGAAAATGATCCTGCTTTTATTGAGATGACTGAACTTTTTTTTTCTTTTCCTATCAAATTTTTCATCCAGGATGGTATTTAGTCTTCTTCTTCAGCATGCTTGTTTAGTTAGCTACATTTATTTCTATAATTTCAATAACAAGTATACAATTAGAACAGAGTGATATGTCATTAACTGAGAGGCTGTAAAATGTGGCTGAATATGACAAACACTATTAACCATGTTCAGGTACTCTTCGGTCAGATTTATCCAACGGCAAAGACACACCTCATATATTAATGCAAGCTGAAATTCTTATTGCATGTTGATATAATTTAGTAGAGGTGACTTAAAGTGAAAAAGTGGGAAAGAGGTAATGGATGGAGAGGAATTAAAAAAAGTCATGGTAGTCACTGCCAACTAGAGAGAAAACATTGAAAAGACACTGTTTAAAGGATTTTTTCTCTTTAGTTGTTTTTCTGAATTTGTCATCTACCAGCTAACTGTGACCCTCCTCCTACAATCTTTCTGTAGCCAAATTTGATGCTCTGACTGAAGTCTGAGGCGAATTTTAGTTTCAGCTTAGCATTATGTAGAAAATGTGTGTGATACTTTACAGAAATTTTATGTCTTTCTCAAGTGTTTTTCACTGAAATGTCCCAAAAGCGTTTTGCAAATGTGATGGGTTACTTTATAGTGTCTAAATCCTGTGGCCAGCCATGGAGCTGAAAGAGAGATGCAGAAAGTTGAGTGCATATCCACAGAACAATTCAATGTCAGAGTTAGGAAGAGAACCAGAAACCCTGGGCTTAAAATGTAGATTTAATATGAATCCTGGCTGCCTCGCTCTAGAAAACCATAGACATACTGTTTTAACAGCAGGCATGCCTGGCTTTATTTTCTTTTATGTTCCTGTCACATATACAACTATCCAGGTTGCCAATTCAGCATCAAGAAGTGGCCATTACCTAGAAAAAAAAAATCTCATTTTCACCTTATGCTCATAAATTTAAAAGCTTCCATAAGGGGGCTAAAGTATTAAGCTTGTGACTTTCTTTGGTGCTGAAGATGTTGAGCAGTAAGCTATCATGATTAGTCTGAAAGGTCCTTGAACTGGATGTGTGCTGCATTTTGCAAGAGGTTTTATGAATCAGTTTTAAATTGCTTTGTTGTTACTACATGAGAATAATAACTGTGATAGCCACAACTGAGTCAGTATAATCTTCCGAGTGCCTACAATGTTAATTAATCTGTGCAATATTCATATGAAGTAGACTGTATCCTTTTTTTTAACCCAAAGAAACTGTTACAGGAGCTCAGAAAGGTTAATAATAGCTGAATGTCCACTGACTTCAGAAATGTTGCTCACAGTGTGTGCTTCTAAATGCCTGGTTCCTGATTTTCTGTGGTACTAATGGCCTGTAACTCAGATCAAAGTCAGTGGGAAGTCAGGTACGATGTGTGAAAATGAGGTCGCAGGAGTATAAAGTTGAGCACAGAAAAGCTCCTGGATGGCAAGAAACTGGGCAATCAGATCTTAAAATGACACAACCAAAACCAAAGGAAGATTCAGAGGCATATAAAAGATTCAAGAATTGAGGATCTCCAGTGCGTAGCCTTTAGCTATTAGTATACACTGCTCTATTACTTATTCTAAAACTAGATAACATTTTACAACGAATCTTTGGCAGCCCTGTATGGTGTCTTCTAGTTGTGGGGTCTTTTCATTATACAGAGCTTGGGCTCACAGAAAAGTGAAATCAGTGGAAGTGTGAAAATGCTCAGCAGAATTTGTCAGAGATATCTGCATGCTTATGACACAACTGTGTAATTCAAGGTTCCTACCTACTGGTTTGCAAAGCATAATACCAAATGTTGGGGGAGGAAGATGCAAATGCATATAAAAGACTACATCAATCTAGTAATGTCTTTAATTTTAATTATTTTTTAGTAATACAAGGGCAATTTTCACATGTATGTATGTTAAGTGGTGAATAAAGTCCAAACTGCCCCTCTAAAATAATCTTCTGTGCATTATAGTTCCAGTCTGAAATGCGAATGGAAAGAAATGCAGTGGTTAATATTATGGGCATGCTAATAACGGCAGGCCGTTAGTGTCCACAGGAATTATGCCATACCTGCTGGACAATAAACCAGGTTTAATTTATAGTGAAAAAAAAAATCCTCTTGGTTTCAAACAATGTAATTTTAAACCATGAGGCATTGGTAGTAGGACTGGAAGAGGGAACTGGAAATCTGTGACAGACTTGCAGAGAACAAAGCTTGAAGCCAAGACACATTTTTGATCATAGACATGTGTATTGGGTACTGATTCTTTCACTAAAGTACAGGACCCAAACTAAGTAAAAATTTAGGTTGTTGCTTTTATAGAAAGTCCTGGCTCCTGAGATCATGGGAACAACAGGACGTGTGCGCTGTGGCACTGCTGAAAGCTGAAGCACAAGGCAGAGCTCAGGACAACCTCAGGTGGCAGAAGTAGAGGTAATTATTTAAACTTCTTATGCTTGGAAATCACATATATTTCCCACAGAATTATCTCCTGTTAGTTTTCTAAATGTCTGGCATGAAGAACAATGGAATCCTATTACATCTATGAGCTGACTTATCTCTAGTTACCATTGCATTTGAATACTCTCAAAAGTAATATACAAAACTAAAAGATTTGCAAAATCAAAGCCAACGTATAAGCAAAGGGTTTGATTTTCTTCCTTGCCTTACACCGATTTATGATGGTGTAATTCAGCTGGCTTCAGTCCAGTGTCTCCTGATTTATAACAGCATTACTGGCGTCAGGATTGTGCCCCAAATCTCCATGTTGTAAAGACAGAATAAAATCTGCTAAGTCTTTTAGTGGTAAGACAGGTCGCTGACGTTGTAATTATCTCTAATTGACACACAAGCTGTAACATTCTTTATGTGCTGCTGAGTGGCAGTGCAGAAGGGTGTGAATGTCTTTTCTGTCAGCAGCACAGTGGAATAAAACCAAAGAACATATTTTAATTCTTGTCCTTTGAACTGATCATTCACACTGCTCATTATGAATGGGAACAAGTGTACCAACACCTATGGGAAATGACTCTTGGAAAGTAATTTTTTATCTGTAGAAGTGATCACTCTATTTCACTGTAACATAAAAAGCTCTCTAGCTACCAGCACACCCCAACAGACTCTCTCTTAACAAATAAATTCATGTTCTGCCTTCTTTCTGGAATGAACTATCAAATGACAAATGGTGTAGCATCTCCCTGACTGTACAAGAATGGCTATGTCAACATTTACATAAAAGAGGTCCTTCTCTGGAAATGAGTAATCCTTTTCAGATGCTTCTTCCGAAGTTGTTAAAAGGATATGTTTATAGGATTATACTATTCCTATGTCACCTGAAGGATCTGGGCTCTGCATATCATGTTCTAGTGCCTCTTCTGAGAAAACATAATATTGGTTTTTTTCATTTCATTGGTCATAGCCTTGAGGTATCTCTAACTACAAAACATTTGCTTTTGTGTTTGCTCCAAATATGCTGCCCAGTGGAAAAAACATTGTGTAAGTAGTTACAAGTGAAGAAAAACCTCAGTTGTGTGTAGAAGATGAATTGTTGACTCAGCATAGCTATTAAAGGGTCTTTTCTCAAAAGCTTATGATAAACATTCAGAATACTAAGGCTCAGTTCTTCAAAAGGAGGTACTTGCTTTCCGTTTAATGGAAGGAGTCCTCCATTTCAAGAGAGTAACATATATCATGGCTCAGACGGCAAACTCTAGAAAAAACTCGAAGTATAACAATAATATCCCTTCTCAGGTATCATTTTGAAGAACTTAATGTGTTCATAATGTTAATATTCTACATATTTTCTCACGTTTGTTATTGAAAATTGTTTCATAATTTGGTCTAACGTTTTTAACCCTGACATATCAACATATAAAATGTGTTAACATACAGGTTTACCTCATGTATACATTAATTAAACCAAACATTCAGTTAAAAGAATAAGAAAATGATCACATTTTCTGAATCACAAAAGGGGAATTTATGGGAATTTTCTCGCTTTTAAAAATATTATTGAAATTATTTTCTTCCTGAGAATAATTTCTGAATTTTTGTGCAATTTAGTTGTTTATGTAACACAATACTAATAACAAAAGCAAAGTTATAAGACCTGACATTAAGTTCTTAAAAGTCGGATTTTCTCTATACTTCCTTGTTCCTTCACCTTGTATTTTTGTCAGATAATGCAATATATGTGATTCTTGGCAATCTAAGACTGGGGTGCTGTACAATATGTATAAACTCATTCTCATTCAGTAGAATATAAATGGCAGAATTCTCAGTCTGCCCAGACTTCATTAAAACTCTCAGGCCACACAGCAAGTGGTCCCTGCCTTGTCTTTGACAACAAGAATGCATGTTGGATTCAAGTGTATCAGAAGAAGAACAGCAGATTACTACTGACGGTTTTGATCATGCTTCAGCCAGAAAATCAGCATGAAGAAAACAGAGATTGTATTTCACCTTTCCCTTGTGGAAAACATGTTGAGTTGGTATGCATTAACAATGATACATTTAAATCTATAGGCAAATTCTTCTACCTCAGCAGCCTGCTGTCTCACGATAATGTGGCTGAAAATGAAGTCGCACATACAATAAGGAAAGTTACTTCAAATTTAGAAAGACTGACATAACGTGCCTGAAAAGAAAAAGGCAGTAGTCCTGAAGGATCAGAGATACCAGTTTAGGTATTTCATGTGCATATAGGGCCACAGATTACCTCAAAACAATTTTACTTCTATTTAACATGTAATTACTGGGAAATGTTAGAAAAATATGCTGAAGGTAAATCTGCTCTGATGTACCGTTGATTCCACTGTTAGAAATGATAGGTAAAACTGTCTGCAGTAGCAATAAAATCTGGTGATGTTTTCAAAGCAAGAGATAAGAATGCACTGACAAAAACACAAAAGATGGCCAGAGGACAGAAGGATAATGACATTAGAAAGTCACATCTCAGATATACACATTAAAAAAACCCCTAATCAACTGATCACTGCAAAGCCAACACTATCAGAGGCAATAATAGGCCAAAAGAAGAAGGAAGATCTCTGGAAGGAGTACAAACCAAGTTCTGATTTGTTGCTGCTACATGAGTTGAAAGGCTGAACTAAAATTTGTTGTCTAAAATAAGATTTGACTAATTTCTCACTAGGAAGGTTGTCCTGCATAGGTTGTTTCCATGGAAGATGGTGACGGAGAAGATATTTCTCAATTTAAAAAAAAAAAAAGAGTATGTGTCTCACATATATCCATATATGTGAAATATACATATACACAGAGAGTATAAAAACTATATATACTTATTCCTTACGCAGTCAGTTAAGACTGTTCCAGACACCTACAATAAAATTGAGAGTACTGCATGAAAAAAGCAATATTAAAAAAAAAATAAACTAATGCCAACTGGTACCCTGAATCAAGTTTAAACAGATATAAAAAGAAAGATATAATTGTTTCAGAGAAGCTATTTGTCTACGAAGTTATTTTATATGTCTCTAAATATTTATAAACATGAAAATAATCATAAATATGCAGCAGATCATAACTGTTCCAAAGGTTATGTCATGCTCTGGTGGATCATTTTCCATATATTTTTTGTGAGGGATACATTATCAGTATTGTAAAATCACTGTATAAGCCTAACAGCTCATTAACTTGCTATTATTTTAAAAGACATTAAATTGTGACAGAAACCAACAATAATTGGGGAAATGGAAATTCAAAGTCCTGTCTTTCAGTGCATCTTTAAAGACATAGACACATCACTCAGCCCAGTGATACCAGTGTCCATCACTTACTATCCAATACACTCTAATTATCCAGGATAATGGAGATATGGAGCAAAACACTGTAATACAAAACATAACTTCTTTGAAGAGGACAGCTGATTATAGGGATCTGTTAGTCTGGGATAGTGGTGGACCATGTGCCCCATAAATGCATCCAAAGGCAGGCTGTGCACAGAGGTAGCTTGGGGGGCGTGGGGGTGTGGGTGTGTTCTCAGCTAGCTTGTTTGTTAAACTCTATGCTCTTCCCATGAAAAATCAAGAAATGACTAGATAAAGTAAGAGGAACAGAAGGAACTGCATAGCCACAGGAAGGAGAAACAAATCCCACAGATGTCCTATAGATCTCTTAGAGATGGAGAAAGCTGTTACCTTTCACTTGACAAGTTAATCTGGAGACATCATGTTGCTGTAGTCTGACCAAGGAAGGGCAAGGGACACCTGAATTCCAGTATCTACTTCAAAACCTTAATTACGTAAAACACTTCAATGCTCTCTGAAGCCAAGTTTGAAACCTGTTTTACAACCTAGCTGAGTGTGCCGTTACCCTACATATTTTCTTTTGTTCAGTGGGTAAAAAGTTATTCTGTGCAAAACAAATCAGTGATTCCATGCCAAGATTTAGATTTTCCCCTTCTAGAGAAACATTACACAATAATTAAGACATTTTTTCTGAGCACTAAGAAATGATGGTTCAAATTACTGCAGGCAGAGGAGGAGTATTTGAGCTGTGGTCTTTCACATGGTGCCTGAGCATTGTATGTAACAAGCGAACTAGTGAACCAAAAGAGGAGGCTAGCAGTTCCCCCTGATGTTTTGTGTGTCTGGACATAGCCTTACAGGTGTGATGGCTGGGTTATGGTGTGTAAATGGGCTCGAAACTTCAATGGCCTGACAGCACTTCTCCAGGTTTATAGCAGAGGCTCTCAGTTAATGACACGCTGCACAGCCATGGCCAGTCAGCAAAATGTATAAGCTCACACATTGCTGGCTTGAGCGGTGGACAATAGGTTACAGTGTATACGGGTATTCTATGGTACCCAGACTTAACTTCCTGCCGCCTTCTTTCTCCTGGATACAGGCATGTGGGAGGATGAGAAATATCTGTGGGTCAGATCACAGGGAAGATTTCTAGGGTGTCACATCTGTTATCTGTCTCTGACAATAGCATTAGAGCACATTGGGCCACAATGAGAGAGCCTACACATTCATCAGCTTGAGCCCTGAACTTCAATATTCCTCTACCTTGCATATAGGTGTGAACTGGAAGAGGCGTGTGGCCATGTAGCAGGTAAGAAACTGAGATCCAGTGCTTCAGGAATCCTAATACCAGCTGTTGTTTTGGTCTCTTTAAAAATGTCAACAAGTAAAAGCATCAAGAAAAGGAAAGAAAAAAGTTTCTAAAAATTTTTAAGTTAAAAGTGCATCTGAAGTACTTGGTCCTAAATGGCTGAAAAGTAGCCTTAGATAATTTTAAACTAGGATTTAGAAGGTTTTGGACTATGAGAGGGGTTTTTTTAAAATTTATCAGTAGATTTAGTGGTGACCAGAAGACTTCCTAAGGCTCTTCCCATTCCTGTATTCCTGTAAATACCTTAGAGGTGTATTGAAATGAATACAACAGGAGCCATTTGCTTTTAATGTATTAATCCAGGCTTTTATATATCGAAATGATCATTTAGAAAAAATATAAAAATCTGTATGTTCTAGCTCTTACAGGATCTAGTAAAAAAAAATGACTGATAAATCACCCTTGTTAATCCTGATAGTCCACTATGTCATTAGATGTTATAATATCACTGCTACTGCCATGTAGGCATCATGTATGGTTCTTGTGAACATATTGGGATCTGGTTATGCCTGAAATTTTGACCTTGACATGAGCATTTTTAATAAATAATAGAGCCTAACTTACACATTCTATACTTAATTGCACATAGATTCTACATTCTGGAAGCTAAGCTAGTGTGCAGAACTACAGAGCTCCTACAAACTCTCATTGAACTGAAAACCAGATAAGAAGTAAGTTAGTTCTGGCAGACTTGAAGGGGATAATACTGAATTATTCAGACTATATCCTGAAGAGGTTCTGAGAATTTAATTTGAATTTGTAGAGTACCCGAGAGAATGAGACCACCATTCTCAGTGAAAGCTCTACTTATGAAGTAGACTGGATAGGGTTTCTTTTGTACCCTCTAACTAAATGGTTTGTTAATGAAACATGAAATTAGGCTGGAAGTCTGAGTCCTTTCCCTGGTTGGTGGACACAAGTGTTTTGCTCTCTTTTGTTGGAGCACATGAGACAGCAACTCCTGTTTCTAGTTAATATCCTTTCTTAATCTTCTTTCAGAGAGACTATCTGCATCAAATTGAGGCCAGAGTGATTCAGAGTTAAAAAAATGTGTGTAATAGAGATGTGACATGTTTAAATCCACTCCTTAGGAACAAAAAACTTGATTAGGAGTATGGTCTGGCATATAGTGTAGAAAAGGATAGCGAAGAAATTCACTTCTAGTAAATTACCGAGAACTCCATCAAAACACAAGGTGTAGTTTAACTGTAAATATGGTGTAAACAACTCATGAAGAGGAAAGTTTATTTGGGGTACAAGTTTTTTCCTGGACAGGGGAAGCTGATATACTGTACAGAAGTGATAAAACACAAGTGGAGATAAGATTTAAAATATGACTCAGAGAAAAATATCAGATATGTTACATGGGGTTTTCTTCCTCAAAATTTTCATGTATTGAGAGAAAAAGAACAAAACAAAACAAAACAAAACAAAACCCACCAGAAACAAAACAGATTTGAGAAAAGTATTTTTAGAAGCCATAGTCTTTTTTTTTTTTTAATAAAACTGATTTTTTTAATTGAACAACTTTTAATATTAAACTATTCCATTACAAACCAAAGGACATCTATACAGATTTTTAAAAAAATAGCTTTCAGTGAAGAATGTGTTGTCAGAAGATGCCTAGATCTGGCTCATGAAAAGTATTGCAGCACTTTGTTCCACTACCTTATTCTTTTGCGAGGTAATCCTCAAATCTTCCCTAACCTTTAGAAAGTAACAACAGCTTTAAAGCATTACTGTGCTTGCCAAGAGTCAGAAAGACATGGTGATGCTGAGAGCATAGTTTCCTTCCACCACTGCTTCCCCTTCCTGTCCGGTCCTGCTTAGGACTACACCATGCCCAACTTCAGGACAAGAAGCCTGTCTCTATGCCATCTATACATTCCCCTACAGGGAAGTGATTCTCCTGCAGCTGTCTTCAACACTTCTCAGTAATAATTCTAGAGCACACCATGAGTCCAGTGAAGGTTCATAGCATTTTCATCAGGAGCAGAATGGGGCATTGGGAGCACAGTCCTGCTCCCTGTGTGTGCCTGAGAGTGGAGAAGGGAGAAAGAACGCAGGAGGGAGGGCAGAGGTTTGAACTACAGATGAATGAACTGTGGCTGCACAGAGACTTTATTCACTGTCTACACCTCATGTTTACTGTTTTCATCGTTCTCATGAATGTATTTGCTGTGGTTGTTTAGACAAACCAGATTAATTAGTTATTGGTATTTCTTCAAAGGAGTTAAGTCTTATGCAAAAAAGATTCTGAAGTAGTGGTGATTTCGAAAAGCTTTTATCTCAAGCATAAGAAAATAAGAACTCTACCATGATACTCTGAAAAAGCCTACAGTAGGCTGAAAGAAAATTCAGAGGGAGAAGCCTTTTCTACATTCACCAGTAGAAATTAAACCACTGCCACATTGAAGAACTGTCTTGATGAGCCTATTTTTTTTCCGCTCTTATTATTTTCTTCATTTCCACTTTATCATGAAAATAATTTGCCCTCATACTGTATGCCCAGACAAAATGGCAAAGAGTCAAAAGTCATATGTACAGGGCTTAAGTATTGGATATTAGCCACTTCAAATTAAAAATAGCTCAAATAAAATTCTTTTGCTATTTATTCACCTCATGCTCACCCAGCTTTAAAGCAAAATGGCCTAAGTGCACAGACCTAGAGTGGAATCAGCTCACTCAACATAGTTATCCAGAAGTTATGAATCTGTTCCAAGAAATTGCTCTGAAGTCCATCTGCCATCACTGTAGAGTGGTAGGTGTGTTCCAGGGGAAACTTACGCCAAGCTACAATAGACACCTAAGATAAGTGAAATGTGGGACCATATGAGACAACTAATATTTTAGACAGCTGAGATGAACCCCATTTTTGGTAAAATAACAGTTGCACCAAAATACATTTATTCAGGCTGGGGCAAACTATTGGTTTGCTGTATGAAAGCTCGGTTAAATGGTTTTGTACCAAAATCCTCAGTATGCCACGGAAACAAGGCAATCCCGGCTATACCAATCTACAAGGCTGGGGACCAGCGTGCATAAGACACTCTGTAATAACTGTTTTAATTTAGAACAGTTTAAAGTTGTCTTAAAGTGAAAAGTGAAAATAAAGGTACAGACTAATAACTTCACAGAAATGCAAAGGCTACTTTTCTTAAGGTACGCTGGATGTGATTTAGAGTACATTCTGTGTACTGCCTGTCTTCTCTGTAGCTTTTTCACCTTGAAGTTCACAACTGAAAGAAGCATTTAGGACTGCCCACCAAACTATTATATAACCCTTATTTCAATCACAGGTTTTTGTAGTTGATATAGTACTAATTGACTTAAATTTTGTGGTTTGTGGCCTAGCAGAGGAGTACATTTGAGCACATTATTCTTCTCTCAAATCTGTAGTTCTGTGGTGTAACTAGTGGTTGAAAAGGATCCTAGTGGATCAAAACAAGACACATACATATATATGTATAGATATTTGCTAAATTACCGATATCTACTAGTTGCTTAGGGGTCAAATGAAGGCACACAGGGAAGGAGGAAGGATTCCTTTTATCAGAGAGAGAAGTTGATACGGTAGAGAGGTCCATATCTGCCTTTCTGTAGATACACAACCATAAACTTTCAATGTGCCTCTGAAACTTTAAAATCTGGAAACAGACCTTGGTTATGTGAATCTTTTTGGCACAAGATTTCTGATAATTAGAAATTTTAAATTATAAACTCATTCTGGTAGCACTGTTCTCTGTTCCTAATTATCCTTGATTTTGGGGAGACTTTTGAAATCCCATTAGACATCAGTCTTCATTTTTTAATATTAAAATACTCCTTAAGAGCTTAAGGACTTACTAGAGTTGCAGTACTGAATACATTAAAAAATGAACTTGTGGTTCTTAATTTCATGTTTCTAAAATGGAATGTTCCCTTATTCAGTGAAGTGTAGAAAACAAAAATTCATGTTTATGAGACACAGAGATATATTATTATCACTAGCTTTGCATAAGGAATTAAATGTGAAACAACAGGTTGACTTCCTGAGAAAATAACCTGAAGTGAGAACCTCCAGCTCCCCAAACTATTTGATTACTCTAGTATGTATGCAAAGAAAAAATATTGGTAGCACAAACATGACAGGACTCTAAAGAACTGTAAAATTTCCACCTGATATACTAGTTTAAGTACTCAGAATTACTGTTCTTTAATCAAGTAGAAATTAGGACTCAATTTTTGCACTTTTTATTTCTTAAAAATACCTGTACCTGCTATGATTTAGAGAAGATTTTTCTTCTGTGAATGAACTTCTTTTTCCTTCTATCAGGACTCTTATCGGAGTGTCCCCAGGAGAGGATCAACCCCACTACTCCCAATAGGGCAGGATGCATGAGAGGTGATGGTGAACCTGTGCCTGTGGTGCCCCTCCTCGGCCGTTTGGCATTGCAGAAGCATCCCAAAAAGGCGCAGGGCAATTTCAGATCAGGCAGTAGACATAACTGAGGCAGCTTTTTCCCTCTTCACCTGGTGTGTAGGTGTTCAGGAAATGTACAGTGCTAGAAGGCAACAGTTTATCAGAAGTGAACAGGAAAACTAATGGTCTTAGCGTTGTAATATTGGAAATCAAAGTAATGCATTCTCTGAAAGATTAGACACTGCTAGCGTGAAGCAAATGTGCTCTGTGACAGGGGAAAAGAAATATTTTTATTTTTTTAATAACAATACATTTTTTTCTAATCTTCAGCTTCTTTTCAACCAGTCCAGAGCCTTGTAGTTATAACTGAGCACATCTGCATGCATCTTTGCCTTAGCCACTCTGGTTGCCTTTCAGGAACACCCATACGATTTACAGTACAGTCTCTGCAAAAGTATGCAGTTTCTGGCTATTGTCTTATATGGCTATGTTTTGGCTGGTCTGTGGGGTGGATATGGAGGATATTTGCTCTCTAATAATCTGAATTTAGAATCTGTGTTGCCAAGTTTAATCTTCCATCCACAGCACGGAATAAGGCAGCGGAGCAAATGCATGCTGGATCTCATCCTGCCATGGAGTCTGACTACTGTTCACGCTTGAAACGCAAGCATTTAACAGGTCAGTTAGACACAGCCACAGGGACCAGTTTCCATGTGCCATATGTACCTTCGAAGAGACATTGATATAGCATAAATTGTACCTGTGATTTGAAGAGCAGTGATTCATAGTTTTCTCCCACGTAGGCTTAGCCCATGTTATTAACTACTTATACAATAATCGTGCATCACAAGGGAATGGGCTTAAGGCTGACACAAGGCTTTCAATAACCTCGGCAGAACACAGAGTATTGCATGCTGTATGTACACATTCCTCAACAAGAACTCAATACCGTAATTTCCAGTGAAGAAACTCTTGTGGGTAATAGTGCCAATATACTGGTTTAGACCACTCTGTGCCCTGCAGTGTGTGAAACAACTCTTCAGTGATATTGCTGCTGCTTGAACACTTTGCTAATTTTGGTTCCTGATACTTGTAGTCTGAGCCACCCAGGCCAGGCTTTCCAGAATTAAGCCCAGCCACCACATCTCCTGTCCCAGTCCAGCCATTCTTCTAATGTTCAGACAACAGATTGCAACAATATCTTCTCCAACTTAGCTCTCTTGAGGACACTATACTAACCTAAAGTCATCCAATGTCAACTCATTTTCTTTTCTTGGTTTTGAAGTACTGATAGCCCTCTGCAGTAAAATGTCATCAAAAACTCGGCAACCTTTTGTCTTGGAAATAACAGGTCTCTTCCCAGTGAAAAAAATGTTAGTTCACACCACCTTCTGGGTTTTGTTTTGTTTTTTCCCAAAAAGTGTGCAACAGGGGAGGGACAGGAAAGATCCCAGCAGAGTACAGGGAGCGCATACAATGGTGTTGAAAAACTGGTTGTGGACCTAATTGGAGCTTTTCTGTGGAGTCAAACAAGGAGGTAGAAAGGGATCTGTACTGTCTTAGAGTGTTTCATTATTTATTGTAAGCAAAAATAATAATTCAGATTTTCTATGCAGTTCTTTCTCAATCAACTGATTGCTAGTATTCAAAATACTGGATTAGTAGTTGCAGGTTGGAACTGCCATATTTTCTTAAACAGTTCAAGTTTCCATTGCCATTTATTTCTTCCAAATAGTAAAATAAATCTAGATTGTGCTTCAAAATGTTACTTTCCCTTTGTTACAAAATAAACCTTTAAAGAAAGTGGTATTTATTACTGGTTTTCTTGAAAATGAAAATGGGTGTCAACATTCTTTTCGTGACTGTGTTTTGAAAATGAGAAAGAACTACATGCTAAGGAGCTATCAATGGCAAAATCTGAAGTTTTGTAAAAATAAGTGGAAAATAGTGTTCACGCTTGCTTCTCATGGAAGCACTGCAAGCATTTAATCCCACTAGGTCTTAGGTCACATTTTGTGGTGTCAGATGACAGCTAATGAAGTTGATGTTTTCTGAGGGAATAACAGTTGAAGAAAAAAGCATGTTTCTTTTTCATTGATAAAGCTTTATTTTAATTTTGAGCTTCCAAACCTTTTTCTGTCTTCTATAGAAAGCTATATTTTCTAGTGTATTTCCCATTTTGCGCGCTTTGGGAGAGAAAATGTTTACATTTACTAGAGATTGTCAAGTTTATTTATTTTTTCCATTTTTTTCAGAGAAAAGAAAAAGAAACTTGTGGAGTTTTCAACAAAGCCCAAAGCCATTTCACTGAGATCCTACATGTTTTATATTGAATTTCCTACAAAACAGATTTTTTTAATTATTATTATTACTATGGTTGAATTAGTCAAAGTTGAAATTTTAACCAGATATTTTTATTTCATCTTTACTATTATTTGCCTGCTCCATGTAGCTAGTCTAGCTAATTGAAAACTAGATGGTACTCATATTTTTTTGTTAAATTTGTATTCTCAAATCATAGCTGATTTGGATTCCACACAGATATTCCTATATCTAATTCAAAGCCATATATCCGAGACACATGAAAAATATCTTTGACAGGAAGCCAAATAAAATGTGTTTTAAATTGCAAAGGTATCAGTAGAAAGTTTTTTGTTTTTTTTTTCTCTCATGATGAACATCTGCTAGAAGCCAAATTTATAGCTTATTGCTACAGTGCACATCAAAGAAGTACAATGGTCAAGCAGCAAGTTTTTAAGACTTTGAGCTGACGGAATCTTTTCTTACACCCTTGGATATCATGTTGGTGGATACCTGTAGATACCATGACAGAATCAGGGGAAATTATGCTGATATTTTCAACAAGAAAATGGATAAGGACCACAACAGAATTATCAGAAGAGCAGAACTGAAGGTTTTGTTATAGGAAGACAAAAATATTAACATAGTAACCACAGGGATTCATTTGAATAGAAGCGATGGAATTACCAGGTCAAGCTAATTTCTTTTGTCTCCCCTAAATAAAATTACAAGTAAAAGCAGGTGAAGTGTTTTTGTCTTCTCTTAGGAACATGATGTGAGCATAAACTTTTAATATTTGTGTGTTTTTCCTTATAAAAATCCATAAACAAAGGACTTCACCACTCTAAAGGTTACAGAGAATTTCAACAATAGGTTTAGTTGATTTGAATAGCCTTTTGGCATGTTGATTTATGCTATAAGAGTGGCCAAGGTTTTTAACAGTTTAAACAGGATAATGGGGTAGAGAAAGCATGCTGAGCAAAATGCATTCCAAGATGTAAGGACTTAAAATGTCTGAATTAAACTAAACTGACATGTATTCATTCTTAGCAAATTTACTGTAATTATATCTGGAAATTCTGAAAGAAGGCTGAGACCACCTGCCAGTTGATCTGGGGGGATACTGGTTCCCATTATAGGAAATACATTTCAAGCTGTTGGCCACATACCTACACATTAAGTAAATGGTGCAATATCTCAGTTAGAATAAAAGTGTTTCAGAACTAAGGCCATTTCAGCTTTGACCAATCTTTGCTGAAGATACAGGTGCAGATATATAAAAAATAATAATAAAAAAATAAATAGACAAAACCAAAACATGCTAAGTAACACAAAAACATGTTACTGAATTAACCTGTAATCAGTACAATAAGATGGTGCAATCATGCATTAATCGTGCTTGTTGCTATGTGTTTTTATAATGAAGTCACTCACCTGAATATCTGAGAAGGTCTCAGAATTCTGAGAGAAGAAATATTTGTTTAATGGATAAATAGAAACAGCTATAAAATCAACAACTTTGTATTTTAACTAGCATTTTATTATTTTATTGCCCTCTGACTTGAACAATCAATAAAAGTTCAGTAAAGCTCTGTTAAATCTGGGTCATCCGGAGAGCTATTTCTCTTCATAATCTCATCCCAGGTCCTCTGTTAACATTTTTCATGATCTCTGTTGTTTTCCTATTCAGAGAAATCTGGTGATCTCCAAAATTCTTCTTCCTGTAGCATCTTTTAGGAAACAACCCATAAGGAGTTCAGATCTGTTGTAACAAGATGCTTCACTATTCTGCACTGGGACATTAATAATCCAGGGGCTAACCCAAGATGCTATGAGAGAAATCACTTCAGGAAATGGGCTGGAATTTCTGAGGTTTCTCAATATGAACCATGTTTAATTTTTTTTCTTGTATATGACTCCCAGGTGAGTCAAAGCTGTATGAACTATATGATAATCTGTGACATGCTACTTATGTATGGATGGTTTCTCTTGTCTCCTTTTCCTATGGTCCCTGGCTGTTTCAGTGGCAGCAGAGATCCCTTGGCATTTAACAGACTCAATTTATTCTTCTGTAATGCTTACAGTTCTACAGATGAATTGCTCCCGTTTTTGAGGATGGGAGCTGTAAATTGCTGAAAGTTTGCATATGATGCAGGATTTAGCAGCAAGGGCATGGAAAAAGATTCTTATGTTTGACATCTCCAATATTAGACACCTAAATCCTCACTCAGACTCTGAAGTATATGGCCTCTTTGTTGAGCAGCTGCTGTTCTAGCTGACATCAATTGACACTATGGGTGAAAAAGAGCTTGAGATATTGGAATCTCTAAAAATAGAGGGAAAAAATAAAAGAGTAAATGAAGGTGCACTTTTAGCAAGTATAAAACATTGTGGTTAGGACTAGCAAAAGAAATGTCAACTTTTTTTTTTTTTTTTTAGTAAGAAGTTGGATTTTCAGCTTAAGAGAGATTTTTATGAGGATGCATCTCTCCTGGCTTTATTCACTAGGCAAGCCTGGCTGACAGGCCACAGATATTAGGCTGACCTGCTCTGTGAAGGAAGACTTTGGTACTGTGCCTCCAATAGGTGAGATAAAGTTTTATTATTGAGTGGTGAGATACAAATTCCAAATCCCTGCCGCTTAGTGCATGAGTTGACAAGACTGGAAACAGACGAGCTCTCAAATTTTAAAATATCAGTATTAATATATCACTATGGAACCTCCTACCAATTTAATTTTTCTTTTCTCACAGCTTTTTTTTGTGTGTGTGTGTGTGTGTGTGTATGCGTCTAGGTGGGACATCCTTCACAGTGTCCACAGCCTTGCATTTAATGCAATGTAATGGCTTCTTTTTAACCAGCAAGGAAACTATGTCATCTCCAGTCGGAGCCTGCTGCAGGGTGTGAGTGCTGTCCTGTCAGGGATTCCAACCCTCCCTCCCAGGAGAGCCCCATTTCCCAGAAGGTATTCCAACTAGTACTCATCATGAGTCAGTATCCTACAGACTTGGAAGGCTTTGTTTTATGGATGAAATATTTCATTTTATTTATGCATGCATGCAAACTGACATTTTGGTTCAAGGTGAACCTGAGTCCTGTTTCTCTGCTTTATGTTAAACCATTAGATCTGTTCTATTCAGCTTTCCTAGGCACCTGCCATTGGACAGTGTCAGAGACTAGGTGGGCACATGGGAATAGACGGTACCACTGTGGCTGCCCTTATGCTCTTTGCTGGCAAAGTGACTGAGGAGGAGAATTTGCACAAATCCATTAGGGCACACATGAACATCTTTGCAGAAAAGAACAAACCTGATGAGACTCTCCCACAATATCTGTTACAAGCTTATTTACATGGATAAGAAGCTGCAGTTTGTATCACTGCCTCTGTCAGATCTTTAGGTGTCTCACCTGCTGGATTCAAGTTGGATTACAACAGCTCCCTTTAGAGTACTGCACCAGAGAAATCCAGCAGAGCCGAATGGCCAATATATTGCTATTCAGACTTGGAATGGAGCCCTAACCATGCATTTTTTTTTTTTTTTTACTTCTAGTTCCTCCAGTATTAAACTTCTAGCTCCATTGTAAACATCTCTTCTAATCCCCTTAAAATTAATAAAGTATACCTGTCTGAGTATCTGCACACCTAGTATTTTTTTTCCTTTTGCCAAGACTGCATATGTCTTAGTTAGATAAATATTTTTTCTTGTTTTGTGCTTTAGCAATTGTCACAAATACATACCATTTTTCTACTTTATGTTTCTGAATAGCAAGCAGAGCTCGAAAGGACTCCACACTGTGATACCTTTTCAAAACAACTTAGCTACTTTGGATGTAAATTTGGTATGAGCAAGCAGCACTGACATAGCCTCTGTACAGCTTGCAAAGCTTTAGGCAGGTGCAAATGAATTCACTTTGTCCTGGGAACTTACACCTGTTGGAGAGCTCTTACAGGCAGCCTGCATGAGATGGAGCAGCTTCCTTCCCACCTTAGACAAATGCTCGTGCTGAATTATCAAGACAAAGTTCTGCTGCAGGACCCACTTAACTGTGATGAGCAAATGCAAAAGTACTAACTGATAGGTTTGGGGAATTCAAGTCTGCTAAAGTCAAGTCCTTTAAATCTTGAAAAAAAAATAGTTTTCAGACTTCTTGTTCTGGCTTACAGAAATAAAATACACATGTAGACCAGTGACAAAAAGTTAGTAATGTGAGAAAATCCTGAAAATGGAAGTTATTTATGTTGAACTTCTTTTAAAATTAAAAACTGGCTGTATGTCTCTGTTATAAGTGTTAGAAATATATATTTTCATGATGTTGCTTGATTTGCTAATGAGAAAAGGAAAAAAATGTCGTTAGTTCTTCATTCCAAACAGGGAAAATAAATAGCCTGAATTTTATAAGGCTTTACTTCTAGATACATTTGCCAACTAATTCTAACTTAGTTTTAACCTTTTTTTTCCTAAATGTGTTATTTCTTTTCTACTGACAGGTTCCAAACTCCTTTCCTATTTCTCCTCTTATTCTCCATTTCCTTCGCTCCTCTGCTATTTGCCAGTCATTGTTTACTATTTGTTTCTCTCTAATATCTCCTTCATTATTCTTTTTGGTGCCTATCTCTCATTTTCCCTCTCCTCTAGAAGTGGGCTTCTTTATGCTTTCAAAGTAAAGCCAATGAATAGCTGCGCCTCCCTTGATACACACATGGGGACACAAATCCACTGGGTGCTAAGCTTTCTGCAGCTTCTCCACCACCACTCTTTGTCTAATAGAATATTGTGGGTTTTCTTTCTTTCTTTCTTTTTTTTTTTTTTCCTACTCAGCTCCCTGTACAGAAATCAATGTTCTGCTACACTGACTGGAGTGACAGTAATGCAGGAGACACCAGCCCTACTACTTGATGCACAGTGAACCGTTCTCCAAAAATTCCTCTCTGCTAAAAAACAAGGAGGGGAAAGTCACACTTGATTTCCTCCAGAGTAGCAATTCCATTTTTTTTTCTGGCTCCTCTGCCTCTTCTTCCCCCACCCTCAAAACCAGAAAGTGAACAGCTCAAGCTTACAGGATACTAGAAAGGGCTTAAAAACTGTTCCTTCTTTACATAATCTGATACAAGAGCCCAAAGTGTAAATACTGCTGCTCTCTTAAAGGCAAAGAGAGGCTATTAGTGGGGCCAGAGAAATCTTTTGGGGGATTAGTGGTTTTTTTCCTCAGATTAGGAGACATTAAAAAAAAAAATCCTGAATCTTTGACAGTATTTCCCTGAGTTAATCTCCTGTGGCTGTTGGGAATTGCAGTGTCTACCAATGTCGGTCACTGCTGGTTATGCCATGCAATAGGATATGTTGTGAAACAACCTACACTCTGATCATTCAGGAGAGCAAAATTATGCTCCAGTGCTAGAAAAGGTGGGTGGCAATGGATTTTATTTTCAGCTGATTAGAGATGAGAGATGACATACATCTGCTCCCAGTGAATTCACAATATTCTTCACAAATTATCCATCAGCAGGTTCTGTTTTTTCTGCCTTTTTTTTCTTTATTCGACCTCTGATTTTATTTTTTTTTTTGCCCCCCATGAAATAATATTTTAAAAAGTAAAATCACTGGTTTCCAGGCTGTTCGTATGGGCATTATTGATACTGAGAATCTCGGGTTGTTTTGCTTAATTTTTCATGCTGAAATATCATTGGGTTTGTTTCCTGATGGGGTGAAGGTAACTACTGGGCTGCAATAGTTGCTGCTGGGCTAAGTAGTTGAAATTCCATTGAGAAGACCAGTCAGGAGCCTGTTTAAACAATCACAGCATTTGACCTGCAGAATCAGGTTAAACAGAACATACTGGATTTCCAAATGGGTTTTGTTAGAAAATTGGTTAAATATTATGTGGGGATGGATAAAGGGAGATTTTGATTTGCTTACTGAAGTGGTTCATCTAATGCTGTGCAAGACTTATGTTTCATACTTGGTTTTCTCTCCTAGCTTTTCCACAAATACATTTGATCTCAGAAAATGAAAGATAGAGGAAAAAGCAGACATTGTGAGAGGCTTACTGGCAACTCATTTAAGGCACAGGAAGGTCAGACAGCTACCTGTGTTGCATTTTTGCTAATGTGACCCATTGAACTATTTGAAAGTGATCTGTTCCATGGAAATTTGATCTGAAAATATTTACCAATGTTTCTTTTTTTTTTCTACTTGCTGTAATAGTACTTCACCATGGACAAGTATAGAACTTCACTTGTACCAGGAAAAGTACAGACATTAATGATGATTTTAGTTGCCTTATTCTATGTTGCTTCTGAATGAAAACTTAAGCTTGAATATTTTGGAGTTGTTGTTTTTCTTTTCCCAATCTTATTTTCCTTGTGTTTGAAAAACACTTACTGTAGCAATGCTGAGCAACAACAGTTCTTTTCATTTTCAAAGCATTAAACAAGGAATGACTAATTACATTAGCTGTTTGGCACAGGCACAATTCAGCCTTGATCCTTCATTCAATTAGAGCTTGCTTTGAATTTTGTGAGGTCAGATTTCATCCCAGTTAGGTGTTATGACTCAGATCATGTCCTACTCATATTTTTACAATTACTAAAGTAACACTAAGAACTTTTGACAAACGAGGTATATTTCATTAGGTCTGCTTAGCAGACAGGGAAAGCAAGTAATGACAAAATGATGTAACTCAAAAGCAAGTGGCAAAATCAGTCACTAGTCCCTGTGAAGCTTGAATTTGTAAGCCATTTGGTATGGGAGGAGCAAAAATGGAAAGGATTTCAGCTCCCTCGTTCAAACACGTTCCTACTCTTCCTTGAAGGGAGGAGGTACCAGAAACTCATGTACCCTAATTTGGCACAGGTGACATAAGCATGAGCCTGGACGTTCCCATGGGAGCCCTTTCTTATTCTCTGCTCACAGACGCACGCTCAGATGTACATACTTTTCATATCTATGGAAATACTCCAGTTTATAACAGAAGGAACAGACATCCATGTCTTAGCAGAGCAGTAGCAAAATATTTAGTAATGTGAAACAACTGTGCCTCCTCATGAAGACTGCTTCCTATAGTCCATTCATAATGACAGTCCCACTTCAACACCTTACCCAAATCTTCCAGTCAGCCCAGTTACTTATCCCAGTTCGTGTATCTCATGTATTAAAGCTACACTAGTCTGCCCTCTGGCATAAGGACTTCCAAGTTCTGGTCAGAAATGAGCCTACCTAAAATCAAGATCCAAAACTTATTTTCTGCTCAAATTCAGAGCCCCATGCCTAGTATTTGTCAGCTGCCCCAGAGGGTAGATTAGCCTGGAGTATTTGGAAATTCACACACATAAAATGAATGATATCAGATTGTAAAAACCTTGTATGCTAAGGGTTATTAATCTGTAAACGTGATCTAGCTTTTATAACAGGAAGGAGTGAGACAGGTGCAGAGGTCTCTGCTTTTTGAGTATACAGGTAGTGTGGGAACACACACCAGTAGGGAAAATTTAAATCTTCCCAGTGTAGTCATGCACAGCACTAAAATATTCTTGGAGAATAAGCAGAGCTGGTACAAAGATGAAATTCCCCTACTTTGGGGAACAGCAGGGGAAGAAATTAAAATAGGATGCCAGATGATCAGTGAGTCTACCCATGAGAAGGCATCTCAGATCTCTGTGTACAATACTACATCAAACCCAATAGTAATGGAGAGGAAGCTTTGTGCCTCTGGAAGATTGGACAGCTGGAACAATTTTACCTTAGTACAGCCTGGTTTCGTAGTCTGCCTCTGGGCTCGCAGGGATGTCAGACTATCATTTAAATTCAAAATAGATGTTGCTGCGCCTAGCACAACAATATCCACAACTCTTCACTTAACACCTGCCCCGACTGTGAAAGATAAGAAAATTCTACCCCTGTAAATTTCTGGAATTGGATCATATGTGATCCAAAATACAGGCCAGCAACAAATGTTATTTAATCCATCACGGTCCCTCAAACAAGTGGGACTATCAATGCAGAAAAAATACCTCTGCAATTAAACCAACTTGCACACTATTCCTAAGTATGTCATATGCGAAGTGGTTAGCATGGTTATGTGGATGGTCTCTTACCCCTTCGAAGTGAGCAAGAAGGGATGTAATTGGTATCTTAGGGGCAGAATTGGGAGTCCTAAACAGCACAGATGCTGAAGCACTTGCAAATCAACTTAGAGAGGCCATACGAGATCTGAACAAATTAGAACCTAAAGGGAAGGGCCATACACTATCTTATTGTGTTCTCGTTTTGCCGTTAAACCTAGGAAAAATAAATTTCCTTAACAGTTCGGCCAGAGAGACGCGGTGCGGGCTGGTGCGCTCGGCCTTGATGCCGCTGACCGCATCGGCGGCGGGAGGGAGGAGGGGATGCCCGCCGGCCGCTGGCCCCTTCTCCCCTTCGTTATGTCCCCGTTCCCCCACGCGATGGCAGCATTTCTGAGCAATCCCGCCGGCACCGGGCGGGGAAGGAGGGTGGCGGGCCAGGGCCGGCGGGCCGGCGACCCCCGGGGCGGCAGCGGGGGCGCCGCTACCTGCCCCGCTGGCGCCTGGCCGCGGGCCGACAGGGCTGAGGAGGAGAGGGAAAGGGGAAGAGCGGCGGTAACGCGGCTCCTCGCTCAAGGACGCGACTCTTGACTGCACAGCCTGACCCCCGGCAGTGCGCCGGGGACACTGGTTACCCTTGGGTGTGTTTCGGGTATGGGAAGCGTAAACCGAATGTTCCCGGGACCTCCCGAGAGCCGTCCTCCTGCACGGTTCCGCTGCCGCAGTCCCCGTCGGTAGCGCCTGCTGCCTGCGGAGAGGGCAGAGGGACCGGTTCAGCTTTTCGGAAGTTGCCCTGTTCCCAGACAGAATTTGTCAACTTCTTTGGAAGATGAAAATTAGGTGGGCGGTGCGGGGGGAAGGGCGGGGCAGGGGGGCGGGGAGGGAAGCAGGAGCCCAGCGCGCAACAGGGTGGTGCTTTTCCCAAAATTGCTGTAGGACCTGCAAATGCAAGCTAGACTTGAGAAAAACACGTGGTTTTTCTGACCTGTTCGGCATCTTTAGCCTTATGTTTATCTGAGGACACTTTCAGACCTTCAGCCTGTTGGGAGCCTGAAGTACATCTGTCAATGATGACTTCAAAATTAGCCTGCAGCTTCTTTTGAAATCAGAAATGTACAGGTGATTTTTTTTTTTTTAAGTCATCTATCATTTTTCAGTTTTTTTTCTCCCCAACTTGGCAAGACCAAATGTATTTTTACTGTGTTGATGTGTAAGGCTTTCATGATACTAAAGTAATTTATGAAGATGGAACTGGACTAAAGTCTTTTATACCACTCTTGAATAGGGGGTAACTATCTTTTGCTGGAATACAGTTTTATGATGTGCTGTAAAATACTCTATAACCTATTTGATAGAGTGGAAAAATTAATTTTCTTCAGCATCACCTTTACGTTGCCACAATCTACCTTTTTGTATATTATCTGACTCCTTATGATTCACATTCAGCGAGGGACTGCTCATTTTGCATAGCTCTACTATACGCATACACTGATACTTCCAACATGGTTAGAACAACAGACTGCAAAAACTAAACTATTCTTGTAAATTGTGAAGACTAAGCTTAGAAATCATCAGGGAAGCTAGGTATCCTACACAAAGTCTGTACATTTGTCTAAATGTAATCTTCATGAAGAAAATTTTATATATTTTAAAAAAAGGGTTTTTTTAGGCATGTCTAAATAAACTCTTGCCTAGAGTTTTGATTTGGAGACTCAAAATTTGTCATATTGCCTGAAGTGTAATCCTGGAAAGATGCAAATTGTTTTACCTTTCTGTGAATAAAAAGACAATGCTTTCTTAAACAGTTTTCCATTTCCGCTCTAAATTGGCCTGGCCTGAATATCCCAAAGTTTGCCTTCTGCTTAAATGATGATGAACTGTTCTTTGTGGAAAAAAAACCTTCATACCACTACTAATCTTTGCAGTCTGCTTGGGCTTCTGAAGGTTCAAAATTCACTGAGGACTATATGGGTAGAACTTACCAATGTGCTGGTGAGCTCTGTGTTTGTGCTTATTATAGTTCGACGTTATACATGGACAGATATGCATGCATACATTGTGTAGGGGTTGTTCAGTTGGTGATATAGCACTCCCTTTGAAATAAAATCCACCTTGATTAGACTGGAAGAGGAATACTAGGTGTCGGCTATTATACCCTGTGTAAGGCTGTAGCATTAAACTAGCAACCTGACCAATGCAGGGTCAAAGATCCTAGTAACAGTTATGTCTAAATTCACCAATATCCAGTCTTTGCAGCTTTGAAGTATTTTTGGCCATCATAGCAAATAATACATTTTGTCATCCTTTATGTCTCCAGAAGAGACAATTAAAAAGAGAACATGAAGCATTTGAGTGTGTGGGTGGAGCATCAGATTTTTTTATGAAGTAAGCTATAAAAATTATGTCCCTTTCGTCTCAACACCTATTTGTCTTAAGGTTGGTCATAATCCCAGGTTTCGTATATCAACTACAAAGGTCTTTCCTACAGGAAAACCTTTCCATTCTCCACTCTTCAAAGCAATCTATTAAAGTCTATCTTTTTAGCTTACCAAGCACTGCAAGGGGATATATGAATGTACAAATTGTACTGTGTAGCAGCAGGACTGAGCTTTTAAAGGCAATGGTGTTTGACAAGCTGAAAAGGTGGCCTTAACTGTAACTGTGCAAAGAGCTACTGTGTGCTAGATTGTTTAGATTTTATTATTTTGAATTTGTCTCAAGTATACATGTCCTGCTTGAGATTGGAGCTGGAAGCTGTGGCTCAGTTCAGTGACATTCGCTATTGCTCGTGAGCTAAGGAGGATTCTGAGCTAGGAAATGCTAGTCTTAGGGTGTAGTGTGGTGTCAAGGCCATCCAAAGTTTGAACTTGTTCAGTGTCACTTTGGTGTGCTGGGGGTTGAAAGGTAGAACATCATCCGCTGTTACATGAAGGAGATTTAGTTTGCAAGTAAATCTTAGACTAATACCAATTTTAGTCCTTTGAGCAGCAGAATTCTTTTGAACTCCTGTTGGATACAGGGATCACAGGGATCAATCAGACTACTGCAGGCAGGATGTGTTCATTCAGTAGCAGCAGCTTTGGCACCAAAAAAGGATTGTTAGAGCCTATTTTCCTTTTAGCAGCAGGAGTAAGTACTGTAAAGAAACAGGACTCAGTGAGATTGCATGATGCATAAACAGTGTGTAATCCTCTGAATGTGCAGGGAATTATACACGAATGAGGAACAAGAACAAAAATCCAGTTGTCGCTGTTGCAAATGCCTGGTGCTGAATATCCAAGTTTGAATTGTCAGTCAGGGATGCCTTTGTCTTCAGAGAGGAACTCTGAAACCATATAGCACTTTCTAATTCCTCCTTTGGGATTTAATCAGAGAAGTCCAGAAGGTAAATGGATCTGTATTCAGTCATTTCAGCTCCACAGGTTTCTGTTTTGGAAATCAGATAAAATGCATTCCTTTTTACATTAACAGAACAGTCTGAGGGAAAAGTATTTATTGGATAGATTTCTATAAACAATCATGGAATAAAACCTGGGGCTTTGGTAACTAGAAGCCAGAAGGGAAAGAGAATGAAGAACAAATCTGATATGCACTTTCCTGAAAGTTACACGTAGAATAGCAAATGGTATACAATCAGAAAATGATAAGAATTCAGATCTATTGCAGAGACGGGACTATAACAATATTCAGCCTTTTTTTTTTTTCTCTCCTTAGGAATGCTTGTATATAAACAAAGAAAACAGAAATACCATTTTAAGAAATCAATGATCATATGCATTTATTTTTTCTAGATTTGTTTTTTCTCATTTTCATGGAGATGCTTTTTGCAAAATAGTCAAAGGCTATAATAAATTGACTTAAAGACATCTGCACACAGGTATATATGCACACACATACATACTATACCTTGGGTTGCAAATTTCTGTTGATTATTTTCAGGAAATAAATTAAGTATAAGAAACAGAGGCTGAAAGATTAGTAGCAGAAGGATTTTGACAAAGATAATACCTACAGCTGCATTTCTGTTTCTATGAGAGATTTGATTTGACATCCACTCATGTTAGCATTTGGAATAGAATAAGGCTTGGCATATGCTACTATGTATTTTCCTCCTACAGAGGACAGAAGTGGCAGGCACCCTGCTATACCTTTTAAATTGTTCCCTTATTGCACAAATTGAAAGAGAAATATTTAAACATACTTCAGAGGTTAATTTATAACAATTAGTTTCTCTCTTAAAAGGCACATTTGTTTCCTATTGTTTGAAATCTATAAAAATACAAACCACAAGGGACCAGTAAACCTTTCTAATTTCCTAAAAAAAAAAAAAAGACAAGCTTTCTTAAGGAACCAGCTGTACCCAGTGCCTGAAGAAGTACATCAAATCTCTATGCCTTTTCTTTCCCAGGAAAATAGAGATGGAACCACCTCAGCTACATATTAAGAGATGAACCACAGCACGCAGGAATTGTTGAAAATAGAAGTTTTATTCCAGTTATTACCCCCAAATGTGTAAGGTGCCAATGGCCTCAACTGCAGAGGCTGTTGAAGTTATACAGACACATTATTTATTAAGCTGATGTCAATGACATCGTCTAACAGCAAGCAACAGAGCAAGATTCAGCAACTGAAGCTGGACAGACTCCAACAGAAACCAGGGTGTGATTTTTAACAGTGAGGGGCAGTTATTTGTCAGCTACACAGAGCTGTGCAGAGGTCCCCGTCACTGAGCTTCAAGCCAAGCTTATCTATTGAAATAATGCTTTCTAGCTCAGCAAGAGATTTTGGGGCTTAGTGCAGGATTGATGCAGGGATTCCTGTGGTCTTTGTTACAGGTCAGATGAGTTTATGTAACCATCTCGTCTGGTCCTCGGCCCTGTGAATCTTTTCACCAGCTGAACGCTGGGGCTGGTATACACACCCAACAAAGATCCCTCTCATTCTCCTCTCACTGCTCTCAGAGTCCCAGCTCTGAAGGGTTGTGATGCAAACTTGTACTCCAGAGTATAGGTATGCTGCTATGTGAAGTGAATTTATCTCAGCTTTCAAGCACTGTCGTGCTGCAAATGAGAAGACAGCCTGCTTTCCATTTTTTGTTCAGCTTGATTGTGGAAAGTTGTGTCAAATGTCTGCAACTCAGGCAATATAAAGCAAGCTACTGTGATGTGATGGTTAATTATTCTGAACCCCTGTTTTGGAGCGGCTGAAGTTTATCAGTACTCACTGGGATAGGCGACTCCAGATTAGCTGCAGACCTATTCTGCCTACAGAATACTTCAACAAAATATTGCACTCTGAGTGCAGGAACCAATTTGTGTGTTTCAGGGAAAGGAGAGGAAACATAGTGTTTTGTAATATACTCTGAGATCTTACTTACAAAAGAACATACTGTGTTTGAATTATGTAATATTTTATTATTTTTATTATTTAAAAAATATGTTTTCTCAAGTGCGACAATGACACTATACAGAACAAGGAGCTCAATCTAATTAAAATTCAGCATACCGATTTAAAGCTGGTTCAAAATTCCCATGTTGAATTCAAGGAACTTTGGATCATCATCATTTGATTTGTCAGCATTTAGTGTAATTTGTCGTGTAGAAAAGTTCCTATATGGAACATATGAGGAAAAAACGTAAGAAATTTCACAGTGTTGGTCACTTACATCTCCTTCGATAATGACTAGGGGGATATAACAGACCAAGTAAGAAATAGCCAGATGCTCATGGAAATGTGCAGAATATTTTGCAAAAGACTTTGTGTCTCCTCAGAGGAGAAGAGACAACTTTGGTTGACTATATGTTAGCCATTTAAACGTGTAGTCATGGACAGTAAGCTTGCCCACGATGAGCTCAGCTATCACTACAGTGATGGAAAACTCTCTCTGGGTAGACAGAGAGGAAAAATTTTAAGAGGTGTAACAGTCCTGTTTCCCGGCTAAGTAATCAAGGTTACTCATGCTCAGGCTGAAAGACTCAGTTATCAGAATTTATATTTCTACACAGATTTTTTCTGTTTTCTCTGAGGCCAGGCATTTATTGTTATTGTTATTTGACCTAGGAGATTATCTGCACTCTCTAGTTTCTGTCTCTGGCTGAATATTAGTTTTGCCACTTTTATTTCATTCAGAATCACCAGTGACTTGTGCTTCCCAGCTCTTAATGTGACAGATAACAAGGACAATGGAAAGTGCTCTGTGACAGATGCAACCTTGTTGGCATCTGCAGGTGCAAACATATTTTCAGTTTAGCATGCTAAAGGGCATCAGTTCAGAGCCTTAGGTGGTTTGGAGCATATGCTGCTGATGAAAATAATAAGAAATAGGAGTATTTTGAAGACAGTTGTGCAGGTGAGTGTGTGTGGAGCATTTAACTCTCTGAACACTAAGAAGAAATGTCTAGACTGTTTCAAACTAATGAAATGCCTGTGATAATAAAAATATTCCTGCTAGAAGTCCTCTTGGTAGCAAAATGCTTTAGTGTTCTTGTATACAGCTGCAGCACTTAATGCTTTCTGTTGTAGCTTCCTTAGAACAGAGTTGCCCTTGATATCACAGTGATATTTCAACAGTTCTTTATGGGCTCTACCCAGATCCCTATTATTAAGCATTTTTTCTTCATTAATAATTGATGCCTGTGTTTAAGGCTTCTGTTTGAAAATATCTCTCAAATCTACTTTATTAGATTTTGAGTAAATGTTCCCCAAATCTCCTCAGCATTTTGTTAAAAATGAATGTCATATATCTTTTGATAAAACCTACAGAGTTAAGTGCCTAATAAAATACTGCATGACTAAAATGACTATTAATGTTTTAGCATTATGCTGAAGTATGAGTGTTCTCCTGGCAAAGGTATGAATCACTGGTTTTTCATTTCTTTAATTCTTTATTAATTGGTACTTGAGGCAATAAACCATAACATATAACTTTGGCTTCAGATAAGGTTTAATGAGTGCCTGACCTTTGCTTGGATAATTTTCTGTCAGTGAACCAATTCAGGAAAGCCCTTTGAAGCTTGAATTCCTGTATTGAATGCTACTTGCTTTTCACTGTCCTTGACTTAAATGGACAGTACTGAAAGTTGGCTTTCTAGCTAAAAAAGGCTTCCATAAGAAAGCTTGCTTTTAAATTACTGATTTAGTGGATTTTTTTTGTCTCTCTGTTGCATTAATTATTATGCAATAGAAGAATAGAAGTCTGATTATAGCGGGAACTGAGGACCACCTGTCCTAACATAACTGAGTTATATAGCCTACTAAGCTGCATAATCTGCACAATGGCCCTTCCACCTAAATGTACATCATGCATATGGATATGCAGTAAAAAATCCAACAAAGTCAGTCCTAATTCTTTTAGAGTCCCACAGAGCATAGCAGGAGAAATCAGAAAGTTATTTCTTAAATGAAATTGTACATTAGACAGAGGACCTGAATAGGTTTGATACCTTTCAGGTAATTCTAAGAAAATGCAGATATCTAGCTAGTACAGGCTGAAAACTTGGCTGAAGTCTCCTGAGAACAGGTTTCCCCAAGAGGATCTCCAGTACTTTCTAGTTCTGGCTGGATTTGAAATACTATGAGAGTAACCACTCATGCTTTAAATTGAGATTTGTGTTTTCTCTTCCTCTCCAAATCCCAAAGTGCAGCTAGGCATGAGGAGATGTGAAAATGACCCAACTTATTCTGACTCTAAAAATATTTAATGGCTTTAGACACTAATGAAACATTAGGCAATGTATTCTGTACCTTAAAATATCTTATTTCTGGGGGAGTTTCTGAGTACCATGTCTAGTGATAGCATCATGTCTAACATTTGTTTTTGGAAAAAAGCAGAACCTGAATAAAAAAAAAAAAAAAAGGATAAAAAGATGCCAAATCTTTTAGCAGAAGTAGTCCTGTTATTTGACCCTGAGCACACAAGAGGAAGACTAAATTAAATACTTTGTCTGATCTTTGGCAAGTATATAAATTAAGGCCAGAAATATGAGTAATCTACACACTGGCTAGCATGACCAGTGTGTACATTATATTTTCTATTAGAGAACTGTTTCTGGGTATATAAAATACGTAATATCCACTGGAGCAGGGTTTGGAACTTGAGTCTTATGCTTTTGAGCCATTTTAACCTCCAAGAACAAACAGCTAATAACTGAGTGCAAAATATAACAGCTTCACTTCAGAATGCCTTATATTAGCAGTGTTTTAAATATATTCAGGTGCTCAATTCCAGTTTTCCATCAGAAAAGCTAAAACTAACTGTCAAGGATGAGCAGACAAGGGAGAGCTTATCCCTGTCCTTTTGTGCAGAGAGATAATTAACACATATTAAAACAAAATAACCAATCTATAAAGTATCAGATTATATCAGATTATATCAGTAAATCTAGCTTGAATATTATAATATTTCTATTTGTCAGATTCAATGCAACTTTGGGGTTTTGTTTTGGGTTTTATTTTAGTTTTTTTAAAATTTTATACTTATCTAATACTATTTATTGCAAATAATTCACATCTTTATGCATTCACAAATAAGTTAATTAATTACAATTGCATTCTTCAGTAAAACACTCTGAAAATAGCTAGTCCTAATTACATGCTTAAATAAACATGTGCTTCAGTGCTTTGCTAAAACTTGTGCCTCGGGCCCTGGTTTTATCATTTGCATATGTTGATTCAAAAGATTTGAGAATTTTTACCTGCAAAATCTGCCAGTTTCCTTGTGGAGTCACACTCAATTCTGTATGAAGATTTGGACTCATTCTTCACACTGAACATGCCATTTGCAAAGACAAGATATCAAGGCTAACAGGAGCAACCTAGAAAGGAAAAACAGATCTAGCTGCTTACAGCTAATAGCATAAACCTATGGAATAAAGCTGCCTCACCATGGTTAAGAGACTCCACTCCAGTGAACAGAATTAATTAAGTTCATTTCCACGCAGGACTGCCCTTGGTCCACAGAGAGTCAAAGGGCAGTTGAAGAGTATAATTACTTGTGTTAAAGAGAAAATGGCAATGGGAGTTAGCCCAGCCTTACAATGTGATTTAAAAGAACAGCATGCCTTTATTGTATTTTTAGTTTGATGTGGGTGAATTACAAAGCAGGGGGAAAAAAGCTCCATGTGAAACAGTACTTACCAGATATAAATGGAAACACTCATTCAAATTCTTCATTCAAAGTAGTGAAGAGGGAGGAAAAGAAAAAAAAAAACCTAGCTATTCTGATAATATGTCCAGCAGTAGGAATGAACGCCATCAGTTATGGTTTGCTTGAAATTGTCATGAGAATAAAAAGCAACTGCCAAGTAAGGACTACCAATTTTCCACCTTATTAGCAAATATTAGATGTTGTGTCCAGACCCCCTCATTCAGTATGCACTAAGATTTTTTCCATTTACCCCTGCTCTCTACTGTACCACTCATCAAATTGTTACAGGTATTTTAACAGCCTAACTTTGACCACAGACCCTGTATCCCTCCAGGCCTTTTCAAAATGTCTGTCGCAACATATATTTTTGGTTGCCATCTTCCAGATTATTTCCAAGTTTCTGTGGCACCTTTTTTTTTTTTTCCCACTGACAGTGGTATTTGGAGTAATTTATTGCAATATGAGATTACATTTTTACCTTAACCAACTGATGTGAATGTGGTGAGAGTCAGTTATTCTCCTTTTATTTGTACCAGTCAATTAAACCAGGCACGTGGGAAGGAAGAAGCTGTAGCTGTGTTCTCCATTCCATTTCAATAACCTGTTACTCCCTCTTTTTCCCCTGCCTCATGTTGGGACAATTCAAATAGATGGGAGTTTCTCAGAGACAGGCATAATGCCGCTGTTCCCTTTATTGATATATCCATTTACCATTACAGCCTAACAGTATTTCAGTGCCACAAGCATCTCTAAGAAGTGTTACGTCTTCTTGTAAACTTTTGTTGTGTTGGAAAGTGCCAGAAGATGATGTTGAATGAAAGGGAAGTGCAGGGCAGGCTGCACCTCCATCTTACAGGACTAGTAAAGCTGCAATATTCTACCAAGCTTAGAGAAAAGAACATGGTGAAATTAATCTCATATCAACAAAGGAATAACCATACAGATTAGGTGCTGGAAGAACCTTCTGTAATTTGCATTTCTAAGTAATAATTTATAATTTAGAATAATCATAAAAAATATGCAGAATATACAGAAGAAAGCTCCGAAAATTTTCCAATATGTCGGCAACAAATGAGAGGCATAGTCTTTCCTCCTGGATGCCCAGGTTTCTCTGTTACTTTCACCCTTTTTCTATAGTATATCTGAATATTTTTGAATCTGATAATATCTAGCTGCAATTCAAATCTCCTCAAAGGATATGGCCAGCTCGAAAACACAGGCAAAGATGCTGAAGAAATCACATATTGCTGTAGTTGTGATAGTTCCACTGTCTCTGCATCTGCTAACATCAGCAAGTCCTCCTGGAGAAACAGGCATTTTAACAGCTGTCCAAAATGTTTCTCTGGATCTCTGTTAACTTGTTACTTTGCTGTTGTTGTGATCGTTTGTTTTGGTTTGGTTTGTTCGTTTTGTTTTGGGGGTTTTTTTGTGTGTTTTTGTTTGGTTGGTTTTGTTTGTTTTGTTTCTTTAATCACTTCCAAAGAGGTATTCTTTCCATAAAATGAAAATTTAAAAACCCCCTGAAATATAAGCTGTATCAACATATGGCCTCTTGTGGTCCTGCTGTTGTGGTAGACGGATAGCTACCATGGGTAAGGATTGCAATTATGTCCTGTTGATGAAGTGTAAATACAATGTCATGAAAGGACTGAAAGTACCTGTTTGGTTTAAGGTCAGGCAGTTATAAGCTGAAGTAGTGCTGTCTCCAGCCTATTGTGTTACCACTCTAGTGCAGACATTTGAGGGTAAAACTCTGTCCTAACTTAAAATTCAAATTCAGGACTTTTTCTTTCGGAATAAGTCTTACCTAAATTAGCCCCCCTATTAATTTCACAAAAGACTGTGTAATTATATGAAGAACTCCCTAAAGTGCCTTCCTTCATTCTCTGCTCTTTCATGAGATGTATTTCTGTTCGATGTTGCTCACTGAAAATGTGTTGGCAAAACTGATTGATACTATAAAATGAGAAATTGGATAAAAGCGCAAGTCTGCATCAGGATTGTATACAAAACTGAATTCCAGTTTGTTGAACTACAG
Source organism: Caloenas nicobarica (assembly GCF_036013445.1). NCBI lineage: Eukaryota > Metazoa > Chordata > Aves > Columbiformes > Columbidae > Caloenas > Caloenas nicobarica. The sequence goes on along the minus strand of NC_088246.1, from coordinate 29,014,688 downwards.
ATGTTATAAGAAAATAGCACACTGACCCACTCCACTCTCCCGAAAAAAAAAAAAAAAGGAAAAGTAGAACTACTTTGAGTAGAAGTCGCTGTTCTAGCTGACTTGGGCTGAACTTCTTGTGCTATTTCAGTTGTATATGGTTCAGCATGAAAGCTAAAACAGAGAGAAAACCATGTTAATTGCTGAATTAACTGTATAGTAAAAAATCAGAGAGCTCAGAGCAGCCTTCAAAAAACTCACAGTGATTTTTAAAATATGGAAAGGAGAACATAGAGGAACAAATGAAACATGAAACTTGCACTTCAAAATGCACAAATGCATAAGAAAAAGGGTAGCAACAATGTAATGATATGTAATTATGTGGCAATATTCATAGACTAGAGCAGTATAAAACAAAATTGATGAGACAATTCGCAAACATAAAACACAGCTATTCTGTTTATTTGGATCAGGTCCTCTTTGTAGAGAGGAAGGAAGGAATTTGAATGGATTTTCATGATGGGAAAAAGACAGGGCTGTTTGTCCAATTGCTTATATAGTAAAGGCTAAAGTGCTTGTGTGATTTAGCGTATTTGGATAGCAGATTCTAAGAAACATGATTAGGAGAACACAGACCTGCCATGCTTAGGAAAGATTTATATACTTCAATGACAGCATTGCAGTTTAATAGGCTTGGGCGTTCGATCTCGTGTCATCTGGAGTGGCAATGGGCAGTTCTACCATATTGCAAAAAAGGAGAGAAAAACTTCCTGTACTTCAGCCCAGTTTCTAGTTCTTTGCAGTGAGCCTGGGTATGTTTATTATGATAGTAGTGAACAGGAAACTACTATATACTCCTCCATTTGTCATACTTACCAGATTTATTGTTTAGGAACACAGTTAGCATTGATGCTTGATACCATCAACAGAAAAAGCTCTGGAGGAATCTCCAGACAACTGAGATATATTTTATGTGCCAGATAATCCTCTCAGGGTCTTGTCTCTTTTCATTGTCTATACAGGGAAGCCATGGACAGCTGGAGTTCTAACTTTGATGGCTCAAGACAGACAACGTTAGTCTCACTCACACTGGGTAAATGTATAACAGAGAACTTTCTACGGTGAAGGAAAGCTACAAATGAATGAAAAAAACCCCAGCCCTCTCCATTTAGAAATGTAAGGTAACCCATAACAGGTATTTTCCTTGTGTGATATTCTATATACATTTCAACCATTGCATTTCAGCTCCTCAGTTTAGGACATTGTTGGATCAATGTTCTTCACAGTTCCTTGCTGTGGCTTCTGCATGTTCTCAAATATGTCTTTCAGTCACTCCCTTTACCTATGAAATTTTCTGCCCATCTTCTTTCACTCTAATGTCTGATACTCCTGGTTATCAACTGCTGTTGGGAAGCAGAAATATGTTTTTTTCCGATTTTCATAATTTCAATAAAATACAAAGACGACTGAGCAATACATTTAAACTGTCAAAATTTCTTTTTACTTTTCAAAGCAAAGTCTAGGGGAAAAAAAGAAAAAAAGGTATAAATGTCAGGTAATATAATAGCAACCCTTAAGATTAGAGAAGAAATATAGATGTAATGTCTGAAATTTCTTATATTATGAATGATTTCATTTTTCAGGGTTGGAATCCTGGAGAAAAATAGATACCCAAAGAAAGGGTTTGTATTCATCTTTTCATTTTGTTTATCCAGCTATATCAAGATAAGCTTTACTATAGATTTCCAGCTTCTCCTTTGACAGTAGAAATATCACCTGTTTCTATCTGAGAGTTTCTTCAGGATCAAGTCTGTAGTGGGAAATAGCACAATATTTCTGTACTATCACTATCTGAACAAGATGTCTTTTCAACCTATTTCCTAATCTTAAAGATACCAGCAAACTCAGATCCATTTTACGTCTCAAAACCCCTAAAATCTTGCATCAAGTATATGAAGTTCAGAATTGAAACTTTACAGTTAGTGATAAGAGACATTTTGCCTAGCAGGTATGTCAGCCCACTGCAAGTTTTCACATACCTGGTTTGTCTTTGTCTCAGAAAATATTTCAGACTCATGCTCCTGGAGGCTGATGAGCTATTCACTGTTATTTCCATCAGGATTTCAGATTATATCCTGAAATGTCTCTAAAAAAAAATAAATCCCTAGTGATTACAACTCATTTTTTGAAATTGGGTCATTCTGTCTTCCCATGCCTTGGGATAACCAATTAAATAGAGGAAAGCTGAAGAACCAGAAGAAATCCCCAAAACTCTGAGATCACCAGCCTGTCATCTGTCTTCAACAGCATCAATTTAATTTTTCATGGTGAAAACTTAGTATCTTGGGACTCTTCATAATAGTCTTGACACAGTTTTTAAAATCAACAGCTCTAGCTGCTCACTGTATATTTAACAATATGAGAATTGAACAATACAAGAAGACCATAGGACAGCTTTATTGCAACAGTAATACATTACAAGGTGTTTCAAAAAGATGGACCAAATTTCAGAGATCTAATGATTTCAAATTGGGTCTATCTTTTTGAAACACCTTGTACAATGGAAAAAGATGCACATTCTTATAAGAAAATATTTGGAAGCATGTAACTGAATTTCAAAATTTAGTCCTGAATTTCTTGAGGAATTATAATTATGACAGAAATGCGTTTGCATCTGATGAAACCATTTTCTAGGAAGGATGCTCTTTTGTTGAAGTTCATTCATACATAGATTGGAAATTGCTTTTCAAACCTGCATTTTGGCAAAATAAATAAATATTATTTTGCACATAATGTAACAAGTTACTATTTTAACCATTTCTTCCCTAATAAAATAGTATTTAGTATTTCAAAATGATGGCATCCTATCTTGGATTTAATAATACATTATTTATGTTGTTACAATATAGAAGTATAAAAGGGCAGATGCGAACTGTAATGTTTTATTTTGATGAAATGGAAAGTTTGTATCAATAACTACAGTATTCACCAAAGAGTGGTAAAAGAATTAGTTTAAGAGATGTATATTAATTATCTTGAAAATCATGTATATTAATTTCCAGTAGATCTTGGAACAGGAAGAGGACTCCAGAAGTCTGAGACAAGTTTGAGAGTGAACCAGTGTACATGGCAATGAACATGAGTTGTCAGCAAAATAATGGACAAGGTGTCATGGGATTCAGTTTTTAAAGGACTAAAGGATATATTAATATATATAATTAATGTTGGTCAACATGATATCTAGTACTCATATTTATAAGCTGTAAGGGGGATGGATGCATGTGTTGTAGAGAAGTATTGGGAAGAGCCATGAATGTTGGAAGTGATGGATATGCGAATATTATGAGTACCTGGGTTGTCAAACTGGCTTTTACTGGGCAAGCAATTTGCAAGTGCAGTTAACTTCAGGCTCAATTTAGCTAATTTAAACATCTAAGTAGGAATTGTGTATTTGTGTCAGATCCCTTGACATCTAAATGCCTTAAATTGAAGTGCAAATAATTGTAGAAGAAAAGGAATTGTGCGCCTGTGATTTACAAAAATTCAAGCTGTAATAAAATTGATACCCTGAAACAAACTGTAACATCTCATCTTTAGATAATGATAGCAAAATTTTCCTCACAAATGTTTTGCTGTATCCATATACCTTTTCCTATTTCTTGCATTGTTGATCCGAAAGTAATTCTTCTGCTCACTCTGAAAGGCGAGCTAGCTTTCAAATAGGCATCATCGACAAAATACCAGCACCTTCACCTGTATCACTTTGTCAACACTTGAAGCTATTTAACTGGATTGCAGATATCATTGGCTGGGCATAGAAAACACTAACCACTGTCAGTGGCTTAATTCTTCATTCTAAATTTTTTTTAACTAATTGCAAGGTGAAATGCAGGAAAACAACAACAACAACAACAAAATGAACTAAAACAGAGACTAAAGACAACCCTTTATGAGTTTTTGCCATTAGTCCATAACCTCATATTCTGTTTGCATAACATTCTTAGGATTGTGTTTATCGGTTATTTGATAGACAGTCCATGTGACAGAAGAATGCAGTGTAGAAAGATAATTCCCTCTGTTTTTTGATGTTTAAAAATACTTGTGAGCTGTGTTTGCCATACCGAGCAGTATTTAATCCTTTTTTTCCTCTTTCTCAACTCTTAGAGAATTCCCACAGCAAGCATTTACCCAAGAATACCTCAGCTCGGTTAGGTCGGTAAATCACAAAAAATGAGAATGACGATTAATACGGTCTTTGGATGAGTTTCTTTACAGTAGCATATAGTAAAGGTGTAACTATATTTATTGGATTTGTACTTAGGTAGGCTGGGAATAAGATATTTGTCAAACTTTATGTAAGTGACTGTCCCTGGATGTGAAGTATTTCTCCCACACACACTCCCTGAAATTATTAGGAAATTACATGGTTGTTATAGAAAACAATTAGATGAATTAAGAAATACCAAACAAAAAGAAACATCTATAGTACAAAAAGAAACATCTATAGCCATACCTATATAGTGCAAGTGTGTCCCCCTTTTCTGTGTTCCTTTCACTAACACTTTCTATGGCTTTTTTTTCCTTGTTCATTTCATCTTGCTCATTTTATATTTTCTTATCTGGCTGCAATTTTGAGCAACAAGGACTTCTTTTGGCAGTTTTTTTAAATTGTTTTGGGGGCTTTGGGGTTTGTTTTTTGAATGACATTTAACAGGCATTTGGCGACCAGTGACCAGATGACGAAAAAATCCTCCCTTTAGTTCTGGTAACTTGCTTCTGTACAAATCATTAGCAAAATTATGTCTTTTGGGACATTTTGCAGGCTAAGTTTGCATAGGTTTAACCAGATCAGGACAAAAGAGATTTGATGCGTTAGCAACGTGTGATTAACCAGCAATTAGAGATCTATGCATTCAGGAGCAGTATCAGCAACTCAACAGATAATACTGTTTGTATACTAAATGTTAGTATACATCTGCACATTTCTGAACAGCTTTCTGTGGCTGATCCTAGAAAATAATACTTGCATCCGCATTCCACCACCCACCTCCAATTAAATGCATCCCCATTCTGGAGGAAATGTGGGTCACAAGCACCACCCCTCCGAGTTGCACAGCCCTCCTGCGGGAAGTTTTAAGTGCATCTACACTGCTCCCACCAGCTGCTAACCCACATACAGCTGGGTTACTACCTGCACAGCCGTGGCAGGTGCCTGGGCCTTGTGCCCCATACTGTCATCCACCCTACGGGCTGCTCATGGCATCCGACAGAGAGGATGCTCTGTCTGGCCTTGGCAGTGGTTGTGATACCTTGGTGCAGTTTCTGGCAACGGCAAACCTGGCATTGCCTGCTGCTATTTCTACTGCAAGGTTTCTCTGCCTTACTACAAATATTTGGACTTCTTTTGTACTTCTTTCAAGCTGACTCATTCTCTGTTAAAAAACCTCTTTGCATTTCCGAGGTTTAACCTGGTTGGTGGCCATCTTCCTTTTCAACATGATCGGTTTAGGGCAGACGCCCCCTCAGACTGTTGTGGGTGTCCCGTTGAGACGTATGGTGTATACTCAGGTTCCTGTCTCAGCAGTTGTGGCTGTCCAGGCCCTTTTGCCAAGGATGCTGTGAGCATCTCACATATCCCAGAGGGACAATGGCTATCAGAGCAGGGACAGGCACAGAGCCAGGACCTTGAAAGAGGAAGGAAGGAAAAGAAACTGACTGAGAAAATGTCCAAAGAAGAGCAACAAAGCTGGTGAAGGATCTAGAGAGCAAGTCTGATGAGGAACAGCTGAGGGAACTGGGGCTGTTTAGTCTGGAGAAAAACAGACTCAGGGAAGACCTTATTGCCCTCTACAACTACCTGAAAGGAAGTTGTAGTGAGGTGGGTGTTGGCTTCTGTTCCCAAGTAAAAAGTGATAGAATAAGAGGAAAGGGCCTCAAGTTGTGTCAGGGGAGGTTTAGATTGGATATTACGAAAAATATCTTCACCAAAAGGGTTGTCAGGCATTGGAACAGGCTCCCCAGAGAGGTGTTTGAGCCACCATGCCTGGAAGTGTTTAAAATACCTGCAGATGATGTGATTAGGGACACGGTTTAATGGTGGTCTCGGCAGTGGTAGGTTAACAGTTGGACTCGAGGATCTTAAGGGTCTTTTTTGACCTAAATTATTCTAAAGTATACGAGAAATGCTTCCAACAAGCGCTAAGGTCCTATTGCAGGACTTGCTGCTTTCCACAGCCACTGCCTGCTTTCCCATGCCATTTCTCCAGTGTAGACCCTGAAATCTCATTGCTAACTGTTGCTCTGAATCTATAATTTTTTTCCATTGACAGTTCTATGACTGACTTTTTCTTGCAGTTATTCCTCACCAGAACCTCCCAGGGTGTCAAATCATTTGATCACTTTTGAATAAACAATAACCTCACTCACTCTGTTCATTCCTAATGCTAACACTAATCCTCTATATATGGATATCTCTCTCAGAAACCTTTATTTAAACTTATTTAAATTCAATGTTCATTAGAGTTAATGCTCATTAGAATTAATAGCTAAGATAATAACCAATAAACCTACCCAAATGTAAATATTAGGACCCTAGTTTTGTTCATTTATTGTCTTTGGTTTCCTAATTGGCTGAAAGTCCAGAAAACAAAGGCATCTCTTGGCTAAATTGGTGTCACTGTGAACACCAGCTACTCTAGCAAATTTTATCACAAAAAGATCATCCCTGTTTCTGTTCCCTGGCTTTGAAGGAGAATGTGGAAAAAAGTGTTAGTATTATCATGATTTGGTTACCACAGTAAGTAGTTGGGTTAGGAATCTAAAGAAAAAATGAATTAGGAATTAAATGAAAGGACGATGTAATAGGACTTAATTAAAAGTTTAAGAGTTCACTGTGTACCTGAATCCAGACTGAATTCTCACTCTGTACACATTCCCTTAGAATAGATGGAGATAATGATCTTTTTTCTCACTTTGTTGGAGGTGGAACTAACACTCTGAGGAAACAAGACTAGCTTGTGGATGGCTAGGCTCAATGATTAGAGCAAGAATGGAGTCAATTGTGAGGGACAGAGATAGTTGCTATGATCAGGGAAAGCCAAAACCAAGAATTAATGTTACACCTGGTGCATAATGAAAGATTTAAAAAAAATGACAAGACTGAAGGATGAACAAAACCGGTGGGCAGAGGAGAAGTATGGTCAGATGTTGTCCAATACTTCTAAGGAAACTAAGGAGTTTATGCTGGGAAGTATTTTTTCAAAATAAGGAAGAGGTTTTGATCAAATCTAAATAAAAATATTTTTATTTGGACTATTTAAATTGAAAATAAAATTAAAAGAAACACAAATTTGAAAGTAAACAGTATCCTACAGGAATAAAATGTTTTTGGGGCACTTGATGGATAAGCAAAATAAACGTAGGGGTAGATATATTAAAACTTGGTGGAGGTAGTATTCTCCTTTTATGTAAGAAAAGCCCAAAGTTTAATATATCCACCTGAATGTAAGGAATCTATATACATTCCTTTTTCCCATTTGAAAGCATTTGGACCTACATAGCCAGAGGTACTCTATATTCTGATGGAACAGAACTGGCTTCTTGCTGAGGGAGGTATTATCATTTTATCTATCTAAACAGAAAACACTGAAAGGTAAGCAAACTCAGAAAATCACTTGGTTTTTCCATTTGATAAAAAAAACATTGTTCATCTCAAATGTTGTTCCAGTTTCTCAAACTTGAGTATGCATTGAGTCAGAAGGAAACCAAGGGAAAGCCACACACCAAAGAACAATTTTTTAGCCAGGTACATAGGACATGCATATGGGACAAAGTATGTAGGACATGCATGTGGAAAATCTTTCCAATTAATATTTAATTATTTGTGCAAATTGGCATGGCATTGGTAGGTCAGACTAAAAGCATCACAACTAAGATTATCCTAGGATGTGATAATTAGTGTTGTGCAGCATGGAAAGGGTTCATCCTCCCTTAAGTGAAGGCTTCACCCTGGCTGCTGCCTCCTGTGAGGCATGGTAACCACATTCTTACTAGACAGAAGTAGATGACTCTTCCTCCTGCAGTCTGAAGGGAGGGCCCAACCTTGAAAAACTTCTTGAGATTGTCTGACATCTTCAGCCAAAATTCACAAAACCTTTTTCAATAAATAAAATCATGTCTTTAGTAAATAAAATATTTGTGAAAAATTTGTCTGGCTTAAATTACAATTTCTGTTGTGGAACAGACAATGCTATGCATGAGACTGCATATTTTCCTGGAAAGCACATCTAGAAGGAGTATTCTGTTTATAATCTTTAACAATATCAGAATGAATTTTTTCTTAGCTAAGGAGGTATTGCTTCCTATACTATCAATACTATCAAAGCCAAAGGTATATTACAAAGCAATTTTACAGAAAAGTTCCAGGACTTTGCTAATTAGAACAGTGACAGCTCTAGCACCTTAGAAAGTTATGTCTTTAGAAACACAAAATCATGGAATGGTTTGGGTTGGAAAAGGACTTTAAAGATCATCTCGTTCCAATCCCCCTGCCATGGGAAGAGACACCTTCTACTAGACCAGGTTGCTCAAAGCCCCGTCCAACCTGGCCTTCAATACTTCCAGGGATGGCACATCCACAACTTCTCTAAGCAACCTGTTCCAGTGACTCACCGCCCTCATAATGAAGAATTTCTTCCTTATCTAAATCTATGCTCTTTCAGTTAAAAGCCATTAAAGCCATTACCCCTTATCCTATCACTACATGCCCTTGTAAAAAGCCCCTCTCCAGCTTTCTCGTAGGTCCCCTTTAGGTACTGGAAAGCCTTCTCAGAGCCTTGTCTTCTCCAGGCTGACGAACCTCAACTCACTCAGCTTGTCTTCACAGGAGAGGTGCTCCAGCCCTCTGATACTCTTTGTGGCCTCCTCTGGACTCACTCTAACAGGTCCATGTCCTTCTTACGTTGGGTGTCCCAAAGCTGGACTCAGTACTCCATGTGGGGTCTCACAAGAGCAGAGTAGAAGAGGAGAATCACCTTCCTTGACCTGTTGGCCATGCTTCTTTTGATGCAGCCTAGGATACAGTTGAAAGTCAAGGAAATTACATCACAGACTTCTGGGATCAGTTGATGGGCTGAGACGACTTCTCCCCAAAAGGATGCTTTTGGGTAAGATTTGCACATTTGGTTATACCAAGTGTTTCCCTGGGACACTTAGACTTCAAGCTTGTATTTGTAATCACATTAGTAGCACTATATAGTTATCTTAGAATATATATTTGGTATCAATAAGTATTTTGCAAGTGAAGTGTATTTTTGCAACTAAATTGCATTTTTGCAGACAGTGTATTTTATCAACGGCAATCTAAAAGGACTTGTACCTGTTGCTTTAATAAACCTCATTATTTGTAGAACTAGTAGTAAGAATTTCTCATTGGATGCACTCAGACTTATAGTATATATTATAAAATTAATGAATCTGTGCAAGTGTGTAAATTCAAGAACCACAACCTGACCCTGCACTATTGGTGAATCCATAATCGTGTGAATCCAACGTAATGCTGGACTGGCTGTTGACCATGATCAGACTCAAAGTGCCAACTTGAGGTCATTTGGTGTGGTTGGACATCACTCAGGAGTTAAGCTCAGATGCCCCCAGCTCCCAGAGAAATACTGAGGACAAGCTGGAACGCAAGGGAGTTTAACTTCTGCTAAATTAACCCTCTTAACACAACATGATGGTAGGGAATATTTCATTGACCAACCTGGATGTCAATCTAGGTACTGTCTCATTATCTCCCTCCCAGCTAATATTTCAGCTGGACAGCTGAAAAAGTCCTTGGTCTCCCTGGCAACAGCCAAAATGTCAGTGAGTTCTTACATTCTTTTCATACCAACTCCAAAACACAGCCTAGCTACCGAGAACAAAACATTAACTCTGTTCCAGTCAAAAGCAATGTTGCTACATTATTCTCAAACTAAATCCAAAATAAAAGACCTTGCTAGTTACCAAGAAGAAAAGATTCTAACTGCATAAAGAAAGTGAACTCAATTTTAGCTAACCCATCACACAAAGAACAATTCAACTCTTTTTTTTAATTAGCACTTAAAACATTAAAAGAAAACATAATATCACAATATCTTAAAAATCTTATTGAATGCTGACAATGCACAATGTATGTTCAGTCAACAATCTTGTAGGCTATTAAAGTAGGAACATGAATGGGTTGGCAAATAAATAGAGTCTAATATATTTATTACTTTGTACTCACAAATGGAAATAACATAATGTTTTTAAATTATAAAAGCAGTTGACTGAAAAGCTTTCTATAAGAAATCAACCTTGGGCTTAAGTTTTTTCCTCTGTTGCTGGGCAAATCCAGCCCGGTTTGTGTATATATCAGGTATGTGATCTTAATCTGTTAAAGGGCATAGTTTAAAGAAAAGGTATATAGAGGTGGCTAACAAGGATGAGACACAGAAGGAAACTGTATTGAAAAGTTGACTGTTTGTCTGATTGAGAGTGGTGACCGACAAGTTTAGCACATGGGTCATGCCAATACGTGACCTAGAAAAAGGCTGCAAGCCAGAAAGATTGTTCTTTGGTGCCTGTTTATTGCTAAATTGGCCATTAACAAGAGTGACGGGAGTGACAAATAGTGAACTTCATTTAGAACAGCTATTTTTTTGATTATTTGGAAACAAACACATTTCTTTTTAAAATGTAAGTTGATTTTAAATGAAAAACATTCGTTGAAATGGAAAAGCTGGGATTTCTGGAATGGAACATGGCATGTAAAAATACTGGACTTTTTTTTTTTTTTTTTTTTTTAGGATTTTCAGTGATGATCCTGTCTAGACTATTTTTTTTTTAACCTCCAAAATCCACTGTAGCTTTACCTACAGTGGCTACAGTAGCAAAAGGAAGGATTGGACTTCCTGCAACTGTTGCTGGAGAAGGATGGATGCAAAGACAAGGGATGCTTTCTTCAGGAAACTAAGTGTGTAGGAATGAGTGGGAATTGGAAGGGTGGAGATAAGTTCTTGAACACATGGAGGAAGAGGTACATGCCACATTTAAAGAAAATATTCTTTGTAGATGGAACAAGGAAGTAAAAAAAGTATCTGTGTCAATTTCTTTCTTCTCCATCAATGATATTTGGGCTAGCTGTTCACAAGATACCTTCTTTGTATTTGCATTTAACATGAATCAGGCTGGGGCATGTTTTGTCTAATGGTCCACTGACAAAGAAGCAATTCCATTGACTGACTTCAATGATGTGAAGTATAATTGCACCTAATCTAACACACAATGTAAAAAAAAAAAACCCAAATCACAAAAAGTATGCTAAGAATATGAGAACATCAGAAAGGAAAGAATATTTCATTATCTTGCTTTATCTCAGTCTCTTATAGAAATAACAACCCTGATTCCATCCCTGAACTCAAAAATTTGAGAATATTGTAAGATGGGGTTTTGTTCATGGGCATCTTTAAGAAGAAATATTTTTTAAAAAATATTTTATTAATGATCTTTTTACTAGAATTTTAGATTTAGTTTTTAGATATTTAGATATTATAGGAAAAAATAGAAGATCAATAGTCCATTGATTGAAACTCCAGTAACTGCTGCTTTTAGGATTTTGGAAGAGCCCTAGTATGTGTGCAAGTAGCTGAAATTTGCACATGCAAATAAGTTGCATCCTAATTTTTTTAATTAGTTGTTGATTTAGAGGCTGCTGACTGAGATATTCTCTAATTCTGTCTACTCTGACTTTAAGGAAGACACTGAGACAAAAGGACAAAGTTTCTTAAGTCCTAGATGGAATATAACTTTGTTTTTTGGGACAGCTTTAACACATTAAATAATATCCTGCTTATGACAATAGAAAAATACAGTTTAAGCTATTTAAAACAAGCATTCAAAAAAGGATTATCGCCTAATTTGTAATTATTTCTGTTTTTCATTCATATGTTGGGCTTGTAACATTTTGAGGCCATTGGACTGACATCTCCAAATGCTTCTGTAACACACAAAGAACATACAATAGAGGTTTAGAAATCATTGTAAAATAATGCCATCATAATTTATAAGGTCTAGAGAGAAAAAAGCAGCATTACAGATGATGACTGAACTAAGTGGCTTAAAGGGCATCATGGATGTTTCAACCTCTGGCAAAAAAAAGAGCTTTCCTCTAGGACCAGAAAAAGGTGAGGCAGACAGGCCTCTGTATGGACACTGCACCTGTAAAATATGTTTTTAAAAGAAAATTTCTTTGGGTTAGAGTCTAATCTTTCAACCCAATTTTAAGTCAAAATACTGTTCTGAGTTGAGTCACTGTGTAGTAAACCATAAACAAGAAACTATAAGCATCTGTCGGTGGAACATTAGCAGCTGAACCATAAGAAGATGTTTCCCTGTATGTGTGTGTCTCACTGAATGTGTGGCTGGAGTTTCTTGTGTGAGTTTCAGCTTTTCACTAGATTTTCTTTTATGATATTTTAGCTAGCTTTCAGCTGCAAGGCAGCTGAGATCTGTTGATTGATCTGTGATTTATAAGCTTCTAATCTGAAAATTACTAAAAGGGTATAGACTCCTTTTGCCTATGGTACACCTCAGTAAATCTCCATGATGCCAGTTTATCACTGAAGAGTGGCTCGCCAAACTGCTGAACCTGTTGGAAGAAGCTGTGACTAGTCAACTAGCTTTGTCAGGGTTTGCTAGCTAATCTTTTCAACTGCATACCATTTCTTAAAACTAAATAAAACCACACTGTTTATTTCTTGCTTTTTACTCTTCAGATTGTTTTAAAGATGATGGAAGAGTATGCTATGTGCTGCTACTATTTTTGAAGACCAATATATTGCAGAGTTTGAGTGCTTGGTTGTATAAAACCCATTGAATTTATTCCCAAAACGTGCCAAAGAAACAGTTTCTCAGGCATCTCCACCAGCCCTGCAAAAATAGCTTCTCTGTCCAAAAGATCACACATGCATACAGCTTTCAAGTTTTCAACCACTTCAGTATTCCTGTGTAACTCGGATACTGTTTTCCTCAGCTCCATTTTTTTAGCATTTCAACAGTAGCTGAAAAAGCTGCCAAATGAGGGTTTATATTGCTCTCCTTTATGGCTCCTATTCTTTGTTGAGCACTGGCAAAGAGTCATTGGTGCCACACCACTCCCTTCTTTCAAAGAAACCTTGCTGGTGCTTAATTTTCTCCCCAAGAACAGACAAAGCAGATATGATGTAGTAAACTTTCTTTTCCTTTTGCTCTTCTGATCAGCTCTATACATAAAAATTGGGTTCTCTCTTAACCTCTCATGTATACACCGTGGTAGTTCTTCAGGCTCTCTGAGAAAGCACAGGAGCTGGAGTTCTGCTGTGAAATGACCTCTAAACACTGTCTTCTTGTCTCTCCTCTTCACAAAAAATTATTTCAGCATCTGCGAAATGGGTATTGTTTCAAAATAAAAAGGACTGCAATGGCACAGCAGATTGGAGGCTTTGTTTATAATGAAGAATAACATCTTGGGAGGGTCCTGGAACACAGGTTTTCCCATCAAGAAAGACAGAAGTCCTGTGGAAGATATTTTGTACTGTGTTATTTTTGAGACAGAGTGCCTGATAGAGTAAGATAGAATTTTTCCTCACCTCGACAGCAATGCGGATGGGTCAGGCAATACACAAATTATTCGTCAGTTTGGTTGAGCCCTTTGAAATGTTGACACAGAAATCCCTCCTTGAATGAATAACAAGTAATGGGCCCTAATCAGACCCTGAAGTAGGTCACTGGTAGTCTTCTTGGTAACTCGTTGAAAATAACTCCTCAGGAAGTAACTGTGATGCTATAAAGCATATAAAAGGATACCAGATCTTTCCCAATTGTATGCACAGTTGAAGGCCTCAAGACCACAAACCTGTGTGTGTTCAACTGCAGACTCATTAGCCTTCTGCTGACCTGTGAACTATTCCTGTCTTTCTTCCCATGAAAATCAATACAGCATTTCTTATGCAGAAAGGTAATGTATTTATATACAGGGGTTTGTCACTCTCTGTTCCCACCTGGATCTTTCGATTTAGACCCTTGAAGGCTAAGGAACTACCAGAAAAAAAAAAAAAGAATTACTCTAAAAGGCTGTGGAGCTCTTTGTATAGGTTTGATGCCTAATTTAAGAAGAGACAGGTCTCAGAGTCACAAAGAAGGCAAAAATAGAGAGAAACAGATGAATGCATCAACAATAAGAAAATAATTGAATTAATTTTTCTGTCTACATAGCCTACTTGCTTCAAATATATTTATAAACTTATAAATATATTATATAAATATAGATAAATACATATTTGTAACAGTCCGTTGAGTCCTTTTTCAAACCTTAAGAATTATCAATACTCTCTAAGGAAAATTAATATGAGTCAGGGATATATATTACATTTTATAAAGGAATAATTAAATACACTACTGTGATATAATTTCTCTCCTCCTCCATCTGATTTAATTCCTTCTGAGTTTCCTGAGATATTGTTACTCTCTCTAGGTCAAGTTTTTGCAATCACTTCCATTACCAGCTTTGCCAAAGAAGAGATTTCAGGATTTAATTGTCTGCTAACATAGTTACTTCTCCTCAGATAGAATTCCCTTCCCACCACTTTTCCCTTCCCCTGTCCCCCTTGACCTCATTAATGTTTATAAATATATAAAGGGTGAGTGTCACGAGGGTGGAGCCAGGCTCTTCTTGGTGACAACCAATGGTAAGACAAGGGGTAATGGGTTCAAACTGGAACAGAAGAGGTTCCACTTAAATTTGAGAAGAAACTTCTCAGTGAGGGTAACAGAACACTGGAACAGGCTGCCCAGGGAGGTTGTGGAGTCTCCTCTGGAGACATTCAAAACCCGCCTGGACACATTCCTGTGTAGCCTCATCTAGGTGTTCCTGCTCTGGCAGGGGGATTGGACTAGATGATCTTTTGAGGTCACTTCCAATCCCTAACATTCTGTGATTCTGTGGTTCCCCCTTCCCGCTTCCCCCTTCCCTCTTGTCCCTTCTCCTTTTTCCCTCGTTTTTCTTTCATTTTTATATTATTATAAAATTGTCGTCTTACCAAGGCACATTCATCTTTTCCATTTTTGTCATTTACACTGATGCAACATGTAAAACACCATTATTTTGATTTGGTCATAGTTCATATCTGTGAGACGCAGGTGTGATCAGCTGCAGCACTGGGAGACTTTGATGAATGGGACCTTTAGAACTTAACTTTACATTTCAAGAAAAAGAGCCTAAAGGAGAGAGAAACTAAATATGTGGCATAGCAGTTGTCTCAGAAAGCAAGAACACTAAATCCATGTATGCAGACTTGGTTCAGCAAACATGAGAATTCCAGAGAATACAACGCAGTTCATGGTTTAGCCATAAGGCAGTAGGATAAATCTGAGATTCAGGATGGCAGAACATGTGGTTTGTGCTGTAGAACGTATCACAAGTGTCCCAGTAATCTCATTTTACTATTTATTCTAGTGTTCAAGGGCTTGATTTCTCCCTCAATGAAGAGCAATTTTCCCTAAAGATTGACAACTAAATAAGTTTTTATAAAACAAATAACTGGAAGTTAGTTACAATATAGCACTTCAATCACACCTATGCAGGTATGTCCTGATTGGGCTTATGTCCAGAGGTTCCCATCCTTAACCTCTAGTCCAATTTTTCTTGATCCACTTCAGACTCATATATAATTTTTTCACAAAAGTAGATTATGCAAAAAATATTAATCCTCTTCTCCCCAACACAATATTCAAGACTACAGAAGGACATTCAATATCAAAAGATTATGCTTTAAGTATACAAATTGCAATGGAAAAGCTGTGTTGCTGTATTGTAATCCAAAATTTCAATCAAAAAAGCAACCTTCATGCAGTATTGTTAAGGCTGGTATTAAAAAAAGGATTTGCTAAATACTGAATAGGGAATCAATCGAACATTTTATTGGAAAATGACATCTTAAGTAGAGCTTTTTCTAAAACACTAGATATTTTATTTTGCATAGTTTTGTGGGGTTTTTTTTCTGTTTTCTCTTACGTGCTGCACACATCATTTAAATATTATTGTGCTAAACCAAAAAAAATACCTTGACTTTGAAGCTTCATTTGGAAGTTAAATTGTATTTGTAAATGCATCACTGAACAAAATTTTTCAAATATAGTCCAAGTATAGTAATCATGTTTAAAATATAATTTTTCATAGTTATGTCCCATCTGCTCAATACTGATAAGGAGTTAAAAAACAAGCTATAAAAATCAATGCTACTAAAAGTTTATTAATTATATTGAAACTTGCTTAGCTTGCTGAGAACATTTAATAACCTGAATGCATATTCCAAGACATATATGCAAATTTTAGAAGATACACTTTAAGTGAAGTTAGACTGCAAAAAGTTTATAAGCATTACACTTATTATTTTATTTAATCTGATTCTACACTGAGATGATGATTTCATTGCAGGTAAAGTACATAATTTCTGCCTGGGGAAAAAAAAAAGTCATTGCAATTAAATGTCAGTGGAGCATAGCAGGTAAAGCTGCATACAACCTGCTTCCATCATTAAAAAAAAAAAAATCAGTAAATTTAAGACATGCCTAATTTTCTCAGACATTATTTTTAACTCCACTAGCATCATGAATTGGTTTAACCAGCCAGTGTGCATGAGGCATTCTAGCTAATGAGATTGGCACAAGAATGTTTCATGGTTTTTCTCAGATGCAGCCTCACAAAAGACATTGGAGTGAGATAAACTGCACTAATGATAATTTTTTGGACATAGATATTCATGGCTGCAGGAGGAGTCATCAAGAAAAACAAAGCTTACAATATTAAAACAGCAAACCGTAGACTAGTGAAAATGGCAGAGTAGGAATGGCTTAATTAGAGGCTTTATGAGCACCTTATTGGTAGGTATGTGTGTATAGTCTTTATTACTCTAAATCTTATTCTGGCAGAAGTAGGCACACTCGAGAATAAATGCAGTCAGGACCACAGACAATTCAAAATGATGGACCATAAATTAATTTCTCCCTTCAGCAGCACAGCCAGAACTTGATCCTTCCTCTACAGACTCATCACAAATTTTTTTGATATGTCTATACCACAAAGACTTGCTGCCTTCCAGAGCAGATACACCCCAGAGAGAGCAGATAGACTTCCAGAGAGATACACTCCATCTTCTCTTTCATTTCTTTTTACTTTGCCATTTCCTGTAGGATTATGAGCAAACATGTGGGAGGTGTGTTTTGGCACATGGAGGTTGAAGGCATGCAGATGCCTTTACCTGCGATACAGAGGGAAGATAAGTGAATGTTATTCTCAGGACTGTCTTCACACACATTGGGCATAGGATGTGTATCCTACTGATAAATGCAACTTGAGATCAAGGAAAATTTAATCTGCACAAGTATGAATAGAAAGGCCTCGCTTTGTTCAAAACTATTCAAGTATTTTTCTAAATCTTTGAAAAGAAAAATTAAAAAAACCCTGTCCAAAATACCCAGATTGACTCCTCTTTGCAGATTGCAGTCATACTGATTTAAAAAAAACCCTGCTGACTTTGTTTTAATTTATGCTTGTTTTCTATTCAAAAACATGCTTTTAAATAATATTTTATATTTGTAAAACATTTTTGATTACACTGCTATTTTTATGGATTAAAGCCTTCTGCCGCACATACAGGAATGAAAACTATTAGCCTTGTTTTAGAGCAACACATTGTAACCACCGTGTTCCACTGCCCACACTGCAGTAATACAGATTAGCAGTTTAATCAATGATGATAAAAGCTTTTATGGAAGAGAGAGATTTGAAAAAAATAAAAATAAAGTGAGCTTAGAAGCCACATTAGGTCATTTATGTCTAACACTAACATTTACTGAGATTCGTTGACTGTCTATAAGAGGCAGAGACTACATATCACCTTTATTAAAAGCTGTGAAGCTATGTGACACTATGATAATAGTGCATGATGAACTGAATGTATGGCTTTCCATTTAGCAATTAAGAAAATTGCCATAATATAGCCAAACTTCCTTTATATGCAAATGCACAATCTTTGCTGTTGTATTTGCTTAAATATAAAAATCCATCTTGATTTGAAAATGTCAGTATAACCTTTGATAAAGGATTCATCTGGCTTAGTCAAGATTTTGCAATTTACATTTAACCTAAATTCCAAGTAAGTTCCAAATTCCAGACGTTAGATCTTAAGGTTTTTTCTTATAGGTTCATCTCTTCCCCAAATTCAAAGATTTTTATTTCATTTATAGATGATTGTGAAAATGGCCATTCAATCATGATAGGTTGGTAGAGATTCTAAAAATATCTGTGAAGGCTAAATAGAGTGCCTGTTATGTAGCAAAAGAGAATGGAAGAACAGATTTCACATATATAATTTTTGCTATGTTAGCTTGTATGATATTGCAGTGTTCTCAGTAGCATAACCTTAAGTGCCAATTCTGATTACTTTTGATCTTAAAAAGAGTTTTGTGACTACTGCTTCATGTTCTGTAGCATTAAAAAAGTGTTTAGAGTCATTACTTGTGTCACCAAGGCAAGAACAGTGCTTCTTTAGGTATAATGAATTCGAACTGGATAGTTTAAAATAACAAACACATAAGAGACACACAAAAAATTATATGTCTCATTGTTATCCCTAGAGACGAAATTTTAAGATGCTTGTGTTTGGTTATCCATAGGCAAATTATACTTCAACCTGAACAGCAGGGAAACTGAAAGTAAATGCAAAATGTCAAATCCAGTGCCTTGAGTAAATGACGGCAGATAGGTTTTTGAGCATTTTATATTCTATTCTTACCAAGGCTGTCAATGCATTGATACATTAACCTTCTGGAGAAGACATATTGCTACTTCTGTTTCCTCAGGCTCAAATCCTAGATGCCAGGAAGCCAAGAATTTGCAATACTTAAGACATTTTGTTGAGTAGATGGTAAGCAAAATAGATTGTTATTCCCTTGTTAGTTGAAAAGCAGACTTTTTAGAACTGCGGATGAAAACCCCAATGGCATAGAGATACTTGGGTTCCAGGGTCAAGTGCTGGTTTCAAGAGCCACTTTGACCCTCATCACTTAAAAAAAGCTTCTGAAATTAATATTTCACTTTCTAGTCCGAAATCTAACTTATTAATTGTGAAATGGGAGATAAATAGAAAATGGATACTGGGATTAAAAGTCTGTTGACAATTTCAGATAAATGCTTAATTAAGTCTTAGCATCATAAAATAGTGCAGATTCTCCCTGGCCATCTCTTCTCCAGGCTGAACAAGCCCATCTCCCTCAGCCTCTCCTCACAGGACAAGTACTCCAGCTCCTGACCATCTTGGTGGCCCTCCGCTGAAATTGCTCTAGTTTATTGATGTCTTTCTTGTATTGCAGGGGCTGAAAGCTGGACACAGCATCCAGTTGTGGCCAAATGAGCGTTGAGTAGAATGGGATAATCACTCCTATCAAACTGATGATCATGCTTCTTTCCATATAACACAGGATCCTGCATGCTTTGCTGCAAGGCTCATGCTCAGCTCACTCTCTGCCAGCCTTGCCAGGCTCTTTCAGAAGAGCTGCTCCCCAGCTCAGCAGCCCTCAACCTGTATTGTTGCAAGGGGAGTTCTTCTGTTGTTGATGCAGAGCTTTGCATGTCTCCTTTTCCATTTTCATCAGGCCCTTGTTAGCCTATTCTTCCAGTCTGTCTGGATGGCAGCCCTGTGCTTGAGTGTGTTTCCTGCTCTTCCTAATTTGGTGTCATCTGCAAATGTGGTGACTCCATCACCTATTCTGTAGCTTCAGCTCTGCAGGTGGAAAAGGAACCCTTCACGTCCTGTGGAAGTCACAAGCCTTCAACCTTGCCCATTTTGTAAGTCTGCATTTGCCACTCAGACAAGTACAGTGTAAGTCAAGGTCTGTGGTGTGGCAGGGTATTTGGTCCAGTCTTCCTCATTCTTCTCATCCTCCTTGTTCCCCCTGTGACTACAGCAACAGTAGAGGCACAACATGGATGATTTGGGGTCCATCTGTTCTGAACATATCCAAGATTTGTAGTGACAGAACAAGGGGTAATGGTTTTAGATTAAAAGAGAGTAGATTCAGACTAGATATAAGGAAGAAATTTTTCGTTATGTGGGTGGTGAAACACTGGAATGGGTTGCCCAGAGTGATGTTAGGTGCCACATCCCTGGAAACATTCAAAGTCAGGTTGAAGATGTTCTGTAATGCAGGGGGGTTGGACTAGATGACCTTTAAAGGTCTCTTCCAACCCAAACCTTTCTATGATTCTATGACTCAAGACCAACCTTCATCAGTCAAACCAGGCTAAGATTTGTTCATGCAGTCTTGGATTGAAGACTTTGCATAAATTTCAGTCAGAATGATTCACTTTTGTTGTGTTTTAACACACAGAGTTTGCTGATGTCTCCAGTATACCTTTTTTGCCTTGCCAGTTGGGGTAGACCACTCTTAAAATCAGTTATCAAGTTCTCGAAAGGTATCTGCATGGTCTGAAAGGTCTGGGATTTTTCATCCATATATGCTTTGCTGGCTCCCTTAGCCCTCTAAACCTAAGCTAGACCAGATATGAAACACTTCAGGTGGCTATGTGCTTTCAGACTTGTGTGAGCACCATAGTAACTCAAGGGGTTGAATCATGGTTGACTGTTACTACCTCAGCCTTAAGAAGAGCAGAGACAAGGGACAAGGCCAGATGTACACATGAACAGTCCAATGTTACAATGTAGTCTGTATTACAGATGGGTACATCTGCATGTGGATTTTACTGGATATTTTTTAATCCATGTGTTTGAAAAACTGAAGTTCAGGCAAGCATTATTCAAGATGCCTTGATTTAGTACTGGGGTGAAAATAACTCATCCTTTGAAGCCTAGAGTTTTCAGTTGTGCATTTTTGCAGCATAATGTGCGTGGTAGCAAGATCTTTACTAACTTTGAAAAAGTACAAATTCACAAGTTTTGTTTGTGATGCTAATTTCGCATAGTTTCTTCGGTTTCAGAAAGATGCAATTCCTTGAATTTTTTCATGCTGCTGCATTTGATAATGGAGGAAAGAGGCAGGTTAGGGTACTGCTGGTCAGGCTGATATAGTGTGCCTATGGCAATAAGTGCAGTTTTCAAGCTCATAATGTTGTGAACTGAAAAGGAGCAGACAAAGTCAGAAAGCCAAATGAGATGAAGCTTGTGCAAAAGAAAGTATTGCAGGTCAAAAGTGGAAAAACAGGACAGCAGAGTATTTCTCCAAAGCCGTATAAATTTTTCTCTTGTTCACATGTTGTGCCTAGTTAAAACCCTTCTGCGTTTCTTGGTAAACCTTTCTGTTTCAATGATTGTGGCATAATTTGTTAGCATGAGTGCTAAGCATTAAAAAAGGTCTGCTGAAAAAAAAGAAGTGATAAAAAGTCCCCAACTGCACTCGTACTATGACTAACATTTTGAAGGCATCAAGAGTAAATTGATGGTGGGGTATGTGAAGCCCCAAAATAAACTTTTCCTGTTGTATCTTTCAATTTAACATTTTTTTAAAATGCATTTTACTCCTCCCTTTCTGTCTTCACAGCTTCTCAGTTTTATGGTTGTGCATTTTTTTCTTGGTCTTACATTTTAGTCATTTGGAAGCTCATTGGTCATGGTACCCACAGGTATCCAGAAAATTCTGAACTTGTATTTCTTAAGGTAATATTCTTAAAGTATCTTAAAATTGTCTTTAACTTTGGCTTTCAGATTGAGTTCCCTCATCACTCCTGATATAGGTTTTATGGAATCAGCTTACATTCACAGCAAGATTGTCTATTGAAAGGAAAACTGATATATGGCCTAGTGTTATTTAAGTTTATATTCTTGAGAACTCTCCCTTGCTCCTTGATCATTGCCCTTCCTCTCCCTTTATTTCACTATTTCATGATGAGATGATGCTTAAAAATAATAAAATATCTTAAAATTTTAGAATGACAGTTTAATGATTTTTTTTGGTAAATTTTGTTTGCTTTCTATTAAACCTGAAGCTTAAAATAAAGTTTTAAATTCTCAGATTTGCGGGTTTCCAGCCACATTTACTGAATATGTTAACTCTGTTTAACTCTGCTAACTGTCTTAACCGTCTTTTAAGGTTTTTTGTTTGTTTGTTTTTGTTTTTTCAGTGGAGAGAGCTTATCTTTTTAGAGAGGCCTAGACAGGTTCATATATGTAATTATTGAGTACTTAGCATAGACCTTGAATCTTTGGGGCAGTTGACAGAATCTCAACTTATTTTAGACTTGTTTTAGCTTCTTGGCTATGGAGAAATAATTGGAAACATGAACTGCATGGAAAGAAGGCACTGATGTTGCCTAGGACTTCGGATATTGCTAAGTTATTTGACTATCAAAAATATTATATAGTCTATTTTTTGCAGCTGTAACTACTTCCTATCATCTGGTTTGCAATGTAACATTCTACTACAACTGCATAAATTAATATTTGATGAATATAGTAGTATGTTCCTGTTCATAAATAACAGGATTTAAAAATCCTACGTACATTACTTATCTTAATTGCTTATTGCATGTTTCAGTGATAATAATATATGTTTCTCATTAAAAAATGTATGTATTCTTTTTCCAAGCTTTTGACCTGATTAGATAGAAAAATTAGACAGGAAAAAGTACCATTCTAGTATTTATACATAACTAGAGTTTTATGGAGAAAGTACTAAGATACCGATTAAGTTTTTAAAGGTCAGGGCAATATATAAACTCAGAAAACTTTTTGAGACTTCTTTTTTCCTTTTCCTTTGAAGAACAATTGCCTCATTTAGGAATAATTGGTATTCACAAAGGAAATGCACATGTTCTGAAACCTAGTAATTTCCAATTGCCAAGATACCTAATGAGTTGTCTTAACAAGATTACCAAACATATAAAAGGAACTAATTGCATTGCATTTAATTCTGAAATCACAACTAGATGCAAAATAGGTTTTGCAGCTGGCATTTTGCTGGCAATGCAAGATGAAAATGAGGAGGTAGCTAGAGATCAAGGGATCATCCTGCTTGGTTTTCAGGAAAAGTCACTCCTTCCTCCCCAAATAGACACCAGAATTATATGCCATTATTGCTTGAAGAGAGAAACATTTTAACAATCTGTGACATGACAAAGGATTACACAAAAACATTCATTCTCCAGAAATGTCTTTAATTAACTGTTTTTCATTTATTTATTCACATTGTGATCTACTATTCAAATAGCAACAGACAGGTATTGTTTCAGAACATAATTTGGGGACTATATTTTTCATCCACCTTTTTATCTATGACTTATCATACTGTTTGCACATTCACAGATACAAACTGTTGCTTATACTCCCCAGTATTCAGTTCTTGAAACTCTTCCTTAATTACCAATAAAAATAATAATTTCAGTATTCCTTTTAAATATGAATACATTATTTTGGTATTCTCCAAAACAGGTAAGAAAGTTTATTATCCTTAATGATACATCCCTTGCACTATCACATGATTTCTAGAATTAGGTTCTTCTTGTATTTTCAGAGAACGCTGTCCACCCTGACATGAAATAATGAATATTTTTTCTTTTCTTACGTCTGCATTATAGTTATTATTGTCAATTTTCCTATTTTCAATGTGTTGCATAGTTTTATTCAATAAATCAAACCAAAAGAAATATAAATATTCTATTTTTGCTTTGATTTTCAAATAATTTTAAATTCTATTAATGATTTTGGTGTTATGATGATTGCTTTAAAGTCCTCAGAAATTTCTCAATGATCTGGTTAGTTTATAATCTTCCTGAAAAATTATTTGTTAAAAATTATTTTATTATGATGATCAAGGGGCTGTAGCACCTCTCCCATGAAGACAAGGTGAGAGAGTTGGGATTGTTCAGCCTGAAGAAGAGAAATATTCTTTATAGATGTTTTCCACAGTGTAGTCATCTTCTTCCGCAAGCTATGTATGAAGCAGATATATTCTTCTTCAAAAATACTAATTGTTCAAGATCACCCACAAGAGATTAAGTAAATTATTTGGAGGCACTAAGACCTTTTTAGCACAACATTCTTCTGGTCACTGATCGTGCAACAATGATCAGTGTTGCGTGATTATCTACCTGGATCACAAATAATTCCTTCTGTTTCTTATTATAAGACAAATAACAGGCACATGTTCCACTTGGGAAAAATAATCACATCTGGTTATTGTATCTTCCACTAAAAGACCTAGAAACATCAAATGAAGCTCGTAGGATTTGGGTTCCAAGAAAAACAGAAGAATGGAATTCTTTTACCTTCATAGCATGAGCTGTGAAATTCACTCTGAAAGGAAGTGTTGCATGCTAGAATTTCAAGGAGAGACAAGACAAGCTACTGGAATCCTTTGGGATCTTGAAATGTGTAGAAGAAACAAACATTCAGAAAATATCTAACACAAAATTAGTTAGAGTTCAAAGACTAGTATCATATATATTTGGTCCATTTTTATACTTCCCCAGATATATGATCATTCTTCAGGTTAAAGAAAGGCTACTGGGTTAGACTGACCTTGGTCTCACCCAGCATGGAGCTTCTGTTTTTCCAGTAATGCGAGTGAAATCTTTGTGGTCCATGAACATTTTCACCAGTGTCTTGCATGTACAGCTCTAGTCTTTCAAATCATTCAGGCCATGACCACAGGAGTCACAGGAAATCTAAATCGGCCCTTCTACTCACAAATGAGATTTTTGCTATTCAGCCAGCTCTAAGTGCTTCTATTGTTAAGGTCATATATCAATTTCGCTTTCAATTTCTGTTCCAAATAGGTACGAGGAGAAAATAATGTTGCCGACGAATAACCAACAGCAGAATTTAACCTGATAATATCTTTCTTTATCTCATATTCTTATTAAAAAGTATTCCATAAGAATGACCTTAGCTACTGTAGCTGTTGTAAACTGAGATGGGCATATTGTGAAGTCCATGCATAATCCTTCTTCAAGCAAAACAAAATGCATTTTTATACCTCTTGACAAGATGTGTGCCATATTTTCTATAAATACACAAGACTTCTTCATCTAAAAATTGCAAACCTAAAGTGAATCATGCTTGTAAAATTTTACTGTCATATTATTTCTCTGCACATCTGTTTGAGACTCTGTTGTGATTGACTGAAAGGCTTGAGTAAAAATAGGAAAACGGGCACAGCTGCAAGTGAAAGAAAAAAAAATAAGCAAACAGTAAAAGACAAACCATGTAATGTACGAACTGCTGTTCCCTTCTCTCTCACATTTACACATTAAAATTCTGTATTGGATTTTTCTATTTCAACAATATTTCCCTGATCACTAGTCTGTGATTCCTTCCTTCTCTGTTGACTGACTGATTGTAGTGTATGACAGAGCAGGAATGTTGCAGAGGCCCTGAACCAAACAGAATTCCCTGTGCCTTGAAAGAGTTTCTCAAGACAGAATATTTCTTTCCTGATCCTTTTGAGGTAGTTAGCAGAGCTACTCTAGTCTCCTTCCCTTATCTTGCCATTTATACCTCTGCTTCTTTAAATGTTACTTGTCCATTTTGGACAATGCTAGTGATCATGCCTAGACATTGTCTTAGCAATAATACTTTACAAAGGAGAGACAAAAAGCAACACCTCCATACATCCCTTTGAGGAGTCTTTTAACACAACAATAGTCTTGGCAGAGGAAAGCACACAAGTACATCCATTCGCTTTGATACCCAGGAGCCTCTCAGGCATGATGTTCTGCAGAACTGGAACAGAGCAGGCAAGATAAAAGGCATTTTTAAGCCTTAAGGTTAGAGAGTTTTATACCTTGGTCGCCTTATCTTCAAACTTGTGTGCACTGAGGAAACATAACTTGATCCCTTTTCCAGGGTGGTGAAGCAGCCGTGTGCTGTCTGCTATCTCTGAAGTGCCTGAGTACCCGTACTGACAAATGAGGCTGTGAGGCTCATCTGCACACTGCAACTAGCAGTATCAAAACTGCTGTTCAAAACTTTAGTCTTCTGAGCTGGTATCTACATTTTGTGATTATAGAAATTGAAGAGATATAAGAATATATTTTGGAACATTATTACAATTTAAAACTCCAAGCAATACATTTGTATGAACAATAGGTTGGCACTGGCTCTTTTAATCACAACGAATCTGTTAAGTAATGTTCTCAAAATAGTTATTCTTAGCCTTTGCAGAACCCCAATAGAAGAATGTCATGAAACTGTAAAGATAAAGGTACTTCAGAATTTCTGGAAAACAGAAAGCATTTGACTTGTCAGTCAACTTTCAACACATAGAAGTACCATAAGCAAAAAACTCTGTGCATGATAAAGTGACATCTACTCCTACAGTCTAAATGCAGGAGAAAATGAGATAATGTATACTCCTACAAATTCCTAGACTTCCTAGACTGTACAACTAGGAAACATACAATAAAACTGATTGTAATGCACCCTCTGAACTCCCACTAATGTATATCTAGCTATAACTAGGAACCAAAACCAAAACCAAACCAAACCAAACCAAACAAAACCAACCAACCAACCAACCAAAAACAAATAAAAAAAGCCTTTTCTGTACTGAGAAAGAAAGTAAATGCAAATGTTGTTATCCTAATGCAACAATGAAAAGGAGCCACTGCATACTTTTCATATTGGCACTCCCACAGCATGCACTGTCTGATGGTAAGTGGGAGGATGGTGAGACAATGAAAGGAGCAAAGTGAAGTAGATTTCTTTTTTCTCTGTTCGGACTGCATAGAAAGAACACTTTCTGCAGGGCCACAAGACTAATTACCATGACACAATATTAATAATGCTGTAAAATGTCAGATACTTCTCTCTAAGTTACTTGATGAGAACAAGTCTGGAACCGCTATCTTCAGGGGGAAGAAAAAAAAAAAGAAAAAAAATCCAGATAAATAAAACAGACCCATTTTTTCTAAGCATATATGCATACGATAAGATTAAGTAATTTACAATGTTTGTAAGAAGATAAAACAAAAAATGAGCTTATAATGTTAAAATAAATCACCACAGAAATAATCTGTACTTGCACATATGAACTTTCTAATCATTGTCCTATCTTTATGTAATTAAAGATGCAAAGATGTCTTGCTAGTATTTTCTCCAAAGCCCTTTTAAATTTAATTAAAATGAATGTTAATGAACCAAGCTTTTTCTGATAAATATGGTCACCTTTTTTAGATGCATTTCTTGGTATTGAGTGAGTTCTATAGTTCTAGCAGCTTTTTAACTGTCTGCTTTGAACAGAGTAAAAATTAAGTTAATTTTCCAATTCATGTTATAGTCCAGAGACTGAAGTGATGTGATTAGAAATGGGTTGAATGCTGCAACAAAGTGTTTGTGAACATTTGTTTGAATACAATTACGAATTTGTCTTGGAGCAGGCTAGTCTTTAGGCACCTCAAATGATTTATTTTTTTGCCACCTAAGAAGTTGTTAAAATGGAAATATTCATTCTGAAAGCTTCATGTGTGATATCTATCAGCTTGGTTAGAAAACCAAGAGTGACTTCTAGTCCTTAGGGTCTTCTAATCTGCACTGAACTTCAAGTTTTGTATCGCCAAACTGTAATAAAACAATGTGTTTTATGAATCATCTATAGAGGAAAATACAAAGACTTAAAATCCTGGCATGTTATTGCTTATTTTAGAAGAAAGTAAGAAGTCTTGAGCGTGTGAGCTTTATAATGCTTTTAATACAACTATCTTTGCTGGCATACCAGTAACATTTATGTGCATAAACCTGAATGGACATAGGCAGGCTGTGGTAGACTGAATAAGTTTATATTGTATGACATTTAATGAAAAGAACTAGAAGTCATATGATTAAGGGAGTTTACACTTGAGTACATGTTCATACTAACTGATCTCTTAGTATATTTTATTTCCCTCTTAGATGGATGGGATTTTCTTTGCTGTAAATTCTACAGTTTACTGCACTAAGTTACAAATGTCTCTACCTGGGTTTGCATCAGCATATAAATTAAACCTGTTCATGTCCTAAAGCTGGCATCAATCTGTTTGTGATCTGCAACACTTTCTCCTGGGAATGGTCACAGGAGCACTTCTGGTGGATGAGGATTCCAGATTAGGGTCGAGAGGCAGAAATTGTGGAGACCCATATCTTTAAAAATGAAAGTCTCTATATAGAACAGTTGAGTAGAGAAAAGCAAGACAAAACTTAAAGACAGTATTTGTCCTGAATAGGAAAGGAGAACCTGTAGTTTGCTTTATATTTCAGGTGTGGGACCAAACCATAGATCACACAGTCATCCAGCAAAGTGATATAAAAATGTGACAGCTACTGGAGTGGTTTTTGCTATTAGAAATGCTAATTAACAATACAGTCTTTGTCTATTCTTTATAACAACATCTGGCTGAACATCCATTTCACTATATAATGTAAATTATGTTTAAAAACATACAGCACCTGTACTGCTTACATGGGGAAAGTGATTCTCTCGAGACTTCTTGGCATGTTTAGATTTCAGTTCTGAAGCCTTTTGGACAAGCTTGTAATTTAGCTCTTTTCACCTAAAGTATTGGGTTGGAAATCAAGCTGATCTGATTATAAATGCATATACAAGCTATTTTTGCAAGACACTGGGTCAAACTAAACCCAAGGTGTTTACATTTTCAATTGCTCATATGTGTCCAACATGAACTTCTGATTCTTAAAGACTAATGTTTGTAGAATATATATATAGGTATGTACATAGCTATATGTGTATGTACGTCTATATACGGATACATAGATATATTCTGTATTCATATACATGTCTACACATAGATATATATGTGGAATATATGTAGAATATATATTCTGGTTTTTGTTTCAGTGGAATTGATGCTAAGATTAAATTCCTCTGTTAATTTTTAAAGTAGTGCACAGCAGAATTTACTCTAATTGTTCCAATAGATACAAGAGAAAAACTTGCTTCATGTGATTATTTATTGTGAATACTTTTATAGAAGCAACACGCTCATGCTATTATTCTATTAAAGTTCATCCAGAAGCAATTATTTTGTTACTGGTTCAGTTAGGTGAGTTATACTTTCCTTAAGAACTAAACTAGAAGGAGTTTATTAGATGCAGTGCAAAAGCACAAAGAAAAATAAAAATAGCCCAAACCAGACATTATTGTATGTCTTTGTAGATGCTATAAGCAATATTCTGGTGCTGAATTTTAACTTGCAAGCTGGCAACAGCTGAAGTCCAAATTTGCATCAGGAAATTACATCCAAATCTTTTACACAGAATTGCTTTCTTTCATTTATATCAAACAGAGGTGCAGTGCATCAGTGTTATATTTTTTGCTTTACAGTGATTTGAAAGAAGGAGAAAGACCTGTTGAAGTAGGGAAGAAAGTGTAGTCTTGTCTGTAAGCAATGCTGTTTTATCACCTGACAGCACTTCTTTCAGTCTTGACAGCTTCTTGCTATTACCTTCAATATTATTCGTAAAGTTATGATCAAATAATCCAGCTATCATGAATTGTGTCAAACAAGTCTTCTCACAGATTCTAGTAGTAGCATTAGCTTTACTGTATTAAAAGTCTTCTTTAAGTAAGTGATGCATAAAGAAATAAGACTGCTTTGAGAAATTTCCTTGATGGACAAAAGAATCAGGTGCACATATATGCTTATGTCACATTACTCTGAGACTTTGTGACAATAAATGGGAAAAGAAAAAAAAGTTGGACTCACAGAACAATATTCCTAACACATTTTATCTTGACGGTTTTATTTTCTTTTGTTGTTTCTAAAAATTGGAGTGGGTCAACATTTTCAGGGGAAAAAAATGTTTCTTTAGCCACTTACATTGGAGAATAGCTTGCACAAAGAATGAATAAACAGGAACTGGTCAGGCTCATCCTTTTCTCCAGTCAGAGGACATACTGAGATGGACTAGAATTCCAATAATAATAATAGCTACTACTACTACTACTAATTTATCTTGCTTTCAGAGACAATTTTTACTTTGGGAACACCTTGCCACACAAGCATAGATATCATGTTCAAATGTGGAGAGATGTATTCAGAAGAGAGAACCTCTCTCTAATTAGCAGTTTTCAGTTAAATTAATTCCACTTTTCTTCCCAGCAAGAGAGACTGATGCTGTTGACCTTTAATGTGAAAGAGATGTAAAACTCTTAGTGTTAGTGTGTTACAGAAAACAAAGCCAAAAGAACTAGAATAGTCATTAATGGACTGTTATATAGTTTAAAGGGTGCAGGACTGAGCACTTTGCCAAAAGTAAGAAAAAGTGAGGGAAACTGTTGATCATCGTGTTATTTAAGACCTGTCACATTATGTGAGTGAAATTAGTGTATTACGACTTGATCTCTTTAGCAGATGCATAAGAAAAAGTCTTCAAGATACAATTGGTATGAACCATTTGTGAACCCTTACTTGGCGAAGGTAAGCATATGAAAGGATAACAATGCATATTCTGCTCTTCTGTTGGAAGTCTGTATCCATATGACAGTGTGTTGCTTGCTACTGTGAGATAGGAATTGAAATTCCCATCAAATACAAGTTTTCTAACTGGTGTAATTTATTATAATAGATTTTGGTTGCTCAAGCAGATGTGTAGAGAGATCTCTGAAACTGTGGACTCCTATGTGACTTTTCAGAAATAGTACATTCTTAGAGTTCCTAGAGTTTTTATGGAAGTTTTTTGGGTTTTTTTGAAACAGAAGTGCTCTTCTGTAAGAGAGAAAATTTCTGAAGTGATTCTGTTTGAAGGGCAAGCAGTCTTTTGAAGAGAAACATGGGTATCTTCAGTTCAATAAACTTGAAACCCAACAGGAAAAAAAAAAAAGTTCTTTCTGTTGAGGACTCCTCTTCATTTTCACAGTAAGTTCACCTAAGGGTCCAGCTCTGACACGCCTGAGGAAGACTTTAAGATTTTGCCTTAAAGTTCTGATAATTCCAAAAGTGAGAGGAACCTTTTATTTTTATTATTTTTTAATGACTTTTGTATTCTCAAAACTCTAGTAGGCAAAAAAGCTGTTCCTGGATCAGTCAAAATCTATCTATGATCCTTTCTCTTTTGCATTCATGAAGCTCTGGAGGAATATTCCCTAATTGCTGAAGACTAACAGCAGAAGATCTACTATTTTCTGTGGATTTTCTGATGGTCTTCTAGAAATACCTTGTAAACTAGTGATTAATTACTCTACATTGTAGAAATTTATGTGTAAAAATCTAGAAACCTAGACCCCCAAATTAAAATGGAAATCTAAATCCCCAAATAGGCACATTCTTGTTTCTAGTTATCAAAGAAAT
Organism: Caloenas nicobarica; assembly: GCF_036013445.1. Lineage (NCBI taxonomy): Eukaryota > Metazoa > Chordata > Aves > Columbiformes > Columbidae > Caloenas > Caloenas nicobarica. The sequence continues at coordinate 28,983,355 of NC_088246.1, read as the reverse complement.
GTTATTTGCCCAAATTGAATAATAAAAAGTACAACTCTAGTTAATTTTCCTTGATTGATGAATGTTCCATTTTTCTTGATTTAAAATTTCACTTTTTAGTTTTCCTTTTCGTGTAGCTGTAATGCACTTTGATAGCTGACCAATCTTGCTCTACTAATTCCTATGCCACTGAAATCAATGGACCATTTCTGTGCATAGAGCATTTGGCCCTTTGGAAAATGCTGAATTATACCTTTTGCAATAAATAGTAGAGTTGCAGAGAACATGCATCGTTAGTGTATTCATTCAGCATATAGTATTATACCCTTAAAATGTACATTATGTGAATATATTGGATTTGTAGCTTCACTCAAACGACATTATTTTTTTTACAGCTCTGTGTAATCTTCCATTCTGAGCTACTGGAAACCTTACAGTTGATCCCTGTTTTCATATGTCCTTACATTTCTTCTCATTCATTTGCATGGAGAATACTGGAAAACATACTTCAATCAAGGTTCTCCCCAGGAGTTGAAAGTGAATAAGCAGGACTAAAAGATCAAGTAAGTGAAGTCCGTTGACTTAATATCTTTCAGAATATAGCTCTTTTTGCCTTCAGTCCCATTGAATTCAATAAAGTGCTGTGTATTATAGTTATCCACAGTGGTTGCTTTAAAAATTCATCAACTTACATTTTTTTAGAAAGTAACAAATTACGAACACTGAGAAGGCTTCTTTGGAAATTAAGTGACCTTTTTAATGATTTCCATACTCCTATAACTGTTGCTCTAAAATCAGCTAGGCTTACTTGTTTGGAGAGATGGTCTTTCATTTTGCGCCGATTTTTAAAAAACTGAATAACTGTAGCAGAGAAAGTCTATGATTTTGTATTCATGTAAGCTTTTACTAGAAATTGTACAACACACTAAAAAGGTATGTCAGTATAATAAAGCCTAAGACCTGGAACTGATATCAGTGTTCTGAAGACAGAGGCCATGGACCTGTTCCTTAGAACTTGTCGCTGTCATCTAGTGAATGGATTAATCAGATTGCAGGACACTGCAGTCTTATCTTTTCCTCATCTCAGCATGGACTTCAGCAAGTCCTGATAGATACGGCTGATTTTCTCAGTCTCAGGCAAACAACAAGGAAAATGCTCTTGTTGTCCCACCTATCGTCTTTAAAATAATTTAGGCTGTAGATTTATTGTAATCCTATTCTGATTACTTATCTGCAGAAGATTGTAGGCAGGCTGGAGGTACCCCACCTTTCCTGTCAGTAACTTGTCCAAAATGGGCAGGTTTTTTGTTTCTTTTTGTATTCTGTTTCAGTTCTGCTCAGCCCTTCCCTGCCCACTTAATGGCAAATTGTTGATGATTGACATTAAAAAACCACAAACTTGTAAATGGTTCTGTGTTTTTCTCAAGACAAAATGGGTTTTTTTCTTCCCTACTGGTTGAACCACCACATTTATTAACAGCATTAAGCAGCCCAGAGTACTGCAAATCACATAGTGTCTGGTGAGTCATACAAACTACTGCTTAGAAACCCATATCTTGGTTTTATTCACTTATAAAATACAGAATCGTAAAAACAAACAAGTTGGCACACAGAAGTGCCAGCTTCAGCCTGTATTTCCAGCAGACTATGTAATTAAAATAACCAGTACAAAAATATGTCTGCAGAAGAATATTTGCTTAGTCAAAGCAGTTAATATGAAAAAGGCCCATATTGATGGAAATAATATTTGAGCATTTAATACTCTCAGCTTTATTAAGCCAACCTTTCCCTTCTTCTTCCAAAAATCTCTCTCAGTGTGCCAAATCCTTTCTTTCTCTGTAAAAGAGTTTCTACTGTATGTAATAATTTCCTTTCAGACAGTGCTGTCCTCAGGGACAGGGCTGTTTCTTCCCTTTTCAGAGGGTGCCACTCAGCTTTCTATTACTATAGTAATATAAACAATTAATAAGAAGATTTCAGCGTTAGCAGAAAAAAGTGCACATGCATCTTCATAGATTTTCTCGCTAATGCAGTTTGCCTTATTTTGCTTACAGCACAGAAACTCATAAATTATTTGGAGATAAAAAGATATAAAACTTTTTCTTCAACATTTTCATGCTATTGTTGTTTAATGTTACCATTGGGCCAATGGAAATTCTACAATGTTCATTCATTTTCAAACTAGAATATTGGGCTTTCTGCTCATTCTAGAATTTGAAGTTTTTGTTGAGAATAGGGTAAGGAAAGAGTAATGAAGACCAGTAAGAAGTACTACAAACTATTCTGTATCTGCCACCTTTATGCCTCTGGATATTATCTGTTGATTACAGGCAGAAGAGAGGTCCACATCACACCATTCTTGCTGTCTAGAAAAGTACATTGACGTGAATGGGAGTATGATGAGATGCAAAATTTGTGCTGTTCCTCTGATTGAAAGTCATTGATCAAAAGAAACAGTCAGGTTTATTGTCTTTGTGCAAGGTATAACAACAAGTATTCCTAGTTGTGTAGTAAAAGAACATACCAAGTCATCCATTTCATTTCAGTAGGGCAGCACAAAACTCTCACTACAAGTCATCATCCTGGGGGACTTCCTACAGATAAGGTAGTGACTGACGTACTCTATTTATACTTCCTGACCCAAAGCTGTTCTTACCTGTACCAGTGTAAGACACAGATGATGACACAGAAATTAAGCTAGCATAAAGCAGCCAGAGGAAAGATAGCTGTGAGGCCTCTGAAGCTGAGGAAGAAGAATTAGAAGAGTGGAAGGTGCGGAATTGCTCTGTCCCACGTTGCCCACTCCTTGCCTGGGTGTTTAGTTCTCCATGAGCTTTATTTGTGAATTTTATTTTTAATTCACTAGAAATCTGAAGCAGAAAATTTTAATCATCACAGAAAACTATAAAAAAAAAAGAATTTAAAAAATATTAAGTGTGGTGTAAATATCATGGAACCTTGCATTTCATTGCCAGACATTACATTTACTTGTACCAAAAATTCATTTTGCTAATAGAACTGAATGCACCCGCCTTCAGTTCTTACTGAAATTTGCATAACTGCATGCACACAGGAAAAAGAGAAATTACTCTGTTTCTCTTCCTTTCCTCCAGTATATTTGGTTATATGCAATACACTGTGTAACAGGCTTGCCTTAATCAGTTACTCTGCCAGTTAGCACTGTGACCTTTACAAGATTCCCTTGGATTTTTGTGAGAGGCAGATGTCAGTATCATTGGTTAACTATGTTATATGATTCTTCCTTGGAAGACAGCCAACCTGTATAAACTGCTCTTCAGAGAGAATACATCTGTTACATCATTTCACTCATCAAAGCCCGCAGCATATGTCAATAATGGTTAGGTTACCTTAGGTGCTGAAGAGCCTTCAGACTTAGGATTTATTAGAAGGTAAAAAATAAAATCTACCTCTAAGCTATGCATTTTTTTGAAAAAGCGAAAAATTACTTTGAATATAGAAAAAGATATTATGGCATTCATAAGCATTCTTACCTCTAATAAAATTTCCATTCCTGTTTCTAGAAAGCATTTAATTTTGCAAACCGTGTTTAATTGTAGGTGCTGGGGTGTACTTACCATGAATCATCTGACAAAATAAAATTATTTTAAATACAATTAAGGAACAATGATTAAAGAAACAATAAAGTGTCACATTTTTATTATTGTTTTGTTACATGACTATAATATAGATTTTAGCATCTTCAGTAACATAAACTGAATTATCAGAGACTATATTACATCAGGAGTATGATTTTCAGCAATGTGAATGTGACATAGTAGAAAGTTACCATAAAAGAGCTATTTCACTGCTACATGAAAGATGTGGAAATACCAATTACAATCCACTGAGATCTGATTTCTTGAGTTTTCAGGAATTGCCTCTTTTTCTTCAGGAGGAAAACAGTAGCTTTAGTAGGTTTTAATTAAAACTGTTAAAACTAATAGATTTTAATGACTAGTTAATAAAGTGTCTAATAAAGTTATTTCTCAGATGCATCTAAAGAAGAAATCCTACATGTGGAACGACGACCTTCCTAGTAAAATTAAAATTCTAGAGCTCTATGAAGATTGTCAAAATAAAATTCAACACTGAGCATCTTACAGAGTTTACAAATCACATGGCTATAGTGGGTAGCAGGGAGAATGGTGATATAGTTAATGCTCCAGAGCTCAAAGGAAGTCAAACTCTTTTGCATCTCTGTACAGAAGCTCTGTAATGCGAGCCCTTGGGTTCCCCCAAAATCAAGTCTTCACATCTCTACCCACCCAGTGGCACAGTCCGAAGGCACAGTTTGGGTTTTTGAGCAACCAGATGACTTGCCAGCAATCAGTATCCATGCTTCAAGCAAATCGATAGCTGTTATCATGATGCAGGATCAAGGCAATTAGTTTTTCATTTTTCCAATGTAGCGTAAAGTCACAATTGCAGCAATTCTAAAACAGTGTCTCAAAGACAATTCATCACCATAATGATTCAATAGTCTTCAGTGTTTTAAATTCAACTACTTTACCCTTTGTGAATAGCCATTTTACATAATGTGCTTTCACTTTATTTTAACCATTCTAAGTGACCATTTGTCTTCCAAGTGTCCTGTCAGGTACACTGAAGATATTTCTTTGCATGCAGCATTATTAAAAAATCATTATAGAGAGATATAAATGAAATTTCAGGTAAATCACTTCAATGCTGTGACACAAAGTGACACAAGATCTGAAACTCAAAGCTGAAGCTTTGAGACAATCCTGGAGCTAAACCAACATGAAGGGAAAAAGTGCAGTGACTGAAGGAATCTGTGTCAACCTAAAGGTTGGCTACCTGTCTTTTGCTAGTTGGGCAATGTTCCAAAAAGTATTTTTAAGCTTAGGGTTTTTTGTTGTTGTTGTTGTTTGGTTGGTTTTTTTTAACTGCAGAAATTTTCTTTGTTACATTAAAGGCAGGAACTGAAAGGAAAAAAAAATTCGGTGGTGTCAATAAATATGGATCACATGAAAGCTTGGCATGAACCTTTCCATTGACTCAGCTGGATGCAATTTGATGCAGTTCTGTTCTAGGAAAGGAGTCTGAGTGTTCTCTAGAAGGTATTCAGGATTCTTGCTAATGAAGCTCCAACTCACATTTTTTTTAATGCTAAAATATCATGGAGATACTAGTTGGAACAAAAATAAATCTGCAAGGAGATCTCTACCACTAACATATAATGGATATGTTTGTTTTCCTGTTTTTCACTGTACTTCAGGTGAATTTCCAGCACATTCCAGTGAGCCACATAACCAGCAAAATTATTGTAAGTGAGCAAGACCATTTCTGAAGAGAATCAGTACTCTTTAGTGGCTTTGGATTCCTGGCAGTGAGGTATTATTTTGTGGGACACTCATAATAGTTTTGGCTGTCTTGGGAACCTGATAATATGAATTCCTGTTGTTGATGTACCTCCACACAGAGGCACCATATTGGGAGGCACTATGGGAACTGGCAAGGGATAATGCTTGCCAGTAGTGGAGACAAAGACTACTTTCACATGTAGTTCATGGACAAATGATCTTGTCTCATGTAATTAAACAGAACCATGCTGTTCAGAAATTGCATGGAGATCTGCTTCATTCATTGCTTGAGTTGTACCTGATTACATCTCACAGTATGAAGCTCAGCAAAAAGAACCAGTTTCAGCAGAGCTTTCAAACTCCCAGTTCTCTGCAAAAATAAGCTAAATATTAATCCAAATTATATTTTATTTTATTAAATATTTCATATAGAAACATATGTACATATGCTTTCAGTAGTATTTCAATGGGCAGCACTTCTGTCTGCATAGGACAATGTGAACAAAACATACATCTGTAGACAAAACATGAAAAAATTGAAGGAAAATATAATCCAGAGAATCTGTCAAATATCATTAAATCATTTACTGTGATTTGATTTCCAGATAAGGGGGAAATTCAGTGTGATGATATTGAAGAAGAATGTCAAAATTAGACAATTAATAGTACAGCCAGCTCTGCTATAAACACATGGCAGATCATTAAAAAGAGGTATGTCTATTCCTGTGCTTGTGTTTATTCATTTATATTTGTGTCTATGCTTTTCAGAAGCTTTTGTAGTGCTGCATGGAACACTGCTGAGAACGAAGTAATGAAAGATCTTGTCTTCTTTTCAAATAGATCAGTTCTTCAGTGTTGTTAAGTATAGTTAGAAGAATAAATATTACATTGTTTCTGCTTGTAAATGTCTCCAGATAGTAAAAAGTAGGAAAAACAAAATAAAACCAAGCAAAAACCAAAATGACAAGTACTAAAATATTCAGTCCTGAAATGCACAGTTCTGAGCAACGGGTAATCTGGAGAAGGGTTTTTTTGTAGTGAAAGTTGTGGTAATTCTTTATAGTGCAATATCTGACCATTACTGTAGATGAATTTAACTCTTTTAATATACTTGCATTTCAGCTATGCCAGTAATACTAAATCAAGATTGTTGCTACAAAAAATTATTACATTAGAGTCAAAAGCATAAGAAAAAAGTTATTTTTTCCATGTGGAACCCTTTATGCAGATTGAACAATGTTGATAATTATACATACATGATAGCTTTTTACTTTTTCCATTGCCTTCAGTATTCAGTAGGCACTGAATGTGGCCTATCACAACCCAAGTGCAAATTAGGCATATACACTTGAGAACACTTCACATCCAAACTTGCAGCTGAGGGTGATTTTTTTGTTGTTTAGTGGTAAATCTTTGGAAAATAAGGTTTATAATTAAAGTGCTGACACAGCTATGACTGTAGAGGCATAAAGAGTGTGGCTATAAATAGTGCAGTAACTGCAGTGAAAGACTTTGTCGAGTGGTTTGTATAGGACGGCTAGGCTGAGGCAGCTGATATGATGGGATAAATTATGTTGAGGTCTGCTGATCAATTCCTTTTTGATGTTATTGCTAAACCTTTTTCTTCTTCAGCAAGAACTGGTGTTAACTTTGTATTCTATCATGGGGTCATTGCTTGCAATGGCCAATCTCAATTTAACTAAAACACATATCTAAATTTCACTAAAAGAACAAATTATACCTGACAGACGTTGGCCTTGACATTTAAAATTACGCCATAGCTGATTATACACAATGGAATTTAGAGACATACAGAACTTCCAAAGGGGAGTGAATTCACTACAGTATTCACAAAATTCAATTGGAGGTTAAGCGGGGAAAAATAGTGTACTTCATAAACATTAAGTAAAGTTCTCATCAAGAAATGAAAAAGTACATGTTAATAAATTAAAACCAGCATTTAGCACCTGCTCTGATGCTCTGATATCTGACATCAGTTAATATGTTGTACAGGAAGATGTATCAGCATTATTTTTCCTTTTAGAACTATTTTTTCTCCCTCAGTTGTCAAATAATTTCTGTGATCCTCTATCATGGAACATTTTGTGAGAGAAATCTGATAAGTTTCTCTGTTTCCAGCCAAAATTTATTAAGAGTCCAGTGATGTGATGGTGGTCTATGATACCGTATTTCCTCTTACCTAGACAAAGCAGCACTAAATGCACTTCAGGACCAGATTTACCCTGCTTTTCTGCTTTTCTGTCATCCTACTTACCATCTTCCTTTGCCTTAAGAGGACAATAGGTGGGACTTGGTTGGCTGTGTCTACACCAGCAAACTAGGCAAGGTCAATGCACAGGCTTGAGCACCAGTGTAGGATCATCTGTACTATTTAATTGTTAAAACTTATCTTGATGTCATTGTGGCCTGAGTATAGTTTGAAACAGAGTGCAGGCCAGTGGCTGATCCCCACAGACAATATATAAAAAACCATTCTGTCTCATAGGGAAGGGAATTAAACCATGAAGCTCTGTCATGTAACTAAGCAAGAGTCTGCAAGAGCAGACCCTGCCTATTTTAGTTAAAGGAGACCCAGTTGGATCTAGGGGAAAAAACATCAGGATTCAAACATAGGTACAGAAATTGATTAAATACCTGGTTTTAGGGCAGTTCATTACACTAATTTCATAATTTGTTAAGCTGTTCATAGAATCATAGAATGTCCTCAGTTGGAAGGGACCCATAAGGATCATCAAGTCCAACTCCTGTCCCTGCATATGACAACCCCACAGTTCACACCATGTGTCTGAGGGCGTTGTCCAGTCTCTTGAACACCGTCAGGCTTGAGGCTGTGACGCCACCCTGGGGAGCCTGTTCCAGTGCTCCACAACCCTCTGGTGAAGAACCTTTTCCTAATGTCCAACCTAAACCTCCCCTGGCACATCTTCCTGCCATTCCCTCAGGTTCTGTCATTGGTCACTAAAGAGAAGAGTTTGATGCCTACCCTTCCTCCTCCCCTTGTGAGGAAGCTGTAGACCACGATGAGGTCTCCTCTCAGTCTCCTCTTCTCCAAGCTGAACTAACCAAGTGACTTTAGCTGCTCCTCATACAGCTTAGTCTCCAAACCCTTCACCAACTTCGTAGCCCTCTTCTGGACACTCTCTAGCAGCTTAATATCCTTTTTATCCTGTGGCATCCAGAACTGCACACAGTGCTCCAGGTGAGGCCACACCAGTGCAGAGCAGAGCAGGACAATCACCTCCTTTGAGCAGCTGGCAATGCTGTGCTTGATGTGCCCCAGGACACAGTTGGCCCTCTTGGCTGCACATACATAGATGATCCCATCTACATGGGAAGATGTAAAAAACTTCACATTCAGTTCTACATGCTCCTAAATAAGATTCCCACAGATTCCCTTACAAACAATAGTCTGAGTAACTTAACATCTGGGTTACTTGATGGACACTATAAAAATTGGAATAAAATTAAGTCTGCTGCATTGGACCGAAGTGAATTCAGTTGTGTTGATCTCTATAATGACCTGAGATTCATTTACACTGAGGATACTATTCTGACCACTGATTGCATGTGCATGACATGAATTACCTCCGCGTAGTGATTAATCTCTTACTAGTTAGAGAAACTGATATTTTAGTGCAGAGCACCCACTTAATTATGTATTGAAAAGAGAGAGAAGGAATAACATGATTTTTCAAGGCAGTGAATTTGATTGTTGTAAAAAAAAAAAAAGTCAGATAAATTATGGCACTTGGACTTTAACCCAAAAGAGTTTTAAATGCAGCATTGATTGTACTTGTGGTTTCAAGTAATGGTTGCTATGGGTGACCCAGAAATGATGGCATTGTAATTTAAAACTAAAACAGCTGGCAAAATATTTCCTCTCAAGCCTGTTGTCTCTGAAGTAAATGAAAAGGTTGGAAGACTTTCTATTTACTTCTGAGACAACATGAACTGCTTGAACTAGGGAACATATTAATGTTTTCACCACATTCTATTAGATGTCAGGAACTCCATTCCAGGATATCACGGTGGAGGTGATGAAAAAAGACGGATGATAGAATGAAATGCTTGGGCCTAACACAAAATAATCAACCATCTTTATATTTCCACTTTACATTATATCAGGAGTCTGGATTGCATTCTATAGGTGGTGGTATTTCACCTAAAAATAACAGCTTCTGAAAAGTACATGGCTGTCCACACACAGTTTAAAATGCTAAGGATTTGTGTGTAGAACTGTAAGCCAGTCAGAACAAACTGCCATTTTATCTGTTGAAATAAACGATAGTAAGCTTGGCCAGATACATACAATTTAGGAGTAACATTCACCAAAAGCTACAGATTTAGAGAGTGGGGGAAGGGTTTTTTTAAAAATGTTCCATGCTTTGGCAGGAATTCCTGTAAGACGCCATGTAGTCACAGCAGCAGTGTCATGAATAAGGAAATGTTCAACAAACAGCGGTGTCCTGTGTGGTCATCCCTGACACTGGACACAGTTTTCGAAGAACTGCTAGGAAGAATTATATTTGCATCACATACCTTAATTAAGCATGTATGAATCTTAATGCTTTCTTCGTATGATGCTTAAAATTACAAACATCCTTTGTAGACTTTGCTTAATGATTCATACATTATTATTGTGTCTTTACTTAATAAATTAATTTTGGTAAGCCTGTTGCACTTTTGCTAGTATTTAAATTGTAACAACAAATACAGTGTTAAAGGAAAACAGCTTCCCAATGCAGTCAATTGAAAAGAAAAAAACTAAAGGCATGATGGAAAACATTCTCAGAAACAGAAATCAGTGGACACCTGGTTTGTTTGGGTTTTTTTAAAGAGGATTTTTGCCTTTTAATTTTTTATTAAAACAAAGAAAAAATGACTGGAATGCACAGGCTCCTTCACAATGCGTCTTCATTAAGACCTTGATTTTGCCAAGTCCCTGACAAAGGATGTTTAAGGTGTTAGTGGATTTTGAAAACATGCTGTCGTGGTTTAACCCCAGCCAGCAAAACACCATCACTCTGAACGTCCTCCCCTTCCTTCTTCTTCCCTCAGCTTTATGTATTGATCATGATGTCATCTGTTATTGAATATCCCTTTGGTCAGCTGGGATCAGCTGTCCCAGTTGTGTCCCCTTCCAAATTCTTGTGCACCTCCAGCCTGCTCGTTGGTGGTGCGGCGTGAGAAGCCAAAAGGGCTTTGACTGTGCAAGTACCGCTCAGCAGTAACTAAAACATGCCTGTGTTATCAACACTGTTTCCAGCATAAATCCAAAACACGGCACTATACCAGCTACTATGGAGAAAATTAACTCTATCCCAGCCAAAATGAGCACACATGCAAAGACACATGAAATAGCCTGAACTAAGCCAACTAAAGTTTTAAATAAGGAAGAACCTGAAGTTATTGGAACTGTGAAACTTACCAATCAAACAGCATGGAGATCCTTTACCAGAAATTATTTTAACATTAGCCACAATCAGGGATAAAATAGCAGAAAGTGCTTTTCTTCACAGCTATTACTTCCAAGATACACTGCTGTGTGATCCTTCTTCCAAAATTTAGTAAGAAACATGGCGATAAATAGCATCCATTGCTAATGCTTTTAAGATAACCAGGATTAGAAGGTGGTGTTTCTTGTTAAAAATTTTGTAGCATGCTATATAAGATCAGAACATGTGGAATGAAAAAAAGAATAAAGAAAAAAAAGTAAAGGAACCACTCTCTTTGGGAGATGCTTTCTAAGCCACAAATACCAATGTTTCTTACCTTTGATTCTTTGTAGTCTCACAGCTATAAAACAGGGGCCAAAGCTAATTCTCTGTCTCTGTTATTTCCTCTATTATTGAATTGCTATGCATTTGTTGATTTTATGTGCCCAGTGTGGTAAACAAAGGATTTAGTACCTCCTTATCCTCTTATAGATATTACATGTATTAGCTGTATTCTTAACTAAAAATTTGTGGAAATAGCTAAATATGAAAGTGAGATATATAAATTTTACTGCTCTTTATATGACCCCATGGTGCATTTAACCAACTTCATAACAGATTACTTTAGCTATAGGAAATTATTTTCAACAACAGCAGGATCTCTTGGGAAGCTGTGCCTGATTTTCCAGGTATGACATGATTTAACTTACCACAATGCAAGTTGAGATGACATTTTTCTGTAGTAGTTTCTTACTTTGAACAGTTGCTTTGGAGGAAGCTGAAGGAGGAAAATGAAAATAGCAAGTAAGAGAATCACATATGTACTTCTGTAGGAAGCTCACATACCTGATGTTTTATTTTACATGGAATTCAGTGTATTTCCATAGTTAAGACTTGATTTCTCAGGAGCTTATCTGGTCATGTTGCTTGTTTTCTGTGTGATGTTGCAATTTTCTCTTTAAGGCTTCATAAAAGTTTCAGAAGCAAGAAAAGGGACTCCAAGCTATATAGACACTGGAATACAGGCACTGGATTTTTGTTTCTGTATAAATGCTAACAGCAATGATTGACAGCAAAATGAAAACCAGAGAGCACAAAATGCAGATTCGGATCCTTCTTCATAATTTTAGAAGTTTCCAGTGGGTACCTAAGTGAAAACCAAAACATATATGGACATATTCTAAAATGCTGAATGACACTTTTAGGAACATTTTGATAGTATAGATGTGAGCTCCACTGTGCTGTCTGGGGCTTTTTTTGTGAAAGGTTGAAACCATACCATAGGAACTTTTTCTGAGAAAAAGGTGCCTGTTTTAATATTGTTATGAACCTACAGAGACCTTAAAAAACCCCATATGCTACCACAAAGGAGATGACATTTCACAATACAGATTTTCATGGAGATGAATAATACGAGCCAAGCAACATAAAGTAGTTTCAAATAGCTCAGAAAGTGAATCAGAAATTCAAACCATGCTGAATAGCACCCTTCTGGGCTAACTTCATTTCTAAGCCAAAAGTTCATCTCTGCTTTAATGGTCAGAATTGAGCCTAATGCTCTGGAAATAAAAAAAAAAAAAAAAAGGCAGTAGACCCATTCTTCTAACTGCATTGCCAGATGGGATTTGAGGGTTTTTTAAAGATCTAGAAAACTTGATGCCTCCTGTGGTTTACAAAACCAGAAACTCCATTCCAGTCCCTTAAACATCGAGATAAATTAAATCTAATCCTGTTTATAACAAATCTCTGCAGCTAAAAGGAATTATTTCATACATGAGAAGCCATGGCCAATCTTTTTCTTTTATTTTTGACATCATATGTTCCTAAAGTGGAGCAGGGATCCAAACTTCCTCTTCCATTTTCTTCTGTATACTTTTCTTCAATGTCATCAGGGACTCAAGTGTTAAATGCCCAGCTCTGCCTCAAGTCACTTCTTTCAACAGGACCCATGCTTCTGAATAACTTCCCCATCTTTTTCAGGTCCATTTTTAAAACTCACACTAATACTATCCTATTTGGTCTTCATAGAATCATAGAATGGTTTGGGTTGGAAGAGATCTTTAAAGGTCATCTACTCCAGCCCCCAATGCAATAAGTAGGGACATCTTCAAATAGATCAGATTACTCAGAACCACATCTAGCCTGGCCTTGAATGTTTCCAGGGATAGAGCATCTACTGTCTCTGTGGGCAACCTGTTCCAGTTTTTCACTGCCCTCATTGTTAAAAAAATTTTCTTCCTTAAGTCTTGTCTGAATCTACCCGTTGTGCTATCACTATATGCCCTTGTAAAAGGTGCCTCTCCAGCTTTCTTGTAGGCCCACCTTAGGTACTGGAAGGATGCTATAAGGTCTCCCAGGAGCCTTCTCTTCTCCAGGCTGAACAATCCCAGCTCTCTCAGCCTTTCCTCATGGGAGACATGTTCTATCACTTTAATCATGTCCATGTCTTTCCTGTGCTGAGGACTCCACAGCTGGATTCAGTGCATCAGGTGGCATCCCACCAGAGTGGAGTACAGGGAGAGAATCGTCTTCCTCAACCTGCTGGCCACATTTCTTTTGATGCAGCCCAGGATACTGTTGGCTTTCTGGGCTGCGAGCACACATTGCTGGCTCGTGTCCAGCTTTTCATTCACCAGTATCCCAAAGTCATTCTTGGCAGGGCTGCTCTCAATCCCTTCATCCCCCAGCCTGTATTGATACTGGGAGTTGCCCTGACCCAGGTGCAGCAGCTTGCACTTGGCCTTGTTGAACCTCATGAGGTTCACATCAGCCCATTTCTCCAGCTTGTCCAGGTCCCTCTGAATGGCATAATGAATGACTTGATGGTGTAGAAATGTAGACAATTCATTTAGAATCTAAGAAATCTTGACATCATCATTTATGAAAACTTCAGTCTGTTGTTTCCTTTTGAAAATCTTTTAAGTTCTCAGTGTTGCCAAAATATTTTGTTCACACCACATTTATGCATGCAAGCTCCCTTCATATTTCTACTAGTTTACTAGACCTCAGCAGTCAAAGAGGGGCTCCTTATTGTCCAGTATGATTATGGGAAGGATCAAGCACTGTCAGTGCAGCAGTGTGCTTTTCTTCACCAACATCATCGAGCTATCTTTCTTCTGCCCACATGGCTTCCAAAATCCTTCAGATCTCCATAGATGCCACATGCCTTACATGTTCATCTGGCCTTGCTCCTTCACAGTTCTGCACCCTCACAGGCCACCTCCTGAAGAGGAAGACCACAGGTATTGAGAAACATCTGAGCCTATTTGTATGGGGAAAAAGCCTGTACAATGAAACTCCTGATATTTCATCTTCTGCCTTTTGGTTTTCATTTTGGCAAAAGTAGAGTGACTATGTTTTCCTTATGTGTCCTGTGCAGTGCAATAATAAGCCACAGGTAGAAAAAACCCCATTTTGTTAGGCTCAGATGCACAAGCAGGCAAATATAGGAGCATGTTGATTTCCTCAGAATAATAAAAATCACTAAAATGTTGGAAAATAAGACTTTGATTAGGGAAGCTAGCTAAATGAGTCAAGGAGTTTCATTTCTAATCTAACTAGTCTGAGTGGAGGCTGGAAAGCCCTAGACATAATTTTATTATGTCCCTAAGGATTACTATTGGGATTCCACATAGGACTTGTATTAGTTAAAGATTATAGTGGGACAATGCACCAACACTTGATAAATTGCATTATTGTCTCTGCAGCAGAAGAGATTTCTTTCTAGACAAAGAAACGCTAGAACTAATTTGAAGAATATGAAGTCAATTAAGAGAAATGTGTTCTATCATTCACTGCCACATAAGGTGTCTCATCCACTAGGTTCAGCTTTTACAACAAAATTCTTAGGCTCGAAAAATTGACTTTTAAAGCCCAGAAAAAAATCATGTCTGAAAAGAGAAAGGAGGTGGTATGTTATGTAGGTTCACTTAGCATAAGGTTATATCAGATATGCCACCTCATTCTTCTGCCTATATTTTAAGGTGCACCTTACCATGTCATTTTTATTTCATTAAGTGCAAGGTTCTCTTTTGTTCTTTAAATTGAGAGACAGGTCAGTTAATCTTCTTTTCAGTGCACTGGGGGAGAGGTGAAGTATACTCTTTTCCACATATCTTGATACCACATTACTGCCAGTCTGTCCTATTCCTTTGGGAAACCCTACTGTTCAGGAGATCAACCCCCTGAATGCAACCTAGTGTCAAATATTAACGCTGAATTAAAACTGCAGGTAAAAATGGTGACAGTCACTGGGCTTGACAGGAAATTTATTTTGCTGTAGCTGAAAAGTAATTAACCTCCACTGTGAGAAATTCTGTTACTAGTAGCTATTCTGCCATGCAAAGTACACTACATGGAAATGTTACAGGCCATGAAGCAGAAAAGGCAGATTTGTCTGCATTTTAAACTAAAGCTGCCCCCACCCCCACTTTTATTTCTTATTCTCTCTCTCCCCTCACTCAGTCTTCATTGAAGCCAGAAATTGAGATGCACACGTGGTAGAAAGAAAATGGTATAAGGCATAAGGGTTTTTCATAAGGTATTTACAAGAGTTAATTTCTGTGTGTATGTGATAGCAGGACTGTGCTCCTTTTAACAAACCCAAGCTCTTTGTGGAAAGAATTTAGCGATGATCTAGACTGTCTTTCAAATCAGAATAACTTTGTTGCAGACAAGTATGGGAAAATGTCAACATATCAGCTGACAGGCCTCCTCTCATCTTGGTCTCCCTTACACTCCGCTGCTGATGGTAAAAAGTACAATCATCCTCTTTTGAAAAGGGACAAAAAACCCTCTGACACTCAGAACTAGGACTGTATTCTGAGGGGGAATGTTAAGCTTTTTCAAGTCTGTTGGATGATTGTACCTTACAAAATATGATTGCAAAGCAAAAGGAGCATGCCGGCTTCTATGTGAACTTTTTCCTGCCTGAGAAAACTGGCATTTTTAGAGAGAGGAAAACTGTTATTAAACTCTTCCCTTTGAGATCAGTGGCTGTCAAAAGTCATTAAGTATGAGAGAAAACCCACCAGTCTCTGTGTGTGATAGAGGGAAAGTTGAGATTTAAAAAAAAAAAAAAAAAAAAGCTTTTCTCTGTCAGAAAGGGAATAGTCCCATTTCTCTTCATGCCATGATTATACCATGAACTGGTTTTGGTGAGTTACTGGATTTTGGAAGCCAGAAAAGGCAAATCTACTGAAAATTACAGAGGAAGAAAATTTTGAGTATTACAGACTAATGGTTTTCTCCAATTGCTTTGCAGACACATTTATGATTGGCAGCTGTGCCTTGACAGCATGCTGTCCTCCTCCCTCTCAGGAAGAGGTTGTGGCTACAACATTGCAGCTATAAAATGACTTCAGCTTAATGATGGACTGCAGGGAAAAAAAAATACATCTTTAGATCTACATTTTAAAGTGACAGTGCACTCTGGGATTCTAGATTACTGTTATTAATGAAAAAGTGTTTAATACCTTTCTGGTAGGGGTTTCTGAATCATGCTCCATTTAAAAGAGATTTCACTTCTTTGCTAAAAAAAATATGTTTCTGGGAACAAATAATTGAAGTTTACAATGTACCACCAAGGAACCTATTCAAAGATCTTTTATTCTCTTTTTACAATCTCTCTGTGATCAAAAATCAGAAAATGTATGTGCTAAAAATGTGTAATGGACCATAATTGGTCTTTCTAACTATTGCCGTATTAACAATGACTCCCAAACCACCTCCAACCAAAACCTGAAGTCAACAGTTTACCTTAGAGATTTATAAACAAAACAAAGCAAGAAAAAGTTGAGGGAATTGGTCTAAGACAATACGTTATAAAAACATGAACACTAGGAGTCTGGCATTTAATGTGATACAATTTTGAAAGCTACAGAAATAAATACAGCAAGGAGGTTACTACCATGGAAAAATACATTCCACAGCGTGGCTATGTATATACACAAATATATATAATATGCAAGTATATATTTGCATGAATACATTTTGTGGAAGGAACATCACTTAAATCTTTGAACTTAAATATTGGAGCTTTTATCAGAATTGTTTTCACATTCAGTCTTTGTGCTGATTCAGACTTACAAGTTTTCCTTTTGGAAGGCTACTGATGCAGAAATCTATCCAGGATGGATTATTGCTCAAACTATTTTCATTACATGTTTTGAGGCTAGACAGGCTACTTTGTGTAGATAAAACTAGTGCATATCATCTCCTATGACATTTTACAAAGGAGGCAGAGCTTTGCTAAGATTCTGAAAACCCAGTGGGCTGCCTGTGTGTTACCAAAGGGTGTTTCCTGTGGCTCCTTTCTACTACTTTTGCCATAAAGACAGTGAGCTGGGGCTTTGGGTAAGATTAAAAGACGGCAAGGTTCACCCCTACCCTCAGATGTACAGAAAACACATCAGCTGACATTCTGATGCATTGTATGTGATGGGATAGATCTTCAATTTTCTCCATCGGTAGCAGCAAGCCAGACCAAATGCAGCTCCCTTACTCATTTGCTTTTTGTCATCTAGACTTTGGTCCCGAATCTCTGGGTCATGCCTTTAATACCTAAAATTTCCTGCTGGTCACCCATCCAGTCTCCAAAAAGCCATGCTTAGCTCCTATGGATAGTCCCAACTGAGTACCAGCAGTTTCATACAACTAGGATAAGGACGGTTTTAATGGTATCAGGAATCTGTGGCAAAAGCATGGAGATTGTCTCTTTTTCAGCAGTCAGTCATTACATGTTTTATTATTGTTTAATCAAAATGTCAGCAGCAGTGTCAATATGGCAGTAGCTCAGACCTCATCCACACTGAAATATTTGCTTTTTTCATTATTTGTTTCTTGTAGCTACAAGCCTTCCACAATGGCATCTTTTATCTCACTTTCAGATGATTCTGTTTTCTTCCAGTAAAATATCTTTATAGATGCCTTCTGAGTACTGTTCCATAATTTAACAGACATAAATCTAGATCACAGTCTAGATTAGTCCCATAGTTCCATGCTTTGACATCAACTAACCTTTTGGAGAGGAGGTAAGGGAGCTAACAGGGATATGCTTGAACCGTGTCATTGCAAAAGGCTCAAACTCTTGGCCACTACCTGTATTTCATTGTCAAACATCACTGTAACAGATTTGGAAAAAAAAAAAAACACCACCAAAATCTGAAATAAAAATAAATTCATTTGATAAGTACAGTCATGCATTTAAGCTATCTCAGGAAATAAGGATAACAATTTAGGCCTTTTTTTCCCCTAGCTACTGCAAACAAGTCTTTGCCTGCTTACCTCTGGAAATAAGATGTTTGGAGTAACCTGTTTTATCTCCCTAACAACTCACTATTACAGTTTGACTGAAATATACTTCATTTGGTATCTGAATCCTAATTACTCAGCACTGCAATCGGACTGGTGCCAGCAGCTCTTGCACTAGTCTCTTGAAGGTTAAGCTCTCCACTGCTGGCAAAACTTTCACAATTTTATATGGCACCGTCTGAAATTTAGGAAGGGAAATCTGGTACCCATTTTTCTTAATTTCATTTTCACTTGGAAAAATCTTCTTTACTTGTGTTTAGGTTTTTTGTTCATTTTTAAGAAGCAGTAATATCCCTTTCCATTTTTCATTACTTTAGGTTAAATATGTGTGCATTTGTGTACTTCTGTGTATTTCTGTAGAATTATATTAGCATGAATGTATGTAGGTGTGCATGCTGGGGATATACAGAAAAATTTGGAGTCCTGAAAGTATTGAGGTGCTTAAAATTAGCAGATAGTATCACTGCAGAAGTAAGCAACCTTCCTGAAAGGCTACCAGTGAGAGTGGAATAAATAAAATGTTACTACTTATAGCTAAATAGGGATACTGTCAGGAAAGTAAGCCAATCAATTTTTTTCTAGTTCTCTTCCAATAAAAGCATTGATTAAAACTGCTTTTGATCGTAGTTTTTTCTTTACATTTCTATTCTGAACACTGGGATGAGACATCACACATCCTCACATACAAGAGAGAAAAATAACGGATCCTATAAATGAAAGCTTTGTCAGTTTACAACCAGAAAATGGTATTGTAAGAGCTCTTAACACTTGACTGTTATTCTGTAAACAAATCATGGCCCCATTGCTAATAGAAAGAGGTTTATTTGTAGAAGGAAAAAAGAATCATAAGTCTTGCAAACTAAGAAAAAAACAAATACAGGGTAAAGTAGCTTCTCAGATTCTGAATTATCTGCATCAGGTTACATTAATTAAAATATGCCGGTTTTTATGTGAGAAGCACTATATTCAGAGATGCCAAATACCATAAGCATCAATTTGATTTTTTACATATGCACAGGAACCAAGAAGAAAATATCTTAGGGAATTTTTAAGGCTGTTATATAGAAAGAGACACCATGCAGTTGACCTACATGATTAGCACACTTGTACCAGAGAGCATGCAATTTCAGCTGAGGTCTCACATTAGACTGTGTTAACACTGAACTGCTTCCTCAGGGGAAGGAGGCATAAAAAAATCTCAAGAAAGCAGCAATGGACATGTTGGATGGTCTTGGATTTTCCTGGAGTGAACTGCACTACTTTTCAACCTATAAATGGATCTGAAAAGGGAAAAAAAATCAAATAAAATCAAAACCTTTGGAAGAAGTGACTGTAACTGCTCAGAAATCTAATTCTGCATTGTAGTCATAGAGAAGTAAGATGGTAATTGCAGTAAAACTGATCATCCTGGAGAAAGGTAACGCTGAATTAGCAGATAAATTCAGAGGAGAGTAATATGTATACAATTTTTAAAGAGAAGAAAACATAGCAATAAAAAATGGTGAGTGTGGTGTACTATGACCAGGAAGAGAAGCAGGACAAACCTAGTGGATTGGATCTGGTTGAAATTCTGTAACAGCTTCTCATTCACTTTTCTGCTTTGATAATCCTTAATGGAGGAAATGCTGACTTGCTCACACATATCTGTGTGTTAGTAAAAACCTTCCAAACAGAAAAGATGATCAAGATTCACCTGTGTTTAGAGTCTCCCTTCTTATTTCCCTTCTTCACAGTGTCACCTCTTTGTCTTTTCATGGTGTCTTTCTGAATAAGCTGGAGATTAATTTTGTTATAAGATTTGGCTTGCAAACCAATTCCTTATCTTCACTTGTTCTAAAAATAAACAGGGAAAAAATAGGTAGGTTTAAATTACTGGTTTTTGCTCTGCTGAAACTGAAAATGTTTCACAGAAAAAGCTTGACAGAAACACCTGGTCTTCTTGTCAGTGTAGGTTTCTTTTTTATGCTTTTCAGTGTAGCTCATTCCAAAGAAGATAAAATAGTGATGTCTTTTTAAGCTGGTACTGTGGTAATTGGAAGAGAATGTAACCACTATCAGGAGGGAAGAAGTACAGAGAGAGCAGAAGGGAGTTACCTCTGTAACAGGAGTCAGGATCTAGCTTCTTGATATTAGGATCATCCTGAAAAGGAGCTAGGTGACTGAAGTGCAAAGCATAAGCAGGTTATTAATGAAAGATTTCTCTTAACAATATTTTCATGCGTCACCTTGAGCACTACATTTATTTGTAATATGAGGTTAATGCATTTGATAATAGAAGAACACAGATATTTCAGTAAATGGATATCTCCGTGTAAAGGAAAATGGAATCTGAAGCAACAGTGACAAGAGAGACACCAGAACTGATCAATACTGTATAGTCTGAGTGTATAAACATACCGAGGATATGTCTACACTGCCAACTGCCACAGAGTATGGAGAAATCACTTATTTAAAGCTCTGCCATGCTGAGGCCTGAAGTGTCATTATATGTTGAGAGGTTTTTTGAAATACTAATTCTATATCTGCACTCTCATAGATAATATTTGTAGCACTTGTCTTCAGTATAGAAACTCTACTCTTACTATTTAGAAGAAAAAATATGCATATAGTTTTTGTTGTGAACATTTTTGTTTCATTTATATTCCTTTATCTTTAAATATTCATTAATTTTTATTTCTGTCTCTTATTGTAGTGTTACAGTTGCCCTTCTGTTCCCACAGTTACACATCTCAGCTGTCAACTTTAGAGAGTGTTTGATAAGATATCAGGATATCAGGAGTTAGCAGTGGTGTTCCTGATGGACATTTCTAACACATTGCAGTCCACAGTGAAAGGACTTAAACTCTGCTCCCTGACTGGAGTCTGGGAACTGGAAAACTTTCTTGCTCTAACTCCATCAAAGTATATAGGTTTTGGGTGGCAATTTGTCTTCTCTACTTCAGTAGATTATCATTTCAGAAAAAAGAAAACAAAAGAGGAGTGTACCAAATAGGTCACTTTAAATTTGTTCCTATTAAAGTAAGCGGACTGTGGTTCTGCTCATTGTTTAAGGGGTTCTAAAATCCCAAATTTACCTATGTGGATAAATACTCTGACAAGGGCTGACCACAGCAATTTGTAATTCACTTTTGATATGATTTGGTGACTTATATCTGATCATCAGGATGTTCTATGGAGCCTTTAGCAAATAAGTCCTTCATGTGCGTCCTGAGGTTGCTGACTGCAGGGTTTTGTTTTGATGTGCACATCTCTGGGCAGCACCAGTCTCCCCTAGCCCAGACTATTTATTCTGGAATCATGATGCTTCCATCATTTTTATTAGTATAGTTGGTTGTTGGACCATGTCATGAACCAGAATGAAGAATTGTTCTTTAATATACTGGAATCTTAGATGACTTCACATTGTCATATGTCCATTTATAGCACAGAATAACTCCTCAAAGCCTACCAGGAGTCATCTATTATACAGATGTAAATGGAAGGGCAACTGTAATAATGAATACAAGTAACAAAACAAATATAAATGCAAAGATGCTAGAAAATTAGTAAATCTGGACCGTCCGCCTAAAAGCATTTTTCGGTTGTTGTTGCTGTTAAGTAATTGCTAAAACACAATCACAATGTTCCCTATAATATTGAACTACAATTTGCAGAGATCTCTTGTTTCCATAAAGGGAACTGAGGGTAATTATCAGTGAAGAGCAGGGGGAAATGTTAATTAAACCAAAATCTGGAGGAGCAGAAGTGTGTGTTTACACAATTTGATCCTTATAGGACTGTTTTCCAGAGACAGAAGGAGTTTGTTTGTACTAATTAAAACAGCCTGTTTCTGATTCCAGACATTCAGCTTTGGTGGTCTAGTTAATTCAAAATTCATGGAGTTAGAATTCTGCATAGGTGGAGATGCTGTTGTCCTTTACACTTAAGTCTGTTTGTCAACATTCACATAAAGACATTCTAATTGTATGATAATACTACATTTTAAAATAAATATATATTAATGAGAATATATTAGATCAACATTCATACTAGCCAAAATGTAAAAACTGAAGGCACTAAGGGCCTTGAACTGTGCTGATAACCAACACACAGAAATACTTCAACTTTAGTTTGTCCTCTAATACATGATTTTTTTTAGCATAAATATTAACTTGGTAAGAGTTACTTTATGAAAAAATCTTGGAAAGTATATTGCTGTGCTATGGTTTGGATTTTTTGAAGGCAGAAAAAAAGTTCTAAAAAAAGGAATAAAGAAACTACCTTTGGATATCTACCCTCTTGCCTCCATTTCCTCTGTCACTGCCTGATGTGCACAGTGTCTCAGTTCATGTACTCATACTTAATAAATGGATAAATGCTCTCTTTCTCCTCACCCCTACTTTTTTTAAAAAAAATATAATACACTTTTTTTTTTTTCCTAGAAAATGAGCTTGAACTGAAAGGCAGTGTATGAATCACAGATGATATATAATTTCTGCATATCTCGGCTATTAGAAGTACAGTACATAAAGCTTATGGCAAAAGCAACATATATGAAAAATAATAAAGTAGTATAGCTATTGCTCCTGTTGTTGGTATGTGAAAGAAAGGATAGAAGAACAGGCTTTTTCTTTTACAGAAAGTTTTTGTTTGGTGATTAAATTCTTACAGACTAATTCTAGTCATGCTTTTAACTAAATTAGCAAGCAAGATTGGTAATTAGTTAGCTAACCGGCATTAACATACTTAATGACAGTTATGAATAAAGAAATACTAACTAAAGTATTTGGATTTTCCTGAACTGAAGTAAATAGAAGGTTACCAAAAAGGGACATAGTCATCTAAAGTCACTCAAGGACACAGGAGCTATTTGACTAAGGCAGTTGTTGTTTGGTAATCATATGACAGTAGTTATCCAGATCTTACATATGCAGTGTTAAATAAAACTCTGCCTAAACAGATGGGCTGTTGTCTGATCTATCTTGAAAAGCATCAATACTCCTAATTAAGGGCAGTGGTATTAACAGAAGGAAGGTATGCTCTTTTAGTTGGCAGGGTGCACATTTTCAAATAGAGAAGGAGTAATATTACCTAGGATAATTAGATAGAGGGCACTGTGAGCTTGGTAACTTCACCTGACTGAAGAGCCAGTGGAAGACTTTGTTTCCAAAATAGATCCTGAGGTGGTTTAATATTGTGTGTAATGACTGGAATTTTCCTTCCTTTGTAAATGCTATAGTAAAAACAAATAGGACAAACTGCTGCTGAAGATTGTCTCTTTTGAATCTTATTGAAGTAAAGGTAACTGAATGAAAACTGAAAGCCCTACAGTAATATTTAATACTATTATTCTTCTAATTAGTTTGGCTTTGGATTAAGATAGCACTTTTCCAGAATGTTGATGCTGGAGTGTTCCTAATTTTAATGACAAAACCTGTAGACTTTAGAGCAATATTATTTTTCCTTCAAACATAATGGAATATCACTTGGTCAAACTACCATAGTATCATTTAATTAGTGTGGATGAATGAGGTAGAAGAAAGGAAGAATTGTAGGGATTATGGTCTTTCACATGATCTGTTGAAATATCTCTGGATCTTAATAATATAAATTTTTATTAATAAATATCAGTGATTCAGCCAAAAACTATTTCCAGAATTAGGTGTTCTTGTACACAGCATCATCAAAGTATAGATAAGACCGACACCATCATAGCCACCTTTTCTCTTGCAACAACTTCTTTTCCATTAGGATTCTTTTCTCTTTGTTAGGTTTCACACTTCATTTGAAAAAATACCTCTCAGTCAGCTGCCTATGGCAATACATATGTACATTAACTTACAGAACAGGGGAAAAAAGCAAGCAAAAACAGTAGTGAAGGTTTTTCTTGCAAATAGCTTGCAATACAGTGAAATTAAGTACATACCTAGAATCAGTGATGGCCTTATATTCTAATACAGCTAAGTGCCATACTGAACAGGCAGCTGTACTAAACCCACTTAGACCCTGAACTGAAAACCCTGTGATTTTGTTATTTGCATGCTGAAAATGCTGAGTCATATTTCCTTCCTTCTGTTTTTGGGTGGTGTTTGACACCAGCTGTTTGAAGCTTGACATATCTCTTGCTAGCTGTATAAATATATATATCTATATATGGACAAACATGATTTTTTATATATTAGTTGGTGTTGTTTGACAGTTAGTGATCTCTGCTTTTTTTTTTTTTTTTTTTTTTTTTTTTTTAAGAGATTGTATCTTCCCTCTTAAGCACTGTTTCTGTCTACTTCCATTACTGGTTGCTCTACACATTGATACACTAATCAGATACATAGATATTCTGCTGAAATTAAAAAGACAACATGCACATCTCTAATGATAGAAATGGAACTATCTAGCTCAGTTACCATGACAGGTAGACATCTTCCCTTTAAAATTTTGATGGAAAATAAATTATGTTTTAGACTGTAACTGCTGCTATAATGTTCTATCACACTCCAGTTAACTTCAAGATGAATTATAAAATATTATTAGTCCTCCTCTGTGTTCCTGTTAGGTTTTAGCCCATACGAAATTCTCTGACCTGTACAATTTTTCTTATCCCCTTTTAAAAGGAAGGCATCCCATGTTAAGGGGTCTCCCTTTTTGGTAAGATTTTGACCAATTTCTGCATTTTGGGGGAAAACATTCTCTACCGCATAATAATCATCATCATCATCAATGTCATCACTTGTTAAGCCTCTCCATGGATGACTATTTCAAAAAATACACCAGAAAAAATAAATTATTAAAAATATAGAAAAGTACAATAACCCATCAAGATATACTGTTCAAAGGTCTTCTGTGCTGAAACCCTTATAAAATCAGATATAAAATGGGGTAATTCTATGTTCCTTATACTACCTAGTGGGCAGTAACATTTGGAGACTGTGATTTGTAAGAGATGCAAAGAAACTCCCAGACTTTAAAGAACATTCATGATCTTAAGGGTGCCAAGCAGGCAAAATATCTAACATGTTCTCTCTTTGACCTATAGTATATAAGGAATGAAACAGACCAAAATTTGTTCATATTACTTAAAGTGAAGTAAGGGATTTAATCAAACACATCTGAATCTGACCATATTTTGACCAAACTTATTGGAAACCAGACCCAAGATTAATTGACACTTAGAAAATCAGTGAATTCAGAATTTCATATGCTTTTGGGAAATACATGAGATTTAGTGCTTCTAAGTTGAATGAGAAAGTATGTATTAACTCTTCCTTTTTCAAATGTTTTCCTCCAAAAATAGCAGTGGTTAGCTGTGGTTACTATGGTGTTACATTGCCATTTAACTTAGAAAGTTAAATAGATCCACTTGTAGGATCTATATATGGGTGATAGCTCAACAAAAGACTCTCATCATAGTACAGAATAACTGAATGTTTTTTATCAAAATGAGCTCAGGTATTTTTCATACGGATGTGTCTTTTCATTTTATATTCATCATTCTCTCATGCTTTTGAAACATATTTGCTTGGAAATAGAAGCCAGTCATAGAAACACTCAGCCAAAAAGACACACATTTTAGAAAATTAGGAATAACTAAAATGTTGCCGTTGCTTTTGTTGATTCTTGTTGCAGTAGGCATGATAAATCTTTATATTTTTATACATCTTCAATTATATCTTGAAGCCTCTTTTCGCCATAATTATTTAGGGGTTTTTATGTCTTAATTATTATGTTTAGTTATTTATATCTTTCAAAAATTTTTTTGTTATGCTGAAACATCCTGATTTGGAGAACATTTGAAAAGTATTCCAGTTTCTAGCAAAATAATATTTTAAGTATTTTAATTAAAACTCTTACTGCTATTGCATCCAGTAAATCTGTTGGGTAAAGAATAAATAGCTTTCAAATAAGAGCAGCTGTACTGTAAATACTAACGTGAAATTTATCTTGACCATGGAGAATAAATTTATATTCACTCTGTGAATTTTCAAAGCTGACTATCATACTTACATGGACATTGTTAATGTTTAAAGGAATTAAGTAACTACAAGTTTCATAAAGGGTGTGAAACCATGTGATTTGGGCCAGAAGAATATAACGCTAAAAAGAGATTCTTTAAAAACAGTGGTTGTTTTTTTCAGTCTGTTTGTTTGAGGTTTGTTGTTGTTGTTGTTGGTTTTGTTTTTGTTTTTGTTTTTTTTCCCTCAGAGTCCATGTGACAATTTCCTTTGGTATGAAATACTACTTGTAACATATAAGATGTCTTTCCTACATGACATAATTCAGCTGTCTCTCAAGAATGACACTGCAATGAAGAACTAGAATTTCTCTGGATTTTGACACATAGCTAGGGGTATTTGAAAAGTCTAAGGCATTTCTTGCTTCTAATTCTTATAAGCCTATGTATAGCCATTCAATAAAAATAAAATATTACAAGACCTAAGGTAACCAAGGTATCTGAAGTCAGCAGTTTAAATTTTCAGCTGTCTGTTCCTAATATTTTTCAGGTGTTGGTCTGTTGAGATTTGCACCTCATTTCCAGGAGACAATAGTAATTCTTCTCATGCTCACCAAGCATTATGTCATGAAGTTGTTACATCCTATCTTACACATATGGGCCCTTATAGAGGAAGTACAATTTTTGCTATGCACTCTCTACAGTCCAAAATTCTAATTGATATTCTGTAGTAACACAAATAATCTCTTCAGCTGCTAGGGAATTCAACAACAATGGCTACTAAAAGTTAATTATGGCTATAATGCAGGGCTTTCACCCATCTTTTCTTCCACTTATAACAAAAGGGAAAAACTGATTAAGGAAATCAAGTGGTGGTTTAATAAAAAGGATAAAATTGTGCCACATACTAGGATGTTACTGAACGGGTACTAATTCAGGAAGTCTTCAATTTCATATCCTGGTACGTATCTAAAAGTGAGATATACTCAGCTTGTAAAAATTGGAGAATGTAAGTGGTTGGTGCAGAGAGGGGCAAACTGGCAATATTTGATACTTTGCTGTATGACAGATATCTACCTGTCAATCATGTAAACAGAGAACTTCCACCTGCCTTGCCTTTACTCTTCCCTTTTTTCAATTTTTTTGCAACATTTCTAAGTTCATGTTACCCACTTTTTATGCTTCTAGAGAAAGAGTCAAAGACATCACTGAAACACCCTTCATCATAAGAACTTTTTGGAGATAGAGTAACTAATAGGCGGTCCTTATTTCTCATACATGGTGCTGCATAAGTGCAAGAGCCCTATAAAAAGCAGATTAATGCTGTTAGTTCTATAGTACCTTTACATGAATGATTTCCAAGTGCTACCAACAAATTGGTCTCAAGCCACTCCTTTGAAGCAGCAACATGAGAGAGGAAAAATTTGGTAAATAAGTTTAGCAAGCACAATGCATGGTAAACTGAGCTCATATGACTTGCCCAAGGGTACACAGAAAACGAATGGCAAAGATGGAAAAAGCATTTGAATCTCCTTAGCTCTCAGTCTTGTACTACTGGCACAAGATCATCTTTCTCCACTGTAATTAGCATTAATACAATTCATGCTATAATTTTACTGATTATAGCACTAGTCAATTAGTGTTAAGAGATGCTGCATTGTCTGCCTTAAAAAATAATTTTGTTCAGAAAGATTCCTTGTTCCCTGATTCCCCTGGGAATCTACATGCCAAAGTAGTGAAGCAAGCTGGTGAGAAACCAGTCACCAGTTAAAGTACTTGACCTTCTATTACAAATTCTTTTGCCTTGCTTTTATACTGTCTATATAAAAAGTCAGGTTAGCAGCTGGAAAATCCATGTAGTAACAATGGATTTGATAAAGCTCCATCCATTTATCTTGGCTGGAAATTTCTTTTTTTACTGTTGTGTTGTTGATATTTGTAATAATACATTTCAGGCATCAGTAAAATAATAAAAAGTACCCCACGTATCCAAATTTGTGAAAATAAAGAAACATGAGGCATTTGAGTTGGCCTACCAGTTTCATGTCGTGAATGTTTTCACTGACAAGTTGAATAAAAATGTTTTCCCTGATAAGGCACGTAAGGAGTTTTTAGCAAAGAAAAAAGATCTCCCTGTTTGCTGACAGCTGAGGCTGCCTTCATTATTAGTTAACAGAAATTTGATTTGTTGAACAATAGGAGTTTCCTTATCTCATTGTATAGCAGATGGCAGAATGTCCAAACCAGGACTTCTCAGAGCTGAGAACTGTACTAATTTTTCTTACATACAAGTTCTCATTTTTGCCATTGAATATATATATATTTTCCCCACCACATCTGGTCACATGGTACTGTACGTGTCTCTTATGCACATTGGAATCATCACACAGTTTATCAACTCAGCAGTTGAAACAAATTCCTGCAGATATGACCATAATTTGCTACAGTGTTCTCTCTTCTGTACATTTGCAAATGAAATGAATGTACTGTTCTGAAATCAAATTACAGGAATTCAGATTCTCAGCATGATGTTTTGCTTCACTCAGGTCTCAAGTTCAAAGTGTAAGTATCTTGTTATTTCAGAGGGAGAGATGTTTTGTAGCACCACTATTTAGACAAAACCAAATTACTTTGCAGCTTTTATGTAATTGTCTGAGCCTATGCAACTGGAAACCTTTCAAATTGTGTTGAACAGAAGGAGAAAGAGATAATAACAAATCTCTCTTAAGCAAACATATTGAATATGAAAGTGTTATTAAGTTAATCGAGTCCTGATCCACATCTCTGACATGGTCTAGGTTTCTCCTGAATTCATTATTTGCCTGATAAGGAGAGGCAAACATTGATATCAGGGATGACATCAGGATACCTAAAAGTTAACACAAGATCATAAAAAGTCCAATGATTTTTATTCCTCATTCACAGCTCTGTATTATTGACCCTCCTGTCCAATCAAAGAGATAGAGAAGAAATCTTGGTGCACATAAACTGTAAGACACAGCTGAATAGATATCTACTTCCTTTTGATACTTAGGTGATTCAGGTAGAATGAGGATAAGATAAAATAAAAAAAAAAAAAGAGGACATGAACTGAGGGTTCGAAGAATAAGTCTTCAAAATCACGTAGTTTGGACAAGCACAGACCCAAGACCTTCTGCAAAAAAATGCTTTTATTCACTCTTCCACATATCATGGGGTTTAACAGATCTACAAATGTGTGCTTATATCAAAAACAAAAAAAACCTTCACAAAGTCCAGTTCAGCTTTAATGCAGACAGTCACAGTATCTGAGCAAATACATTCAAAGAAGACCAGGCTGGTGGTGCCACTGATGGACTGGATCTCCAGCTGTGGTATCACATTGTTATTTTAATTACTAAGTATTTCTAGGAGAAATGAAAGCTCTAGTCCCTGTGATGTTATAAAATTCACAATTGTCATTCCAGTATGTTTACATTTAGTATAAAACTAAACAACAGAAGAGTGTAATGAACTTAAAAAGCATAGCAAGACCACAGAAATTCTGGGTCCATTTGAGAAAAAAATAGTTTTGTAGGCAATTTAGTGGGTCCTCTTGACTAAAACACCTGGGAGTTTTAAGATTTTTATGTTGTTGTTAGCCAAATAAAAGCAAAACAGTATATAAATAACTTATTCCTGGTTTCTGCACTTGCTGTTTAAGTACTAGGGGGTCACAGCAGAAGTGGTTTTTGGAGGGGGAAATCATCTGACAAGGAAGTGACTGCTGTTGTTTTGTTGATTACTTTTAAGAACTGGTTTTATCTGCAGAGCTGCACTCAGGAAATTTCTGTCTGATAAAATTTTTCATGCTCTCTCTATAAGGAAATACACCCAGAACATACAGAATATTCCAAGTAGCCGTTATCTTCTTTTCTGTTCATGTAATCTTCCACAATCTGTAACATTTGGATATTTGAAGCTGTTAGACATTTTTGCAGGTGGGCTTGGAAGAGCACTAATTGGAGTCCAGTATTAGCTGGAAGTGATAGAACGAACAATTCTCTAGATTACCAATTCTGATGTTAATGGCCCAGATGTTAGTGGTAGCTGCCAGCTGGGAACACAATGGCCAAAAGATTTGTATATATAGTCTAATGCTGATGAGTAAATTATTTGACCACAGCATTCTTTGGCTGTGTGATTTTTATGCCTTGTAACCTCATTACTTCAGCCTCAATCTTAATGGAGAAATTACATGAACTGATAAGAAAAAAATAATTTCAGCTTTTCTGCTATTTTGTGATTTTCACAAATCACCATTTTACAGTATTACAGGATCTTAGATTAAAAAAAAAAATCACTGATTTCTCAATTTTGTGTAGTTTTTTGTCACTGTGTCTAATAAAATGACATATTTATTACCTGAGAACCACAGGAGAGGTACTTTTTAATTTTGAGACAATATTCTATGAGGCTGATATTTCCAGGTTGTACAGGAGGAATTCTAGCTATATATTATGTCAATTCAATTACATATGTCAAGTTTAGCACCTTCTGCAATGTTTTTGGATACACAGAATTCCTTGTAAAAGTAATTGGGGACAAGAGTGCTTTGCACTTTCTAGATATTCATGGCTTGCGTAACTGCACACTTATAAATGGCAATGGGTTTCACATTGGATCCTTAAGAATTGTTTCAATATATCATGTTTAGGTTTGTTCGCATACGTTATATCTTTTCAAATAATATATTTCATGAAGCAAAATGCATGCATAGAGAATCAGTTACGGAAAACGGTCACAAAATAGGAAGACAATCTTACACTTCAGAGATATTCCCTTTTAATTTAGCTAGTATCATTAGATACAGGTGGTCATGTGGTCAAGATCAAAACATGATTATAGACAACAAAAGGAAGGCCAAAAACAATCAAGGAGAGGAAGAGATACAAGGTAGACAGGGTGCCATAAACTGCCAAGAACTTTGAAAGGGCAATGTCTCTTTCCTAACAACAGTTTCAGTAGAATCTGTAGCAGCATGCAGATATTGAATGAAACTGCAAAATACACTTAAAAGTGTTAAGGTTATGCTTCAGACTTAAAGTACACATTGTACATAGTAATCACATTTCTTTGTACAATGCAGTACATTGTAACTCATGAGGTGAAGCATAATATGGATTTTAATTTAAGATTGTTTAAAAATATAAAAACAAAACAAAAAATGAACAGACACTGTCTTAATCTTAGATAGCAAACCAAAATAAAGGTAACTCAAAAAATATTGCATGACTAATGCTATAATTCTCTGTTGTTAGAAGAATAAACAATGAAAATACTGCATACCACCATATAATTACTCAGATTCTTCTTGAGAAGTTGTTGTGTTTTAACCTGGGTGAGTAGGTCAGCTCCACACACACATTTGCTCACTTCTCCCCAGCAGGATGTGGAGAGAGTTGGAAGGGTAAAAGCATGAAAACTTGTATATTGAGATAAACAGAGTTTAATAGGTAAAGCACAAGCCATGCATGCAAGCAAAGCAAACCAAGGGATACATTCACCACTTTGCATTATTAGTCAGGTGTTCAATGATCTTCAGGAAAGCTGGGCTCCATCATGCATAGCAGATACATGGGAAAACAAATGCCATAACTGCAATCATCTCCTTCATCCTCCAATTTTGTTGCTGAGCACAACGTCATATTGTATGGAATATACCTTAGGTCAGTTGATGTCAGCTGTCCCAGCTATGTCACCTCCCAGTTTCTTGTGCACCCCCAGCCTACTCGCTGGTGAGGTGGTTTGAGAACCTGAAAAGGCCTTGACCCTCTATAAGCACTGTTCAGCAATAACTAAAACATTCTTGTGTTATCAACGCTGCTTTTCTCTCAAATCCAAAACATAGCCCCATATAAGCTACTATGAAGAAAATTATTATTATCCCAGCCAACACCAGTTCAGAATTCTACACCTAGCATATTCTAATATACTTACATTTCAACTGTGCCTACAAGTAGCCAGTGTTGGATCCAGACCTATGTTAGTAAAATGTGGGAAACTGAATAAATAAAACCATCCTATGTATGAGAGAAATGGCGAGCACAAAACTCCTCCAAATTCAGGTCTGCTTTCCACATAGTATTCTGTGGTAACAACTTCTCTGCAACACCTGGCTTAGATAAATAGGAGAGAAATATGATGTACTGTGGCTCATCTTGAGTAACGCATTTTAACTGGATGGGCTTTCTGTCTATGATGCTTGGCTAGCTAGCTCTTTCCAAGCAGATTTTATAATACAATCTATAAATACTCCCAAGGAAAGATCTACCCGCTATTTCTGCAAAAAATTGTTCTCTCATCTGCTTGGCAATTTCTGGTTTTCATGCTGCTTGTAGGAACTTGCTTTTCAGACTACTTTATTTTCTAAGATTTGATCAAAGCTGGCCAATAGTTTAGTTAAAACTATGCAGAGGAAGCAAAAAAGGACTATATAGTCACAACGCTTGCCTTCTTATGAAATCAAACTTAAAATATGTGAAAAATTGTTTGAATTTATGTTCTCATACTGCTTTAAAGATTGTCTAAAAATGGCCATTCTGCCAGCTTGAATGTAGCATATCTCAACAGAATAATGATACTTTGCGTGTCATTTATCTCATTCAGTAGAATTTGAGCCAAATGTAGTATGGCATGATGTAATGGACCTTAATATTTGCCACTTTATCTTGGCACTAATACTGTAGTACTTAACTCACATAAGACAAACCAAATGTGAAGTCATAGTAGTCAAAACTAGAAGGTTTGCATTTAGGATCATCTGTAGCTGGAACCAGCAGACCTGAAGCTGGTGAAAACCCTTCTGCTCACTCCAGAAAAATATTTATTATATTGTAATGAGCTATAACATGCTGAATGAGCAGGGAAATCTGAATATAAGACTAATATGTTGAACAGATGTTGAAAGAGAGGGTTGCCCTGTAACCAATATGTTTCTGGGGAAAAAAAAAAAGAAAATGGTAATCACATTTTAACAGCTGGTCTCAGCTCATAAAAGGGAGAAATAAGTGATAAAATGATGTATTGTGGCTCTTCAGTTTCTTAGTACCCTGCAGGACCCAAAGTTAGACTCTGAGATTTCTCCATGTCCAGGAAGTAAACCACATCAAACTGAGAACATCATACACTAGGAGGACAGAAGGAATCCTTGTAAGCATCTCATAAGAAATGCTGAGGAAAGATTAAGCTTTAACTGCACTCCGCAAAAGTGTTACCAGCTTTTGGTTAAAAGATAGCTGAAATTCCATCTCTCATTGTGAATCATAGCTACAGATGCTCTCTGCATGTCACTCTTTCTTTAGAAAGTGAATTTCTGAAAGAGATGCTTCTGTTTTTCTTTCTCCCTTTAATCAAATGCTCATAAAACTCTCCTGGAATGGATGTGACTTCAGCTCAGCCGTTTTCTCAATCTTAGATATTTGAGTTTATGAGGTTTTGACAGAAATAATGAGATTACAGTATCAACAAGTTGGCATTTACTGGAGCTAATCTGTAGCCTACTCAGTCATTAAAAACAGAAAACCAAGTCATCTAACCTCCCAGAAAACCATTCTAACTAGTCACCTGTTATATTGAATCACTCTCTACTCCCACAAGGTTTTTGTTCAAATGCAGATGATGTTGCTACTTTCTTTCCATGACTTACTTCCTGGTAAAATTGTACTACTGAATTCCTTAACGGTTGAAATATTGCCAGCATTGCAAGTAGTAAATAATTCTATAGGATACATCACCATACATCAGACCAATCTTCTGCAAAGCTTAAAGGAAGCAACAGCTTTCTGCTCATTCTTACTCTGATTAAATCTTTTTGGGGCATTGACTCTGAAAAGACTAGAAAAGAAGGGAAACATGCTAGAGAAAGAACTTCACCTTTGTTTTACCAACTATATTGCGAACTGTGCTTGGAGTTCATGGGGTAGCACTAAGCTGTGACTGTAAAAGGATAAGGGATAGATTATAATCCTAATTTTGAAAGTCTATTATTTTGTCAGTTTATGTCACAACCTTAACATTACATCAACTTAGTTTAAAAATAAATAAGAGTGAGTCTGAAATTAGGACTGTCTAGTGTATTAGTTTGCCTGAGTCACAGTCTTGTCAATTCCTTTCAGCACTACTGGCTTCACGAAAAGAAGCATGTATGGCAAAACACCACACATTTTTTGTTCCTTTTCTACACATCCCTGATTTCCCATCAAACACGCTTTGCCTCTCCATAATCTGGCCTTATATTTCATTGGAAAAGAAAACCCTTGAGGCAGAACATTTTCAGATCTAAAGTAAGAGGAGAGTTATTTCAAATTCAAATCCACTTACATTTATGCAGTAATTTTCTTTGTCTTTAGTTTCTGTTATCACAATTACTTTTCATTTGTCTACTGCTAAGTATTATTTCTGAATTAAAGAGATTTAGATAAAAGGAACTCTTAAGAAAATATTTGCTCTTTTCCTCTCCTAGAGAGCAACTTCTAACAAACATATAATTTTTTTACTGGTAGTTAGCAAAGCAGAAATGGATAGGAATCTTTTTCATAACCACTTTTTAAAAAAAAAAAAAAAAAAGAAAGAAAATACATTTTTTTTAAAAGGTAATCTCTCTATAAATTTGAGCTATGTCACTTTTACAAGGTTTGGGAAAGGGTTGGGAATTCAGTTTGCCTTTCATGATTTATACTCCCTTATGCATCTTAACTTACACCATTAAACAAATTGCTTTGGTCTGTAATGTTTCAACTGTAGACTTAGCTTCAACTTTTGTATACATATGGAAAAATTATTGACCTGGAACTGAGACCTTAACCTGAATCTGTAGGTTTGCATATCAGACAGTTGAGACTGGAGAATACTGTGGAAAGGTTAAGTAATGGGTAACAGTAACTTCAATAACAAGGGTCACAAGCAGTAGTGATACACTACAGGCACTGAAGTAGCCTGGTTTTGCCACTTAGCATTTCTCTTCATCTTTATTTTTTAAGGCAGTAGAGAAGGCATTTATTCTGAGAATATTTGATAACTACTGACCAACTAATGGCTGCCAAGTTGAATATTTGCCAGAGAAGCTTTGCTGCTTGTAGTTCAGTAAAAAGACAAGTTTTGATTCTTGCATCAGCTCAGCTGACAGAACTTTAATGATAATTTATAATTACCTTTGTCATTTCTTTTCTGTTTTCAAATTTCATTGAAATTGGTTGCACTGCTCAGAGGTAGATAGAGAGGAAAGGACTTCTAATGTCCAATATCTCTTACTGAGCCCAAATTCAGCTGTTTTTGCAACAGATATTATTACATTATGTGCGTAACAATTTACCACTTCACGAAGTCTTGCATTTTATGTACTGGAGCTCTGACCTTGAAACAAACCTCCTGCACTTCCATGAGATTTAGTGAAGTACCTATCCAGAATAAAAGTTGCATGATGCAGTACAGGTTTGCAAGAGAAATACAAAGGTGCAGAAGAGGGGTCAGACATCTATCTACTGTAGTGCATTTGTTGTTTCTCAGGTCTGAGAAACAAAAGACAGTGAGGGACATCAAGGCTGCACTAGCAACATAAGTTTTCAATTTTATGTCAGGAGAGCCCTGGTCAAGATCTGAAAACTGTGCTGAGAGATCACTTCTCTTTGTGTCACACTTTTCAAAGCCAAATGCAATCACATTTTTCTAGAGTAATGCCTGGTAACAGTTCATGCTGAGAAATACAAACACTTTTGAAATGATGATCATGTGATGACTTCATAACCTTTTTGTGTTTCTAGAATAAAATAAAACTGGAAAAGAGTTATTTTTCTCTGTAATATTCTATAATATTTAAGACCATTTCATTGTGCCCAGACCTGAGCAGAAGCACGAAAGGATGACAGAGATGATGTTCCCCTAGGAGAATTCTTGTAAGCAGTATTTATGGAAAATCTATACACTTTAGTGACCTAAAAACTTCATTGAGAATTCAGGGGTGGAATCAGTAACTTTCATAATTCAGAGCGAGTTTCCACTTGCTCAGTAAGAACTCTCTGAGTGTTCATGTGTATGTGTACACATATACACACACATATATACAATGTTTTCAAACATACACCCTCACATAGATGGTATACACTAGTTTATTTTAGAATGACAGAAAATTATCAATGTGTGCATTAAATGTGCAAAGTACCCATAGTTGAGAAACACTGAGCAATCTGCCCATGAAACATTTACATTGTTTATAGGCCCATTTTACAATGACTAAGAAAGCATTCCTTTACTTTCTTAATAAGCACTTCACATAAGCACATTTGGTTTAAACTCTAATGCACAGAAACTAAGTGTGCTGAAAACATTTATGATATTTCAGGCAATCTAAACAAAATAAAGTAGAATAAAATTCTGCAAGGTTTACTACAGATCATGACATAACTGCATGGGTGGGGCAGAGAACACTAGGATTTTCGTAAAATATAATTTTGATTTAAATAGTTCTGTATGGTAAATGAGAAAGGACATAGGACCGGGATCAGAGAACAAGAAAATGGTCAGGTTATAAAGCAAATATTCACAAAGAGAGTAAGAAATGTAATTCCAGGTATCTACATGTAACAAGTCTTAGGTGTTTTGGAGAAAATATGAAAAAGATGAGTACCATTTAGCGGCAGTATATAATAACTCACGACATAGATGGCCAAAGATACTTCTTTTGGAGAGCATTCTTAAGAAATTCCCTCTCCATCTACTTGAAAAGATCTGGGCCGGGGAGGGGGTGGGGAAGTTATCAGTCACTCTCCTCACTCTCCTTA
Organism: Caloenas nicobarica; assembly: GCF_036013445.1. Classification (NCBI taxonomy): domain Eukaryota; kingdom Metazoa; phylum Chordata; class Aves; order Columbiformes; family Columbidae; genus Caloenas; species Caloenas nicobarica. The sequence goes on along the minus strand of NC_088246.1, from coordinate 28,946,544 downwards.
AGGGCCAGAGAATAGCAGAATTTAGTAGTAGCTCTGTGAGGAAAAAAGACCTTGGGGCATTTCCTTGCATGATGTTCCTAATACATAATTAAAAGTTAACGTTTATCAGAGAGGTTTGCTCTTTTTTTTAGTCATCAAATGTGTTTTATTTGTATACGTTTCCCTAATTCCTCTTCAAATCAGTTTCAGTTAATTCTTGCACATTTACATCATTAGTGTAATTATGCCTAATTGCCTGTTTTAGTATAAATACTTATCCTTGCATAATTAGAATGTAATTATGACTCTAGCATATGATGTATAATCACATCATTAAAATTTGTGATGATGTCACAAAAACCCCTAGAAACTCAAAATTTATTACACTTTAGTTACGTGTTTTAGGTGACACTGCAGTAAGGGCTGTCCTGAGTCCTCTTAAACAATTAAGTTATCAGTATAATTTCTATGCAGGATACTATACAGACGATTTATGCCTTCTCCAAAGGTGAGATGATAAAGCATAATTAGTTTCCACACAAATGTATACAGAGAAAATCAACATAATTTTGACTACAAAAAATGATGGAAAAACAGATGATATGCATAGAAGCATCTCATTACAAGTTTCAAAACACAGTATGTTAGTACATTCGAATTATTATTTTTTTTTAATCACACATTAGAATTCTAGATTCAGCCTTGAACAAGAAATGGAGGAAAACATTAAATACATGTGACTTAGATCCTACCCAATTCCTTAATCCTTTGCAAAAGAGAACTGAATATAACCTTAAGATTTATAGTTTTTCATGATATATTATAGAAGAAAAAATCTTGTACATCAGACCACCTCCGAATAGATATAGTCATGAATGAGTTGGCAAGCGGCTAATACATACCACAGCCCATTTCTCTAGCCCACCAATCTTTTCAGGTAATTAAAGGGAGAATACATATAGGAGTCTACTGATTTTTTGAGATCTACCCCACTGGATGTTTGCATGGCTTACATCTCATTTATTTGTAAAAGATGTTTCACAGTTGTGGACACAGTCGCTATGGTTTAAAAATATCCATGCAGGAATAAGAGGTGTGCATGAAGGAAGAAACATGGGCTAGTACACTTGCCACACACCAATAGAAAGCTTATTTCAGGCCCTAATTCTGGGGTAAAATGAAAAAATAACTGTAAAAGCAGATTGCTAGTGCACATGTTCATCTAGGTTTGGATGTGGAATTTCTCCTCAGCAACCTGTTGAAGATGGATTCCGAAGTTTTATTTGTGTTTCTGGAAATCTCTCATCTTAACATATAACAGTATTAATTCCAACTGGTAACTAGTTATCAACTTAATAGTTGTAAGTTACATTCTTAGGTTGCTTATATCTTTGTCAAGTTTTGATCATATATGTTGAAACTTCTTGTGGCAGGTGTTTGCCTCAGGCTTATATTTCCTTTTTTTTGTTTTGTTTTGTTTTTTTGAAGTTCTATGATGGGTCAATTGTTTCCAAATACAGGACTAGAGATGTCATGTCAGAATAAGTCTCACAAGTTTATAGTTAGGAAAATCTACCACCTTTTTTTGTGGAATATACTTCATAGAACTGTAAAGCATGAACCATCTAGTTGTCTTAAAGAACTGTCTAAATCTGGATAACTCCTAGGTTCCTAAAAATTTCAGTCTACATATTCATAGAGATAACTGATATACTTAGGCAGCCAAAGTCTCCGAGAACTCTTTCTAGAGTGAATCTGCAACATCTTTTTACAATTCCCAGGAGTCAATATCCCACGCAATCTCTGCATTTTACAAGTTCTTATCTGTGCCAAATTGATCAAATATTCAGGTGTGTTCAACTGGTATTAGGCAACCTAGACTTTTATGTCAAAATCAGACTCAGAGTTTCAGCTCATGAAATCAATATGATGAAAACATATGAAGCTCTACAAACTTCATTCAGCTACTCCAGAAAGGTGTTTTGGTTCTGGCCCCAGATGTACCCATCTCTGTATAATTTATTTTAACTGAATTTTTATATAAAGCATTTCTGGAGATTAGAAATGCAGAGAGGAATCTATAATTTCAGTGCAAACATGCCCTAGTCCTTAAAGGTCTAAATACACCTGATATTTTGGGCATCTTGAAAGCACTGAGTTTCCTTATAGATGAAGTGTGGCACACTGCTAAACTGAAAAATGATATGATTTCCAGGGAATATTTTCAGCAGACTTCCAAACAGTTGGATCCTTTGTAAGGTCTAGAAACTCTGGTGGATTTTGTATTTTGTACAGTGAGTAGCAAGGTTGCTTTTCTTTTCAGCTGGAGATTTTCCAGAGCTAATGTATCTCAAAATACTTTTTCCTATGCCCTCTAAGTCTATTTGTATGATATCTTGCTGCATTCTCACAGCTTGTAGCTTTTCAGTGTTCATTTCAAATGACACCTCAAGTTTTACCATTTGAGTGAGGGGAGGAAAAAAACTGGACCTTTGGCTCTGATACATAGAGTACAGCTGGAACTGTATTCAGAAGAACCTTCTCTGCCCCTTGGGGTCTACATGTTTCTTTTGATTTATTGAACTGTTGTGACAGTGTAATGAATTTCAGTCCAAGAAATGCCACAGCCATCAGCACGGTCATCTGAGACTCCTACAATGGATGAGCAGTGTTGTTGGGTCTCCCGTTATTGTTTGAGCTTCTCAGGCAGAAAATGATAAAAATTCTGAGACTGTTGCTTCTAGAGATGTGTAAAGTTATCGTGAAAACTGTAATTATTCATTTTAATAAGAGAAAAAAGGAATTGAAACTTATAAAACCAACTACCATGGATGTGAAAAGCATCTGATAATAGTTTAAATTTTACCAGTTTGATGCCACCTACCACATTATGGGCACCTTCACTTCCTTAAGATTTTTATTCAACTCTTCATGTAGTCCTCTTACCCTTCCTAATTGACCTGCGCCTATGGAATATTTCTTCTTTATTCTAAATATTTTTAAAATACTGAATACATTTTTATTAAACCCTGTTGTCCAATATTCTGAATGTCATGTAAACTCATTTTTTTTTCCGCAGAAGTGTAATCTGAAGGATGGCGCAGGTGTAATAGCAATTGGATACAAAGAAATCTTGAATACACTTTAACCAAAGAGTAAGACAAGGTTTATAATAAACAGAGCAATGGTGTTCTAATTCTGCCAGAACCTGAAGCAATGGAAACAAAGAGTCTCTCTAGTTTTTTCAGGAATCTTTCTCCAGTTATGATAAAGTGGCTACTATTTTTGAGACCCTTTCAAGTCCTATCTTCCTATGAAAGAAAATAGAATTAAATGCTTAAAAATGTCCCTCATAATGGGATTTCAAATGGTTTTGGATTGGTAAATACATTTTAGAACTATAAACCGGAAAATCATCCTCTGATTTTTGAGAAACGTTAATATGTTTTAATACTATGTCATTTATTTTTTCTTTTTAAAAAAGTTTTGATCCTAAATTTAAAATTTGAAAATACAAAACTTAACATGCTGTAGCAAAATAGTTTTTTACTTCTGAATAATCAATATTTTCCGAATGTAGAGACTTTCGTCATCATTGTTTCCACTCAGCCCAGAATTGTATTGCTCAGTAGTGACATATTAGCATTTTTCACTGAAGGAAGATCTAATTGGGTCCATGTAAAGCTGGTGCAGTGACAGGAATGAAGGGTTTAATGGTTTATTTCTGGCTTTTCCATCATGTGCTGTTGTGCAAACTCATACCAGAATTCATGCCTTTTTTTTTTTTTTTTCCTGGTCAGGGGATTTTTCCTTTGTATTGAGTGTGAGTTTAATCTGTTCTGTCTTTTCATAAGTGTGTCTATTACAACTCTTGTTACTTTGTTTATTCAGGAAATTCATCATCACAAACTGACATCTGAATGATTGGCCTAAATGATTTGTTATAGTCTCATTTTAAAGAGGAATCCTGCTTTTTAATCCTGACAGCAGTACCGAAGGAAGAAGTAGAATTCTTCATCTCCGTCTCCATCAGCTAGTCTGAACAAATACATATATAGAGCTCCTTAACACATAATCTTGATGGATTCCCAGTGTTAAACTCTGACCTTTGAGAGCTGAGTCACAGATCTTTTACTTATATTTAATCTTTGCTAAAACCAAGGCTCAGAGATTATTTGATACTTCTTCATAGCTTGTAATCAAAAGAGGTCAGCTACTCCCTTTCTCTTCTCACTTTTGGTGAAGAAAGGTTATCTTAATCTGTTGTTTATATATCAAATAATTCCAAAGACTCTTCCTTTTGTTATACCTAGTGCTACCTCTTAAGGAATTAAAAATGCATTTTGTCTCCTTAGCCTGCTTGTCCTTTTTCATTTGATTTGCATTTTGAGTAAAATCTCTACAAGAATTTACTCGGATATTTCCCTGTGGATTACTTCTAATGTAAGAGATCCTCAACTCCAAATTCATTAGCTATTCATTCACTGACCATAATGAATTCATTTGGTAGAAATCTGACTGTCATTTTGACTTACATAAGAGAGTCACTGTAACTCACCTTGGTTAAACATTCATTAATTTGCAGACACACTATGTTGCTAGATTTTACACAAAGTGAATGTATAATGCTTTTCTGATCATCAGTTCACTGCATAGGTATGTTATCTTTCAGACTAACTTTGAAAACACTGGTTATTAACCTTTAATCTGGTATTTTTATAATGCAATTTGCTAGCAATATATTTCTATTCTTTCTTATCAGAAGCACAAAGGGTTAACTTAACATCTTCCAGTCAAAAACTGACACAGCTTAAATTCCTGCCTCTGACATTTGGTTTTACTTTAATAATTCTGTTAAAACTTTGGAAGACTAGTGAATAACATTTTGGGAAGTTTTTAATAAGTTAGAATTACGAATGAAGGAGTTACAATGAAACGGAAGAAAATAGCACCACCTAAACATACTAAAAAAAAAGGGTTTAAATCCAAGAGTATGACGGACTATTTCTTTTTTGAAATGGATGAACTACTTAGGTTTTGTAGTGGAATTTCTAGTGCTTTAATAAATTTTATCTCTTGTTGTTGTTGTTGATGTTGTTGATTAAAAGTTCTCTGTTCCGAGGGTTTCATTGATGGCAGACATGATAATAGTTCTGAATAAGACACAATCACAGTACACTGCTACAAAAATGTTATATTTTTCATACAACTTCTCCCAAGAGTCCAAGATTTGCGCTGCAAGTGCCATACTCCTTAGTGCTCTTTAGTACTTTATCTGAATTACGGGTTGTGTTTGTAATCAAGTTTCTCCTTGCCAGTCACACTCCATCCTGACAGAAGAAATACTACAAGCTGATTAAATGCGCATTTCCCTGTACATTCTGGTTCTTTCTAGGTCAGTTCAAATAAGGAAGGAGCTTTCCCAACTTGGTTATCTTGTTAAAAAGTTACCAAGGCTAAAGGGATAAAAGGTCTTATACAGCAGCTCCTTTCTAACTCTATAGAGAAAGCCTCTCATAGTGTTATACATGTTTTCTAAACAGAGCTTAAGTTGCCACAGACACCTGGAAGCACTACTGTAATTAATAGCAACTCAGGCTTCATGAGAAATACTGTTTGTGAGAGAAAACAATGGAAACTATTCAATAAGGCAACAATTACTTAACCAAAAGATCAAGTAAATAACTTTTCTCTGCCAGAGATATTACTTTACCAGGAGATTTACATGAGCAGATGGGAATGGGAAAAGTGTGCCATAATATGGGACTGTAAAATGAAAACTCCTGCTCTTCAGTGGTAATGAGCCTTTTGTGGCACATTACCAAAAAGCAATCTATGCTTCAATGGAAGAAGCATGCCAGAGAGAAATAAACAGTATTCAGTGAGGTAAGTGAGGGAATGCATTTTTCAGAAACAAAGTCAGATAATCTGTGAGAGTAACCTCTCTGTTAGAGAAACATAATTCTTCTGATGAGTGAAGTTTATTTCAAGTAAAGAGAATAACTATGGGTTTTTAAACTCAGATATGATTGCGTATCCCAAGATATGCACACATAGGTCCAAAAATTTTGGAAACATGCACATACAAAATATTCTTCCCTCTCCACAGACCCCAAAGCAGTAGTTATGGAGATAACAGTGATGATATCTTTCTACTGTCTCTGTTCCCCATATTAAGAAAGCTATTATGACATCTCATATTAAAAAAAAAAAGATAGAAAAAAATGTTGCCCAAGATGGCAAGGGCTTGGAACTGCTAGGAATTAAGACCATGTCTCTCTCTTGACCACAGAATCATCCTCACTTAAGACCATGGAACTTACATGGTTGAACTACCAAAGTAGGCCAGAGAGAATAATTTTCTTCTGCAAAGAACATCCATGCTCCCTACCATGGTGATTACATTTCAAAGTGGAATGGGTCACTGGAGCATAATCTTTTTCAAGAAAGGTGTGCAGCAGAATGTTACTGATTTATTGAGTCATATCTAGACAACTGAGACAAAGGTGGGATTCAAGGAAAAATAAACTCAGGGTTTATTTATACATAAAGCTATCAGTAGAAAAAGTTCATATGTTTGGTGTAAGGGAATAGGAACCTATTCAGTTATACACCGGTAGGGTAGCAGAGTCCCCTGGAACTATTTCCCAGCTTCCCCAGAACTCAATCTATCGATCTCTCCTAAAATATTTACCTCTTCAGTGCTGGCATTTGATGTTACTTTCAGGTTCATGAACCTGTGCCTTTATTTTTGTCCTTTTAGGTATAGGCCTTTGCCCCTCCAGTCATTTTTCTACCCAACCATCTACAGTACCCTTTAAACCAGGACCTGAGTTTGTTCAGCTATTTATTACTACGAATATTTATGCTTTCATTAACAAAAAGGTATTCATGATACTTTATAGACAAACTAGACAGATCTCTGCTAGAAGTTACTCATGACTAAAACATATGGTTTGTCATAATATAATAAAAATCATACTAATAGTGTGGACAAAAAGCAAAAGCCAAGTAACAATCTGACAGAAAATGTCTCAAAGTGACAAGGTACATTTAAATATTCCTAATTTTGCAGAACAATATTTCTAAATAATGTATTAGTACTTACTATCAATTATGAAATAATTAAAACACATTTCCTGCTTTCATTATAGTTCATGTTTGTAATCTCAATAATCTTTACTCTTAGGTCATCATAATCTCTATGATAAATAGCCCTAATTTATGAAAACTCTCAGTGTCTCTGTCAACAGCCCTGAGGGTAGCCTTCCTTCTAACCTTCCTGTTCTCTTGTTTTTCAGTGAAGGTGTTTATTCTCTTTTTAATTTCATCTATCTCTACACAATAACCCATGTTAATACCTGGAAAAGATCAGATGCGAATATGATGTTTCATAATGTGATTCTAAAACCTTTGGGGTTTTAATATAGTGTTTCATGTAACAGATCTTTTCACCTTTTCCTCCTGTCTTTCCCAAATACATGATTCAAGCAGAGAGTCAAACTAATGTTCAGGAAAAGACTATGTAGTATAATTATATTGTATTTGTATTCCTTATATGCTATTTGTTGAGGTTTTGCTTTGTATTAATGGGAGCCTTTTGCCTATTTGCATTGAAAAATGTTGCCAACTTTAGAATAAAGTTTTCAAATAAAAAAATAAAATTTTAATTAAAAAATCGAAACATTAGAAAATGTTCAAGTAGGATGTTTTTCCTTCCTCATCTTGTTTTGCAAATTCTATCAGAATTCTTCCTAAACTCCAGTAAAGTTTCAAACCACCTTCTAAAAAGAAGGTTAATTGAACTCATCCCTCAAACCTTTATGTTTAAATGTAAAATTTTGAGAGGAAGAATCATTATCCAATGCAAAACACAAAAAGCACTGCAAAATATTGTGAGATCTTGATATTGCTGAAGTTTGTGGCAAAAATCTTCTATTCATATATATGTTATCAGAGCCATATGTGCACACAAAATGCTTTTCAAAAGGGAGTCTCTAGAGATCAGTATCTTAAAAATAAGGGAATATGCAGTTACTGTTATAAAAATAGTTTTAATGCATGCTACTTTGTATTTCATCTTATAAGACATACATTTTTTTCTTGTATAGGATGTCTTCTGTCTTCAATACAGAGACAGTTCAAATGAATGAGCCATGTTTCAGAAACTTTGGATGAATAAGTTTTTAAATATTTCATTTTAAAAAAGGAGATAAGGAGAACTGTCATTGAGTAGAAAAGTAACAATGATGATTCCTGTGATCCTTTTTACTAACGTAAGGCATACATGAATTATTTACATTGACCAAAAAATACTCTTTTAAAGGCTATTCTTAAAAGTGATTTTGTATTTCTGTTAGCAGTTCTTTGGTTTCATGCATTAGCAATAGAAAATATCATGCCTGGTTTCATCAGCACATTAGGAAATGTCATACTGAAAATGTGATAAATTCAGGAAATTATGAAGAATGCAGTTCACTAAAGCTCTTGACTAAGGCTTTTGGAAGAATTGGTCTTTTCGGAGGTGGAGATAGAGAATACACCCTGCACAGTAACAGCTAACAGAGAACAGCAAATAGTGCTCCATCTGTGTGTACTTCCCTGTGCATTTTGATACATTTCTTTTGTGGACAAAAAGAAAAATATCCACATAAAGAAAATGTCCCTTTCTTTACACTTTACAGACGATACAAAATAATAACATGATTTCATTTTTTACCTGTCCTGAAATAAAACTAAAGGTTTGTAGAGCTACTCTGTGGAAGTACTTTTTTCATTTCTCCTGCTCTAGAGGTTGTGTTATTCTCTATAATTTTCTTTTTTACCTTACTTTATACTTTTTTACCAATGTATTTTATTTTTGTGATAGGCCTTGCAGTGAAAAAAAGGATAAATAAGCTTGGGAGCAGGATGGAATCTCAAGAGTGATGGTATGGCAGACATATAATGTGCAATGAACATATTGTGGGGTGTAGAGAGAAGCACAGCCTCACAGAAAATATGACATGGGATGTAGAGAAAGCTTTTTGTCTGTTAACTTGCCACAGGGTAGGTTCAACTATATTTAAATTATTCCCAATAATTATTTGGCTAATGATAGAGATTCAAAAATCTCCCTAGGCAACCTATTTTACTGCTTATCTGTCTTTCCCATTAGGATTTTTTTTTAATGTATAACTTAAATCTCCCTTGATAACATTTAAGCCCATTAAGTCTTGTTCTATGCATAGTAGACGACTTCTTTGCAAAAATCTTTCACTTATTGGAAGACTGCTGTTTCCCATCAGTATTGTCCTCTCTAGACGAAACTCTAAGACTTTAACATTTTCCTTTTACACAATGCTTTCCAAGATTCTGAATATTGCTGTTCTTCCACTAATTCTTTTGTTTCTCTTCAAATGATTATGAGACTTACTGTCAGAATTTGAATGTAAGTACTCCAGCTGGGCCCTTACAATTGAAGGATTACTTTCTGTGTGTTACAGAAGAGGCTGTTATCAGAATTCAGAAGACCATGGGTACAGCTTGTACTTGACAGCTACTGATACACAATACTCACTACATTGTTTACCTGCAGATCAGCTGTATGTTATATTTGCAGTAAGTGTGATATGTTTGTCATGAAATGTATGCTGGCAAATTGGCTCTTGCTTTTGATCTAGGGGCTTAGGATCCTGGACTTTTATGCCCAAACCTGAAAACTGTGCTTTTAAAGAGCTACAAATACCTTTATGTATCACAGTGTAATGTCTGCCCTTTCACAACACTGCGAGATAGTTTGACTCATGCTTAGCCAGTGACTTCTTATAACCCCTGGATCCTGCAGTGCAAATTATATTTTGCTGTTGGTTATTCTGACCTAACTGAATATGTGTCGTGGAGAAATCAGATACTTCACATAGTTAAGCTTTGAATGAGAAATTTCTATTACCTTGGAAGATGCCTGCATTCACTATTTGCTCAGGTGTGTTTGAAACCCATATTACCCACCTCTCTTTCTACTCTTTTCTCCTTCCAGTCTGAGAATCCACCTGCAAAACCTCATATTACAACCATGGTTTTGACCTACCAAATACATTAAGTAAGACTACTGCATTTCATTCCAAGATTTCCTAGACAGAAATGTATATTCAGGTACTATGCAATGCATGCTCAAAGATTCTGGTGTGTCGAAGATGTATTTAGGCCTCTTTAGTCTAAAATGCACATGGACAAGAAAATTTGTTGAAACAGAGATATTCAATGTCACTAATTAGTGGCTTCAAAAGGTAACATCAGAGAGAGAAAAAATGAAACTAAAGTGAGATCACACTGATGATCAATTTGCTGTACTTTCTAATGTTTGCAAATGTGTCTTTACTTTTCTGGAAAAGCATTTCCTAGCATGGGCTACATAAATAATGCCTGCTGCTGTCTGCACACATGCCGCAATATCTATTTTCAAAAGTTCTTTTTTAAGACTCTGTGCCCAGGTGCACCTTGTTGCATCCAAAGTCTTCTTATGAGCAGGAAGCACTGTACCTTATATATGCGTATCTGATACATTACTGTTAGTTCAATTAATATTTTAACATTCTAATAAAAAATACAAAAAGTTATGGTTAGTTCAGTTACAATGATGCTAAAGTTTATACTCTGTATTATTTAATTATTACAGAAAAATCCTGTTAACAATGCAGTCAAGATTACTGTACACAAATTTCCAGGCACCTAAATCTTTTTCTCTGTTCTTATTCTCCACCTTGTCAAATATTCTCTGAATCTAAATGTTGGCATCTGTAGTGTTCCTTGAGAAGAAGGAAGAAGGAGGTTTTAGAATAAAAGATAAAGATCGTCCCAGAAAATTAATCTGTTTCCAGAATATAAGCAAAGCTAGAAAGGCAGCTTCTCTTCTCAGAACCTTAACAACCAAGAAAAAAAAGGTTGGATTTCTTTTGATGTGCTTGTGTGTTACAAATGTGGAGCCCTGCAGCTGGATGTCTGAAGGAAAGTTGGTTTTGTGATTATCTTTTGCTGAACTAGAAATTTCCGTCCCATAAACTTTTGGATCTTATCCTATTGTTGTTTTTTGACATTGCAAAGGTTTGAACTTTATCCTGTTTGCTTTTAATTATTGTCTTGCTGCAGAAATATTGCACAGAGCGTCATTGTGAAGTTTAAGATATGTGTACATGAAGAATTTGCTTGCTATTATCTACCATCTTTATACAATGCAGGACTGTTCTTAGAGCTGCAACAAGCTACTTGCAAGAAACTTCAAGACCCTTAGGTGATCTGAAATAAAAGCTGTAAGATTAGGAAGGAAATAGTCCTGCTCATGCCACAAATATATATTTCCCCAGAATACAGTTAGATAGTGTATTTAGAGAAGTTGTGAAACACGTAATAAGGCATTTCTGTGTATACAGAAATGGCTACCTTCAAGTGTAACTAAAATGTTAGCATTAGTCATATCAAGTTTCCTCATTTTTCTTTCCTTTTCAGCATTTTTTTGTAAGAGAACTAGATCTGTATTGTCTGCCTACTGTAGGGTAGGAAGTAATTTACAATAGCAAGAAATAAAAGGCTACACAATGTGTTATTACAGTTACTTCTAGTTTTCCTAGTTTTTATGGCCAATTTTTTTTTCACAAACTCTTATATTGAGCTATGAACTGAAAGGCTTTGGCCTGTTCTTGTAACCACAAAGAGGGGTAAGAAAATTTTTAGTGTGCTGATTCTGCTGCAGTTTAAAATAATGACCCAGAACTATGTTCTACATCAACAGAAACCAGCTCATTATTACTCTATTCACACACTCCTAACCACCTACACCTGCGTACACACACAAACATGTTCCCTCTTTCCTCTCTTGCAGGTGGGTATTTAAGATGCATAAGTCCACATCTGCCTACACAAATTTTAGTAAGGGTAAGCGCCAGGATCCCATTGCCCATTATTCCACTTGGGAGTCTTCTCCATGTATCTGTCTTATTTAGAAGTATTACCTGTACAGATCCTCATTACACAGTGGTGGTCAGATTGAGTCATGAGAGAAGAGGAGCAGTAGTCTATGTCATTGCTGGAGCTCATTTAGAATTAACATTCTTTTGCAAGCTCAGGGCAGCTGCCTTCTGCATGGTATAGATTTGTTTGTGCTTTATGCTTTTTTCTCTGTTGACTATACTTTTAAACTTTCTTACCCATATGGCACTATCTTCAAATAATACATCATGAGTGTGCTTCACTCTAATGATTTACTAGGCTTATAAATCATGTGAAACACTGTTCAGGCTGGTGATATATTTGAGAAATAGATCATCTCAAGATGCTGCTGAGATGATATATTACTCTAAAGATGGCGCTGTATAGAAAGGAAACCTGGAGTACACTATACTCATTTTTAAGAGGATCTGCCACTAATGGAGCTACTCATACTTCTTGACTGCACATCACAGCCTTTCTCAGAGGAATTTAATAAAATCTCCTTTACCTTTTCCAGTAGAGAGATTCTATGAGATTACTAGACTCTACTACAGTTTGGCTTATTAAAAATTCTGGTAGGTTTGTTTGGTTTTTTTTTAATCTGGTTTGGATATTTATTTTTCAAATTTATAAGGTAATTCTAATTTGGACTTGAGAAAAAATATATAAAATAAATATCGAAAGCAAAGGAATGAGGATAGATACGGAAAGTTGGAGAATCTTTAGTCTTCATGCTAATGTAAGAGTTAATCAAAACCAAAAAAGTGGGCTGTGAGGAAATCTCACATGAATACCCAGCAAGTGAAGGACTATCATCTAAGCTACAAAATATTGTAAGCTCTCTATGTTAGAACTGTAAGTTTCATTACAGAGAGTAACCACCTAAATTTAGGTAAAGAAGATGAAGAAACTGATAATAAAGCTGTTCAAACAATTGGGGGTTAAGTTATATAACAATTGAAAAATTAAAACAAAGTCAAACAATATTATTTTCCTTAATTGAGAAAAAAATAATCAAGATATTTTAAGCAAAACCAAAACCAACAACGCCAAAAAGCGACAAACCAAACCATGCCCCAAACCAACACTTTTAAATGAAATTTAACATTCTGGTTTTATCCAAAGAAGCATAGCTCATTCAGCTTTTGTAGAGATATTTTATCCTGTTAGAACTTTGATCTAGATAAATATTGGATTCAAATTAATAGTAGCAAAAAAAACCCCCAACTTTAACAACAAAAATACAACAAACTGTTGGAAGTCATTCCATGAGTTCAACATTTGTCCATTTTCATAATAAGGTAGACTCTTCTTTTGAGTAATTCAAGGAACATTTTGTTCATAAATGCAGCTAGATTTGTACATCTCATTCTACAGAGAAAACTGGATGGCTCATCGCAAACTTGGTGAAATAACCCTGGTTAGGAAAGCACTTCTTGTACATCTATAGGGCAGACCACTCTGTGTCACAGAGTACCAAGAGAAAACTTATAAGAAAAATCACAAATGCTTACACTTATTATATATTGGACTAGATACTTGGCTTTGATAAAGCCCTTCTCAACAGCTATATTTTTGAATGATGAGCCCTGCAGTTTGTGTGCATATCACTATTTATCAAATGTGAAATGAACAAAAGTAAAAACAACTATATTGAATTAATACAAATGAAGTTATGGAAAGTGATGCAAGGATAAACACACCCCTGACACACTAAAATCTACAAATATAAAATTGTATGAATCTTATAGTGAGAGAAACAGTATAATTTTTGGTAAGAAAGCAAGTCATAAGACACAGTAACATAAAGAAACCTGCAAGCTACCATAAATTAACGAAGTACTATATCGCTGTTTATCGTGACAAAAATCAAGTCTTCACTAGAGTGTAGAGCTTGGCTGAACCAGTTTTTGATTTTGAATCTGCCTTACCATTGAGAAAGACTGCCAAATATAATTTATTGAGAAAAGAGATGTGAAAACTAACGATTTATTGTTAAAATTGTTTTCTATGTATGTTCCAAAATATTTTTACTCTTTTTTTTTTTTTTTCCCTCACCAGAAGAAGAATCAAGAGGAATATCAGAGAAGGGAATACTATGGCCATTTTATTCCATTATGACACAAATAGGCTGAGCAATTCCTTGTGACACAAAGACAGTGAAAATAAAAGTGTTTTTTCAACATCGACTGATCTCGAAGGTCAAAAATTTGATATGTGTATGTTCTAACACAGTAAAAAGGTGAAGTTTACTGAAACTGATATGACCCCAGCATAGCAGGAGATTACTGAGGAGACTCGTTGTTGTAGAGAAAAAGTGGTTTTGATATAGATAAGCTAGCATAAACTGTGATCAGTTCAACTGATTCAATAAATTAAAAAAAAAAAAAAAAAACACCATTATTTTTGTGACAGCTTGATCACAAAAAGGCAAATGGCATTGTCAAGCTTCTGAAATGTTCGCAAAAACAAGGCCTAGTGAAAGCAAATAAGTCCTTTTCTACTATAAAATTCTCATAAGGGGAGCATGAAAAATACAGCAGCTGTGTAGAAAGAAATAACTGAGTTTATAGGTGGTCTCCAAAATTCTGAGTAGCTGGTATATATATTTTTGTTAGTAGTCATCCAAAGAAGAATGAGTTCAAGTTATTAATGAATATTAATAACTCTGGTGTTGTGCTGGTTTTGGCTGGGGTAGGGTTAATTTCCTTCATAGTAGCTAGTCTGGGGCTATTTTTTAGATTTGTGCTGGAAACAGTGTTGATAGCACAGGGGTGTTTTAGTTATTGCTGAGCAGTGCTTACACAGAGTCAAGGCCTTTTCTGCTTCGTACACTGCCCCGCCAGTGATTAGGCTGGGGATGCACAAAAAACTGGGAGGAGACACAGCTGGGACAGCTGACCTCAACTGACCAAAGGGATATTCCGTACTCTATGATGTCATGCTCAGCAATAAACTAGGGGAAAGTTAGCTGGGAGGTCACTGCTCGGGGACTGGCTGGGCATCACTCGGTTGATGGTGAGTAATTGCTTTCATCTGCATCACTTTTTTTTCTTGGATTTTATTTATCTCTGTTATTTTCCTTTTCATTATCATCACTATTATTTTTACTATTATTACTATTATTATTATTAATATTATATTTCAGTTATTAAACTGTTTTTCTCTCAACTCACGAGTTTTACCCTTCTAGTTCCTTTCCCCCCATCCTGATGGGAGCGGGGAGTGAGCGAGCGACTATGTGATGTTTAGTTGCGAGGTGGGGTTAAACCATGACAGATGTTAAAAAATACATACAGTTAACTGATTACAAAGTAAGAGTTGCTCTTGTTGCTAGGGCACATGATGATTAAACACTTGTTAGATGGATGTATCACAGAATCACAGAATCACAGAATGTTAGGGATTGGAAGGGACCTCAAAAGATCATCTAGTCCAGTCCCCCTGCCAGAGCAGGAACACCTAGGTGAGGTTACACAGGAAGGCGTCCAGGCGGGTTTTGAATGTCTCCAGAGAAGGAGACTCCACAACCTCCCTGGGCAGCCTGTTCCAGTGTTCCATCACCCTCACTGAGAAGAAGTTTCTTCTCAAATTTAAGTGGAACCTCTTGTGTTCCAGCTTGAACCCATTACCCCTTGTCTTACTGTTGGTTGTCACCGAGAAGAGCCTGGCTCCATCCTCGTGACACCCACCCTTTATATATTTATAAACATTGATGAGGTCACCCCTCAGTCTCCTCTTCTCCAAGCTAAAGAGACCCAGCTCCCTCAGCCTTTCCTCATAAGGGAGATGCTCCACTCCCTTCATCATCTTTGTGGCCCTGCGCTGGACTCTCTCCAGCAGTTCCCTGTACTTCTTGAACTGAGGGGCCCAGAACTGGACACAATATTCCAGATGAGGTCTCACCAGGGTAGAGTAGAGGGGAAGGAGAACCTCTCTCGACCTACTAACCACCCCCCTTCTTATACACCCCAGGATGCCATTGGCCTTCTTGGCCACAAGGGCACAGTGCTGGCTCATGGTCATCCTGCTGTCCACCAGGACCCCCAGGTCCCTTTCCCCTACACTGCTCTCTAATAGGTCATTCCCCAACCTGTACTGGAACCTGGGGTTGTTCCTGCCCAGATGCAAGACTCTACATTTTCCCTTGTTATATTTCATTAAATTTTTCCCCGCCCAACTCTCCAGCCTGTCCAGATCTCACTGGATGGCAGCACAGCCCTCTGGCGTGTCAGCCACTCCTCCCAGGTTGGTGTCATCAGCAAACTTGCTGATAGTACACTCAATTCCCTCATCCAAGTCATTGATGAATATATTGAACAGTATTGGTCCCAGAACTGACCCTTGAGGCACTCCACTAGATACAGGCCTCCAACCAGACTCTGCCCCATTGACCACGACTCTCTGGCTTCTCTCCTTCAGCCAGTTTGCAGTCCACCTCACTACCCGATCATCCAGTCCACACTTGCTCAGTTTTGCCGTGAGGATGCTGTGGGAGACGGTGTCAAATGCTTTGCTGAAGTCAAGGTAGACCACATCCTCTGCTCTGCCATGTATGGTAATCATAATTCTACAAGTAACAAGTTCCAAGTTCTTTCTGCTCACTGTGCTGTTGTACCTTTTCATTCTTTCTATTCAGGACAGTGATCTCATTGGGGCTTCTTAAATATAGCCATAATAGAAAAAAATAACAATTAATGATGGATTATTCCAATTTGTATCCATAGCTTCCTTTAAAATTAATAAGTTCTACCTCTTAAGAAGAAATAAATATATGTAGGTAGAAAAACATAGGGCATTTCATTTATAACATAATGAGAAATCAGACAAGCCTTCTGAAAGGGCGAGAGGGTATTAAGACATCATCAGGGAGCAAATAAATTACTGAAATCCTGTTGGATCTTGATTGATCTCTGCGCAAAAGCCAGTAATAATGATATTGGATCCATCTTTAACTGGTGCCAATTAACTACATTTCAATCAGAAATACCAGAGCTGAACCAACATCTTACATTAGATCAGTGGAGTGAGGTTCTGTGGGAGAGCTACAAATGCAAACAAGCAAGAGAATTTACGAACAGAATGAAGCAATTACCTCTACTGAGAACAGTGGCATTAGGGAACCAATGATTTCACATACTTGATTTTATGTACCTTCAACTACATTGCTTAGGGAAAAGTAATCTTGTTTCACATTGAAGACAATGAGGCAATTTTTTTCATAATATCCTACATAAAACTGTAAAATTTGTGATTATGGTATTTGTGGTTCCTTAAGCAACCCATTAGCTTATGCAATCTGAGCATCAACATGACTAGTAAGAGGCAGAACTTCTGGTTTAAACACTAATTACTCAATAACATGTTGTACAGAACTGATTTTATTGGATACATTAAATGTACTATGCAGGACTTTACAACTACTGGCATTTAACAAGTTACCTTAAAGAGGCAGTGTATCGGTCTTTAAATTCACCCACTTCTTTTACTCATTGGTGAAATTTCTAGAACAATATTTTTATATAATTTTATATGAAAGGTAAAAACTGGTTTAGGAGAATTAAGGTATACTTTCTTCATAGAGCAAAATAATTAGATTGGTTTATTAAATACACAGATTTGAGGGAGAGAAAATATATATGCATCCCACTGTATTGCTGGAGTGAGGCTTGCATTTTGAGAGGTGCCCACTCATACTGAATAATAACATAATTACAAAAAGTAATGCTGTTAGACCTATCATAGACTAAGGAAATAAGAGAAAAAAATGCTTAGTAGAGGGAGGGATATTGTTCTTTGAGCCATCTGATTTTTCTAAGAAATACAAATAAGATCTCAGGTGAAGAATTAGATATAAAGGATGTAGCTGATACGTAGCTGATAGCTGTCTAAGTCACAAACATCAGTGGTAGGTCTAGTCATATTTACAGGAATCTAAAACCAGTTGGTATATAGCCTAGTTTTCACAGCTATTTAAAACCCAGAGGGGTGCTGTCCACAGATGGTCAGAAAGTCTACAAAGTCTTTCATAGCAATATATTCGCTTATCTGTATTGAACAATTTCTATTAAACAAAGTCCACCTATTGTTTAGCTCTCTTCAAGAGCAATAATGAACATTGTGAAGTTTTGACTTACAAATTTTATGGAGAAAATGTGGGCTAATCATCATGTCATATAAATTACCAAAGTGTCTTTGTTTGAGTGTAGGATCTACAAAGGTTGTCGGAGGCAGGATGTTTTTCCCTAACACATGACCTTGGACTTAGAAAACATAAATCAGAATCATATATTGGTAATATGATTGCTCTGTTAAAGGTTTGACATTTATATTTTGTACACTGAGAAAACATCAAAAAGTTTAAAGAAGCTATTTGTCTTTGAATTTAGACAAGTCAATTAAAAAGAAGATGCTAGAAGGTGCTCACATGATTTTTAGAAGTATACTTTTTTGTAGTAATTAAGCAATTTCAGTATGTAATGTTTGGATATGTGCACACATGTATGTGTACATACTGTGAAAATACATATTTTCCAAGGAATTTCTTTGTTCTTAGTTTGGTTTGTGATTTAACTTCCTTCCTGAGTGTGTTAATTTTACCATTTCCTAGAGGGGCATTTCACTTAATTTCTTTTTGGATTAGCTGGTGCTCTGAGTTTGAATTTAAAGTTTAAAGGAACCATTTGGTTTTAATAACTTTTATGTGTAGTGCTCCATTGAGTTTGGATTTTAGCACATAGAACTACTTTTCCATAAGGTGATTTTTAGTAAATCCCTGTGTGTAAAAGAAAGATAAACACACATCAGTGAGTTTGTTATTGCAATTAAATTATTGGATTTTTACATTTGAATATGTTTTGAACATAGAAAAGCATGAAGAAACTGTTTTCTCATGTTGGTCATAGACACTTTTGTAACACTCCAAAACTTGAAATAAGCCAGTCTGTTTCCTTCGATCTCAGAGAATATTAAAATACCATGAGTTTCTAAATATATACAGTGAGTTCAGGAGAGCACTGCTTCTTCAAAGACACTGTTAAACCAAACTCTTAAACAGTAACTTTCTCCTTAGATTCTGCACTCCTAAATAAATATTTATTTATGTACTTAAACAAAATTCCACACCCTGGTCAATTTTCCTATCCTCACTAACTTTGCCTCTCTCAGTTCGACTCATTTCAACTAACTGTAAGGCTCAGTGTTTCTTTCAAGTGGAGTCTAGACAATGCTAAGCGCTGATCCCATGCCCATTCCAAGATTTGCAAATCCTTTCTTTGCTCATACTCTTGTTTTTTCTGTTGTTGTTTGATTTTGTCTTTTTTGTTGTTGTTGTTATTTTTGTTTGTTTATTTTGTTTGTCTGGGTTTTGTTTGTTTGGGTTTTGTTTGTTTGTTTATTTCTTCTTCCCCTGCACACTCTTTGACAAACCATTCTATTAGGAAGGTCCCAGTGTCCATCAAAACCGAGGTAACATTTCCCTCCTGTTCACTAGAGAAGGAAAACCATAAGAAACCTAGACTTAGTGCTGTTTCCCAGCCAGGATGAAGGCTGAGAAAACATAAAACATGTTGAATATTCCTCCTTTAGTGTTATGATTTTATTTAGCAATAGGAATTAATGTATTAAGAAGGTTAAAGCATTAAGAAAGGCACTGTAATACATATATTTGGGAAGGTAATACTCATATTACCTTGAATTCTTGGCATTTGAAATGATTGTGCAGGAAACATTTTTATTCCCAGTTTTCTAAATGTTTGGTAATACATTTGACAACACATGTATATCCAAATCCATAATGTGGTCAAGAGTGTTTTCCACACCTTACCTTTTCATTCCCTGAGGCTGTCAGCGGAATTATTATAGGTACAGCAAATGCTATTCTGAGCTATAATTTTCATGTGAATCACAAAGTCAAGATAAATTATGCTAAGCTAGCTTTTAAAGTCATGGAACTCCTGCATTTCAAAAGAAAAAAATGGAGGAAAAATTATTATTTCACCTGAAATTCCAAAGTGTGGTTAATATGTTTGCTACAGCTATCATGTCAGCATTTCCTCCCCTTTACAGAGCAGATTGTCTGATCCTGAAGACACAGACAAGAAATGAATTATTATTTTCCCCTTTGCTACTGTCATGTTTTGGAAGAATAGTTTGCTACTCCAGCATGATGTGAGCAATCGTAAAGTCTTTCACAACATCAGGTGTTGAACAGAAACCCAGAAATCTTTACTGTTCTTCCTTTAATCCAAATGAAAGATAGTTCTACGTCTTTAGCAGATCATTTATCTTTTTTTTTTTTTTATCTGTGTCAGTGGCTCATTGTGAGGAAAAGAGATGTTACCTTCTGTTCTTGGTCATTTCCCTTTCCCACTCAGAGAAATTGCAACTTCTGACGTGGGCAAACAGTTTCACAATGGCTCTTCATAGGTCCTGACACAATAGGTGTGGACACTTAGGAATGCTCTTGACTCAACCATTTGATTTTGAAATTTTTGGAAGAAACATAAAGTGCTGGTTTTGGAATTACATTACTGTATTGGAAGACAATCTCTCAGAAGTAAAAACCAACCAACCAAACAAAAAACCCCCACCAAACAAAAAACCCAAACAAAAAAACCCCAACACTTTTTCAGGTGTATAAAGTGGCCTACATAACATATCCCAGAGTTATGAAATTTAAAAATTCAACCAATGTATCATCTTCTGTTCTCTCAGTGCTCTCTAGGTGAAACTGGAATCAAAATGAGCTCTGCTGTCCACAGGTGTACATTGTTTTGAAACACCATGAGACATGGTACGAATCAGTGTAGACACATTAGTAAACTACTGGCTTCCTCATGTGCAGGCTTGCAGTGTGGGTTTGCAGCCACACTCTGTATTTCTCATTATCTAAAGGAGAGATTTTAGTAGTGCCAACTCTGGTTTAACAGTATAACAGTGGTAAGTTAAACTCAATGTATGCTTAGAGCTTGGTTTTGCATTACTGCAAAATTGTGCAGTTCGGGAAAATAACATCAAATCACACAATTACTTTCAATGTAAAGAGAATGGAATGAGGAAGAGAAAGTCACCAATATCACGAAGACAGCTACACTGTAACTGGCTGATGTTCAACTGTAACTGAACATATTTTGTGCAAGTTATTAGTCACAGTGGAATGTGCTACAATTTTCCTTAGCAGTTTTTCCTGCTATCTATAAACTCAGTTTCTGAGTTTCCCTACTGAAATTGATCTCAGCATTGTTTAATTTCAGTCATTTTAGATGGCAGAGAGAGAAAAACTGGAAAATTACTGTGAAACATTAGGATTTACCTTCTTATCTCATAAGGGATGAGGATTTTTTCTCCTTCTTTGGATTTTCTTGTCTCTGAAGCTAACACTTTAAAACCATAAGGATTCAAAAAAGCCCTGTTGATGCTCATCATAATGAAATTACCATTTTAGTCACTGAGATGTTTACGACATTTCTCCCTGGAGAAAAAAAAGGAATGCATTGAGAGTAGATAAACATTCCAGAATCTTGCCTATTTATCAGAGAATGTATATAATTTTAAAATGCTGCATTATTTAAGATGTGATTTTACTGTAATAAGCCCCACTGAGTAAATCTTGTGTGGGTGGGGAAGATCTGAGAGAAATTTTGTTGAAAAAGACTCTCTCCTTCAAAATGTCACTGCTTCTTTCAACATCTTACACCTTGGCAGTGGAAAATCTGGTCTGCAGAGAACATTTGGCTTTGGAAACATGTTTTTATATCATATAACAAAGAAAGGCAATATTGGATATCTCATTCCCTGCTTCCAGTTCTAGTCAATTCAGTTCATCATCTGTCCAAAACTCAAAGAACATCCCTGTGTTGAAAGAATTAATATTACAGAGAAATTATTAAAAGCCTATTAAAACTATCTTTGTAGTTCTCAAGTAATGTAGTCAAATGAAACTGAGCTATCATAATAATAATCTTCACACAAAACCAATGGAAAAATTCCATTAGCTCCCTCAACAGAAAAGATGACAGTAGGAGGCATAGTGTTGTAAGAAATTTTAAAATAAAATGCGGTAGTGGGTATTTCAGGCTCAGAAACTCATTTGTTTTGTCTGAACTGGTTCGTATCTCCCAAGTGTTCTTTCATTATATTGTTAATAATCTCAGATATTTGTGATAATTGCCTATATACCTTATTCTTCTATTACGCTTTTTGCCTAGGCAAGTACAATATATTTAAAGGATTTTTGAAAGCACCTCTGTGATAATTCCTGTTAACACTTCTGAACAAAATTCGCCTCCACAATATAATGCATCAGTTCTTTAAGAGCTGAAAATTGTCCTCAACAACAGCAGAGGTGTTTGAGGCCTAGCATATTGTCTTTCAATGACACCCATGAGACCCCAAAATGCCAAACAGCAGAGGATATTTTTTTTTGGTGGCATCTGGCTTCTTGGCTAACTCCCCAGATAATATTGGCAGCTTTGTATTTCCTTTCAGAGCTGTCATGTAGCTGGACTCCTGATAGACTGTTAGCATTACGGTGCCCTTTCAGATGTGATCTTTTGACTCACCCTTGTTTCAAACACATTTTATCAGTAACTTAAAAAAAATTCAACACAAATGCATTCAAGAGCACAAGAAGGAACAGTCCAAGTTGCTGTTTGTACAAATAAAACAATTCATCTTCTCAAAATAAAAATGTGAACCTGAAATGAACTCATCTTTTCATGCTATGTGGCTTCATTTTGACATTAGAAATCAAGCCTCAAAATTTGTCTGCAAAATCACAGGTTGAAGCTGGCCCTATGTAATTTATGTCAAAGATTTAGGAAATAACATGAAGAAGAATCCCATGGTGGATCACAGGAAACCCACTAAGTCAATCATATGTCTAATTTCTTCCAAGTTCATGGAGAAATTGGATCCAAATCACACTTCAATATCCTTTGGGCAAAGGCTTGGCACTTAGCTGCAGCCATATTCAGGGCCCCTGTAGGGCCTGTTTCTCTGCTGAACTACTGAATCTGGAATAAATTCAGGCAGTGTCACTTTGATGGAAGCATATTCACTGGGAGTCTGTGATCACATAATAAACAAAATAGTCTATGAATGCCAGCATACCAGAATGCTGATGAAAATAAACATATGGGAGGAAATATCCATTCACTAATGTCAAAGTTTACTACTCTGACATTTTCAGAATAAACTAATTCTCTTTTTAATGGTTGGTCATTCCATTTTTTATTTGGTTTATAGCATATACATATGAATAATATTGGAGGAATAGTATCTTTACCAAAAACAGGTTGGAGGAAACTAATAGAATCAAATAATTGTAGTGAAATTCCTAGGTTCCACCACATTAACAAAAAATAAATGAAACAAAAATTGTTTCATTTCAATATATCTGAATGAAATGTTTCCTGTTTTCCTTTTTATTGTTTTGAAATAAGAAAAAAATTTAACCTTTTATGAAGTACAATTAAATAGGTAAAACTGCAAAACCTTGAACTGAAAATATTTTGAAAAAGAAATAAAACATTAGCTGGAATTTCACAGAATCATGAAATTGTTTAGGTTGGAAAGGACATTAAAGCTCATCAAGTCCAACCTTTAACCTAATACTGCGAAGTCCATGACTAAATCATGTCCCTAATCACCATGTCAACCACTTCCCTGGGCAGCCTGTTCCAATGCCTGACAACCCTTTCTATCAAGAATTTTTTCATAATATCCAGTCTAAACCAGCCCTGGCTCAACTTGATGCCATTTCCTCTTGTCCTGTCACTTGCTACTTGAGAGAAGAGACCAACACCCTCCATGCTACAACCTCCTTTCAAATAGTTGTAGACAGCAATAAGGTCTCCCCTCAGCTTCCTTTTCTCAAGGCTAAACAATCCCAGTTCCCTCAGCCACTCATAAGACTTGTGCTCTAGACCCTTCACCAGCTTCGTTGCCCTCCTCTGAACTCACTTCAGCACCTCAATGTCTTTCATGTTGTGAGGAACCCAAAACTGAACACAGTATTCAAGGTGAGGCCTAACCAGCACTGATTACAGTGGGACAACCACTTCTCTAGTTCTTCTGACCACACTATTCTTGATGCATGTCAGGATGCTGTTGGCCTTTTTGGCCACCTGGGCACACTGCTGGCTCATGTTCAGCCAGCTGTTGATCAACATCCCCAGATACTTTTCTGCCAAGCATCTTTCCAGCCACTGTTCCCCTAGTCTGTAGCATTGCATGGAGTTGTCATGACCCAAATGCAGGACCTGTCACTTGGCCTTGTTGAACCTCATACAATTTGGCCACAGCCCATCGATCCAGCCTGTCCAGATCCCTCTGTATGGCCTTCCTACCCTCCAGCAGATCAACACTCCCACCCAACATGGTGTCATCTGCAAAGTTACTAAGACTGCACTTAATCCCCTAATCCTGGTCATTGATGAAGATATTAAACAGAACTAGACCAAATCCTGTGCCCTGGCGAACACCACTTGTGACTGGCCACCAACTGGATTTAACTCCATCCACCACAACTTTTTGGGCCCACCCATCCAGCCAGTTTTTTAGTCAGTGAAGAGTACAACTATCCAAGCCATGAGCAGCCAGTCTCTCCTGGAGAATGCTGTGAGAAACACTGTCAAAGGTTTTGCTAATTCTAGGTAGACAACATCCATGGCTTTTCCCTCATCCAGTTAGCAGGTCACCTTGTCATAGAAGGAGATCAGGTTAGTCAAGCAGGACCTGCCTTTCATAAACCCATGATGATGGGACCTGATCGCCTGGTTGTTCTGTATGTGTCATGTGATAACACTCAAGGTGATCCGCTCCGTAACCTTCCCCAGCAGCAAGGTCAGATTGACAGGTCTGTAGTTCCCTGGATTTTCCTTCCAGCCCTTCTTATAGATAAGTGTCACATTTCATAGAATCATAGAATGGTTTGGGTTGGAAGAGACTTTAAAGATCATCTAGTGCCAACTCCCCTTCCGTGAGCAGGGACACCTTCCACTACATCAGATTGCTCAAAGCCTCATCTGATCTAGCCTTCAAGACTTCCAGGGATGTGGCAGCCGCAGCTTCTCTAGGGAAGATGTTTCAGTGCATCACCATCCTTGTGGTGAAGAACTTCTTCCTTTAATCTAAATCTAGTCCCATTCAGTTTAAAGCTACTACCCCTTATCCTATCACTGCATGTCCTTGTAAAAAGTCTCTATCCAGCTTTCTTGTAGGTCCCTTTAGGTATTGGAAGGCTGCTATAAGGTGTCCCCAGAGCCTTCTCTTCTCCAGGCTGAACAACGCCAACTCTCTCAGCCTGTCTTCATAGGAGAGGTGCTTCAGCCCCCTGGTCCTCTTTGTGGCCTCCTCTGGACTTACTCCAACAGATCTATGTCCCTCTTATGTTTTAGGCCGCAGAGCTGAACATCGTATTTCAGGTGTGGTGTAAAGATAATCGAGTAGAGGGGGATAATCACCCACCTTCCTTGACCTGCTGCTAACCTCCAGTAAACGGGGATCTCCCTGGTTAGCCAGGATTGCTGATAAATTATTGAAAGTGGATTGGTGAGTACTTCTGCCATCTACCTCCGTAAACTTGGGAGGATCCCATGCATTTCCAATGTATTCACAGTTCTAATAAAATGTAATTTATTTTGGATTTGCTACCAGGTAGTCTCTAAAAGGAAGAGGCTTACAAAACATTATGTTTATAAGAACAGGACACACTATCGTTAACAGGCAGCTCAGTTCCACTGCTTTGCACAAATATGATGAAGCCGTGGCACTGCTTAATTTTCTTTGTTTCTTTCTTAGCCATGTTTTTAAAAAATGCCTAAGAAACACTATCAACTGTGTAATGGTCTCTGTTCTCATTTCAGCACCTGGCCTACAGTTGTACCCCAGTGTTGGGAGAATTCATTCAACAGAAGGAAGTGATTTCTTCTCATCTAAGTCTACAACAGTCTACTGGTCCTATATAAAAACATTCGGGGTTTTCAAAAACTAAATTTGAATTTTTGTTCTTAATAATTCTCTGTCTTAATCTATATATCTTATATTGATTGATTGATACCTTCTAAATTTGAAAACTCACTTGCCGCCTTGGGATTTTCACTGACTTTGTGCTCAGGTAAGATCAGGTGATATTTCATTTATATTCCAGAAAAATGTTTATGTGCTTTTAATAATGTCTTCTTCTCTAGCTCTTTGGAAACCTTTCAGTAATTTACCTTACTAAAATTTACTTTGTTTTGTGACATAATATTTAACAAATGTGTAGTGAAACCTTGACATAATACAGAAGGCTGTGCCTCAAAATTTTTTTTAATAGCTAAAATTGGTAAAATACAGCTCCATGCTTCATTTGTCAACAGTTCTGCTCTTGAGTGAAAAAGACACAAAAGCTGCTCCTTCATACAAGCTAGACCTGAGGTTTTGGAACACACGAGCTTTTACTGTAAACCCTTTTTGGACTGTCTAGTTTTCTGAAGGAAGATTTGCAAAGATTTGAATTGGTTCTCAGTGTAACTGCCTGCTGTGAACTCAGCTGACATAGCTAAAATATTAAAGAGGTTTGTGATATCCTAAAAAACCACAACATTAAGACTGGGTTTTTTTTTCATATAAATTTCCTAATCATGTGCTGGTTAAAGCTGCTGAGATTATTTTGAGTGATACTGAAGTAATCACCATGAAACAAATATATCTCTGGAGATAATGTGTTGATGAGGTCGTTAGCCAATTTTTATGAAAGGTAACTTTACTGGAATCCAGTCAAAAATTAATTGTTTGACCCTTGAGAATAGAGTATGAAAAACATGAGGTGAATTTGGCAAGAACTCAAATTTGCTGTCTTTATCTTTAGTTTTTATTTGGAAGGGGCACCTGACTCTTTAATTCTCTTTAATGATGTCCTTAAAAATAAACACTAAACTGCCACTAAATTCATTAATATGTTCTCTTGGGGCTGAAAATAGTGTTATTCAATGGTTGTTCCACTTGTCTACTTAGTGTCAGGCCTTCACCTAACATTTTAAAATGAAAGTGAAATTATTGAGCATTAAAATGAAGTCTCTTGGAGTGCTCATTTTCTTTCATGTACTAAAGTGAGCCTGGCAAGTTAGTTTCTTGGATAACCTGGAAAAACTCTAACCTCAAAATGCTTTACAGGCAAAGAAGGGAAGGTGTAGATAGAAAGAAACTATCTCAGTGCCTTCTAGTTTTCAAGATTAATATAAAGTAACATAATTTATTTATCTATCTTTACATGTAGTTCAAAGCCTATTACATATCAATTTGAAGTTTGATTGGTGTTTTCATGCCTATTTTAATTAAAGTATTAAATTATAAAGCATTATTTATTCTCACAAATTACAAGAGCCAAGGCACACCTAAATACATTATCAGAGATAAGAAAAAAGTGGAATGCATTTCTTAGTGCCTTCCTGAAACTCCCAGTCCTCAGCTAGTAACTCAGACTGGATAAATAAGAAAAAAGTTCTGATCTCCTTTATTCATCTTGCTTATTTTCATTTCTCCTTACCAGATTGTTCGCAATATCACAAGAGTTCATTAGTGAAAAGACAGTGTTTGATAAATGTTATCCTAATGAATTCTCAGATGCCACAGTATTTTCCTCTGTTTAAAAAAGTTCATTTATGTTACTAAGTTAGTGTGATGCAGCTACCTTTGATAAATGCTATCTTTTTAATGGAGAAACTGTTTTTGCATGTATATGTGTGCTATATATGAGCAGAACACTTAATTCAAAGATTTAATTGATATATAAAGCTGTCAAGGCTAATATTCTCAATGATGTATTTATCATTAGCATAACTGATCATTTTTCACTCCACTTAGGAAACAAAGTATATGCATAATGTCTTCTAGCAGCATTAAATACCGTTTAGTAGTTCTGTATAATGGAAAAAAAAAAAAAAAGAGGTTGCAGTACTCGTAAAGCTCAAGGGACAATTTGGATGTAAACTTTGCCAGATGCACTCAAGCAAAAAAGGCATTCAGAAAACTAATATATATCAACTGGTAGAGTGGCACTGGATATAATGCGTTTTCAAAAACCATCAGCCTTTTCTTCCTTTTTCACACATCTTCAACGCCAGATTTCAACCCTGAGATTTTTGCAGCTGTGTTATTATATCCTGAGCATAGGAGTTTAATTTGGAAATATTAACAGATATTAGCTACAGTGTTGCTGGTGAGTGATGCACTTTGATACATGAAAAAAAAAAAATCTGAGACAAGGCAATTTGTGGTATCAAGCACTTACAGTATAGCCTAACTACATAAAATGAAATGAAAAACCTTCTGAAGATGGTATAAAAAGGCACAGTATTGAATACTAAAAAGTTCTCCTCGCAGGCTACAGAAGTAATGCAGGTTGAACATTGATAGCAAACATCAGGAGACTGCCAAGACTAAGGTGCTTGAGGGCCAGAAAAGCTTAGGTATAATTCTATCCAGATTAGCTCCACAAGATTTGTGTAAGTGACATCCATAAAACATATTGCAAAAGCTATTAAAAAACAATGAAGATCACCAGTTTAAGAACTGAGGAAAAGCTGTACATTGCTTCCTCTGTGTTATATTTATTTATTTCAAGATTATCCATCTACTGTCTTGCTTGCATTTGTTTTGCCCTTTATTCTGTTAAAATGTGTACATACATCTGCAGGAGGGTTTGTGTTGCCTGGAGACTACACTGGAACCAAATCTACCTTTACTGGGAATGGTAGGGATCTTACTTTCAGCCACAGTCTGGAATGTTACTTTTCTCTAAAAATTCTGAGATAGAGGTAGATATGGAAATGTTTTACAAGTCACAGAGTTCTCTATTCCTCGAAAATGCCACCTTCTTAGTCTTTAACCTTAACTATAACTATTCTATTGAAACCCAAGATTATTGGGTCTCAGAATTCACATATAATAACACTTCATAGTATTTAGCTAAGTCAAGGCATGGTTTTTTCCAGTTTTTCAGTATCTCTCTGTTAGGTCCCAATATAACTTCCAACACAGTTCAGAACTCTAGCTAAAGATTGCTTCAGTCAAAAAGTAGTATTTCAGCTGTTTCAAACTAATAATTTAGATGTATAAGACAGATACAGATCCTTGTTCACTGAAGTGATACAATACAATATTCTTAATGAAGTCTATTGATTAAGTTATTGTTTTGATTTTTTTTCAAGCTATGTCAGGTACAGTTCTAGTAAAATATAAAACTTCCATGAGAAAAGAATAGTACACTTAGGTATTTGTAACATTTGAGACTATCTCCCAGGTTTTGTATTCCTGTTTCCCTAGTTCACATTATTAATTTTGGTTAAAAAATTGCTATACAGATGATTTTAGAAATCACTTGTGTATTCTTCTATCAACTAAGCTTTTGCATGCAAAAATTTTCAGAGTTTGGCATGATAGTCCAGAATGACTACTTATTGATATGACTGATCTGCAAATGCAGGAGAAATATTTGCAACCAAATAAAACATTCTGCAAAAGAATAGGTATGGTCGGTGTAGAAATATATGTAGTGTCCTCTGTGGATTGTGCCTTTATAATAGTGTTTGAAAAATTATCCATAGGAAATTAACAAATATGAAAATGATCCCTGAATTGTCCATGTAAAAGTTCATATTTCTGCTATTATTCATAGATGCTTAACACAAATTTCAACCAGAACCAGAAAGTAATATTATTTGAGATGAGTTTTAACTTAATGATCACTAAAATTTTGATTTTTAAATGAAATAAGATTTCACAGAATCATAGGACTTTAGGGATTGGAAGGGACATCAAAAGATCATCTAGTCCAATCCCCCTGCCAGAGCAGGAACACCTACATGAGGTTACACAGGAAGGCATCCAGGCGGTTTTTGAATGTCTCCAGAGAAGGAGACTCCACAACCTCCCTGGGAATCCCGTTCCAGTGTTCTGTCACCCTCACTGTAGGAGTGGGAAAATTTTATAGACTAAATAACGAGCAAACAAGCCATTTTCAAGTCTTTTATCTAAGTAGATGTGGGAGACAATTACTTGGAATTTAATTTCATTATGTTAAACTGATGAATGAAGGGAAATACGAATGAATTATTATTTTAATGATGCCTCTGCTATTATTACTTTTTATCATCCACATCCTTATCAAGATATTTTTCAAGGTCTGTTGACAGGAGCAACATCAATTATGTTCTTCCAATGTACATAATAAACCATGAACAATACTAATGTGCAAGAAGAGACTAACAAACTTTTCTGTTGACTCCCATTTATGCTTGAGATTTCCTCATGGACACTCTGAAATTATATTAATCTTAGAAGTGAACAAACACTGCAGTAAATAAACAAAGGTTCAAGCAATGATTACATTTTTTTTCTATGAATATATCGAAACACCTTTTTATTTCTTTCATGCTCTCACTCCCTCATTATTCAAAAGCGTAATTAACAATCTTCTCTCCAATCTCTATTTTAACAATTAATTTATAATGCTGCCTACAAAACATTGATAATAGTTAAACCATCAAATATTTTATGGGCTACTACATCTTCAGTATTCCTCTGTATTGGCTTTCATGCCTTACATCGTTTCGTAGAATACTTTAGAAAGGAGGAAAAGTCTTTTTTTTTTTTTTTCTCTGTATTGGTATCTGGCATGCAACTGCTCCCAATCCATAAACTGAGCTCTGAGATACAGAGCAATAATAGTCACAATAATAATAAGAAGAATGAATACACGTTAGGGCTATCAGGTAATAGTGCTAAGCTGAGCATGATCCAAAAAGAGTTAAATTGACAATAATCTGTCTAGACCAGATTTGTGAATCACAATTCTTTCCTACTGTTCTCCCCCAGTCAGTGTTCTTCAAGGCTACTGCATCCACTTTACTGAGCAGTAGGTGGAATTAGCCACAAATTGAAGTTTAATCATCCACACATTCACTTTCTGTAAAAAAAAATTAACAGCCAGGGAAGGAAGTAGTAAAAGAACATTTTTTTCAAAAATAGGAGATTTAAAATGTTGGAAGAGATGTTTACCAAGAAATTTAACCGAGTAGATTTGACCAAGGAACTGGACTGTAGAAGTCATTCAGTTTCAGAGCTAAAAATCAACTAGCATCCCACATGTTTATTTGCACTGCTGATTACGTCTTAATTTTAAGTGTGGAATATTGTCAGATGTGAGAATTTTTTTTAATTATTATTTTACTTACCTTATTTCTTAATTGTTAAGAAATATAAAGACTGTCTTTACCACATACTAAAGGGATGTTGATTCCCAGAATCCTATTTCTGATTAGCCAGAGGTCTGAGGAACCTAATCAGCTTTTGGCCCTAATTGCCTCACTCCAGCCTTTGGCCAAGCAGGGAAAATGTGTTGATACAATGTAAATATGAAGCAAGTGCTTATCAGTCTATGAGATCCAGACTATGTTATAGCTTGTAGTCTCTCATTTTTACAAAACCATAAATCTACAAGAAGTCAGAAGGTGAAAGGAGGAAGATTTACTCAGATCTGATACTGAAATAACTCTAAACTATCATGTTTGTTCTGATGTTAATTAAACAACACACACTGAGGCACTGCCAGATGATTAAGAAATGCCTGGGAGGAGAAGATAGCTCAAAGCTATGCTTTGGGCTATAAACCCCAGAAAATGATTAATCTCCAGGAAATGCCCCAGGCTGAGGTTAACATTCATTTTAGAGAAATTACCTGAGAATTAAAGAATAGTCTTAACCATATGTGATGTTCTACCTTAATAGAAGCAATTGCAGTTCTTCCATCCATACTTTTTCTAAGTCTTAATATCCTTCTTTCAGTCAATAAGACCCTGGTATCCAGCATACACTGTAACTTCTTACATATACGTGCTTTATCTACATATACACGAAAGTGGTATAGACTATCTGCCTCAGCACCCAAAGCCTCTCAGGTTTAAAGAGAAATTTGTATTTCATCTATAGGTTAAGTACCTGACCATTCATTCCATACACAGTTGAAGACCTGTTCTTGATGTACATTATTGCATTGATCTCAACTGCTAAAACCTCAGAGTTCTACAGGACAAGCTCTCGTTTTCATTTTACACTTCTAT
This sequence comes from Caloenas nicobarica, assembly GCF_036013445.1. Taxonomy (NCBI): domain Eukaryota; kingdom Metazoa; phylum Chordata; class Aves; order Columbiformes; family Columbidae; genus Caloenas; species Caloenas nicobarica. The sequence continues at coordinate 28,914,496 of NC_088246.1, read as the reverse complement.
CAATTTGTATATGGCTTTTTTTTTTTTTGAGTTTGCTCAGATGACTGAGAGAACATCAAACTTTGTAGCCCCTATTCACACTGGGTAAAAACAGATTGCTGTAAAGTCTTATTGAGAAGCTGCATACAATTACATTATTGAAAGAAGAAAACATTACACTGTGGGAGTCAGAATATGGAAAACTAGCCCTTCTGTTGTTTACAGTGTGCCTTGATAAATTAACGTGAAAATGTGTGAATACTGAAAAAATGCAATTAAATATATATATATATAGACACCATTAAATATTTTCTCTGGACGGTTTTAGGGTCACAAACAGGAACTCAAAACTGGTAATTTAGAGCAATGCAAAAAAGAGGAGGTGTGAAGAAAGCCAATAAATATTCAAATATAAGGAAAGACCCTCAGAAATTGCTTCTGTGGGATTTACCAAGGGAAGTTTTCAAAAGTCTTATCAAAGAGATTTTTAAAAAGTAAGGAAAGAAAACTCTGTGGCATGTCAGGCTCTAATGCATATTCCTCTTTTTCCTCATACATGGGAAATCTGTCTCCAGCCCAGGCACCTGTGTAATCAAGACACTGTTAAATTTCTTTGAACTCTTCTAATTTGGGTTTCATGCATCACATTTGTTTAAAATGTTTAATAACTTATTCACTAATTGCTTGTTTAAACCCACTCTGACTGCCAAGCATTCTGTTATAACTGATAAAATATAGATCACTCTGAATATTTATGTGTGATTTGCGTGCAAGTGACATTTATGATTAACGCAAACTTAATTTGGTAGTGGAATCAAATAAGAAATGTCTCTGTGTATTCTACTGGAATGATTAGCAGAGGTCATTAATCAAGAAGTCTCTTTTGTTCTTAATTTTATGCCACATGAATGAGTAAAGATACAAAAGAACTGAGTATTTCTTTAAGCTCTGGCTCTCTTTATGTGAAAAATTCTCTCACAAGAAACTTCTACATCTTTAATGTTTTTAATCACTGCTCTTTTGTGTGTGGCCCTCTTTGTGAGTGAGGCCTGCTTATCATGTAGGAAAAAATATTTCTGGATTACATAGTAATGAATTTGACTCCAAATGACTTTTTCAAATTGGTGTTATAGAGTCACATCTGAATGCAGATCAAGGCCCAAGTTAGATCAGGCTCAAATGTGTTCCTTTTTTAAGTCTGCAAAGGTCACAGTTTAACTGAAGAACGGATTTTAGTTTGGGATTTCTTTTTTCTCCTTAATTTCTTAGTTACCTAGTCCATATTTGGTGTCAAAACTTTGATAAACAGCAGTTTAGCATGATCCAACAACGTACACAGGTGAAGCAACAGGTTGAGTAGTAAGGCTCACTTTTAAAAATAAATCCATAATTGAACTAAAGGAGCATATGATGGTACTGTAAACTATCTTCATGATAATGTCAAGCAATATCTCAGGAAATAACAAAAATAAAGATAATTAAATTCTTACCAGTACTGAAATATCTTCTATTAGAGATAAAGAAATGACAATACAAAAGGCTCTTAACTCCAGGCCACTCTTACTAACAAGATAGAAATGGGTAATGAATGGATGGGTAATGAATTTCTGCTCATTACTGTTTTGCATGAGGTTAAGGTTAGCTGATAATAAAAATTATGTCCTAGTGATAGTATATCAATATAGCAAAGCATACCACCATGACTGACAGATACACATCAGGTTTAAGTATGCCCAAAAGAGTGTTATAGAAGAGATACCACTTTTTCTCCTGGCCTACAGTAGTCACTCCAAAAGCCATAGATTTTTGTTGTGTCTTAAAGGAGGCTCATCAAGGCACATCAAAGCAATAAGAATATTTTCACAACCTTGTGTGGAAGCCATTGATTTAACACAGATTTCGCTTAGGGTAGAACTTACAAAAGCAAATGGCACAGAATTATTTAAGCTATTACAAACTGAACTGCAAAGCTAGAAATCTGTATATTTACTGACTTAGAAATAAACAGTTGTCAAAAACTGAGTGGGGTTTATGTTTGCAAATTTATACAGTCACAAGTAGAAAACAACAAAACATCTGCAGTTGTCAGAAAGAGCAAGTACAAGGCAAACAAACTAATGAGCCGCACCATTCACATTTGAAGAGTGCAAGTTTGTATAGATAAATAAATGTACCACTACATCTAATTATTGTTGTTAAACTGTTAAAACAATATCTACCAGTTAAGACTGTAATTCATTTTTTATGTCGCTCAGAGTGAGAGGTTATTTGTCCTCCAAACTACAAAAAACTTGCTGAAGACTACGCAGAAAATCAGTCAAATCTTCATCTGCTATCTATGTTGCTTGACTCAAGATATACAACGCAGTGAACTGCAGTAAACCAGGTAGTGTAAAGCTCTCTGTAGACTTTTTTTTTTTTTTTTTTTTTTTTTTTTTTTTTTACAAAGCCAAGAGTTTAACTGAGGCATATATAACCCAGTTAGCTTGAGTAACTCACTGATGTAGCGCAAAGTTCAGTGTAGACAAAGCAAAGGCACTCCTTACTAGCCAATTTTCCTCTTTGGCTAGTTTAAACGAATATACACATTCTTTCTCTGGTGTCATAAAAGATAAAATCAGAAGCAACTTCTATAAATCTGTCTTGTATTCTTTAAATGGAGTAACTGTACACATCAAATTGTGTTGTCATAATCAGTATCTGAGAATAAAGAGGCATATAAAGTTTTTACCTTTAATGTTCCTTAATATGGTTTTACAGATGTAGCTCATTCAGCAGTTTCAGAGATACTCTTGTTTTAGATCCTGCTGTTTCTGTGGAGTCTACAAAGAAATCAATGAGTCATCAATTGCAGGTTCTGCAAAAAGAAAGCACTAATCTTTGCTAATCGGTACACTTTTTAATGAACATATCTAACATATCTGTTATATTTTCCAGCATCTATCTTTTAAAAGGCCTTTTTGTTTTGAGGATTTTTTTTTTTAAGTCTAGTCATATTTCCGGGATTGTTTTGAGGGACTAATGGAGAACTTGATTGTTAGCTGTTATAATTCACATCTTTACTGACGTAACGGAGGCTTGCAATAAAAACTCACAACTCTTGTTAAGACTGATGTCCATTATTTGCCAAAAACTTGATCTTTCTGGTAGCTTTGAGAAAGAAAAACAAGAAGCACAAAACATATTCTTCTTCAGAGCAGTATTGTCTGATTCTCAGTTGTGGCTTCTCTGCTTGTTTCCCAAGGCAATAGGCACCCAAAGTTTTTTCCACTAAAAATGTACTGCCCATTACTTAAATGACAGTGCTTTTACCTGGTTTGAACATAAGAACCTTGTACAAGATATTGTGTGGAGAAAAATAGGGTTTTGGAAGTGATGTCAATTATTTTCTGGGTTCACAGTTTTAACAACACAAAAAAAGCAAATGTCAAATGACCAAGATAAGAAAATTGCAGAGATAGTTAACCAAGGTCACTTTCTTAGAGGGTGCAAAATAGTAACCCACCTTGAACAGGAATGTATTGAGTATAAGAGCTGCATAAACCTAACTTCCAGGAACTCTACTAAGTTTGCTGTTCACCTTGAAAATCAAAACATTCTAGCTTTTTGACCTGACATCATCACCTGTTAATTTCAAGAAAAAACAACTGCAACAACAACAACAACAAAAAATGAGATTCTGCTAAGAATGAAGGTAAAACCACGACTGAATCAAAATAAATCACTAAAAATATATGTCAGTTCTACCTGAAAAAGTCAGTGAATGTCTTTGATCAATCCTCCACAACATTTTCTACAGGTTAGTTTCCTCTAGTTCAAAGTCATCTCCAATCTATAAGCATGAAACCTTTTTCTGTGGATGTTGAAATACCAAGATGCAAGCTTAAGGCAGTGGTACAGACAGGTAGAAACTGAACAGTCAGGTTCCATGGAAAATAAATGTAGATAAGCTGAGGAATGAAGTATGACCCCAAGCCTGGGAGTGAGCCACAAGCCCAGATGTCCATTCAAATCAGTAGGTGTATTTGTTAATCATACAGAGCCTTGGCTCAAGGGTTCTCATGTGCTTTTTTCATAAGAATTAGAGGGTAAAAGTGGAGAGATCTACTTTCCTCTGGGTGTCCCCAGCAGCCTCACCACAGAGCAGCTGCTCAGCTCTGTAATGCTGCTATTCACCACAGTTTTATAGTAAAGGACCTTTGAAAATTTGCCTTGATAGAGTAAATATATAACAGCCACAAGTGAGTAAAATAGGTTATATTACTTTCTAGGTAACAGTCACTTGCAGATGATTGCCTGGGCACTTACACCACTGAAGCACTTTTTATTGGGTTTAGTTTGTTAAGGTCATTGTAACTGGAGAGTTTATGCTTTCTGTACAGGGATTGTCCTCTTTATTGTATGTGTGTATAGTCTCAAACCTAATCAGACCTTATGCCAGAATAGAGTCCCTAGATAGTGCTAAAAAAAGGTGAACTCCTGAATGCATATGCAGTTAAGTTACTTAGCACTTACTAACACAGCAACAGTCCAGAACAAGTCTCAGTTCCTTTAAGAATTTTAGGCTATATGCAGTAACAGCATTATTATTTCCTTCCCTAAGTCTCCTCTTTTCTTCATTAGTGCAAATACTTTCTGTGCTGATAGTGTCACTTTGTAAGCATTCATTACCTATTGATTGTGCAGTGCAGAGTGCATGAATGGACTGTTAAGCCTACACAGAGACTTGTTCATTTCAATGAGTTTCTGACATGCCATGCTACAGGATTTCTTAACTGAATATTGACAAGCTCTAGCGGATTGTCCTTTTTATGGACCGAGTATCATACTCTGAGTTTTTTTTGCCTGATTTTCTGTCATGTTACTGTCTCTTCTTATTTTTATTTTTTTAGCATGTGTGTATCCATGTGGCACCAATATAAGATTAAAATTAGATAATATTATATAATTAATTTTATTTATATATCTATATATCTTTTTATATAAGTAGCGTATGTGTCTACATATGTATATACGTGTGATATGTGTGCATATATACATATGTGACTGACATGCATTACTAATGGGTCAACTCCAAGGCTTCCAGGCACCTTTTTGATGTAGACAAAGACCCTGACTCTGGTCCAGGAAGCCCTGATTATGATTCCCTCACCATGATATGTCAGAGTTTGTGGCAAAGGAGTGAAGGTGAAGTCATTGCTACAGAAGATTTGTAGTCCCTATTTACTGTCAGGGCTCAGTGGGAACTGACTGCTTCCTTAGGGCCAGGAGCAGGGCCTGTGGGGGTGATACTCAGGGGTACTAGAGTGGGGCCTCACAGCCTGTCCCACCCCACCACCTCAGCCAGCAAGCAGGACAGTCAGGGAGACAGACACTGGGGCAGCTGAAGACCTGAGTATCAGGCACCTCCTTGGGAGTGGGACAGGAATAGTCCGGGCTGGGACATGGGCCCAAGGGTGGGCCTGGCTCAGCAGGGTCCATGGCTGGGCAGGGCTGTGGGGAGCTGGAGAATGGCCCTGCTGAGGAGTTACTGGGGCAGTCCCAGGGGGCTGACATGGGGTCCAGAGCCATGGACAGGGGGCTGAAAGAGGCCCCAGGAGAGACCAGGCAGGGACAGTCAGGCCTGACAGTGTTCTCAGGGCTCCAGTGGTTACATCAACAGAACAGAGCTTTTCCAGTTAGTTTCCATTTTAATGAAAAGACCAGCAAAATGTGAATAAGCTGAAACAGTTTCTGTCCACTCTAGAGGGCACATAAGGAATGGAATACCCAGAAAGAGAAAGGTGCTTCTCTCATCCTGTCAGTGCCCAAATAAGAATCATAGATTCACGCAATCATAGAATACCAGGCTGGAAGGGAGCTCAAGAATCATCTGGTCCAACCTTTCTTGGCAAAAGCACAGTCTACACAAGATGGCCCAGCACCCTGTCCAGCTGAACCTTAAAAGTGCCCAGTGTTGGGGAATCAACCATTTCACTGGGGAGATTATTCCAATGGCTGATTGTTCTCATCAGGAAAAATTTCCCTCTTGTGTCCAATTGGAATCTCCCTGGGAGTAACATGTACACATTGCCCTTCTTCTTTTCAATGTTACTCCTTGTCAAAACGGAGTCTCTCTCTTCTTTGTAGCCACCCTTTAAATACTGGAACATGGTGATGATGTCTCCTCTAAGCCTTCTTTTCTCAAGGCTGAACAAGCCCAGATCTCTCAGCTTTTCCTCATATGGTGGCTTCCCAGTCCATTGATCATCTTTGTGGCCCTTCTCTGGACCCGCTCCCATATGTCCACACCTTTTTTGCACAGAGGAGACAAAAACTGAATATAGTATTCCAGGTGCAGCCTGAAAAATGCTGAGTAGAGTGGGGTAATGACTTCTTTGTCTCTGCTGGTGATGCCCTTGCTAATGCAGCCCACTATCACTTATATTTAGCTTGTTATCCACCAGGACCCCCAGGTTCTTTTCCACAGAACAGCCCCCCAGCTGGGTAGATCCCAGCCTGTGCTGCAGTCCTGCATTAAGTTTTCCCAAGTACAAGACATTACACTTTTCTTTGCTGAACTTCATAAGGTTATTGTTAGCCCACTTTTCCAGCTTTTCCAGGTCATCCTGCAGGGTGGCTCTCTCTTCCAAAGTGTCCACTTCTCCACCCAGTTTGGTGTCATCAGCAAACTTCCTCAGGGCACATTTTATCCTATCATCCAGATCACTTACGAAGATATTGAACAGTGTTGGGCTTGCTCTCAAGTGAAGCATTAAGTCATGGAATGTATCTTGACATTATGTATCAGGAAACAGTGAAAAACACCCAAGCAATTATGAGGCTGTGAGATGTCAGAACTACAGAGAGCCTGACATCCTCAAAATGCAAAAGGGAAACGGAAGAAGGAGTAATTAGAAGAATAAGAAATTGTAGGAAAAAAAAAATGATAGATATATATATATATGTCCAGACTGGTTAGACAACATAAACTTCTGCCACAGAAAACACACTTGGGGACTATATCAACTATATCAGTAGAGCTAAAGGAAGGAAGAAGAAAAACCTAAAGAGGGAGAAAAGATGTAACACAACCAAGAAGAATGCCTGTGTAACTTTGGTTAAAGATCGTGTTATGCTATAAGATCAAGAAGATAATTCTTATAACAACAAAAAAAATCTGGTTCAATACGCACATACAATCAAAATAAGAAGCAATTCCCTCTGGCACTATAAAAATAATAAAAGTGGTGCTGTTATTTTGAAAAAGACGTGTAGATATGGCTGAAAATACATTCAGAATTGTCCTGAAGGAAAAAACACATTATGGTGGAAGTCTTTTGGCACTGAATAGATTTTTGCCCTACCTAATATGTAAATTTTTACACAAACTATCTTTGTAAGATGAATCACTTTTCTTTTGGCAGTAATTTTTTTCTTAGTACCAATACTTCGTTAAATGTAAGCCATTACATTATTAATTTCATTGGCCTGCAGTAGAGCAGTATAGATGGTCGGGTCTGGTTGGGTAACCAGCAGTAAATTTTTATCACCACTCAAATATTCCAGTGATTTCAAATTGTATTTTCCAACCACAATTGCTTTTATAGATATAAATAAAAATGAGTTAACAAAACAAAACAAAATCTGAAAATGACAGTCTTTTAAAGGTATTAAGGCAGACCGTAATAATTTTTAAAGGTAGTTATTATGCAGTACATCTCAAATAAAATGTACAAATGTCAGTGTATTGTAAATGATACTTATTTTCATCTAATCAGTAAAAATAAGTATAATGTCGTATAAACTACCCTAGATGTAATGCTAAGGCTCCTTAAAGCGCATGTAATTCTCTCTGTCTCCTGCATGAACCTGTTTGAATACCTGCTGTTATCAGTGATAAAATTGCCATTCACTGTAACATAGAACGTCAGGCAGACACACTCTCAAAGACTGACCAAGTGTATCTGTACCTGTCTACACTTTTGTAAAGGAAAAAGATTCTTCATTAAAGATAATATGATTTGTTTACAGTTTCTGTAGCCGTTGTTACCAAATATACAAATCCATAAATAAACCTGAACCATTTGTTGAATTTTGTTTGAATCCCTCTATTTTTCACATGAGGTCCCTGTATTCTTGCTATAACAGTATATTTAGAGTACCAGAGTTTGTACCTGGTTTGTAATTGAAAAAATAATACAGATGTGAAATCTTCCAACATCCAAGAGAAATTATTCCCAGGATTATTAGGTTGTGAGGGGACAGGGAATGAGTTCTTTCTGGTCTGAAGCAGGCTTCAATGGACTTCTAACATGACTCAGGATGGGTATTTTTACTTTTTGCAAAATGCTATTCTAAACAAAGTTTGGAGATTGAATACTATATTGGCAGATATGAACAGACTAGAAAGTGTCCATAGAAGGGACACAAACTTGATCAAAGGACAGGGAAGCCGCCATATAAGGAAAGGCTGAGAGAACTGGGTTTGTTCAGCCTTGAGAAAAGAAGGCTTAGGGGAGATGTCATCACCATGTTCCAGTATTTAAAGAGTGGCTACAAAGAAGATGGAGACTCCCTTTTGACAAGGAGTCATATTAAAAAGATGTGGGGTAATGTGTATGTGTTACTGCTGGGGAAATTCTGATTGGGCACGGAAGGGAAATTTTCCTAATGAGAACAGTCAGCCATTGGAATAATCTCCCCAATGAAGTGGTTGATTCCCCAACACTGGGCACTTTTAAGGTTCAGCTGGACAGGGTGCTGGGCCATCTTGTGTAGACTGTGCTTTTGCCAAGAAAGGTTGGACCAGATGATTCTTGAGCTCCCTTCCAACCTATGATTCTATGACTGCATTGAGATCATTCTTCAGGCAAATATCCAGGTTTCCACATTATCAGCACATTAGCTATCATGTTTGGTCTAATCTAATGCAATCTGTCTGTCTCTCCAGGTCAGGAAACCCAAGCACAGGACTCAGTGTTTCACCCTGATTTCTGTTCCAATGGATATCATGGATGCATTCAGTTGGGGTCACTCAGTCTGACAACTTGAGCCTGATAATGAAATCAGTTCTCAGGCTGTAACCATGTTTACCCATTTAGACACAGAGGATTAGAGCAAATAATGTGAGCTGTTTTGTCTAGCTTCTTCTTCCTTCTTCTCTTGTAATTCACTTTAAAATCAGTGGATATGAAGGAAAAAAGCTATTTATTATTGCTAATCCTCACTGGCATCTTATCCTTGCAGTTAATGGACAGATGGGGGTTAGGAATGTAAAAGGATCATTTGTCTTCGCATTGAAGTTTACTGCCTGGATACTGTGTGGTAAATGTGTGTCATCAAACAACTATAGCTGATTCAAAGTCTGATGGAAGTCCTGTGGAGGACAATGAATATAAAGATATGTCCAGAAATAAAAAAAATTATTTATCTCATATATAGACAAATAGTGTTGTCCTCTGTATCTATATTGCAGACTTAGCAAGGTTGCTTCTGCCTCTGTTCACTTAATGAATTGCATTGATTAGGTAGCTATTATTCATACATTTTGGCCTTTTCATGTTTAATAACATCTCCTTTTGACCGAAACAATATAAAGAAAAAAAATGCACACAATCAGAATGGGGAATATGTGACTGTCAAAATGCAAATATTGTATTAGAAATCCTGCATATTTGCCATCATTTGGTTTCTTTCCAGCAGAATACTTTTCTGATTAGCACCAGAAAATGAAATTGGAAACATTTCATTAATTTTATAGAAAAGGAGAGGTCTGAGTGGCATCATAGTTCCTTTGTATTTTTCCCCTGTTCATTTGTGCAGCTATAATTACAGATTCTTTGTGAAATGTTCATGTCAATCCTTATTAATCTTTAATTTCTAATCACAGGCATAAGTAGGTTTAAACTTCATTGCAAACCTTTTGAGAGATCTGTGAGTTTTGAGGGAGAAATGGTGTGTTGCTCATCTTCATAATATTTTCTGGAGATTCTTGTCAGTAATATTTCCAAAGGGAGAGAAGCTAGCAGGAAAGGTAAGCAAGAGGGGAAAAAAAAAAAAAAAAAAAAGGACCAAGAATTTTCACAGGCAAGAAGTTGTGTTCCAGGTTTTTTAATATAATTATGGCTAGATTTATTGGTGGGTGTGACAGTTCCTGGTTGCACTGCTCCAATGAAAAGGAAGATAAATGAGGCTACAACACCTGGGAGACACGTAGGCAAGATTAGCTGAGAATTAAGAAACTCTTTTGAGATTCAGAAACCTGTGGAAGGATCTGGCAGAGCTGGAGTGTTGAAGTTCGAGCAGCAAGGAACAAATTGCTTGGAAAGAAAATGAAGGAATGGTATTTTTAGGTTGTTGCTTTATTTGAAATCAATCAGTGGCAGTGAAGCTAGCAAAAAGGCACCAATCAGAATTTAACTTTAAAAAATGAGTGCCAATCATATGTTCCTTGATACAGTAATTACTTCAAGTTGCAGCCCTTTCTGGCAGCAGTTTAGTAGCTACTCCTTATATATATAAAAATATACAGTAGTTGGCTTAACTTTGTGAATCCTGCATATTTTCTATCGGCCTTTGTATCAGCTGTGGCAGTCCTATTTACCAGTATGTCAGATCTGACTTACAGAACTGGAGTATTGCAGGATGAGGTGAGTCAGTCTCAGCTTCACGTAGTTCAGTCATGATCAAATATCTGACTTTTGCATTAGGAAAAAAGGGTCTAATTCCAAGTCGTTTACAATCCCAGTAATCTCAGTAGCTTTTATATGGGTTCTAATAACATATTTCACAGATGGTCTTTAAAACACAGATAAACAGCATAAAATACTATGAACAAAATATACTATTTGGAAGTGGGGCCTGGAGGGGTCTAAAATGAGATGGATCCCCTGCAACAGTTGGAGCTCATCTTCTTACATCTCTGGAGGACACCATGTTGCACATTACTCCTTTTCTGTATGCATGAAACTATGGAGATAGAATCTCTTTTTGTGACCTTCTGGCTCTGTATCATCCCGCTTACTAATTTGTGGCTTAAACAACAGCTTTGCCTTTTGAAAGTGTTGATATAATTTAAGAAGGTTATTTTGTTGATTTCTGAATGCATTATTACTAATCCATATAAATTGTAATATTTATTCAAAAGTCTTACCCAGAGTTTATATGGCCTTTGAAAATGCAAAATTATATGGTATATTTTGGAAGAATAGGCTCTTTTTTTTAATATTTCTACTGCTTCTAGTTTCAGATTGGGCCAAATAAAGATATAATAACTTCTGTGTTTTATTTCAATACTTCAGCTACATTTCTCAGCCAGACACTGGGCACAAAATGGGACCAACTTCCCATGAAGTCTGACAGCTGAATGCCAAACTTGAGCTATTTAGGTCTGTGTCTAAAAGGCACAAAAATGCTCAAGAAAAAGTGTGGGGAAAAGTCATTAACAGTAATATTGATAGCTTTTAGAAAAGAGATGCATTAGCCGCATTATGGCTTGGGTTTTCAAGAGTCTTGAGTATCTGCTACTGTCGTTATAGACTGTGGATATATGTGAGTAGAACTTAGAGAAAAATCACAAAAGAGGCAGGAAATACTAATGACGTGACTACTAATTTTATGATTTAAAGACAAAAAGTTTGATCCTGTGTTAAGTCTGAGCATGGACTTTACTTGAGATATTCAGATGAATGTACTGAAGATCTAGTGCAGACCTACAAGTATCTTTCACCTCATATTTTCTATCAGTCTAAATATATTTAATAACTGCTGCTTTAGATCTTGATTCTAGAACCCTGCACAGATAATGAAGATTCTGTCCCTCTCTACCTTCAAACCAGCTTTTCAATCAGTTCAAACATTAACAGAAGGTTTAACTTCCTACAGCTTCTCCTGTGAAGAGTACCAAGCAATAAATTTGCACTTAAAAACAATGTAAGTTTGTGCAAAAGAGTGCACATGGAAAAAATTTCTGTCTACACAGTGCACTGTTCCCAGCTACTTCCCAGCTACTGATATACACACCAAAAAGATATCTTGTATGCCTCTCAGTGCTCATCAGTCATTGAAAAAGAAAAAAAGAAAAAAAAAAGAGTAGAATACATTATGAAATAATACAGAAGGATTAGAGAACAAAACTAAAAACATAACTGTAGTATAAGCTTTTGAACGTCATCCAAACAGTAGAAATATTTTTCCCCTGATTCAAAAAAGGAGTAGAATTTGAAAAGGTAAAAAGAAGGCAACAAAGGTAATCAAGTGATAGGATTGATTTAATCTCTATACATCAGAGGAGAGGTTAACTGACCTATCATCATCAGTTTGAATAACAGACAGCTGAGGGGAATATTAAACAGATTGTAATATAGGGAGCAGCATGAAGAAGAAGATTAAGAACAGGAAACATTAAAGAAATAAAGAGTATCTGATGGACTTCGTAGTAGTTTTAAAGTAAATCAAACCAGGTAGTTAAGATACGAAACTGATTGATAATTCTGTATGGGTTAAAAGAATGCATACACAAATTAGTAGATAAAAAATACCTATCATGGGCTATAATACAGATATGATCTCTCCTCAGAAATTCCCTGAAACACTGATTTCTGGAAGCTGAGGAGATAAACTGTGTGCACTATTTCTTCATTTTGTTCTCATGGTCTTTCTTTGCAATTGGGCACCGTCATGTATAGGAGAGTAGGTTAGTCTTTGGTCTGAGTCAATATGGTCATTTCTATGTTCTTATGAAAGTATATTTTTGTACAAAAGAATTTTTTAAAAGGGGGTAAACATATTTCAGATGATAGGAAATAGGGCATTTCTCTCTTCTACTGCAAAAAAGGAAAAGCTAAATCCGGAAGATACACTAGCTGATGCATAAGGGAGAGAATGCAGGAAACATAATTCAGCAGACTGTGCAGAAATTTTCAGAAACCAGCCACCTAAGAGGAAAGAAGGCAATAAAATCAATGGAACAGTCAAGTTACTAAAATGTGACTGAAAACCATACCAAGAAAATCCGTGGGTCTTGGCTAAATATTGTACAATTACTATCTTAACTAGCGATGAGATGAAATAGATAGAGGTATCACAGATTTTGCCCTAGCACTTCAAATGCAAAATAAGTTTCAGTATTTATCCATAGCTTATGCATTTGTTTAATGATCTGAAAGGAACATAGTTTAGGACTTTTTCGGTTATCTTATTTCTTAGTGTAGTGAACAATAAGCACAGAGATAATCCTTTTTTGAGAAGAACACAAGAAAAGTAATGTGACAATATTCTCTAACTGGAAGTGTTTTAGCACCTAACAATGACAATTTGCACTATATTTCCCACAACTTTACCATAGGGGGAAGTATCCAAAAAGTGAGACTGAGTACAAAGGTAACTTTTTACCTTTTTCATGCCATTTTATGTCCTTGTGATATAGGAAGTTAACATGTGAAACCATTTTGGGGACTGTTAAACAAGATCTTCACATAAACTACTCCTGTTTATTTAGAAATATCGTTCTAAGTCCAGGCTAGATTAGTTTTAAACAGGGAGCAGTTTCTGTCTCACAGTTCCAAATCCCTTTTCACTTAACACTTGGGCCAAATCTCTATTTTCTGTCAGATCTAGAGTGACACTATCAATACTCTTCTGCCATCATCCTTGTCTTTTAGATTTCCTTCTTCTTGTTTCTTGATATTTTGCTATGTACACAGAGTTGCACAACTCCGTTGGTTTCACACCCAGAGATTGTTTTTGTTAGATCAACTTCTACAGAATTTCATTCCACTCCCTGATTTCACTTCTGCCCAGACTTTTGCTATGTGCTCCTTTTTTCTAGTGCTGTTCTATTGTATCAGCTGTCTTGTTATACATAGAACTTCAAATATAGTGCAGTTTTTAAGAACTACTTCTTCCAGATCTTTCTCCTCTTTATAACACCTCTTACTAATCATTCCCTGCCTCAGAGAAATTCTGGGCTGGTTAATACATTTACATCTCCCAAATTTTCTTTCCATGGATAAATATTAGCAGAAAGTGTATGATTTAACCTTTCCAACACTTCTCCCATTTACCTGCAACACTATGTAAAAATCAGACTCCTGCTTCCAAACAAACAAAAAAAGGTGTAAATTCTTGGTTTACAATATGTCTACACTTCCCAATCTGCTGCTTGTAGGACCAGCACAATGTACCAAATGCTATTTTTCTCAGAACTATATTTAACTTAGAAAGTTGTAACTGGATAAGCACCATGAGAGATAAAGGAACAGCTCTGCTGTTATTCTGAAAGGTGATGATCCACCCATGAAGAAAAACAGTAAGCTGATAAATATTCCCCGGAAGAACAAAGAGTTAATATTTACTTTCTGATCTGAAAAATACAATTATCTGAAAAAAATGCACATAACGTCTGTGTAATTGATTACTACTCATTTCTCCCTTACTTACCTATGTCTATACAACATTCTCTTTGAGAAGATAATGACAGTTTCACATGCGCTCATAGTGTAACTGTCACGAGAAAGCTCTGATCTTAATCTGGGCCTATGGTTAAAAAGTGAATATTAACATACTAATCAATCAAGAAATCTCTGGAAATCTCTAGGAAGAATGTGTGCAATACAGTCAAAGAAAGAATTATAACAATCTTCTAGTTATTTTTAATATATTATTCTAAATATTGCAATAAGATAGTTGTATTTTAATTAAGACGTTGATTAGATATGTTTATAATGAACTAAGATTAAATTCACAAATCTTGGAATATTAACAAGTAAAAAATGATATTTTTTTTCCCAGATACTAGTGATAACATGTCTGCTTGATGTTGTATCTATTGTCAGTGACTGGACTTAATACCAGACAGCAGTCTTGATCCTGGTCAAAAGACACACGCTAAAGTGAAAAGTCCTTCCAATCAACCATGAGTGAGTTTTGCTAACCTCATCTTAGTGGGAAGTCACTCTTTGCATATCTTAAGTGGATCCCTTTACTTGGTGTCTTTGTTTATTTTGTAAGAATCAGATATTTCCATTCACTGTAGTGAGGAGGATAAAAGGCTGAAACACAGTAGTAGTTTGTAAAGTACTTTCAAAAGTACTGTCAAAACTTGACATGAAAAGCTTTTAAACTGAAAACAGCAAGCAAATGAGTTGCTAATCTCAAATGTCTGTGTGCATAAGACGACAGCTTCTGTCTGCCCCTTGCCTTTGCTTCCAAAATGCTTGCCTAATGTAGATGGCAAGAACCTCTCCAATCACGCTCTTTGGCTGTTCCTTCTGAAGCTGTCAGACCCATCTCGTTTCAGTGCCTTTCCTCTGTTTTCTATACACTATGCAAGTGGCAGCTTGCTTTGGGGAGTTGGAGCAGAGGCAGCGGTGCAGCAGAAAATGCCAGTTACATCAAGAATAAGAGACAAAAGTTCAAGAAAGAAACACTAGAGGATCTTATAGTCCAGATTATACATCACAGGGACTGAGGGACCAGACCAAATGCTGTGAAGCCCAGCCAGCTACATGGTGGCTCTGAGAAAGTTCTTTTGCCTACATTCAAATTTTGCAACCAGTTTTTTTGCAACATTTTCTTCCCTTAAAATAATTTTATTACCAAAAAGTATCCAAATCTGAACTCTCTTACATCATCCATGACACACAAAACTAAAGACTACATGAATTTTGCAGGGGGGAAAGACAAGAGGTTTACTGGGACTTGTCTTAATCTCATGGTGTTGAAGACCATAGCTTGCTTTGTTGTGTACTTCCAGCATGAAATAGAGTTCCAGTTTGAAAAAAATCCTTCCAACATCTACTGCATCAAGTGGTACTATAGTCAACAAAATTCTTTAACAAAAAAATAAATCCTGTTAATATGTAAGTTATTCCAAACAAAATTGTTCACTTGCATATTGCTGTTGTTCTGAACTGCATCCCCTAAGTAAGTGCTTGTCCAGTGGAACAACTGAAGAGAAACCTGTACTCCGAGACAGATACATTAGAATTCTAAATCCCTGCACACTGGGTTGAAAAATCACCTTTTGAAGCATAACTGCTATGAAAGCTGTAACACATGCCGTGCAAATTTGATATTGATTCATTCCGTTCTATGCAAATGTGGATGCAGGATTCTCTTTGTTTTTATGAATGACATAACTGATCTCTACCACAAATCAAAATTGTTTTCGTTAGCTCTGACTGTATTTACCACAAACAAAAAATGTGTCAGTCCAGGAGAGATACCTTTCTCTCACAGAATATCTGACATCTTTGCTGGAATTAATATCATTCGTTCTTATAATTTTTATTTGCTTCTGCCATAATTTCATAGTTTAGGAAGCCTGCGATTTCAACATTGAGAAGTTCTGCCGATTAGTTTTATAGGTATACGAAATAACATTTTCTGTTTTGTCTTGTAATTGTATACTTGGCTTTATATGGAAGCTATATTTACATATAAAAGCATTCTTCAAAGATTTAATCCAATATTAATCTAAATTTGTTGTGCAATTCAGTACTTTATAGAGACTGTTCTTATGTATGCAAATCCATTAAATATATTAAATACTCCACTTCCACAGATTTCCTTAAATGAGCCACGGGATGAGGCTCATAATGAACGTCCTGGAAATGCGCAGAGATTCAAAGGTATATTACAAAGTGAATAATTCAGAAAATGCATTCTTGCTTAAATTGGCATTTTAAATGTCATTTCAGTCATCTTATATATAATTTTAAAAGCCTCCTCCTTCTTGAATTCTATATTTACAAGGGCCCTGTCAATCACGACCTATATTGCAGGGTGAGAGACTGCACCAGTGTCAGGCTGTTCTAATTTCCCCTAAGCAACGTTCTTCGTCCCCACAGGGAGCACAAGTTTTCATAAATGCCAATGTGCATTTGTATTCAGTACTGCAAGGACATTTCTCCCATTGATTTCCTTCTATGTGAGTGTGAGCAAGAGAGGCGGGGGTGGTGGGGCAGTTCTTCAGCTCTTCATAGGCTACCTAAGATTCCCAGTTCCAGAATTAAATTACAGAGAGAGATCCATAATATACGTTCAGTCACTACAATGGCTCCCTTAGGGCTCTTGTTACTAATGGCATAGGCTCATTTGCGAAGATTTTCATGCAGCTTGCTTGAAAGGGCCTCAGCAATTCACGGCTTTTGAACAATTACAGGCCAACAATATGCTCGCCAAAGGAGTTGCTTGGCAAGTAACAGGTTATTTAACCCTATTTGGCTGGGAGAGAGTACATCAGGAGAGGAGAGGAGAGGAGAGGAGAGGAGAGGAGAGGAGAGGAGAGGAGAGGAGAGGAGAGGAGAGGAGAGGAGAGGAGAGGAGAAAGGCAGTGATCTGTGAACAATGGGGTGGGGAGCAAGAGTAAGCAATAACACAAATGACATATCTACCCTTTTTACCTATGAAAATAAAGCCTTAGAAATTAAAAGAAGTCTTGCTTCTGGAACAAACCAGACTATGTTAACTGCATGTGGCTTTAAAACACTTTTGGAGGAAAGAGGCTTGTAAAATATGATTTCATTTGTATCAGGAAGGAAGATTCTCTTCTGTCAAGTCTTCATTCTGTCCATCTGGCTTGTGGACTGTAAAACATGGTGTGTTCCCGCCCCAGGCAACCGACAGGAGATCAGAGAAGATGCATCGGGTGTTTCTTTACAATTGCCTTACCAAAAGGCAATAAAGCTCCACAGTATGTTGAATCACAAAATAGAATACGTGGTCCAATATCTTAGCAACAATCTTAATTCCTCCTTTCTGGCAAGATTCATCCTCCCATGATCACTTCCTAGGCTCCCTACAAGGGCTGTCATTAGGGCCTATCCTGCCCAACTTCAGCAAGGGTCTTGTGACATTTCTCCTTTTTCTTCTGTGCACTGTCTAAGGAGCATTTGGCTTCGTGTAGTTTCCCGGTTTCATCCTCTGATGTCAAAGGTTTGGAGATAGAGGACTGAAACTATTTTCTTCCTTACTGACTACAGCCTATGATAGGAAGATTTTCTTCTTTTTCACAGATTATGATGGGGAGAAGAGTGAGCCAAAGAAAGCTTTGGTCATTCCACCAGAAAAGGTGTCGACTAATGGAGAAATTTCATCTTACTGTTAAGACTTCCTCTTGGCTCCCAAACAAAAATTATACTCACATTTGGATATTAGATGTAATAACTACTCTTTTATGTCTTTATTTACAGCTTTTTATTTTTCAGATGTTGACAGACAGAAAGATTAAAAATTTATTTTTTCATCAGGCTCAACAGTCATAGACACTTAAAATCATTTATTTGTCTACACACATTATATCAAGCAAGAGCTCAGCATGCCACAGAGGGGAACAGTGTGAGTGGGGCAAGTTAATTCTTGTGTTACTTGCATATCTGAAGCTCAGTCAGAGTTCATTTAAATTTTTGTAGCTACAGGATTGCTATATAAACAGATGGTGAATATATAGGAGTGAGAAGTTACATCAGGGTTTAAGTGTAGATTCTATCTATATGTTGAGTCCATGTACACTGATGGGCATGAGCATGGTCATTTTCTGAAAATTCAGGTAATCATTCCTTCTTTCAGTCACATACAGAATTTAAACATGTTTAAAGTCTTCTACGTGTATACCTAGACTTTGGACCTTGACGCAATAAAACATTTAAGCATCTGTTTAAACAGGAGAACAGTCCCATTAGTGCAGAGAGTGCCTGTACAGGTATTTGTTTGCATAAGACAGAACACAGAAAAATGTAGGCCACCTCTGAATTCAAGCACTTTATGTTAAAATAGATTTTATTAAAGCAATTATCAGTGAAATTTGACTTACAGAACTACTTAAGGGAGGTACAAAAAATTGGCTGCCAAAACATGTTCTTTGTTAATGAAGATAGAGTAGTACTGTACTCAGCTCTTTGGAGATAGTTTTGGGCAGTGCATTAAAACAGTAGGTTGCCTATTAAAGGTGGCTTCTTTTAAAACTGATTTGGACAGTTTAAACCAAATTAATTTCATAAAATCTGCTATGATTTTCACTGCTATTTAACATTTCAAGAACTTTGTGATAAAAATTTTGGGGTGTAGAGGGAAATGACAAATCCCAAAAGCTGCTGTCTGTTTAGCACTTGGGGCTGAAGTGTAGAAAGGTCAAATTCAAGAAATGTCTTTGCCTAATCAGCAAGGCAGCTCTCCATAGAGGAAAACAGGGACCTTCGACATCCACTTTCCTGATTTAACTCACTCAGATAATCTGTATCATTCAGATCTTTCACCCCCTCTTCTCAAACTGAAAACAGATGTTTAAACAAATTCAATTTTAATGTAGAACAACAAATACATTTAAACCCTCTACAATTGCTGTAAAATTGAATCGTCATCCTCCAGGCAACATTAAACTCTAGCTAAATTTTCATTCAGTAATGCAATAAACATAACTGTAGCATATGAAGGACAAATGCATATTTAGGTAATGTGTATATGGTACTTTGTACGCAGAGGCAAGTGACCTCTGCCTGCACTTTGTGCTGGCTAGAAGCCAGGTGGATGTGATTAGCATAGTGTTGAGCCAGAACCTGGGCTAATAAAGCTTCCTGATTGTAGAGGCTTTTACTTGGGCTTGGTTCCATACTAACGATGCTTGCCTAGCTTCTGGTTGCATCTGTGTTAGTATTTTAGTTCAGAGTAAGAATGTACTTCTGGAATTAATGTCCTGATCATCTCTGTTCGTTGTGCTTAGTATCACATCCACGAGCAGTCTCTAAGCACGTGAACTGGTTTTCTTTTCGGATGAAATGAAATTGGAAGATCTGATCTCAGAGTGTGCTGGAAGCAGTGTAACTGCTAACGAGCATTCAATTTACAGGGTCAGAGTAGAGGCAGTCTGAAGTAGAATCCCCTAAAATGTGTATAACGTGGACACTGAGTCCTCAGCACCAAGTGTTTTTGCTGTACAAATCTGGTGATGTTCAGCCTCTCTGTTTGTTAAAGGAGACACAGACTGTCTTAGTCCTCACAGTCATGTATACTTTGTCTGTTGTGGACCATGAAAAGGAATAAAATTAATGTAAATCATCATTACATTACAATGGAAAAATATAAGTTAATTAGGCAAAGAAGAATATATTTAAAGTACCCCACCAGTGTAGGCTTGGTCAGAGGAAGAAAACTTTAAATGCAATTTGATGTTCAGTTTTTCCTATTTCTTTGCCAGTTTTCTGACATCTCTGTTGTTTCTCAGATTGTCCCCAATCATTTGGGTCACTGAGTGAGATGGCTTTGTATCCCAGCAGAACAGACACTGAAAACTACTTCCAGTGACACAGGACTAACCTCATCTCTCTTTGGTCAAACCAGAGAACAAAATTATGTCACTGTTGTATGAAGTTAATCAGCTCTAGTAATGATACTTTTCATAATTATGAACTAATTATGAAGTAGAAAGTGTAGAAATATGTCTGTATCTTCAAGACCTATAAAAGCACCCATCAAAAGGACACTTTACATGTCTAATAAAGATGTTTAAAGGTCAGTCTTCACTACTTAGGTATATTCAGAAATAGTGACTGGACACACTTTGCTTGATAGGGAAAAATATCTCACAGATCACAGAAAGAAAAATATAGTTCATCTGGTTCACTCTCTGCCTTAAGGCAGATGTAACATGGATTAGGTTGCTACACCCTGGTCAGTCAAGTTTTGAATATAATCAAGATTGGAGCTCTCTATGAAAGCCTTTCTTCAATTATGTTTTTAATTTTTATGAGTATTATCAACATTTTTTTCTTAATTTATCACTAATTGTAAACTTCCTCTGAAAATAAAGATTGCTCTTATGCTTTATTTCTTTTTATTGTCTAGGATTTTTTATTGTCTTGTGGTTCTAACACTTAGATAATGCAGTGTAAATGAAATAATGTCCAGAGATTCTAGAGCTGCTAAGTTTTGTATAGAAAACCACAGATTTTGTTAAAAGAACTTTATGAAGTTTGAAAATTCAAAAATGCAAAGCTCCAGAAATGCCAAAAATAAGGCTGCTCTTCAAATTTAATTCAGACTCTTTATATTTAAATATTTACTTAAAACCTCAAGCATCACTAATAGCCATCCTGTAAGCCTTGCTTACTTCACGAATGTTATACTAGCCCAGCACTGGACCTTTGTGAGATTAATTATTGTTATTGCATTCATAACTCATAATTCAGCTAATGCTTCACAATCAGTATAGATTTTACCTTCAGAAATCTTTTTTCTCTGTTGGATGTGCATATAAGAAGGGAAAGAAAACTATTTTACAAATGAAAAAAATGAGGCACAGAAAAATGCAGGCTATTGTTTAGTTTTGTTTTGCTTTGCTCTATTACTTTTCTCCTCATTTTCTGTTCATCTACTGAATCCAACCCCTGCCTTGCTATGCCTACCCACCCTGGGCCTTGTACTTGGTACCTCACAACTAGCAGTAAGCTTCCCCTTCCTCCGCCTGCCTAGGTTGTAGAGTAAAGGTGCTTTGGGAAGACAACAGCTAAGCAAAGGGATGGAGGGAAAGAAAACACTGAATCTTGTGTCTTTGGTTATGGTGCCCACTGTCTTTACTGGGCACTGCAGTAGCTCCTCCCAGCTAGAGTGAACACTTGCAGATGCAGTAGCATCTGAGCCTGTCGAGCAACAAAATAGAATGAGTCTGGTTAAACTAGATGGGATTGTTGGTTTTTACTGATACTGACTGTGTTTGTTGCTGTTGTGTGTGGTTTTGTTTTGTTTTGGGGTTTTTTTGTTTGTTTGGGGGGGTTTGTTTGTTTGCTTGCTTTGGTGTTTTTCGTATGTTTTTTGTGTGTGTGTGCGCCTTTTTTTTTTTTAATTATAGAGGGCTTGAATATACTCAGGCAAATTTAAATGAGAAAAAATAAGATGTAAGTTTTTTGGGTTTTGGTGTTTTTTCTTTTTTTTTTTTTTTTCCCCTAGAAAGAACAACATCAAACAGCATTCTAAAAAAAAGAAGTTATAAGCCTAACAGCTGTATGGCCACAAGCACCCATGAGAAAAGAGAATTTAAAATAGCTAGTTTTTAAAGAGTAGTTCATTGCATTGGGAAGAAAAAAACCACACAAAATTAATAAGATTTCCATTTTATCAAGTACAAATTGCATGAAAGTTCTTTCCTCTACAGAGCTGATGCAATAATTTTTAACAACTGTTTTAAACAGTTGAAAGTGCGTGTGAAAACACTCATGGAAACAAAACCAAATCCTCTTGCAAAACAGAATATGTAAACAAAGTTAATATTTATATCCTTACTAAATAGGGGCAATGATTTTTGACAAGCCATTTTACTGAACGCACTAGATTGCTTGAAGGCTAACGTAAAGCGTAGTTTGAGTGGGAACAGACAAATTTATACCCAGCTTTCTACTCTTTTTTTAAGTACACCAATGACATACCAGACATTCCTAAGTCTTGTGAATAGTAGTTATCTCAGAAATGACGATTAGTCCTTGCTTTATATGAAGGAGTTATTAATTCTTTTTACTTAAATGAAGAAGTAATTGTCCATCAGATATAAATAGAAATTACATAACTTATTCTACCATTGATTAACAGAACGATCTTCACAGCTGTATTACGTAGCTAGGGAAACATTAAAAAATATCAGTAAACCTTAAGTAGAGCACTTGATCTCTTGTTTGACTCAATTCCACTGAAATAATTTAGGCAACCACTTTAAAAGCATATATAAATGCCAACTTGTTGTGACGCTTTACTTAACAAGTCAAATGAGTGGATAATTATGTTACATTGTTTATTTATAAAGAACAAAACTGAAATATTAACTTCCTTTTTCCTAACACCACCATAGCCTCAACAAGTTCTTACCATCTGCTCATAATTTGAGATTTTTGGAATTGTTTTAACCTAGATAAGATTCAGTATACCGCCACTGGATTGATAAATTAGAAATAGAACTGTTTTATTAAAGGTAGTCGCTACCTCCGTTAACAACCAATTGACAAGGCAGACAGATTACTTAACTCCAGCTGTCTTATGGGTCTTTTCCTTCCTGTCCAATTAGAAGCTTTTCTCTACACGGAGTTCTAAATATTCCATGAAAGCTGTTATTTTTTTTCCCAGTTCTTAACTTCACCATTAGTGGAACGCACCCTCAGTCATCAGTGTGGCTTAGGGTTCTGATTTTTTGCTATATGATGAACAATGTTGCTTTTAGAATGTCAGCAGTTTTTCTCCCTGGGCAGCTTGCTATGGTGACACCTGAGTTGAAGTTCATTCTTATGACACAGGTGCATTTGATCAGAATCGTAGAGAAATTCCTGCCCCTTTAGAATGGTTCCTGCTGAAGAGAATTATGCCATAGCCCAAGAGCAATTGATAAAGCAGCAGAAGGTGAAGCAGATGCAATGGAAGAAAAATGAACAGGTGCCTGGCACTAAGAGAAGCAGAAGTTGGTTTTCTTCTCTGTCTCGTGTCTAGAAGAGATAATGGCAACACACAGCCTTGCCAAGAATATGTTGTTTACACAGTGCATGTAAACCCAACAGTTCCATCTAAAAATGAGCACGTGAACTCATCTGACTGAAAACAGCAGAAAAAAGATGGATGTGTTTTCGTATCATGCCTGTTGAACTGACAAAAGGCATTATAGAAAATTATTAAAATCCACATAAGGGAGTATCAATGTCCTTACAGTTTAAATGAGATTTTTGAATTGCTGGCTATGTCTTTTGCATTCCTTGCTTTAGATGTGGATGTGAGTATACATACCTGATACAACTATTACACATATTACCTTTGTTTTCATGTTTTCCCTTTTCTGTTAAAAAGGTGTTAAAACCAGCAGACAGAACTAAGAAACATGCATTTGATGTATTTCATATCATGAGACATGAGGTACAGAAACCATTTATGCTACAGTGAGATATGTCCATACAACTACTTAAGCATCTAATTAAAATCAGCTGCTAAAGGTAGAGAAGTTATAGTAAAGAATAGGTGGAAAGTTAGTCAACACTTTAGCTGTAAGGTAACTGAGATGGTTTATTTATTTCAAGAACATTTGGATGGTTCAAAAATGGTACCTGCCCAGAAATATCACCATCAAATTATCTCTCTCTGATCGCCAATATTGATCCATTTCTTTTATTAGAAGGTTTATATTTTGAAACTAGAAGCTGTTTTGAATGGAAAAATAAAGCTTTAAAAACTGTTAAAATAAGATTTTCAAAGATATAAATACTGAAAAGTGAGCAGACAAATTTGAAAAAAAATAGTAATTTCCCTGATTAGTTTTGATTTAAGAGAAAATATTAAAATGTTAAAAAATGTTTGTCAAACAATTACTGACAAGATCAGCTTTTAGGGTGACATGTTGCATTTTGGTAAATTTCCTTCTTGAGTTAGATTTACAGTAGATACTCATAGCTAATAGTTATATAGCTTTATATAAATCTATACACTGGATATGACAGGGCAATTGAAATTTCAGGTTAAGGTAAATACTCTAAAACTGGACTGATCTCCAGAGCTGTGGCTGCTGACCTCATTATTTCACAGTGATAGTATCCACCTCTTTTGGTTCTACCCTAAGCTCCCTCAAAGCACTCGTTAGCAGTTCATCTTTCATCATTGCCATGGCAGAAGGTATATAATAAAGTCGGTGGGAAAAGGTGGTGATCTGAATTTAAAACATGTTATATTCTGGCAGAGAGACACTCAACTTTCTGAATTCTGACTAACAGGCAATACCAACATAGGTATTGTAATATAGAAATTGGGGAACAAAGGAGTAAGGGGAGACTTCCACAACTGACATCCGGAGCAGATAAACAGCGTTCCTTCCCACTTCATAAGTCTGAGGTGAAGTTTCAATAGCTGAAGGGGTGCATGCACTTTGGAGCTTGTGTTGATGACCTGTTCTACCATAACTCCAGCCTTTTATAGATATCATTTTCTTCATGTAACCAGAAGTCATCAAAATCTCCCTGCTCTGTTGATTAGCATGTGAACTGCATCTCCCTTTGCTGTATTACCCCAATTTTCCTGTCATTAAGCTTAGTCTAAATTTAAATTCACTAGCAGTGGCTATGGATTTATAATAGCTTAAATGAGGCTATAATTTGGTCTATTAACCTTGTACAGCTGACTACCAAGATATTTTTCTTTTCTGAGTCAAAAATTCATGCTACTCTTCCAAACAAAATTTCAGCATCTGCCAACTTATTTTTAAACACATTCCGAAATATATTTAAAAATGATAATGTCTAATCTTTCACTTTTCTCCTTATCAGAAAAAAATACAAACAAACACAATATTCTGAGTTACTGGTGTGGAGCTGAAATTGTTCAATGAACTACTTTTAAGAGGGAACAAACAGGGTGGAACAAATATACTGTAAAAAAAAAGTCAATACAGAAAGGTAGTACACAAATTGACCAAGGCAATTTTACTTTGAAATACATTTGGTACAGTAGTATATTTTCCTTTAGTATTTTAATAGCCTAGTGTACATACATTGAGCCAGTGCACAATACTAGCAGATTGAAACACGTTACCTTTTCAGTAGCTTAAACGATTGTTACAGTAATTTTTCCAGGGGTTTTGGGAGGGAGGGAATGGAACAAACACATCCTGTTGACAAGGCGCAGTAGATCATTTTGTTCCTTTCCTTTTTTTCCTATGGAAGAGTCTGTAGATTTACTCTATTTTTATCCTTTAAAAAATAAGAATCAGCCACAGCAGAGGACGCATTTTCACATTTTACATCATCACCGAGAAATACAGAGCCCTGACAATCAAGATAAATGAACGACAAACTGAAAAGCAGTGGAGAAGGGTCAAATCCATTTGACTCATGGGCCATTGTAGAGAACGGTGGGTCACACAATCTTTTATTTTATTTCTGCAGCTACCAAGTGGAGACTATATAGGATAAATGTTTCCCTGATTTCAAAATAAAGAAAGAGAAAGATAACTTAGAAACTAAGGGCTGGCTTTGCCAGGGACTTGCATCTGTTACTGACACTTGTTAGTTACCTAACAAGCTTGATTCATTTGTGTAATGTCACAGCTTCAGGAGGAGTGGCAGATAATGTGTACTTTTTGGGGTTTAGTGTCAAACAATGTCTTAATTCACAATCAAGTCCTGATTTCCTTAGTCAAGGAAGAAACCCACTAAATTTTATTTAACCTAGAGACTGGCTGCCAGAAGTAAAACTGGGTATAAGGGTCCTGCGACTCAGTCTTCTGTGTTCTTAGCTGTGTTGAAGGTGAGAATATTCATGTTCGAGACTGTTGCTCTTTTTCTATCCTGTCTCACTTATCTGTCCTCTCTTTCTCATGCTTTGCAGAATATAATAACAGTGCAATCAGTTTCATTTTGACATTGTTACCACATTTAGCAAAAATACTCTCTTCGCTTCCCTGTCCCCTTCCCAAATGAGGGTTTATATCTTCCTGATCATGCATAAAGTTGACAGTTGTCATATAATGGGAAACAGGAAGCTGCAGCCTAAATGATAATACCAGTTTGCTGCATCAGCTAGTCAGGAATATGATCATGAAGTCTTGGTCTCAGAATAGGAAAGATCAGAGGAGGAAAGAGCTTCTGTTAGACAAGTGGGATAAATTAGTATGGAAGATTAGTCAGTGATTAATATGTTTCAAGAGTTGTTTTTATACCATTACAATTATAGATATATACTTATTTCCCCTTCCTGGCTCATCTCTATTTATGGACAGTAAAAAGATGAAAGAGAATGGAGAGAGAAACTAGGATTTTTCAGAATGCTGATTATACAATCAAGCTTAACACATGGAGAAGTTTCAAACATCAGAAAAAAATAAATAAAGCAGGAAAGGAGGAAGTGAGCAATGCACTAAAGTAAAATACTTTATCAGAAGTTCATGCCTCCACCATGTTCTTTAAGGGCTATTCTTCTGTCTGAAGCAAGAAATACAATTACAACAGTAATAAAGTTTTCTCCTGACTAGTCATCATGTTAGGTTCTGACATTACTAATGTATGTTACTGTCAGTGTTTACATCCTTTACTCTTTTACATTAACATATATTAGTAGGACAGCCTCCATTTAGGTTGATGGAACTAAACTGTCGTTGCTTTAATATGACATGAAGGGGTCCCACTTTTTCTCCTAAAATCTTCTTCATGTTCCTGTGCCATGATCCAGCTCATGGAAATCATCTGGCTGCAAAGTGGTGTTTAGTTTTCATCTTGATTTGCCTTCAGCTTTCTTGATTTGGCTCATTAAACAACTACACAAGCATTGTTACAAAACACATGAGCAGGTGGGAATGAGCCATTGAGAGAAGATGGGAACCAGTTTGTTAAGTGGCAGTACAAGCTTACATTTGACTAAAGTGCCAATGTAACCACGGCTTAAAGGTCAATGAGTACACCACTGCATGAACTCAATGCTTGATTCAAAACTCTTTAGTGATCTGAGAGGTATACTGACAAAATTATAATTGATTAGACTGATGGTAGATAACTGACATATAAATATTGGTAACAGCAATTACACGTAGAAGTAATTTAACTCTCTCATTGAAATTCCCCGAGACTGAAGACGAAAAAACAAAGAAGTGTTCAGTGAAGTTACATCATTGAAAAATGACTGTCAAGTTGAGGAAAGTAAAATATGAGGCTGGATTTAAAAAAAAAAAAAAAAATCATAAATATATAATTTTTTTAAAAAAGGAGTACTATGGACAACACTGTACCATTTTTTTTCCTGAGTGTCTTGAAATGCATACTACCTCCAGTACAGATTATTTCATTTCAGAAAGACCACAACAGAAATAAATCATTTTCACATATTGAACAATACCTTTAATCAACTAATTAGATGAAAGCTACCCCTCTCTTTGCCTCTCGCTATTCTTTCCCTTTAGCAGAATGAATGCATGGGTAATTCTGTTTTGGACACTGTTATAAAGGTGATCTTATCTCCATTTTGTTGAAATTTGCCTTTCAGACAAATTAAGAGACAAAGTTGTGAATATTCCCCTAGCATTGCAGAATAGATAAACACAGCATTACTCTTACTTGAATTGTAGACTTATGAAATAATTTTGGTTGGAAGGGATGTGTGACAGTCATTTAATCCACTCACTCAAAGCAGGACCAATTACACGACTTTTCTCAGTGCTGTGTTCAACCACGTTTGGAATATATTTCCAAGGATGGAGATTATATGACCTCTCTGGGCAACCTGTTCCAATAAATCCAAAGTTTTTTCTAACAGTTGCCAGGAATTTGCTCTGTTAGAAATTTTGTTCATAGTCTCGTCGTATCATCATGAACCTTCAAGAAGAATCTGTCTCCATCTTAATATTCTCACATCAGACAGCTTGTCCTTATTGCAGCTGGGATAGAGTTAATTTACTTCCTAATAGCTGGTATAATGCTGTGGTTTGGATTTAGTATAAGAAGAATTTTGATAATACACTGATGTTTTGGTTGTTGCCAAGCAATGTATATACCTAGTTAAGGATTTTTCAGGGAGAAGGCTACAAGTGCACAAGAGGCTGGGACGGAGCAAAGAAAGGACACCTGACCCAAGCTGGCCAAAGGGATGTTCCTTACCATATGATGTCATGTTCAGTTTACCACTGCCTAGGAATTGATGGGCTATTGATGTCTTGGGTTGTGACTAATTGCACTGTACATCACTTGTTTTCTATATTCTGTTATTATTGTTATTATTATATCTTCCTTTGCTGTCCTATTAAACTGTTCTTATCTCAACCCATGAGTTTTTTTCCTTTTCCCCTTTTTTATTCTCTCCTCTATCCCACTTGGGGGCGTGGTGAGTGAGCAGCTGCATGGTCCTAGTTGCCAGCTGGGGTTAAAATATGACACAGCTGAAGACACTAACCAGATCTCCTTTAATCTTCTCTTTTTAGGGCCAAATAAAGCCAATTATCTCAGCCTCTCCTTGTATGCCATATGCTTCAATGTCTTAGGCATCTTGGTGGGCCTTTGCTGGACTCGCTCCACAGTGTGTCAGTATGTTCTTCTGGGGAGGCCCAAACTGGACTCAGTACACCAGATTACTATATATATTCAGTGTCGTTCTCCAAATGAGTTATTTCTGTGTAAGAGGTTTTTGAATCACTGTGGGAATTCTCTGCAATATATTCAAACAAAGTGTTACATTTGGGGAAAAAACAAGCAAACCAACAACAACAAAAAAAATCACCAACTATACCAGGAAACATTGTGCCATATCATTAGTAATTACAATGCACCCATAGAGTGAATCTTCTACTCAGATCTCATCACTCCCATTTCATGAGGATCATGATGAAACTTGAAAAACGGAAGAGAACAACAAGGTTTATCAGGTGCAGATAAAATAAGTATTTCAGTTCTAGAAATCCACGCCACCTGGCATTTCTATAAATAGAATTTTTAATTCTTGTTATTGTATAAATGCTGCACTTTTTGTATGCAAGAATGTATAGTTGTATTCAGCTTGTTTCCTGAGCATACAACTTCTCCTGCAGTCACTTATGGCTTTTTTTGCTTTAGGTGCTGCTTTTGAAGCTTCTAATCAGGAACCTGTACTCTAACATTAGGTTTCCTAATATTTCATCTTCTGAGACTGCTAAGCTACTTTAACCTAGGTGCACAGTAATTGCATCGACTCACTGATGTGGCCAGGCTTTTGAGAATTGTTTCCATGTCTGTATTTTTTGTTTTCACGTTGCATGATAACAAGTAGTAGTACAAAGGAGACAGGACATAGTTATTTGCACTTGCTCTCACCAAATGCTGTAACTCACTCTTAAATCACTGCTTTGAGTTCTGTAGACATGCACCTTATTTCTGACAATTTAGTTTAATTTCCCTTCTGCTTTTTAAAAATAGTTTGTGAATGGAGCCTAATATTTGTCATGAATACTAGAGTCAAATTTATATAAAGAAATACTAAAATGAGCAACTCCTCTTCCATCTAGTTTGACTTTTCTACAGCTGGGTAAAAGCTGGTAGGGTCTGGAACAAATAATTTTCATGTGTTTCGAAGCTTCACAAGATTTTGACATCTGTGGTGAAAGAAGTATCAAAATTAAGCAAACCAAAACAAACTTAAACCCCAGCTGCAAATTTTCATATAGTTCTTTTTCTGTAGAGTGTCAAATTTGCTACCTCAAAGTCCAATTAGAGTTCATTTTCTATCCAGTCCTGCAGCTGGGAGAAGTTGAGTGAATTTGCCAAACAGCTAATGAAGATTTTCACTGAAATAAATGTTGTTTAAACAGACACAGTTCAATGACTTTATATGCTATTGCAAAGATAGGATTTGATTCCAGCTTTTTAGAGTCTTAGTAGTCGCTTATTCTAGGAATCTCTTCTAGGTGTCTGAAAAGGTTGATTGGCTCAGGAAGGAGTGACATTTGGAGTCACTGAACAGTTTTTCTGATGGAATTTAAACTCCTACAGAAAGTCACCATGAAACCAGATGAAAGTCAGAAATCATGGGATTAGTGGTATGTGAAATGGGTGCTGCAAAAAGGATGAGAGCACAAAAGGAACAATATCACCTGAAGAGGCATTTTCATTTAATTTTAGGCAGACTGAAAGGTACCAGCCACCAAGGTACTGTAAGTTTTCATTGTGTCACCGTAGGCTAAATTACACAAAACACCCAGATGTGGAGGTAAGGAGAGAAGTGGAAGTAGCTGTGAGACACACCTCTCTGTACTTGCAAGTATTTCTTGCATAAAAGCAGAAGAATATTTTCCTCTGCCTTCATATTTGATAAAATGTTCTGATTCAATTCATAGGTATAAATATAAAACCAAAAAAATGTATAGATAGTAATTTTCCTGATATATTTGCACTTGTGTGGATATAGTAACTACAACTTGTCATAAAAAGCAAGATGTGTTTAGCGAGAACAAATCTATGTTCTAGATATTTTCCCACTATTTTAATATAGGATCACTTTGATGATTATTTTATCATTGAAATCAGTGATGGTGAGACCAGACACCAATTAAAATTAAGTTGGCTATTTCTGAGATAGCATGAAATCTAAAATACTCCAAGGGAAATTATCATCTTAGAAAGTCTAGTCAGGAATGAGTTTGTAGTGACAGAGTAGAGGAAATAGAGAACTGCTTCTTCAGAAGGAGTTAATACCCTTCAGAAAATAATAGGATATGTACTCTAATAAGGAAGGTCCTATTTACATATGTTGTAGAAATCTTTAGAGTTTTTGCATTCTTGATCCTTCCAGTCTTCCGTTCTTTTATTTATGTTTATGTTTAATTTTGCTTTTGAAGGTAATTCCTCCTATTCTGTGTAGCACATCATATCATGAGGTCAGAAATAAAGAGAGAAGCATTATCTGAACTCATAGGTGGTAATAGGTATGTTTGATATTTTCGTGTAATTCAAGTTCCTGTGTCCCTGTTCTAAGATTTGTATTCGTCTGATCTTAGAGTCCAAACTGCTCTAAGCCTGCATTATAGAGGAAACCCATTTAGGAATTCCATTTTTTGTAAGCTCAAGCCAAGGAGCTGCATGTCTGATGAATTTTAATCACAGAAATAAAGGCTGAGAGACTAAGTTTGACATCTGAACTGGTGAATAGGAAAAAAGTGTGCTTAGTTGAAATCAGTGTTGTTGATTCTACAAGTTCACTTGCACAAAATTCACCTACTCTTTTTTAAACTAAAAACATATGCGTTATTGATTTAGTAACTGATTTTTTTATGAGACCACTTGGTGAAACCCAAGTACTCCTCCAATCATCCTGTGGGATGCTCCCATGTAAATATTTGTCATGTAGTTCTGTCCCCATTCTAAGGTTTTGTGTGAAGCTCGCTAATTTCATTAATTGCTCATGATAGTAGCACAATCTTCATTGGCTTGTTGAACATTCATAAAACAGCAGCTACTCTAAAAGGAAAAAAAGAATATCATGCTAACAAGTAGCGTACATGAAGTAGTATACATATTTAAAACAAATAATCTAAATATTCATAAACTTAGAGCAAAAACTATTGGTAGAAAAAAAATGCAAAAAAAATTATAAAATTGTAAGATTCTTCCTAGAAATGCATTAATCTCACCTTGTTACTCCCAAATGTTTCCCTGTCTGCTGCAGGCAGCAGTACAAAGTGGTTGATAGCTACAATTTGAGATATAGACTGACACTTTCTTCTGCAGCAGTCATGAGTGAGTTATTCCAATCTGTGCTAGCACAGCTGGAAAATTTACCTTCACACGGCTGGAATTCCATTTCAGTCTGTCATGATACACTACACTGCTTCTGTTTCTTCATGAGCTACTGCATTGGTGCAATGTGTTCTCTAAGGTTTCTGCCATCACAAATACAGTCACTAAAGCCATCTATTAAAAGTAAGTTGAAATTTAAATGCTTTGATATAAAAGAAATAAATTATTTTATAAAGATTCAGCTCTCTCAGGCTTAGGAAAGCTTACATAATAGCTATGATTTTATTTCATTTTTCTTTTAAGTTTTTACAATCACTTTTTTTCACATGATTTATGTTGTTCCTGGGCCAGATATATTTTAAGATTTTCTTTCTTGCTACGTACCAATGGCTGAACTGCCCTAGCTTTTATTGACTTCAGTTTGAGGGAACTAAAAGTGACTAAAACTTATTCATAACTGCTTTTCCAGAGATTGTTCACCCTGATAACTTGTTGACATGAAGGATATAAACAGGAATTAGTTAATATGCGTTATTCCTTCAAGAAGTCAGCAACAAGGAAGCAGTGAGGCCTGGAGACTGGGCCAGGCTCAAGGTCAATGTGCAAGTTAGGCTTCCAATAATTACCTCAGCTTCTGCGTATGAAACATAATTTTGTTTAGTCATTGCCATTTCTGAAGTCCATACAGAATTGCTATGTAGAACGTGAATTCAAGTGGCAGTTTTCCTCTATTTCCTTAACATAAAATTTTAAAATGATAGAGCTATAACTACAGCTGTCTTCAGTATTGGTACTGATACTCTAGCATCAGAAAACAATTCTTTTATTTTACCCCTCTGCCTCTTAAATGCTAAGCAGCAGAGATGGTTGCTTTGGCTGATCCTGTAACCTTCATCTGACTTCCTCTCCCATTTCTCTTCTGATTTTCTTTTTTAGAGTTACCTGTGACTGGTGCTGTGAAACACACGTTCTATAGTAAGTCATATGTGTTCACAGCACAGCTAAGTAAAAGGCACAGCTTACATCTTCTGTGCCTTGAGCTCAGGTCTTCTGTGGTCAAAATCAGTGTTTTGCTTACAGTGCTGTCTTTGTAATACAGGTAGAAGCAGGAAGCATAGATAGGAGCAAAAGTAAGAACTGGGCCATTTGTTTACAGCTAGTAAAACTAGCATGACACAAACAATACTGTGACTAAAGTAAGACCTGTAATATTAGCTCTTTTACCTCACCTTTTTAATGATGTTTCTTGAGTCAGTATGTGGCAGATTACAGACAAGACTAACATTTATGTATTTATTGACTTTTTCTTCTTTAAATGGTCTAGCCATACATTGCCTCTGTTCAATATGAACTGGGCTGTGGGTGTTAAAATGTTATTTACAATGTCCTTCCCTGTGTATCAGGGAATGAACCACACCATGGTGAGCACAAAGAAATGAGCTTTCACTTGTGTAGGCAGGTTATGATAAGTACTGTAGAACTGCTAGAGTTTATAAATAGGAAAATGTATTTTCCTGCTGGGGAAAATGCAAACACATTCAATAGCAGAACTATCCTATACATTTTTCAGAAGTTAGAAAGCCAAGGATGGTGACCAGCTCTACAGTAGAAAGGCTGTTTTTCACACTTTCCCTAAAAGGTATTTAAAAATAAGATTTTGAAATTATTGAGTCCACACAACATTTAGAGCATTCAAAACTATTTAGCAGTGACACACTGGGTTTTACTGTAATAAAACATTATACCTTCAAAAATACAGATTTATAATTAAAGCGATATCTCCAGTGCTGTGGAATACTGACTTCAAAGGTTCCAGTATTAGTCAATAGAGTGATATTTTCAGTGGACATTTTGGGGAAGTGTTAGAGGAGACATTTCAAAATCATGAGACATTGAAGGTAGAACTTACTTTACTTAAGTATAGACACCTAAAGATAGACTTGTAATGTGTAATCATTCCCATTAGATCCACGGGAAGAGAGAGCATCTTCAGTGAACAGTCCACAATCCTCTCTGCTTCCATTTTTAGTGATACTTTTCCCATTCAAAATCTATGGACGTAGCTGTCCTTCTTAGTTGTTTCTATGTTATCTATTCAGATATCCGAGGTCTCACGCTTAGTCTAGACCAGAGATGTCAAACTCATTTTCACCGGGGGCCACATCAGCCTCGCGCTTGCCCTCAAAGGGCCGAATGTCATTTTAGAACTGTATAAATGTAGCTACTCTTACTCCCCGGTGAAAATGAGTTTGACACCCTGGTCTAGACAATTAAGTTGTAGATACCTGCAATTTGGCTGTATTTGATTTCAAAGGAAGTCATGCACACATATATATGGGCAAAATTTTGCCTTGAATTATTGATTTCTATCAAAGCTCTTACTATACTATGCACAAAAAATGTATCTACTATGGGAAGTGCCATTCAGTACTGACATGTTTATCCCCTTCTCTCATTAAAAGCTGCATAAACTATGGTCAGCTACTGCTCTGAGAACAAGGCCATGTCATTCAACCATTTGAGGGAAAGCTCACAAAGCAAAGGAAAGAGACATCATCTTTCAGATGATGCCTCTCAGCACCAATAATTTGTGAGCTGCCTATAGTAGAAGTATCTTCATTGAATGTATAGGCAACTTGTGTCTTCTTAACTGAAGTCTCCTTTATACCTGCTAAACTTTCAGAGGAACAGTTCAAAGCATATGGACACCACTTGCAACTACAATGCATTCTTGAATATGTTGGTATATGCAACTAGTCACTGAACTCAGGCCTCTGGATCACTCAGTAACAAAGGTAAGGGTGATTAAGTTTCTTCTGGATGAGTTCTCCAAGTCTGCTCCTTGACCTGTTTGTATTATTGCTGAATGAGAAATGTCTGGCCTGAGTCACATTGTTCAGTATGTGTTTGTAAAACTCTCAGTTCAGCAATAAGATGGCTGCTTCCAAAATGGAAAATCAGAGAAGACACTGCAAATGTTTCCATGCTCTTCTCTTCTATCTCCATGTTTCTTTGCCATGGTGAAGACAAGTTTTCATCTTAGCTTATATATGTGACCTTATTAATTACGATTTCCCTTGTTTTTTGAAAACGTATGTTGTTATTTGTCTTATGGGGTCTATGTAGTATCCAAAGCGTACTCTGAATCTCCACAATGTTTTTCTGAAGAGACCAGTTTTGAGAAGTGGAGAATGAAGGAGACAGACAGTATATATTACATATATACATGCAATGAAAAAGGTTAAAATGATCAGTTTTGGAACTTCATCCCACCAGATCATATTTTATACAATTGCTGTTTAATTCAAACCACAGCTTTAAATTACATTGCCTCAAAGCTTAGAGATATAATTGTTAAAAAAAGATAAATTACTAATTGCTTGCTAAGGTACATTTAGATGACAGAGTGCAAACAGTTAAATTTCACTGCCCACGGTCTTCATTTAACATATAAGAGGATCTGGTGTACATTATGTATGCAATTGTATAGGTGTGCAAGCATTAAACTGTGGTGTGATCCTATTAAGCTGAGTAAAGTGAGATCATACCAGTGCTTATTAGAAGATCCACAAGAGTTGTTGGTGGCTTTGTTGGGTTATTAGGAGCTGACACATTTGCACTGAGTCAGTATACAGATCTTATAATCTACAGTTTGATTGGACATGCCAGTGGTCAGATGACATGAAAAGCAGAGTTCTTGTCGAGCTGGAGATATTAAGGATCTCTTGGCCCTTTCTCTAAGGACAGGATGTCACCATTTGAAAAAAATATCCAGCTCACATACCTGCAGTCTGTTTATTTTTATATTACCTTGTTTCTTTGGATACACAGTCTCACTTGTCCTAACGACTGGAGTACTAAAGACAGGCTGAGAACTGCAGAAAGCAGTGGTGTGGTGAAATCACATCCAAATGTTGCTTCCTTCCATGCTAGAAGAAATCTGATGCCTGCTTGTTGATAAAATGCTTTGCAACTCTCCATCAAAAAATCACAATAGTATTTGAATGTATTATTCTCTCGACTTATTTGAGTACTATCTCAGTTTGGGAACACATACACTTTTCAAGATGCCATCCTTTTATCTTTAGATTGACCTCCAACAATCGAGTTGAAATTGTTCTGCAAGCTGAAAAATACAGCTCATCATATCACTCCTTTCAGAGTTCAGAAAAGTTCTTCTAACACAGGTTTATACAAACGTTTTATTTCATTAAAGAACAAGGAAATTAAGGAATATTTATCATCTTTGGTTTTAAATATCAAAACCACTGTAAGAATTTAGAGTAACAACAGTTTACAACATTTCTAGGCAGAATTACTTTTCCATACCACACGTTTTATATTAATGATGAATGATGCAGTGATTTATTCCCAAAGACTGTGTGAATATGAAAAGTTAATAGTTTGTAGTAATTATAGATCAATGTGGTCTGCAATAAAGATTTGGCATTAGGATCTTGGCTAGCACACAGTAACACACAATTGTAACATACACTTATTATTCAATTTAGTGTCTTTGTCATTTTGTATTTTGAACTCTGGAGAGATTTCAACATGAAATAAAAGATGACATAAACATGAGGTGCTTCAGCATACAATGTCATTTTGAAACTATCTGAACAGATGAACCAAAACCAGAAAGAATTGTCTTTAAAGCATGAAGTCATTATCATTTCCTTTTTTGAGTTCTACAATGAAAAGTCATGTAAATAGCAGTCAATCCTACATGTTTGACTACACTAGCTAATTAGCAAATAATTATGCCATGGCATTTTGTCAAACGTGCTGGTGCTCCATTAATGTGCATTTCAGATTTAGTACATAGAACACTACATTATTTCTGATTATTGCTGCTTTTGACATGTGATTTGAGTATGTTCTACAATAAATAATTAAACAAACTCCAGTTGATATATGAGATAGAAACTTTCTGTGCTTAGTTAATTTTGAAAAGTGTAGATGGATTACCACAAAACTCTTCGTAATGCTTCTATCCTTTTTCTTTTTCAAAAAACTGAGGAGTTCAAGTCGAGAGATTTTCCTGGTACTTTTAAGCCACTCACTGTTTCTACTGGCCATATGAGAAACTGCAAGCTACTTTTAAGTGTAAAATGAATGAGCGAATCCTGCTCTCTGGTTATTGATTTAGATTAAGCTTGCTCCAGCATCTGTAGTCCTCCTTCCAGGGTTGATATTATAATGATTAATTTAATTTGGAATTGTCAGAAAATATCTGTCTGACACTCCTTTACACAAACACAAATTTTGGGACAAATGGACAGTACAAATTAATAAAAGATACTGTGGCTTGGTGTACCAGTGTAACTACTCCATCTGTTGCATTTGACATTCCCTTACCAGAGACTTTTCTGACTCTCTGTCTGACCTTCAGATGTTCCATCTTCATAAAATCAGTTACTCAGGGGAGATTGTAAAGTTATAAACTTACCTTTGCTCATGTTATATTAGGCAAATTCTAAATTCAGAATGAAAGCAGGGGGAACCTGGAGTAATTCTACTAAAACAGAGCTCAAAAAGAGATCAAGGTTACATTATCTACGAGTGCTATGCACCTGGACAGTAGTTTAGGAAATGTTTTATTTACACAAGCAAACTTCATTTTACCATTTTAGCTTGGAAGTCAGAATATACTTTCATGGACAGAATGCGGTCTTATATACTACTGCTGCAACTGCAAACTATACATAGCATATTATGCTCTGTTTTAAGTTCACTAGGGCATTCTTAATTTCTTGTGCTCCTTCAGAGAAGTCGTCTCTGGTCTTTGAAGGCTGAATCAGGAAAGTTCAGTGGTATTGAAAAGATTACTGAAAGAAGTCAGGACTCCATACCGTGCCTATGATTTACGATAGGTACAGTTGATGTCCCTGCAAATATTTGTGGCATTCTTCTTATACAGTGGTTTTTATCACTATTATTATGCTGACTCCCTTTTCTCTTCCGCTTCCTGTTTTCTTTTCAATCATCTGGTTTGATGTAAGTTTTTTTGAGACTTATGAAAAATGTTCTAAGACCTACTGAGGCTAAAATGTTTAAATGACAAAAATGAAAAATGAAAGTAACAAACAAACAAATAACCCACAAAAACAAACTTGGAAGGAAATATAAGAAAGCACAGCATTTATAGGTGTGTACTTTTTTAGATGGTATTTTTAAATTTTATTTTATTTTTCTAACCTATTATTACATTAATGGAATGTAACACAGAGAGATAACACTAATGAAAGTAAAGGAGTCTTATAATGAGTGGGACTGACAATATCTAATTACATTTATTTCAAATTGTAGATAGTCAATGCCATTCTGTACTGGACTCACTAGAAATTCAGAGGTAAGCCACATGGTGACTTTTTCCTTATTTAACTTAAAACAGCTGTGTTCCATTAGTTTTCTGTTTAAAACATTCTGCCAAAATAGTTCACATATTTAAACAGAAGACAATTTATTTTTAAAATTGTAAATCACTGGAGGAACTGTTTTAATAAATTTCCTCTTTATTTAAATACTACCACAACATGTTACAGGAAGTTTTAAATGAAATATTATTATGCATTAAGCAGCAGTTACATTTTACAAGGCAATTTCTAA
This sequence comes from Caloenas nicobarica, assembly GCF_036013445.1. NCBI lineage: Eukaryota > Metazoa > Chordata > Aves > Columbiformes > Columbidae > Caloenas > Caloenas nicobarica. The sequence goes on along the minus strand of NC_088246.1, from coordinate 28,875,728 downwards.
TTTAATGTTTAAAAAAAAATCACTATAGGCTGTTATTTGAATTTACATTCCAAGAAATTGAAGTTTTTATTAGCAGCTTTCTAATAAAATTTTATCAAAGGTGTAGCCATAACATTTGAATAAGTTCTTACTATGTGTAGTTAGTATGGTCCTTGCAGTTTAACATTTTAAAACTATGTAATACTTAATTTAAACTAAGTAGAGTGTGCTATATATACACATAATTTTACATACTGCAGAAGTCTTATCTATCTTGTTTAGAGTACAGATGTATTTGTTTCTAACCTGATTTTCTAACAGACTTTCCCATGTATATTACCTTCTTTGCCAAATTTACACCCACCAAAAATTATAATTAATCATACTGTTTAGGAATGCCAGAATTAAGGAAATACATTGTTTAATCTACAAGTTTTTCTTTTATTATGCTGTAGTGTGGATTTACAGGAAGTGAATTCATTTATATAAAACAACAGTGTAAGCACGCATTGCAGAGAAACATTTCCAACTTCAAATCACACTTTGGACATTTTTCACTTGCAAATGCTGATTTATCTCAACTGTGAGACTACACATGCAAAGGAATTCAAAAGCTACAGCCTTGTTTTTGCGTGTAACTCCAAACATCTTACATAAATCTGAAAATGCTTAAGTTACTCAGCTCTGCCTACAGAGTTTCAGGGAAAAGGTAAATATACACATTTATCACTCAACAATCCCAGGAACCTTTTTGCTGCTCTAAGGAAAAAAAATACATCTCAACTACTTTCATCGGTTTATTTTGAAGCAACTAATTTAATTAATTCTATAGGAAGATAGAGAACAAAGAAATAAAACAAGGATGTGTGTGTGTGTGTGTGTGATTAAAGGGAAATACTCTTTTTCTGTTGAAGGTGAATGTCTCTAGTGAAGTCTGGTAAATTAGTTGCATCAAATTCAAGGGAACTAGTTTCTAGTCAAGACAGTCAGCTGGAAGATGATCAGATGAAAAACTGGCCTCAACATGGCAATTGCTCTTGTGGGGTTTTTTAGCTGAAAGAGTTAAGCTAGAAAAATACATGATAAAGGCACAGTTGTGAAAAAAACCCTCTTTGATCATATGTCTTAATATTAAGAAGAATCTAGGGGAGTTATATAAGTTGCCATCTCTTTGCTGATACTATAATTCTAGAGGGATTTTTTGTGTAACAGTTGGCAAGAGTAGGCCAAGGCAGTAGTTATTGGTGATATATTAAGAAAGGGATCAGACAAATTTCTAGCAGAAAAATCTATTGATGCCTAACTGAATGACGGGGAAAATATCTTCAGGAGCTATCATTGTATTCAAACTCTATACCTAAGTACTCATTACAGCTATTATAAGAGAGACCTTAGAATGTTAGATAAACACCTTGGAAGAATTCTTACAGCTACAGATCTACACTCCTAACTTTACATATCTCCAAAGTAGCTGCCAGCATTTCAGATACGTGTTTAAGCTGGTGAATGGAGATCTAGTCAAACAGGCTTGAGTATCACTTTGCTGACCTGCATCCGCTTGCAGTTGTAACAGCAGTTTGGTTTTTGCCAATACTTAATGACAGATCACTTCCTGACCTCCCAGAAGCTATTATCTGCTTCTCTGTATTCTCGGTTCTTATTTGAAAGAAAGAAAATCTCTAAACATTGTGTTTGTGAAGTTTAGACGTGAATTGAATTCAAATAACACAAAGATAATGTGAAGCAAGAATGAACCAACAGCTCTCAGAGACATTATGCATCCTTCCCTCTCATGTTTCTTGCAGAACAAAATTCAGAGAAAAAAATCAAATTTAGCAGAAGTCATGACTCTCAAATCTATTTATTCCAGGAAGCTTTCTTAACTTCTGCATCTTATTTTTTTTATAATATGTAGATGATGTGAAAAATCTTTCCTTATGTACAGTTCAGACCTCCAAGATTACAGTTACGGTATTAATTTTCTGGAAATAAACTGTGTGCAATGGTGCCAAAAATGAATGCATTTTTAACAGTATTGTCAGCTAATTTTCATCCAAGCTTGCAAGAGCCGAAGGTAAGGATCTTTGCAGGCCTTTAGGCATAACTAGGGAGAATCAAGCTTGTGAAGCCAACTAAAGGCAAGAGGCAATGCAGTCATATTTTGAATGGACTTAGACACAGTGATGGAGCCTGGATATACTCCATCTAATTTCTCATCTTGCTTTCTTCTTTTAACTGCTGTCCTTTTTCCTTTGCTGTGCACTTAAACTGTTTTTCCATGAGATGCTTGCTGTTCAATGACTAATGAAATAACTGGTTTCATTATAGTATATATGATAATAGCAAAATCATAGAATAATAATATATACATGATAATAACATTGATATATAGGCAAGAAACAAGCCAAAATGTGAAATTTTTGTCTTTCACTATGTCTATAATAACAAGGAATGTCTAGGTGCTTGTGTCAGCATATTCATCCCTACTGAGAAAGTTACCGCTTTCAGAGTGAGACAGCTTTTCAGTTACAGCAAAATAAAAGTTTATCTTCTGCAGAAGTGCTTTTTGTTTTCCAGAGACAGAATTTCCTAGAATAAATGCTGCTGCCCTTCTGTTAAAGTCCATAACCACTAAATCTGTGTAACTGAGGATTCAGTGTCCCATCTCATTTCTTATCATTGGCCAGATTTAATATTCTTTATTTCCCCAGAATATTTGTCAAGGGCTTAGAAATCATCTCCAAGGTGCAAAGCAATACATTGCTGGCAATTTTAAATGAGTAAATTTCTCCATGCATAAATAACATGGGAAGAAAATTTTTAATAGCATTTGGTTAACAAGTACGTTTGATTAATAAGTAACAGTGGTAATCTAAAACAACTAGAAAATTCTCTCCCTATATTGCTTTAGAGGAACACAGTATATCATAGAATCATAGAATCATTTCACTTGGAAGAGACCGTCAGGATCACTGAGTCCAACCATAACCTAACCTAACTCTAGCACTAAACCATGTCCCTAAGAACCTCGTCTAAATGCCTTTTAAACACCTCCAGGGATGGTGACTCTGCCACTTCCCTGGGCAGCCTGTTCCAATGCCTGCCAACCCTTTCCATGAAGAATTTTTTCCTAATATCTAATGTAAACCTCCTCTGGTGCAACTTGGGGTGGTACTGGTCCAATAAACTGTGGGAGCTCATTAAAACCACACATGGTGAAATTATTTAGCTAGAAAAGTAGACATCAATGTTTACCCGTGGCTATTTAACATGGCCCATTTATCAATTCCTAACAGCCTTCTGACTCTAAGATATCAATAAGCATGCCAAAATATCTCTTTAGTTGAACCCTTCAGTGTGTCATATGGTCATTGAGAGTAACTACATATAAGGTCATGTCTCAGAAAGTGTATTCAATTTTTGCTAGTGTCACCTCTTATTTCAGATACCTCCAAATGCATTTTAAATGTTGTTCACAGTAACTATGGACTTTTAATGTTTACCAGATAAGGGACCGGGGGGAGGTGGGGAGAAGGGGGAAAGAGGGAAGGCTTTTTGTTGAATGTAGAAAGAAACAAGTGTTTGCGGGTCTGTGCTTGAGTGTGAGTGGATAAAGTATCACATCATGTTAGATCTTTTGTTGAGAGCTTTATCACTTCTAGATGACAAAAACATTGTGCACATGAAAGCATTTCAACATTGAAAGTAGGTTAGATCCAGGGTTTGTTGGTGTCTTAAATAGAATAAAATCATTCACAAGACCTGACTGGTGTCTGGATTCATCCAATAAAGTGTAGACAACTACATCCTAGTTTGCCATCTAGTTCATTTAGATTTATTTTATTGTGAAAGGGTTTCTATTAATCCCATCCAAAATAAAATATTTAAAACACATAAAAGTGATACAGACAGAACAGAACACATTAATTGAGCTTTGAGCCTGATTTTATCCTTTGACTATACAGAAGCATAGGGTGACCTATACAGATGTACATGTTAAAATCCTCAAAAGCTTGAGTAGGTAAGGTCAGTCCCACTCACCGTTTTTGCTAAATCATAAATAAAGGACATTTAAGTGTTTCAGTCTTTCAATCTGACAATACAGTTGATGATATTAAACCATATGTAAGGATATAAGTACTGGCAGTTAACATCTGGTTAGTGTGCCACCCAAGGACTAGTGTCAATTTTATAGTTTGATCTTGCGCTGTTCTTAAAAGATCTCACAAGTATAGGCCGCGGGGATATAATTAGAATAGACATCTCCCTTCTGGGCTATCTTACGCACACATGCAGATCTTTTGAGTGAATTTTACAGCAGAAAAACCATACAGATCCAGGTACAGCACGATTGTTTTCAATGCATGTTTACACATCTATTGGAACCAAATACAGTAATAATATGTTCTTTTACTGATTTTGGCTGTGACAGAGTTTATTTTAGTCATGGTAGCTCGTATGGTACTGTTTTGGATTTGTGACCAAAACAGTGCTGATAACTCACCAATGTTTTAGCGATGGTTGAAGAGTACTTGCACAGTGTCAAGGCCTTTTTTGTTTCTCACATTGCCCTGCCAGCAAGGAAGCTGGGTGTTCACAAGAAACTGGGAGGGGACACAGCCAGGACAGTTGACCCCAACTGACCAAATAGATATTCCATACCATATGATGCCACACTCAGCAATTAAATCTGGGGGAAAAGGAGGAAGGGATGACATTCAAAGTTATGATGTTTGTCTTATCAAGTAACCATCACACATGGTGAACACCTGCTTTCCTGGAAATAAGCTCAACATGCAGCTTTTGCTTCACCTATTAAACTGTCCTTACCACAACGCACAAATTTTCTCACTTTTACTTTTTATGTGAGTGAGCATGTGTGGGGCTTTGTTGCTTACTGGGTTTAGCCCACAATAGTTCTTAAAATGCAAAAGGAGAAATTGGGAAAAACTAGCATTGTGTCATACAAAGTTCTGATGAGGAATTAGGTTAATTGTTTTAAGAAGAAAATATATGTCCAACTAAAAAAATGCAATACAGGTGACATTTTTTAATTTCTTAATAACCTACCACACTTGTTACTGATTCTTTTCAAAATACTTTCTTACATTTGTGATTTGTCTAACTTCTGTCTTGAATGTCTCAGCATATCTGCAAGTGCAAAACACAACTGAAGTGTATATTTTATTAGCAAAAATGAATGTTCCACTTTCCACATTAAATACCTATTAAGAAAATAAGCACACCTAATAAAATGAAGTCAGGATATCACCCAATACACCAATATCTAAATCCAAATTAATTCCTCTCAGAAAACTTTGGGAATATGTATTAACCTTGTCATATGTTCTAGGAAAGTTAGACTGAGATGGAAAGCTCACTGCCAAAATCCTTACAGAGAGAAATTATAAGGAACACAGTGCTGAGTTTAAGACCTGAAGAACATTGAGTGTGACTACCTCCTCTATAGTCTGCTGGGTCTTCTTATCTGAAATCTGTTCAACTCCAATAAACTGTTTTCCCACCAAGAATTACTATAGTGGCATTGATATGGCCCATTCCCTGTCCGAAATATCATGGCATGGCAAGGTAGTCAGAGTTATAGTTTTTGTGCTAATTCCATCTTAACACTGGTCTAGAAGATGAACAACTAGGGTTGTCTGAGTTTGTGAAAGGATTTGTATTGCTAGAGGGGATTTTCTGTGCTTCTTAAAAGGATTAACAATATAACTAAATATTGAATAAACCATTTGTTAAAACAATTGTCTTCATTTCAAACTAGAAGGAGGCTAAGGTCATCATGGTCTACTAGAATGATGATGTTGGGATGAATTAACATTCATTTAATGGACAATCACAGTCTAAAACAGGTCACAAGGTAACCTTATTGCTTAGCACAATGACAAGGGCATTGTAGAGGGTACAGGGACAACTGTACTGAAGTCGTCACCTGGTAGAAGCAGTCCTGCACTCTGTAGAAGCACGTACTCCAGGATTTATTACTTGAAATAATCTATATGATACTCACAAATATTTTTGTATCAATGAAACCACAGAACCTGGTAAGGCATTATTCTGACCTTGCTACTCTGAAGAGCTTCCAAATTTACTGATAAGAACAGCACGTAATCAAAGGTTTTTTTCTGCACAAATAGAGTTATACACCGTTTGTAAACAAAATAGCAAAAGTGTGGAATGTGATTTGGAGATACTTTAAAAATTCTAGATACATTAAATTTGTGATCTAATATAGCTAAAAATGTAGACTACAACACGTCAAGAACATAAAAAAAAATAAGAAATCATACCAAGGATATCTTGTAAGAAGCATAAGTAATATTGCAATGTTGGGTATATTTTAATCACAAAATAATAACATCACTTTCTGACACTATCCTCAATAGGACAGAAGAGAAAATAACCCAAATATTTGTATGTGTCTATAGACATACAGAGATATGGACACACACACTATTATCTGCTGCCTGGTTGACAGAGCCTTCACGTGAGAGATAAGAAATGTGGGCTTGGACACTCTTCATCTAAGGGGAGAATTTTTCTTTCTAGTTAGCCACTGTGGAAAATGGACTGACAGTCACAGGCATTGGTTAAAAAGAAAGACTTTAGGTCTTCATTTTGGACATTCATGCCACTTGAACAGCATATGTATCCCTCCATCTTATTTTTAAATCTCAAAAAGAAGTGTACTAGAGTTAGGACTCTGCCTGCTAAGAACTGAGCAGCAACACAATGAAAAACACTAATGCTGAGGAAACTCAGGCAGCCACTGAACTGGAGGTTTTAGATTCCATTTTCTGATTTAGGCAGTTCAGTCTTTCTCAGTCTTGCCTCTGACACTTGATCTTTCCTTTTAATCTCAGCAATCATCTTTTAACTGGTGTCTGTTTCTTTCTTCTCAAAGTAGAGAGACATAAAATTCTGAGTAAAAACTGATTACATGATACTGTCTTTGACTGGGTGTGAAGACAATAAACTTGCAGAGCACAGACAAGACCATTTATAGCTTTAAAAACCAAACAGACAAGAAACCTGCAAGGAATATTTCCTGCTACTCTCTCTCTTTTTGCACAATACCACTTTTCATGGAAGCATATTGTACTTAACACACCATGGGCAAATTGTTCCTAAAATGAAACAACGTGATCTCCACTCAACCAAGAAAAGAAAATATGATTGATGTACTTTAACTGAATTACATGAATGAAGGTCAGAGTGTAGCTTTCATACTTTTGTGCCATGTTGGTGTGAAAGGTAAATCTTAATATCGATGCTGGGAAATCTGACAATCTTTCATTAATCTTTCAAGCTCTTGGAATCTCAGCTCCCAAGGATAAATGTGTACACTGAGTCTTCCCAAACTGCTTCTTGTTACTAGGGGTCAGATATTAGATACATAGAGTAATACAGCTGTAAAAAAAAACAAGCACTACTTTTGCATATCTAGTAGTCATTCCTGTATATCTTTAAATTCCCATATACTGTAGAAGAAATAACAGTATAAAGGTATGCTTTCAGATCACACAACACTAGGAAACTCTACTGCTTTTCATGATTGTTTATTTTTTTTTTTAATCTCGTCAAAATTTTTAAGTTTTATAAATTTGTTTCTCTATACTACTTGAATTAACAACTGTATAATAAAAAAAGATGTTACAGTGAGGTTGCAAGGGAAATGGGACAGTACACTCAAAAGTCACCTAAAATCATGGAGGATTTTGACATAGTGGTAAATAGCTAAGCCGAAAACAATGCAAGTATGCCTATTTTCTCCAGTTTTGTATTTTATATTTGCACTTTCCTGACTTTGCTGCCATTGTAAACAAGATGGCCATTCCAGTGGTGAATTAAAATGAGCTGAAGACATCTTATATCTTATTTACATCAGCTGATAAAATATTTTAAAAATTGAAAGTACTGATAGAAGATCATAATCATGTTGTTTCCCCTACTGTGGTGGCAGCAGTGAGAAAAAGTGCTGGAATTTACAAGCCCTGATATTGATGTATTAAGTCACAAAATCATATCTATGTGCTGTTAAGAATCACACTTCTTTGGTATGAAGCAGTGCTAATCAGAGGAATCTGAGTGATTCATTTAGAAAAATGTGATTCCATGATACAGGTGCTTCCTCTACAGTATAGGTCAGTTAAAATGTAAGGTTGACTTTCTCATAATTTCTTTAGTAGAGGGAATTCTGGGAAGATCAAAACATAGGTTTCGGTTAGGAGTTGCCTCTTTTTTTTTTTTTTTTTTTTTGTATCCTACAAAGGAAATCAGGAAAATATTTCGGTAATATTGAAATGAAATGTTTCCTTCAGTCCAGAATTAGGACTTACTGATTTTTAGATTTTTTTTCTGAAATTTCTGGTCCTAGACAGAATGAAACTAAATTTCAGGTTCTTGAAATCCCTCATGAAATTATACTTCTGCCCTCTGCTCATCTCAAATAGTGATACTGGTTATGGAATCTGGCTTATCATGCCCTAGAAGTCCTGCTGACAGTGGTAGAACAGTACAGGTAGTCATACAGAAGAATATGCTTTCCTATAGAGAAATATAGTAGAGTAAGGAAATTACTAATAAGAAGGCCGGGTCTTTTTGTTTTCTTTCTGTCTCCCAAGACATTTTTCATTATTTAGACTCTGGCAATGTGGAGTTCCTAAGAAAGAAAAAGTACTAGTGCTAGTGCAGCTCCATGGTTCTTTCATTATGTTTTTGGCCACTGTGTCTGCTTTGCATATTTCTGCCTATGTGATGTGAAGGAATATAGAATTTAAAAGCTGTGACACTTTGTCAAATGAATTGTATGATTTTCCCTTCCAATTTTGTAATTTAGACAAGATTAACCCTTCACTATATGACAGATGAAAGAATTAAACATTTTGGTTCTAGCATAAGGAGCTCTGTCGTATTTCATTAAGTTGTAAAATACAAATTCTCATGTAAATATATAATCCAATGTGAGTAACTTCTTGAAGTTTTCTTGAAATCTAACTTGAAAATAACTAAGAGTTCTACACTTCTATTTTTTAAAAAATTAATAATGACATTAATGAAATTAAATTATCCTGAAATTTTCACTTATCCTTTTTCAATTTTCCTGTCAACATAAGTAAAAACATTTTTAAATTACAATAAGAATGTATCCAAATACTTTAGTTATAACTTCATAACACTGACAATCTTTACTGTCATATATTACTTTATAACTATTTTACACATAATAATTTTCTCCATATATATTTGAATACAGGTATGTATGTTATTGTACTGTACTGCATTTTTTCCCCTCAGTTGAAATTTATATGCCAAATTTGAAAGACTTGCATCCTTTATTCAGTCACCAATATTTGAATATGAAATGAAGTTGAACCTATCATCTGTGACAATAAAATAACTAAAGATAAGCATTGAAAATTTTTTCATTCTTTGTGTGTGTCACTTTGAAAGCTTCAGAAGGGTATTAGAAAATATTTCATAGAGCTTTTCAGCATTTACTTCTATTTTGACATCCAAAAAATATACTTTTGTCACTAGAGCTTTCTGAAAAATAGTGATACTTCTTCCTCTTCACTGTTTGCATTTAAAAAGGATATACACAATGGTATTTATCAGGTTTGTTATGAACTAACATGCTTCTGCACCCATCACTAATGAACAAACCTTCAGCTGCCTATAAAATGGAACTTCAGAGATTGGATTGCTGCTGCAACTTCCATCAACGGCTTTTATGTTTTCATATGACACTACTTTATAGTTAACTCCTCATGTTGAAGTCATTAGATATTTCTGTAAAGTAACATATCATTATCTCTGTTGCTGAACTGTGATTATTTCCAACAGTTCGGGTTGTTATTAAGTGAAGACAATTTTTAAACTCTTTTAATTTTGTGTGCCCTAAAGTCTATATGCCGGTTCAACTTTTTTCTGCCTTCCTACTCTGTCGGTTTTTTTCTCTCCCTCAATTAATTTTGTTAAAGTGGCTGACAAGAACTAGAGCTGGTTTTCTGTACAAGTGCTCATGAACACAGTTAATTCAAAGATTTATTGTCTTGGAAAGCAGGCAAAGATTGACACTCCAGGTTTGTGTTAGGTAAGAAGTCTGCAATTCCAGCCATGTGCCTCTCTTCCCTCTCTCAGCTTGTGCTGTTTTGAATTTAGCACTAGGAATCTAATTTGTAGAAACCAGGATTTGGACAGTACAGGACTAGTGGGACCTGGAATATTTAGTGGTCTGCAAACAATGCCAAATATATAACCTTAAGCTCACTCAAGAGTTTATAAACGGTTGGCATACTTGTAGCAATCAAGCATTGCTTAGCTACATCGCATTACGAGTTTTATGTCTGCAACCTGCAAGTTCCTCTGAAGTAAACTGCAAATTCACAGAGCATTAAATGGCCTTTTTTTCTACCAATGATTTTGGAGATAAAAATGAATTTTCACTTGCTGAAGCTTTACTTGTTTTGTTGCTGAAAGGCTGCTTTATGAAGACTGAAATGATTTTGGTGGGGTCCAGTGAGTCACAGCCATCCAAAGTTTTCATACATACTATAAGGCACAAAAATAATTTCTGCTGTGTAGGGACTCAGGACTGGTTAACGGAACCTCTCCTGTAACTTGAATTTTGCTCCTGTTGCAAGGAGGAGCAGGGTAATTATAAAGTGCCACAAAAAAGGAAACATTAATTAATGGTATCCCACAAAGCTGTGATGTTTGACCTTAAAGACCATGGTAAGCAGACGGCCTTGACTGCATGACTCAGTTGACATCAATCGGCTTCACGACAGATTTAAGTTCTAACTTTGTCACTTTGTCTGCCCCTAGCCACAACTTCTCTGGAACACACTAGGACATAGAAACATTTCTCACAGACAAGTAATATGTATAGTGGATTGACTCATATAGTAGCCACAGTTATGTGTAAAGAAGATGGTAATGAAATAGTCTTTGTTAACTGGATGGGAATCTTTGAGAAGGTGCTGAATTTCAACTATTTTCCCAGTCCCGATGCCTTGTGCACTTTTAAAGAGAAAAATGTGGAGACAATTTTTATGGCAAAACAGATTCACTCCAGATATCAACATATGAGAATAAATGCATGCCTCCTGATTTGAAAACTAAGCAAACAAACAAAAAAACCTAAATCAACAAACTCTTCCATTTCAATTTGGAGGAGTGATTGAAGTAAACATTTTTATTTAATTGCATTGCAATCCTTTACATTGTGATCCTCTGGCTATATGTACGTATGTGCTTTTTCTGAAAACTGAAACTCTTGTTTTTTCACTGCTGTTATGGAAGATTGAAACATGCCAGCTTCCTTAGCACAATCATAGTTTTCTTTTTTTTGTTTTTTTTTGGCTCTGAAATCTGAACCAAATATTCCTATGTAAAGTGTAAATAACTCCTTTTTTGTGTTTCTTCTTTTTGTAAGAAAGCCCTAAGCTTTCTAACGGCTCCTATTATTTTTGCTACATCAACCTCTTTCCTTCAATTCCCTAACTACAAGTTGCTTTTTTCCCATCATCATGTTGTTTCTCTGAGGACAGACTTTAAGGCTGGTGGCTCTTCTCCTGGAATACAATACTAGCTGGCAGAAAATTACATTATCTCCTTCAGTCTTCTTTTCTGCTCTGTTTCTTCATTGATGTTGATAGCACACACTCTTTTTCTGTTTCTGCCTATTTTCCTTCTTTTCTCCCTGTCTATTCACACAGCTCAGATTCGTCAGTAGACTTGACCTTTTAATCATTGTATAATCAGGTTGGTTAGGCACAGTGTTTCTGAGAGCGAGTGGGTAACCATGAGTAGAGTGCAACAACTGCTGTTTGCTGAGTTCATAGTGTGTCAAGCATGACTGAACCAGCAGTATCATCTGATTCATTGTGGTCCAGATATTATTGAAAAACACCTCATGAACAGTCATTCCCTTAACTACGGTCTTGGCCCCATTTCTTTCCTGCTTCACTCCTGCTCAAAAGATCAGTGGCATTTCTAGTTATCCTTACTGAGTTGAAATAGTGCTGCTTTCTGGAAGTGCTGCACTGTGAAGACAACCTGAGATAACATTGACCAGGCTGACATCCTTCCAAACCAAATTTTGGAAATGATTGACTCACAGTGTGTATCGCAGAGTTATCTTATGTCTTCCTCCAAATTATGATTCATGCAGTCTGATCAGCTGAGGTGTTCATGGACCATCATGTATAAACAGAAGTGTTACTTTATCATTATCCATCGTTACCATTTGTCTTTCTAAGCTATTTATCCACTGTCAGTTAATGCAATCGTGTAATGTGTAAGAGTAATCATACTCATGAGGAATGTACAAGATGCACCTGCACTGATCCAGAGCCAGTTTTCAACCTCCTGACCTAATTTTCTAGTTTTTGATGCCACTGATGTTGACAGCATATGGACACCCGACAGTAACAACAGCACACTCTCTTAAGTATCAGCTTTCACAAAGCATGGGTCAGAGTTATTTGTACTAAAATAAAGGATAAATTGACATGAACTTTAGTAGAAGAAAGATCACTCCCCAGAAGTAGTTAAATATCCTCATGAATGCCCCTGGGCAAACAGATCTAAAACTGGGAAACAATAGGATGTGCAAATTTGTGATATCCTTTCAAAGTATTTAATGTCTACTGGCAGCATTTTCTCGTATAAGATGAAGGATTCAGTTATTCCATGGCCCACAAAATAATGATCTTCTTTGCATAGTTATCTTAATTTAATTCTTGCAATATAAAATTCACTGTTCCCCACATATATCTGCTGCTTAAAGGAACATAACTAGCAAAGATAAAATATGCTACCAAAAGATTTGTCAAAACCTTCAGCTGTTGTGAACTGAGTACAGTGTTACACCAACAGTCTCTAGGCCCTTTACTAGGGGTTAACATATGTCTTCATTAACCAAACTACAGAGAAAACAGCAGCAGAATCCTAAACATTCCAACACACACATGACCATTCTTCTAAACACTGTTTCTATGGAAAAGGGGAAAAATTGAAAGGTCTAGTATGTTGTTATGTGACAAATAATGATATCAGTGGAATTCCCAGATTTTCATTAGATCATAAACTGAGAGTCCCAGGTATTTTACCTGTGTTTTATCAATATCGTGTCACTGAAGTACTGTCATTTTTTATTACTTCATGTTAATGCAGCAGTGGCTGAGTTTTGTTTTAAAATCTTTAAGCCACAAATTTTCAAGACTCAGAAGAAAGGGCGGAAAGCAAAGGAAAATAGACATTTCCATACTGTAATGCACTGAACAGAGAGGGAAAAAAAAGAGTAAAAGAGGAAAAAGATTACGTTTTAAACTATAAATTTCCTGGTTGTTATGAGTTTTCATACTGTTAATGAAAATAATTTAAAAGGTTTATATATCTATACAAACACTATTGCATTAAACAGCAGAAATATTTTGTGTCAAAACATTAAAAAAGAGTGCATTTTAAAAAAATTAGAATTTTTTTTCTAAAGACATAGCTTTGAGCTTAAGGAGTTTGATGCAGAAAACATTGTAAAAATGAAATTATTTATCTGAAAAATACTCTTTAGCACACATTATGAAGTATGACAGCAATAATTATAGCAAACATTGTTTTCTAGTTTCAAATTAATATTGAACTTTGAACAATATATTAATTTCATACTAAAGGAGAAAAACTTAAGCAACAGGTAATGTTAAGAGAAACAGGATTTATGTATTTTGTTATATTTCATGACCTTTATAATCTTATGTAAATATTTTTGAATACTACTTACATACAGTCTTTGAAAGAATTTAAACAAATTGTATAGAAACATATGATAGATACTCCCTTCTACTACACAAACAAATTTCATCTCCGGAAGTATATTCTTTGACATGCCTTCTGAATCAGGTATTTATCACACTTAAAATTTTTAGATTATTGAAAAGAACAATTCTCTGAGGGTCATTAGAATCTTGTCTCAGTTTAAGCACATCTTTGGTCTGAATATGAGTGTCTTCAAATGTAATCTAAAGCAAACTGGACATTCAGTGCCAAACACCCACTGGATATTCAAAGATCAGTTCGAACAGATGGTTCGTGGCATAGATTCTTAGTTCAAGTAGATTGATGGGAATACATTAGCATCAGCAGAGTGACACTGATTTATATTGCCCTTAAAACATGAACTACACAACTTTGATTTCTTCTTTTGTGCAGTCTGACCCTGTTAAAGCTGTATTGAGATGTCCGTCCATCATAACAGTAAATTAAGCAAAGGGAAACATGTTTGCATGTGTCTTTTCTGTGACAATTATAATGCTTTCATTTCCCAGAGTGCACAGTAAATTACGAAAATGTTTCTCCTGAGCACAATAAACAATAAATTTTACTTAGAGAGATTTTAGCTACACACTAGGTATCAATTAAAGCTCAAACGCCAATGTGTAAATAGCTGCTGAAATGAAGAATTAGGTATATGAAACGACAAGGTGAACAGAAGATCCCCTTTGATTCAGTATTGACAGGATTTACACACTACGAAAAGTCCACTGGCTTCTCTACCATCAGTTTAAAGAACGATCAGCACTTTCCCACAGTGCAACAAAACCCTTTGCTCTGCTTTCTGCCCCTTGAACAATGCAGCCTTTGTTTGCCAAAGTAGCAGATCCCAACACTTCTGAGCTTTTTAACCTTTCTTTGTGATGGTGATTACATTTGCAATTCATGCCATGTGGATTGTGGATGCTATTTATAAATCCCTGTGGGGGGGAAGAAAAAAAAAAAGGGAAGGAAAGGTTAAAAAAAGAAAAAGTTTAATTCCTCCTGAAAAAAAGCCAAACTGTCCAGTCTTTAATGCACATGAAAGCTTTCAAAACATGCTGAGCAGCTAGAGCAACGTTTCACATGCCTGTTATAGATATACCTGCTGTGAACACAAGAGACCGGAGCTGTTCTGTAGTGCAGAGGGTGATACCGTTCCTGGAGCCCGTTCTACCACTTACAGCTGGAACAGGACACCCAGAGTTAGGATTTGCATATCAGGGATAACATTTTTTGCAGATGCTTAGTGAACAGGAACCACCTAATCTTCACTAACACAAGTAACTTCTTTGTGACATCAAAATATGTTGTTCCCTTTATTTGTAAAAAGTAGACTTGAAGACAAAACAGGAAAAAATAAATTTTTTTTAGAGAAAAACTTGTTGTGTGTCTTAACCATTTCTCCCACTTCTCATTGATTTCTGTAGACCTTGTAATCTTGTAATCTGACAAGGGTGAAGACAAACTAGTTCTTCTTAACCAATAAGTCTTGAAAGTAGGTGGTTTCGGGAGACATAACACTTTGTTGCCAAAGCAGCATCTCACAGAGGTACAGTGGAGGCCATATGCCACTAGACAGGTTCTATTTCATAGCCATAATGTACTATTTTTTTTCCCTGTGATGCATGCAAATCTCTGTTAAGTAGTGTGATAGAGGTATCACACCCCTGAGAAAGAACAGAAAAGCAAGCTGGGCACACCAAGCAGGATGAAGGTTCTTTTCAAACTATTAGCTGAGTTAGTCCATTTTTTATTCCATTTTTAAAGACAGAATGTCAGATTCCATGAAAAGAAAAACAAATGAACAAACAAAAAAACCAACAGAATTTAGCATAGAAGTAATGGCAAGAAGACAGCAAAACTGAGATGTTCATCAACTTCTTTCTGTGCACAATTTCAAGTGATTTGTGAGCCAAATAAGGAGGTATGTGTTCCCTGAATTGTAAATAAGGCTTCTGCAGAAATCCTAGAGATACTTCAAGCTGAGAGACTCCTGGTAGGGACATATAGTTGTTGAGCTGTATCAGTCCCAAAGCCATGCCTCGAGGAACAGTGTAGCTCCATAGTGTAATGCATACAATAGCTATGGATGTTCGTATCTGAGGCAGGGGTATTAAATATGATGCTAGACTTCCTTCATCTGGCAAAAACAGAAATAAGAACACAAAATAATGTCTCTTTCTTCTTGCAAGGACTCCCAGCTCAGAGAGAGAGTGGATTAAACCAAATCCACTGGGATTTCTTACATTTACAGGAATCTCTTGTGCATAACTGAAGCCTGAACCAAAGAAAGTAATATTAAAGGTTATGTTTCATTCTGCTACAATGACATTTTTTAACTTAGGCGAACACAAGTAAAGGTGGCCTGTTGAGATTTGACATGACAACCATTGTCATATTGTTGAGGTACAGCTTATAGAACAGATCTCCATTTATAGCATAGTACAAAATCTTTAATGTCTTTTAAAAGCAGAACATTTTAAAAAGTGCATTTCTCGAGGGATCCTTTTCTCTCTCTCTTTTTTTAAAAAATTTTTTAGAGACAAAAATCTTCCATAATTTATGTCTGCAGTTACTGCTGCACAATGCTCTCTTTCCTACCCGGGATGTGATTATTCTCTGGGAAGTCACAAATGAATAATAGTATAATTTTCTTTCAAGTTAACAGAACAACAAACATATCCCAGACCTCTTGCTTTGTAATAATGATTTTGGATTTCACAAAAGGTAATAATTAGCTTCAATAAGGACAAAAAGTTTCCTGCAAGATCACCAAGTCACTTCATCACAATCTCAGTGCTTTGATGATTTTTAAAGTAGTAATAGATAATTTAATTAGATAAATACTAAATTAACATAAGAACAGATGTTTAACTTACACTGAGCATCAGAATAGTCTTAGATGCTACTTATAGATATTTCCAAAGTTTTCATTTCTTCTATTCAGTCTATTATATAATGGTACAACTATGGACTGACTTCATCATTACCCATTGTGAATAATCCTCTCTTTTTTTCCCGGGTTTATCTAAGATGAGTACTTCAAAACTTCCAGGCATTCCAAGTACTAAATAGTTCTAAAGTCTGGCAAAATTATTTCTTTGCTCTATTTTTGAGAGAGTAATTAAAAAACTAAGGTCTCATATGTTAACCTCTCTTCAACTTTATGTAAGTATTTGTTTATGCCTCATTGACTTTAACATGATAGAAATGTGCATAAATCCTAGCATGTGCTTATGTACCTTTCTGGATCATGACCAAGACGGTAGAATAAATGAAAGTAAAATCTATTATTTCATTTACACAGTCTCATCTTTGATTCTTACATTGCAAGGACAACATGTCCTTTACTCCATACAGTTGGGGTCTACCACATCCTTCCTAGTTGACTGATCATCATGGGATTGTATCAAATAGAAAAGAATGTGAGTTAATAATGCCAAACATATACATTAGCAGAAGATTTCAAAGGAATAAATGAAAGGCTTCAAATACCAATTGACTCTAAATGGGATGTAATTGGGTTTTTTATGCCTTAGAAAATATCCTTCATTATAATATTTCAGCTTGCTATCTAGAAGTGACTGTGGTTTCAGTTGATTAGGAAAGTTGAAGCTTGTATTTTTTGAAGAGGAAAGGTATGGATGGTACTTATTCTGTTAAGTAATAATAGAGCTATCTCCCATTAAACTGTGGGAAATAGAAGCAACTAGGCAAAACAATCAGATACAACTGGAATAGATATTACTGTTTGTATAAAACATTGGATAGTAAACCTTAGTTTGAAAAACACATAATGAAACTACCTGCTTTAAATCCTTTTAAAATGGGACACTCCCATTACGTTAGACATTGAAATATCTCAATACATAACTTTGAGTTATCATTATCTGTGTGCTGCTGCGGAATTCATGTATTTTCTAAAAATACTTGTTTTTTAAAGATTACATATCAAATCTTCATAAACACTATTGGTACCACTGCTTTCTAGAAGGAGTGCAAATTACATCATAGATTTGGTTTAGCTAACATCATTTATAAAATCCATAGGATGACACACATACTGTCTAGAAATCGATCCTCTTACTAATATTAATTCCTAGAACATGATATTTATTAAAATGCATATACTCAATGGTGTCATGATCTCATGTTATATATAGCAAGGCCTGCATCATTAGACTGCAAAAAGCTCTGCAATCCTGAAAAGCTAATAAAAAGACCTTGAGAGTATCATTAATCTGATTTTACAAATGGAGAAATTAGAAAATAAAATAAAATATTAAGTACCCACACTCCATCTTTGCAGTCAAAAAGGATGTCCCTGTTGTCTTAAATGGAAGAAAAAAATAATATTAAAAATTGGGGTTGACTGGCACAGCCAGGCAACAACTCACACTGGAGCCATCTCTACACTCTTAGCAACTCCTCACTTTGACTGTATACTCAGATTTCCTTTTCTTATTTTTTTTTGTTGCAGGTGAAATATTTCTATCTTCTTTCTTTATTTAGAAAGATGCTTTCTAGCTTACAGGTAATGTAAGCATCAGGAGCAGCAGCAGTTGCTAAATAAACTTTTTTCAAGATCAACAGAGTAAACAGCCTCATAAAATCCACAGGAGTTGTCAGTGCATGACTTTATAGATACCTTGGGGCTGCAGCAATTAAAATATGGTATTTACTTAAAAAGAAAAATGTCAGGCTCTTTCAGTTCTCAGATCTATGAGTTGGTTTTGTGTTTTAACTACTCTTTTTTTGCTACGGGACCATTTGAGATCTGAATATTATGAAATTGAATAGAATAAAAAAATTATATTACTCAATTTTTTTAGTAGGTTTTGTAAAACTCCAGCAAGTTGACGAGGATGTCTTTAGAGAACATGGGTGAACAAGTCATAATGATATAGTCAACATGCTTGGAAGGGTGTATTATTCAAAGCTGAGATCTTTTTAAAGACTCTTCCTTTTTATTAACTGGTTAAAAAATCCTCAACTGTTGAAAAATCTGGACTTGCAGTGTGGAGGGGAATGCTCTGTGCTCATGTTATTTTACCCACTTCTTGTTCCAAGAATGGAAGCTCTCAATGAAGATTGGAAGATGTTTAATTGCCAATCAAGTAGTAAAAATAGGAGACCTTTGTTAATCAAAATTTAGGTCATCTTCACGTGAAAAACCTCTTGTTTGGATTTCCTTTAAAGACACATGAAAACAATGGAAGTGCTGTTTCCCTCCTTTCTTCCCCAAGTCTAATCTTTAGTGCTGTGACATTTTTCAGGAAGCAGACTAAAGATTCAACCTCTGTCAGACCAGCATTTAAAGACATTAGGTGAGAAGAATCAAAACCAAGCATGTACAGAATACTTTCCCAGTTTTCTAGCTTAGGAATTTGTTAGAAATTTAAAGATACAATATATTTTCAAAGATGTTACCAAACTCATGAAAAAAGAAAGCAGAAAATTGAGGTAGCGACTTTGTCTAGCCATGGTCGGAGTAGGTTAGAATTCATGTGAGACATCAAACCTAGAAGCACTAGAAGCTGATCTGAATAAGGGGAACACTGATCTGGCAAATCCCTGCTAGTGCTGGCTCTTCTGGAATAATGAATGTTTCTTGAGATCTGGTGAGAAATTATCTTCTTGAGAACATATTCTTTACAAAATCTTCATGAAATTAGCATGATCCAGCAAGAACCTCAGTTGTATTTAAAATTATTCCATTAAAAACATTTCCAGACAAGTTTAAATTTGAGTTCATCACACACACATGTGTAATGCAAACAAACAAAAAATAATGAATGATTTGCTGATGCAGGTTGCTTGCCCTGACATATATTCACTGTGCATTTAGATACATTGCATGTATCTGCACTGAAATTTCTCGTGACAGTCTTTACTTATATCTGCGAAATATTGTGTCATCGTTGGTTTCAGTAGGTCTTCTTGTTTATTTCAAATTCTCAGATAAATAGTTGCATAAGCTAAGAGCTTAAAGACATTCTTCATTACAAAAAAACAGGTATTCAACACACTAAAGAATTACGGATTTAAATCTCCCAGTGTTAGATATAGCTATATGTAAAAAACAGATATTAGCAGAGATACAAACAGGTACGTAGATTCAACATTCATTCAATAAAATTTAATTTTTGAGCCTGGACAGTTAGATAGTAGATCAGAAAAAGCCTGCATGAGAGTGACTGATAATCAGTCATTCAGCTGTAAAAGGGATTGTGTAATTCCAGACCACAACATTAACAACAAAAACTGGATTTATTCATTAATTAATAACATGTTACTAATATATTAATGCAAATTAAAAGCACAAAATGTATGCTCTGACATTCTGCAGACAGAGGTATTGATGACTGAATGGCAGTTTATTATGACCTCTGTATCCTGGACTTTCAGGATATGCAAGTTTCTGACTCCTCTGCAATTTATCTCTGCATGCTTAGACATATTCGGGCAACACCACAGTGAGATTCTCAGTGATTGGGTGATACCTACAGAGCTGCAAAATGAACCAGGTGTTGTGGTTTAACCCAAGCTGGCAATACAACCACAATAGCTGCTCTCTCACCCCCCTCCACACCCCCCAAATAGGGGGAAGAATCAAAAGGGAAGGGAGAAACTTGGACTGAGATCAACAGAGTTTAATAAGATGACAAAATACTAATACGCTACTAGTAAATGTGTATATATATAAAATAGAAATAGAATATAAAATAAAAGACACTCAATGCAATTCCTCACAAACTACATTCACACTGAGCAACCAGTCCCAGGAAGCAGCACCTGGTCCCAACGGTTGATCCAAGAGAGAGAAGAGAGGAAAAAAAAAGAAAAGCCCAGAGACCTCTGCAAAACAGCAGGGTGGCAAATGGCTGAACTAACAGAAGTCTCGAGCAGAACTGCCCCAAACAGGTCTCTGAGAGCAAGGAGAAGAGCCAGAGGAATGTGAGAGAGAGACTGGAAGATCCCGACTCTTCTTAAATATGAAACATAATGTTAATGGAATGGAATACTCTTATTGTGCAGTCTGGATGTCAGTCAAGCTCTGCCCCATCTATGTGCCCCTTCCTTGATGCCTCACACCTGTGGGCAGAGTGGTTAGAAAGTCCTTGGCTATCGGACCAGAGCAATTAAAAACATTAACTCCGTGCTGGATGTTATCTCTTGTTCTCAAACTAAGTCCAAATAACGACTGTGCTAGCTATGGAAAAGAAAGGTTTCTAACTGCATGAAGAAAATAAACTCATTTTCAGTCAAAGCAGCACACCAGGTAAAGCGAGGACCTGAATCTACTTTTCTCTAAAGTGAATATTGGACCACATTGGGATACCAGCCATCCTAAGATACCTCATGCCTACACTGGAAAATATGTTATTAAAATGATATTTTTCATTAAAAACCTTTCGGCTAATAAAACATAATGCTTGGCTCTATTAATTACTAATAATGTAACATTTTAATGATGAAGAGGAAAAAGAGTAGTAGAAATGGATGAAATATCTGGTTCTACTCATTCTAATTAGAGAAATAACAAAATGTTTTAAACACAATTCGAATTTTGATTTTAAGAAAAAAAATCACTCTTGCAAGTTACATTGTCTTTTTGCCTTGCTTCATGAAAGAAATAGCTCTTGTTCATTTATCTACATTGTACATTCATATTTTTTTCCCACATAATATAGATATGACTGCTTTGTAGCCTGAAAATGCATGCAAGAGGAACTATTTCAGTCTGATCTTTTTGGGGAGATATCTGAAAAAGTCATCATGTGTGATGGGCCTGTAAGATGAACTTACTATCTAGTTGTTTTGGGTTTTTTTGTTTTTCTGAAAAAGAGAAAAAAGCTTCCAATTTCTCTGATTCTTGCAACTAAGAGAGTCAGGAGCTCTGTTCAAATGAAAAAGCATGGGAGGAGCCAAAAGTCCAAGCCAGTGTAGTACTACATTACTTGTGAGGGTGGCTTCAAGTCTTTGAAACTCTTCTGGGATTATTGTAGATCTAGGATAACCCAGCATGTACGGAAAGCAGATTCATATTTTATATAGGGAGAAAGAAAATATATGAGACTACCATATCTGGAAAGGATCTTGTCACAGATTTTTTTCCATTTTTTTCTATCCATTTTACACAGTATTTATCAGTAATCTTGGATAATTCAGCTCTCAGTGTACACTGCAATATACAGTGCCTGTGACATGAAAGTGTGTTTTCAAACATCCTCAAAAGATTGTTGAAGCAATTTATGTTAAATTTTTTCTTTTTATTTCTCTTCTTTTTATTTTCCTTTTGCAGTAGCAGAAGTGAGTGCTCTTTTCTTCTCACAATTTTTCATTAATTAGCTGGCTGATGGGCTATGGACAGTTCCACAGCTCACTGAGCAGCCTAATATTAATATCATGTAGCTTTGTCACTTCACCCAAATGCTATATAGCTTCTAATGTATAAATAAACAACTCTTCAGTAATGAGAAAACAGCCTTCAGGTCTTTTTGCTGGTAGTTTTCTGGGGGAGGAAGGGGATTAGGCATGTTTTATGTCTGCCAAAGACATAGAAAAAAAAAAAAGGGCTGTATATGATAGCAGTCTTGCAATTGAGCAAATAGAATCAAATAGCTGGATTAGGAAGATTTGTATCTTACATGAGCAGAAAAAAAATGGTGAAAACACAAAGGAAGATGGTTTTTTTTATTATGGGGCACATTTTTGGATAAAATGTGAATAAAGTTGTAGTTAATACTCAGGTTTCAGCCACCCTTTGCAAGACAGATACTGGCAAACGGGAGCAAGTATAATGAAAAGAGCAACCAAGATAATTGGGGGCTGGGCCACAAAATATATGGGCAGAGACTAAGGGAGGTCCGCTTGTTTTGATTGAAGAAGAAAAGGCTGAAGTGTGGGATCTAATTGCAGTGTTCAAGTATTAAATGGGAAGTCACAGAAAAGAAATGGAGCCAGACTCTTTGCAGGTACTCGGTGAAGTCATTAGAGGCAATGGGCATGAGTTTTAGTGAAGTAAATTATGATTGCATAGAAGGAAAATAAATGAGGAGAAGAGCTGCCTGGACAGAATGCAGAGCCTTCATCTTCGGAAATATTCAAAACTCAACTTGAATTTTTCCTGAGAAAACTGATATAACTTTGAAGTTAGCCTTGCTTTGAATAGAAAGTCACCTAGGGTCTAGATGATTTCCAAAGGTCTCTTCTATCATAAATTATTCTATGAATCTATAAAATAAGAGAGACGTATTTCTTTAGATTTAGGTTTGTTGTTTGGTTTTTTTTTTTTCCTTAAAAATAACTAATCACACACAGTCTGAGAATATCCTCATTTTAAATTTGTGAAAGAAGGAAAAAAGTAGGTATCAATTGTCCCTAGGATGACCAGTTTGGTGGGGATGTGTTTGTATGAGCTCATTACTTGCAACTGAGTTTGGTGTGGCTTTGAACTTCCTGAGCTTGTAGCAGAAGGGCACCTGGTGAGCAGCCCATGTCTGACTAGCTATGACTCAGCCCACAGGGACCATCTATGTTTCCTGACTGGAGTTTAATGAAACAATACTTGGCCACTAACAGGACCACTGAGTTTGAACAGCTCCGTTCAGGATCTGGCACTGCTGGAGCTGTAGTGTAGAGATTCCACCACAGAAAAGTGGAAGGAGGAAGAGACTTCATTATGTGTTTGGATAGCTCAAAAGACCATGATACAATAGTCACTGGAGACACCTAGAAGGGTCTTCTGATCTAACGTAGCAAGC
The DNA here is from genome assembly GCF_036013445.1 of Caloenas nicobarica. Lineage (NCBI taxonomy): Eukaryota > Metazoa > Chordata > Aves > Columbiformes > Columbidae > Caloenas > Caloenas nicobarica. The sequence continues at coordinate 28,852,146 of NC_088246.1, read as the reverse complement.
ACAAAGAGCTGAGAATGGTGTTCATATGGATGATGAGAACACTGAGACTGTAATCACCAGTTTTTCCCCAGTCTGTAACTTCTTTCAAGAATAAAGTGTTATTCGGTGTTTCTTTATTTCACAGTCAATTTCTCCAGAATAGTCTTGCCTGAAGGGAACACATTAAGACACTGAAACTTTGGAAATTTTACAGATCTTGACAGTCCACTGCTCTAAAGGGTGTAGATACATTGCACATACACATGCATAGAGAGACAGACATATATTTACACACATATATGTAATATATGTATAGTGTGTATATATCTATGTATATTAACTATATATATATACATCTATATAGTGGACTATGCTGGAAAGACTGAGGTGTAAGAGCAATTCTCAGGACATTACTAGCCACAGATGTCAGAAAAGCACACTGTCCCATCTTTTGACAGACTAATTGCAGGACAATTTTTGTTCAGAAGGCATGGTTAGACTGAGACATGCTTCCCAGACAGAGCTCTCACTTGCTGTAATATGTTATTATTACTATAGAGAAATTCCATAGCGGATAGCAAGGCAGAGAAAATACTTTCCCAGTAATAAACCAATACAATAATCAGCTAAAGTTTTGTTGTACTATTTTTGTATTTGTGACTAGACAGACCATGCTGATCAAGTTTTCTTGAATTCACCCATTAAATTGCATATTTCTTTTATTATTTCCGAATTTTGGCCAGTACCATTCATCATATGTTTCTGTATTAGTTTCTCAAATCAGGAGTTTGCAGATCACAAGCAGGGAATGTACGTACATACGTAAACCCCACAGGGACGACTTCAAGAGTCAGAGCATTCTGTTGCATCTATAAAGAAAGGTGATATTATTAATCAGGATATCCTTATATAAAGATATACACATGCGTGTCAAGATTTAAATATAAGATGAAGTTTCTCTGAGTGAAGGACATTGGTTAATATTAAAATGAGTGAAGACTTAATCCCTCTAGATCAAGAAAATACAGAAATGCACAATTTCAGTCACATGAAGAGAATTCAGAAACTATTTGAAGAGACAGTGCCTGTTATTGAAAGACATTTTATCTTGAAATAGTTCCAGATTGCACAGTAGTTTACAAAGATCACTTCACTAATACTTCAGGATTTGTTTTCAGGGGCTTCTGCAAACAGTTGCTTTCTCAAAAGACCTGTGAAGGTCAAGTAAGCTCTATGGTGCAAATCTGGTCAGTATTTTGCTCAAAATGAGGTAATGCACAAGTTAAAACAAAAGATAACAACAGAGATTATGTCCCTTTCTCAATTGATTCTGGAATGTAGCCCACTCTGGGGTACATTGTTATAACATAGACAGGGGTATGGCCATTGTTAACCAAGAGCACCACCCAGGACTGCTTTTCTTTTCTATTAAAATATGAGAGGCCCATGTGCAACAGTATGCCCAGATCACGGCACAACTATTATTTTGCAACCCAACACAGAGGTTAAGTTAGAAAATATTCCTTAAATAGACGTTGATAAATCTAGGATTAGAAAAGGAATCCCTATCTCCCATTTTCCTGTCAGGATGTAAGGAACTCGCTGTTTCTCTGAGTTGTATATTGCAAGGAAGTTCTCTGTCTCTCTGAAGATTTGGAACAAAAAGAGGCATTTAGAAGATTTGTGAGTGGGACATTGAGACAATCCTTGGTAATCTGAGATTTTCTGCCAAAATGGACTCATTACTTTCTATTAGATTTTTTCTAGCCTCAAATATCACATTGCATCAATGAACTTGTTTAACAACTTGTTTCACGATAGCAAGCTTAACCTTATATTGATATATTCCCCAACCCTCTTCACCAAAATAACAGTTTGAAAAATATCACCAGTTCTTGGAACAGCCTAAGAAACAGTGGTGAGCAGAAGGGGAAGAAGTCTTTCCTGATTGGGAAATATATACCAGCAACTCTGGCCTTGAACTACCACATCATCTTTTTCAGTTGTACTCTGATGTGTGTTTCATAAACTTCTTGGCCATGCACCAACACAAAGAAGAACAGCTCTCTATATCTATAGTAAATGTGAGTATGCTATATCAGTTATTCTGTTGATATAGATTCCACACTGATGACTCTGAAGTGACTGCATGGTCTAATGTGAATACTGACTTTAAAGTAGTCTTTCAATATCTTTTAACTTGTATTGTCTTTCTTGTGACCTCTTTTCCTCACTTTCAGCGTTGGATGTATTTTGTCCTATCACCTTTATATTGGTTTTTGCTTACTCATGATTACATTTACTGAGTGTTGCATAGATTATCTTTTGGTTTTGGTGGTATAAATGATACTATGTTGTTATTCTTCTCATGCTTGTGGAATGGCACAGGACCTGTGAATTACAGCTGTAGCTGACTTGATTAAGAAAAGCCAAACAAAGTAGGGAAAGGACAGGAAGGTTATGCTGGAACTATCCAACTCTGATGTTTCATTCCAGGTTCCTTCATCTGGAGAGTTTATGAAATGAGTCTGCCCAAGTGGACCTGATTGGATTAGTGATACAGTAAAGTAAGCAGTGAAACTTAACCAGATAAGTACTATCACAAAGATGACTTTATGACACCCTATTAGGCAGAGCAAGACAGTGTAGAACTCATATCACAGTTTCTTAACCCAGTGTATGATGTCATTAACTCAGACAGAAAAGCTATTCTTCTGGTTTTAAAGAGTTTTGAATGCAGGAATCTATACCAATAAAGTAAACTGAGAATAAAGAAGGAAACAAATTATTATTAGAGACCTCTGTTATGTGTGAGAAATAGTAGAGAAAGTAGTAAAAAATCTCCCGAGTGTCTAGTCCAGAGAAAGGCTTGAAGTAGCAGAAGGAGAAATAGGTTTTGAGTATGACTGAAAATATATGGAAGAATGTGCTTGAGCTGCCAGAGCTGCCAGCTGCCAGCCTCTCTGGAGTACTGGTACCAGAGTGATACTGTAAAATCAGCAAATTGAAGAAACTTCTAAAACTAGGGTTTAAGGATTTAGAAGCAAGCATTCGATTTAATGATTGACATGCATCATTCAGGCAATCTCAAGGGGATAGCTCTGCTTAGTGAGGGCACCGAACAATTCCCAGACACAGGTTACATCCATATAGATCATACATATTCATTACATTTCCAGGAAATCCTTTGCATATGCATTACATTCCTTTGTTATTTGTCTTGTAACGGCAAAAGCAGTATGAACCAGTCCTTGCACTGGTGTTGTTACCTTATCTTCTGAGAGCAAGGGCATTGCATCCTAACCTTCTCCTGCTTATCTTAACAATTATCATTCTTGTGACTTAATGCCTAGTAAGTGCCTAACACTTAACATCTGTGGACCTTGTTCTTATTAACTTCTTTTATTACTAATTTCTGATTTTAGGTATCATCAATCCCTCCTCTTTTCTTGAGGGTTTGTAGCCATTAGGCTTCAACCCTCATTAAAATCCAAGTTTGTAATAAGCAACATTCATCTAAAGGACATTTTATCCAACAGTCTTGAGATAGGTGTTAAAGCAAGACTCAACTAATTGTGCAGGCCTCAAAATGTCTAAGCTGCAAGGTCAATAGTGTCTACAGTTTGTGATTAAGTGTTTTGCAAGCCACTCTTTGTTGTGTGAGCACTAAAACTGAAAGAATTTATATATTCAGGTTAGGAATTGCAGATGGGACTCACTCATTCTTTTAAGTGATGACAACAATTCATATATATATATATATATATATATATAAAATAAGTATCACCTTTTTAAACTCTTTTAGTGACTGCAGCACAACACTTAATCACACTGCAACATAACAAACATACACATATAACTATTGCTAATACAATAATGACAATCAATTTCTTAATCTATGTCTGTAAATCAGGAATCTGGACATTGATCATGTCTAAACTTCTTGAAATCTATAAGAGGTATTGCTTTTCTGTACCTCATGTGAGACTGCAGTATGTTTCCAAATCTATTCTACCTCAGTCACGATTCTTTTAGGTTGATCAACATGCAAATGAAGTGTTTTCCCAAGATATATTAATAGGAAGGGATACTCCTATTATAACAACCCCTTTATTTGAATTACTCCCTGATCTTTATCAGAAATTCCCTCTAAGTCATAATTATTGAATTTTTCATTTTTCTTTCTGCCGACCTCTATCATGACACACGATCCTCCAAGCAACATCCAAGTCACTGCCATTATCTCCTTGTAATTTTTGCAGTTTACATGCAGAACAGCACCCTCCCAGATTTTTATCCTTTCTTTCCCTTTATTTTGTTTATCCCTTTCCAAAACCAAATTGATACCTCATTCCTTTTACCATTGAGAATGCCTCCACAAACAGAAAAACATTTCTGCATACATAAGCTCATCCCATTCCCCTTCTCACTTTAAAAAAACAACTTCAATTGCAACAAAATATTATACTTCAAGATTCCATTCTCTGACCACATCAAGATTACACTTCAAGTCCACTGTTAGTTCTAATATGAAGGAGAAAACTGATGGGCAGCCATGTGAGAAATCCAGTGGAGCAGTGGAGAGCACAGGTTGAGAAATCAACATTGACTCACAAAGTTAAAAAGAAGAAAAGGAGGTCTGTCTCACTTTTTGAGAAGAGCTGACCTTGCGCCTATAGAAGGAGCCACAGGAAGCTGGTCAGCTCTTCCCACTCATCCTCCTTTTACTTTTAGGCTCAGTCAAAAATATGACTTCCTGATTTCGGGGGGTAAAATGCTACTTAGCAAAAGACATGTAAGTATTGATGCTTATTGGAAACCCACTTCACCACAACAGCGACACTTTTGTGAGTGCCTCAAGATGTTTACTCTCGGAATCAAGACATCCAGAAACAGCATAAATAAAATGTGGCTATCTCAAATTATTATCAGGAGAGCATTTTTAACTAGACAGATTTCATAATCATGAGTTTTTTTCATTGGTGGCTCCTTTGTCATTCGTTTTCAGAATATATACCATTTATTCCATATATCTTGTTGTCTAATAACTTAGCAGAGCAGAGTCCTTGGCAATGCAGTATTACAATTAACTTGCAATTATTCAAACAACTGATTCGTCTCTGATGTGAATGTTCTTAGGGAAGAAATTGTAATCAAGCAGCACCATATGGACAGCAGAGATTTGGATCAAACAGAAAAGAGAGAGTGACTAACAAGAAGTGATGAGTGTAAGTTATTGTTATGCTGGAAAGCAGATACAAATTTACTCCTGTGTCTAAAGATGTTGAAGCTGGGGAACCTACAGTACAAAAAAAATAATTAATAACACAGAAAGAATAACAGGACTCACGTGTCTTTAAACTTTTACAAACACAGACCAAAAGCAGTAACATTTCTACCTGTTACAGCTCAGGGGAGTCCCAGTTTTTGCTATATAAAGCTATAGAGAGGGTCAGTACTGTTTTTAGAATTTATTACAAAACACTAGACATTGAAAATATAGTGGTGAAATCAGTAGTGAGAAAGAAGGTAGCTTGTTCATCAGTATTAATAAACAAAAATGCATTTTGATAGGAATAGATGCAGCCTTAGGGCAGCTGTCAATCAAGTCATGTTTTATGTGTCTTGGTTCTTTGCTATTAAAAACAATCAAGGTTACCATGGAAACTGCAATTTTATCACATGGTACTTTTGCAGTCTTTCAGCTACAGAACATGCTATTAAAGAAATATTTCTGAATGCTATGTACTTCTGTATTTCTTAGTATTTTGAATGAAAATATTTTTAACTCAGAATCAAACTGTGCCTGTTAGGCATATTTTATTTTTGCTTTTAGGAATATCCAATAAAGACTGTATTAATGAACATACAAGACGCTATTCACTCTGGAGATCTTCCGCTGTAGAAAATAAAATGGAAAAATCTCACCCTTTGTAGCTGTGATAAAAATATCACTATTTTAGTTCACAACATGTGAAATTATTGCATTTTAAATATATTTCTACTTTGTTGTCCATTTCGTTCACCTCCAACTAGATGGATAATAGTTTAAATTCTTACAGTTTTTAGGATTATATTTTTAAAAATAATGTTAAATGTTTTATTCTAATTCATTACTGCTATAGAACTTGTGTTCATGGTTATTCTCTTTTTAGGCATATAAAAGCAAAAAGAGCTTTACTTTTTGCATTAGTGTTTGGGAAAATTATTGCTGGTTTTGACAATAAGAATGTATATTTACAAACATTATATATGAAGTGTAGTTACAACTTGATTCTTTCAGGTACATAAAGTGTACGTAAAGGTATATAAACTGCATTAATGTAAGGGTTTTACAGTTATTTGGCAAAACGAGTAACACAGCAAAAACCTGAAGTGCTATTCCAGCTGGGATGAAGACTGAGAAGACGACATCCAGCACAAGTTCATAACCTGTCCCACAAAGGCAACAGCAGGACTTCTAGTCAGTTGATTCTTATATTTTGTCATGTCTATCAGAGTAAATTTTAATACCAATGGAAGAAATTAAGTTTATAAGCACAGGCAGATAAATCTGGATGTGATATTTGTTTTGGAATAGATTGCTCATCTAGAAGTATATTTATGAAAGTAAGAGAATACACTGAAATTTTTTACTTTAGAACCAGTGAGTTTATTAATTTGTTGAAGGAGCGAGCAGGCACTTTTGTGAACTTAATCCTCAGGTTTTTCTAACCCCAGGAAACAAAAGAAACAAAAATAGCATAATTAAGTAGATGGGCTGAGGATTTAAAGGTAATCTATGAAAGAAAAGAACTTTTAAAGAAGCACTAGCACACTAATTATATTAATAGCAAATTCTGGCCAAACCTTGCAATTCCATATTCCAATTTGCAGGCCTCCTGTCACATTTTCCTCCTAGGAGCTTACCTACTTATTCGCCAGCCTACTGTATTGAATAATTTGTCCCATAGGACAGCAAATAAACACATCACTTTTATTTCAGTGGGAATGACATTTACTTCAATTACAGTTCTATTTTTATTATTAGCAATAGTTACTTATTGGATGTCAGTATTAAATAAAGGGCAGTAAAAATGCATAGCATTAGTGATTCTATTTGAGATGATATTTTAAGTGCTTGCCTTTATTTGTATGCATTGCAGTTGTGGTGATTGAATAGTGATAAATAGCAATAAACTATGAACTCAAATTAACACCTACAGTGTCATGGAGTGGATGATTCTTTTACACAGCTGAGAAAGACTGAGACACACTAAACAGTCTGCCTTGTTCATTTCAAAGATGTTAGCCACCTTAGTATGCACAGGAAACCACATCACATCACATCCTTTTTTCCTCTTTAGAGTCAGAACTGTGCAATAAAGATCAGATGAGGAAAGTCTGGAGCAACTGCCCGTTTATAAATTGTTAATTACAAGGCAGGCAGGGCCTATATAAGCTAGGGAAACCATATTTTTGCACAGATATGCTAAAGCTCATTCACTGCATCATTCTCTATGACACTGCCAACTCATGTATCTGACTTAGAATAGCTTCTGTTATCAGGTCTAAAGACTTATTAGTCCGTATATTCTTTATGGGGACTCCAGGACTGGTGCTGACTTTCCCCATCTCTGCTTGCTCAGAAGGCCCAGAACATTGCAAACAGGCAGTTCTAACAGAGCCTGACAGAAATATTTTTCATGGTACTCTGACCACTGCTTATTTTATATGTTAGGCTGGACAGTTTCTTATTTACCATGTAGAGTATCATCTGGTCCCTAATAACAGATGGGTACCCCTCCTGAGGTCTGCTCCTCACTGGCTTGCACTGCAGGCTGAATAGCGCCTGGCACGGCTCTCTACAACAGCACTGCTCTGGCTACAGTTACGGGCAACGCAATCAGACAAGAAAATTTAGCTGAAGTGTTTTCTTTTCCAAAGCACTGTCTTACTCTCTCATGCTTCACCCCTACACTTGCTTAATATACTCTTCCTCCATCTTTATGCAGTGCGGCTGTTTTATTAGTATTGCATGGATATTGTTTAAATGGGTTCAGCAAGTAGTTGTACCTTTGTTCCCTTTGCTGACACCTTTTCTACAAGAGCAGCAGACTGCACTGCTGCCGCCACTGCTTGAATGTGAGAAACAATTTCACAGTGAGGATTTGCTTCTTTTTCTCCACAGGCTGCTTGACAGTGATGCATGAGGAGGCTACTCTGAGCAAGTGTTGGCCTCCTCCCTCTGCCTACTGACACAGCTATTACCTCTAGCTTTGTCACAGCTTATAGAAGATCACACCACGGCTGAGGATTTTGCTTTGGTGACTGCTGTTTCTCTCTCATATACTGCTCTAAGTGGAATCATTGAACCCTACTTTCCTGTGGTAGCATCATGCCTTTATTTCAATTTTCTTGTAAATAACCATTCCATCTTTTGCTTGGATGGCTACATACATGAGGTCTAAATAAGGAGAAATGGAGGCAAGGCAGAAACACAAGTGTCTTAACCCTGACAACCAGAGAAAAGCCTGTTCTTCAGAGGTTTTTCCTATCTTATGACAAGTAACATTCGGCTTTAGGTTTTTAATCTGATGAAATTAGTAATGGTGAAGTCTTTGTAGGAGTGTGGGCAAAGATATTTGAGGTTATAGTGAGGTTATCTGTGATATAATTGCTCTTCATTTAAAGGTATCACTGATCCAAGAGAGGACTGTCAATAGAAATGAAGTCAATAAAAATAGAGAGAAGAAAATAAAGGTACCAGACTTGGGACTGGGAAAGTGCCTTCTCTTTCTGGCTCTGCCTTGTTTCCTGACTGACACTGGGCAAATCACTGAGAAATCAGCTACAATAGTGACAAGCTGGTATTTCACCAGGTGGCCATAAACTTAGAACAGAAAGGGAGATGTACAGACAATGTATCTGTGATTTGTTACTGATAGAAAATTTTATATCAAAGTTATTTACACTGTAGAAGTTGGTTGCAACTGAAATTCCTTCTTTTAAATATAAAATTATGCATCCCAGAGAAAATTTTCTGCATTTTTTAACAAAAAGATCACCCTAGAAGGCTCTATTTTTATAACAATGTAAAAATGAGTATTTTTTGCAGATATAAACTGTTTTTTTCTTTTTTTTTGGTCAGGATCCCATGATCTTCCTCTCCTCTTATATTTCTATCTTTCCTATCTTTTATCTGTAGGCTCAATGCTTCCTGACCACTCCTGGGCAGGGAAGAAGTCTTCCTGTTTTTCACATGGCAGCCAGAAAAAGAATAGATAATGAATATGAGGGTGACATTTTTACAGAGAAAGAGATGAGAGAGCACTTACTGGCTCTAACATGAGGGAATTTTGCTTTGATTTGTAGTTTCCCACAGGTCTTTGTACATCATAGCTACGTGTATCAAGTGAGACTTAACTTCAGACAGAAATGCCACATTACAGTTATGGGAAATCTGTGCAAAAAAGATGGTGGAAAATGGTGAATGAATAACAACTAAGTTGAGGTATCTAACTCCTTTAAGCTCCTTTAAAATCTGGCTGTGAGTTACACATTTAGATATTAGGCAGACAGATATCTCTATTTTGCCATTACTGCTTATTTAGCCTTTGACCTTTGGTAACTGACTGTTTGAGAAAATGGAGTGCATTAGACAAAAAGTTATTCTACATTTGAGTACAACCAGGTTCAAGACAAAATACATTGAATAGCATAATATAGACCAGCCAGTATTTTCATTGTCAGAGTAATAGCATTTTCTTTTTCTCCAAGCGTCTGCTGCTTCAGCAAACAAATCTGTAGTAGATCTATGGTTTGGCTGGGAGCAAATGCCAATGAATTTCTTTATTCTGGGGAAATATGGATATTACAATTGCTATATAAACCAAAAAACAGCAACCAAAAAGCAGAATCCAGAGTAGAGCCCAAACTTTGATGTCCCTTGAGGAGAGATACTTAGTCTATTGCAGTCAGTCATGTCTTAGTTTTAACTCTCTTATTCCTCTGTGAAGGTGAGTCACACCTTGCTGTCTGAAAGAGAGTAGGGTTTTTACTATGGCTATGGGCCAGAGAGCGTTGACCTGAAGCAAACCGTCTTGGCAAACACAGAACGGATCAGAGGCTTTGAGGGCTTAACAATGCACAGATGAGACATTTCTCAAAATATTTGAAACACTGGCTGAAGAATGGTGCAAGGAATCATCTGGAAATATTCCCTGTTGGAAAAGAAAAAATTCACGCATGGAAATATCTCCTCACATAAGCACAAGCAGTTTTTTGCGATGCAGAAGCCCAAGGCAATCTTTACTCAGACCTCTGTGCCCATAATGCCCCACATTATGCAGGATAAAATATCACTAAATCTCTTCTGCTTTCTCCCTCTCCTTAAAACAAACAAGCAAACAGGCCCATCTGGTGCCTTTTGTTGATGGTGAAGAACCCTTAAGGCAGCTGAGAGTGGAATATTTGCCTTCATCATTGGGTAGGATTCTATTCACATATTTACAGTGCAGTCAAAATTAAATACAAGAATGTAAAAGGAGTCCTAGCCAGCTTGAATTTCATCTACATAAGAGGGTGTAAAAGTGGTGCTTGAAAGAGCAGTACACTAGGGAGGCTGAAACTGGAAAGTTATCCACGAGGATAAGTGAATAGGTTTACTGTACCAATCAAGCATGCTGGCAATGAGGACCACCTGCCAGAATAATCTCTCTCTGAGACTCACTTAAGGAACTAAATCACCTGCTTAAAGTTTTATTTAAGTGAAATGACCCAGAAAAGCAAACACAGTGTAGCTTGTCAGCAGGTCCTCAAGGGAGGGGCCATTTGTTTCTTGCCCAGCTCACCAGACGATAAGCACTGCATTTTCACTTACTCTGAATGACTGAATTTTGTGTTGAGTAGTAATCCTCCCCTCCTACGCATACACACAGAGAGTGGCTCATAAGGCATGACAAAAGAATTATGATTTTGGTCACAGATATATTTCGTACCAGAACACAGGCACTGTTGTGATAGCTACTCATGCACCTGAAGGTATCTCTAGCCTATAGAAGTGAAGCAGAAGTATTCTGATATTTTGTGGTTTAGTTTTGTGCTCTCTTGAATGATCTTTACACCAAACACCAAATAAGATTACTATGCTTATTACAGCAGTGTTTACGTACTCCAGGTAGGAGTTTCGCTCAGTCAGGTACAGGTACATAATATGGAATGGTTCCTGTTCTTGAAAAGTCAGGCAGGGAATCAAGTATTATAAAAAGAGTATGATTAGTTTCATATAAGAGGTAGAAAACTGAAGATGGAAACTTCAGTGTATCACCTAAATCAACATAACAAGTTATAGCCTTGCTAGGAGATAGTCTCAGTTCCACTCTAATACCTTACAGAAAGATGGCTCTTTCTCTACATAGCGACTGTCGCAGGAAAATAGCTGACTTCAGGCATTAATCTGAGACCATGTAAAAAAGTTAACAGTCGCTCAGAAATTATTAAAGAATATGATTGATTTATTTTTATTCTAGTGTATGCATTCACATCATAAGACATTTGGGGTGCAGAATGCCTGTACTGTGATGTGCCCTAAAATTTCACAGTTTTTGTTCCAGGTTCTCTTACTGAAAGTTTTTCGTATCACTTGGCACTTCTATTAAGTGCTCAATGAAGAAAGGCTTGAAGTAGTGCATTATGTCGTACAGCCCTACTTACAACTATTGACTTTGTTCTGAGCGCCAGATTCTGTCATTCTCACTCACAATGAATTTTCACTTTACTCCATGAATTGCTACATTGGTTCCAATGTGGTTTTGTATGCTTTGAGGTAAAAGATTGAAAGTAACACAATTAAGTGCAGTATCTAAAGTGGGAATGATGAAGGTACAATTTTTGTTTTCTCCCTCCGTCAGTCTCTGTGTGGGTCAAAGCAGACAGCCACAACAGAAAAGCCATTTTTTTTTCCAGAATTTATTTATCAATACAGTGATATTTGAGTCATGCAGAGGTCTTGATGAAATTTCTCTGTATATCTGAGCCCCCTGTTTGGGGGCATTGCTTGGTCAGGAAAGGAAGGACTTGAAGTCAAGATAGGTGTTTTGCTTAAAATATGTTTTCTTCTATGTCACAGAGGTGGGTAGAATAGAAGATGTTTATTTTTTAATGAGATCTTTAAAAAGCCATTGCTGCTTCCTTTGCTTTTTTCCCACTTAATTTTTCCTCAAAATGAAATAAAATAAATAAGCAGCTCCCATTAAAATTTCATTTACTGACTGAAATGAGAACTACATTGTGATGTAACATGTTATTTACAAAGATCTCTGGGTGGTCACAGCAGAACTGCAATGTAATAACCAATTAAAATTAAATCCTGTGTGCCATCAAAAAAAAAAAAAAAAAGGTCAGACAATTAGATCAAGGCTTTAGCATTGTAAGGCTAGATGGTTAATATAAAAATAATGGTACAGTGTCAAACACATTTAGACTCTTTGAATGCACACAGGCTGTTCTGCCATTTTTAAGTTCCCATTTTCAAAGTGTAACTTCCATCATTTGTTGCTAACTTGAAGTTCATATTTCATGACAGATAGACAGACCTTTCCCTAAAAGAAAGGTAACTACATGCAGGATACATAAGTATGTGAGTGGACATGTATGTATCACATAGAAGGTAAAAAGTAAAACAGTTACTCTGGTCTTGACTAAAACTGACAGCACTGTACAGCCTCTTTAAGGTCTAGGGAAATTATTCCTGCAGTAACTCAGTGAGCTGTGATAATTTGTACGGAATGATCTTCAGAAATCAAGTGCCAATATTAGCTTGTTTTCCAGAAGAGCCCAGGATCTTCTCAAAAAAATGTGGTGCCACTAATGTGCAAAGTGTAAAATGACAACCAAGCCTATATTTTTTTGGAAGAGTGAGTGCTGTGGTGTTTTGAGGCTCAGTGAATGAAAACTACACCAAAAGAACAAAACATGAGACATGATTTTCTGAAGTAGAAACTACTCAGAAATTGTGGCGAAATAAGAGGGAGCTGAGAGTGTTCAGAGCAAAGCAAAATCCATCCTCTTCTTTAACTTTTAATGCCTCAGTATTGCAAATTTACGGTATAAAGTCATAGGTGATACTAATCACATCTATTCTATAGTTTTATTTTTATAGTTTTACTATATGCAGGTTTCAAAGTAAGAGAAAACTCTAAATAAGTGTTCTAGTTTCTTCTTTTTATTTATTATCCAGGATTACCTTCACAATTACAAGGCTTCTGCTTCAGACATCTGCTGGAACAATGAACATTAAGGTGACAGAAAAGGAAAATCACCTTTTTATATTCCCTACACACAAAGTAATACAGCTGATGGCACAAAAGATATGCACTATAAAATTCTTAGGGCCCCTAGATGGCAGTCAATAGAGGGATTAGAAATGAGTTGTCCCTTCAGCTTCAGAAAATGAGTAGCAGTGAGTCCCTTTTGGGACACTATGCTAATGATTCCTTAATTCCGTTTCTTCAGAGTAGCTTATTTCCTTCACGTTGTTGTCTATTTTTGTGAATAGCTGTCTGACATTACCAGTACTATCATTTCTATAATTCTGCGTGATAACATACATGTTTTCTGTTATATCAGAATGTACATTTGCAAATGAAGTAATTGCAGGAGAGGAAATTGGGGGATTCGAGGAAATTGGGGGATTCAAAGAAATTGATGTTGCACTGTTCATATTTGCCATGTTCTGCAAATGCAGCTCACATAGAAGATCTGCATTGAAGCACAGACGGTGGATTTATGTTAATTTACTGGCAATATCCTTCTGAGAAGGATGGGATTTCTAGGCCTGCCAAGACACCCAAGCTGCAGGGACTCTGACAGAAAAACATTAACTGCCAGTACTTAGAGAAGGGCCTTTCTCTGCATCACACCCCTCAGACCTGGTTAATTCCTAGTCCCTTCACTGCACTGAGGTCAGATTTCCCTCTTTCTGAATAAGTGTAGAAATAATTTCAAGTCCTGTACATTCTTATCAGTCTGAGATGTGGATTCTACCTTAAGTACGCATAACCAAAAAGCATGTTTATAGCCCTAGTGTGGATTTTTAGGGCTACTGTAGAAAGAAATGCAGAGTTCGGTGATCTTTACTCACTTCTATTCATATGCATAAAGAAATCCCTTTGTCCCATAAAAATTAATCTTTAGCTAAAATATTGAATTTGAATTATTTAAATTGGACTGCACTATAAAACATTTTAGAGCATAGGAGCTAGTGCCTCTTTCTCTCACTTTTTATATTAAATGAGATGTTGTGATCAAGTCCTAACTTCTGCTAAGCATAAAATGTGATTTGATATTTAAACCAAGTAAAAGCAATTTAATTTTCAAAGTCTCTGGGAAAGTAAAGATTCTAACAAGTTCAGTGTGTTCTGTGAGTTATCAGAAAAGCAGGCTTTTAAAATTAGTATCTTTGCTTGGGATCTGAAAGGAATCCCTTTCATTTGTTAGTTTGGATGAAAATTAGTTTGAATCTTTGTTTAACTTCTGGCCTATTGGACTGAATGCCTAGCATTAAACTTGAATATCCTTGAGCCAGATTCCAAGGTCCTTATCAAAGATCCAGCTCAAAATATTTTAATCAATTGGGTGCTTCTAAATTGCAACAGTGGAAATTTGTGGGAGTTAAGATCAAGTGAAAATAGGAGGAATTTAAGCAGCTGGGTTCAGTTCTGTTCCCATGCTGAAATAATTGATTCAGCTGGGAACAGGACTGAATAACTGTTAAAAGCTCACAGTACAAGGCTCCTACAGTTAAAGGCAGAAAGGATGGATTCTTTTGTAGCGTGTGAAAGAAATAAACAATATTTTGTTCTCTTATTTAATAAACTATATTTGGTTTATTTGCTGTCAAGAAAATACTATAGTTCTGTGTATCTAAACTGTTCCTAGGTAGATTTGCTTTTGAGTACATCTTTTGTGCACTGTTTTTAATGTCTTACAGACAAGTACAGCCCATTATTTGGGTTATATCAAATGGATCTCATTGTGGTCTATATTCAGGAAAAAACATTGACTGTCATGTACATACTGTTAAATGTGACGTATTCAGACAACTTCTGGGAGAAAGGTCTAGCTTTGTACAGTCTTTCAAAAGATCTCTTTCTTAATCAGGTGCAAAAATAATTGCTATATTATAATTCTTTTCCCTGACATGGTTTCACCCAAGCTAGCGATATAACCACGATAGCCGCTAGCTCACTCCCCCCACCCTAAATAGCGGGGAGAGAGTCGAAAGAGAAGGGACAAAGTTGTGGATTGAGATAAACACAGTTTAGTAAAAAACCAAAATAACACTAATATAGTGCTAAAAATTACAAAGTTACAAAATGGAAATAGAATATGAAATAAAAGATACTCAGTGCAATTCCTCATGAATTCTGTCCGCACTGAACAGCCAGTCCCAAGAAGCAGCACCTGGTCCCAAACAGCCGATCCTGGGGAGAGAAAAGGGGAAAAAAGACAGAAAGGCCCAGAGGCCTCTACAAAATGTCAGGATGACAAAAGAGCGAACTAATGAAAGTCCCAAACAGAACTTCCCCGAACAGATCTCCATCCAAACTCTAGGTTGCTTCAAGACTAAACTGAAGATTCCGACCCTCCTTAAATGTGAAGCATGACGCTAATGGCATGGAATATTGTTAGTGATCAGCCTAGATGTCAGTGAAGCTCTGCCCCATCTATGCCCCTGTTCCTATCTGCCTCACACCTGTTGGCAGAGGACTCAGAATGTGCTTGATTCTCAGACTACAGAAATTAAAAACATTCACTCTGCTCCGGGGTGTTATATTCTTATTCTCAAACTAAATCCAAACAGCGACCATGCTAGATACAAAAAAAGAATGGTTTCTAAATGCATGAAGAAAATTAACACACATTTTCAGACAAACCAGCACATTTACCCGTATAGATCTGTATGATTGCTGTTACAAAGTTTATAGACAAAACAGTATGGCTATATAGATTGCCAGTTCTGGCCTGAAGAAGTGCATTTTAATTTCTCTATTTTCCCTGCTCCTTCTAGGCAGGGCTCTGTGATCTAGAAAT
This sequence comes from Caloenas nicobarica, assembly GCF_036013445.1. Taxonomy (NCBI): domain Eukaryota; kingdom Metazoa; phylum Chordata; class Aves; order Columbiformes; family Columbidae; genus Caloenas; species Caloenas nicobarica. Next base: position 28,836,093 of record NC_088246.1, on the reverse strand, counting down.
GATTGTAGGTTCTTTCATCCTATTGTCTTCTACGGATTCGACTGGGAATGAAATACCTTACAAGCTCTTGGCTTTGGTTTTTCTAGAAGAGTTTCATCTACTGTCAGACATCTTATCAGGCATCTAATCTGAATTGACTAATTTAGATCTGGGCTTCTTCAAGTCTTCTGAGAAATAAGGAAAGCACTTCCAGAAGATCATTATCCCAAAATAAGTATTTAGAATAGTGAAAATAAACTGTTCTCTCGAAGAAATATATTTCTATCTTGATTTGCTACAGAAGGAGGCTAAATGATTAGCTTAGACTCAGTGGTTAACTATTCAACAATTAGCTATGTGTGGTGAATCGAACAAGCTTTATTCTAATACCTATTTATTGAATAGGAACAGTATCTAAAAACCTCACTAAGCAGTTAAGATTCATCTCTCACTAATGAAAACATTTTTCGTGAAGACCTTATACAGAAAATTAAATTTTTGCAACATACCAGCAGAAGGGAAAACATTTTTTAAGGGTCAAAGCCTGACCCCCTGGTCACTTTATAGAATACTTCATTTTTCTTTCTTGGCAGGCATAATCACATTGAAATAACTTAAGGATATTGACATTTAGTGACCTGTTTATCTGTCTTTTCTGGCTTAATAAAAAAGCTTTCTTCTTCTTTTTTTTTTTTTTTTATAAATCTCAAAGACTGTTTACCCCATGCTAAAATGCATAATGGTTTTCTATGTCGTGCTGAAAGCTACACATTAATAAAATGTCATTAGTAGCTAAAGTAACAAAATGAGATAAAAAATATTTAAGTGGCAGAATTATCATCCATCCATTTATTTTCTTAAACCACTAAGGCCATAGCAAAAATAAAATCTATCTCCAACACTTCAAAATTATTTCTCAGACGCAGTTGAATTAAGTCAGATAGTAATAAATATGGGTGAAAAGGTACATTTACTAGTACACATTCTGGTGCTATAAATATAATATAGCTCTTAAGCACTGAGCAGAGTACTAATAATAATAATTAAAGCAAGATGGACACTCTTAAAACAGCCTGCTAAAGACATATATAGCAACTGTTATTATTAATGATCAGGGAATTTTTGCAATTTACAAAAAAAATTTAGGGGGTAGAATAAGGCCAAATACTTCTACTCTGACTTGTAATGCTTCACTTTGTAGTATATTTGATTTATTGGATTTTCTTCTGAAAACAAAACAGAAGAAAAAAATTCAATTTAAATAAGTTGTCAGCCAGTATAAAGAAAAAAATATTGATTGTTTTAAAATTCAGATGTTGGCAAGTTATTTAATTAGATTTAATAAAATAAAATTTGGAATTGTATAAAAAGATGTAGCTTTAATAACATATTCTGCGTTTTCGACTAATTATAAAAATTTCTTATAAACTAAACAAGAGGAAATTAAATCTAAAATTTTATTTCATATGCCGATTAAGATAGCTGCCCTTTTAAAAAACATTACAAAATAGACCCAGGTGACTTGGGCATCTAGTCCCTGTTATGGTGACCATATCATAATCACAGCTATTTTCATGAAATTACCCAGGTCCTTCTTAAAATCAATTAAGTAACCCTCACTCTCTTCTCAGCAATCCTGTTTAATCTATATTCTTCCTTCCCAATTCTGACCTGTCTACAAAAACATTAATAGTCATATACAATTTTCTTACTATATTATATAATACCCTTTCAAAAATTATACTGTCTACTTTTACTATTGTTCTTATCAATATTAGTACCTTCTAGCTTCTGATTTACTTCCTTGATAGTATTGCTTTATTTACTTCTATATTCACATTTATTTATGTTTTCTTTTCTTGTTAAAACTCAAATTAGCTAGTAGACTAACCTTTCACAACTCCTTTCTCTTCATTCCTTAGTTTAAGTTTGTTCTTATCTCAGTTTCCCAAAGGTTAGGTCAGAAACCTCAAGTTCACAAATTCTCAGAGGGACAGTGGTAAGAGTCCTTGTTTCATGAATGGGAGGATCAGACATGCTGCAGCTTTCTCATTGTAGCAGCTCTGCATCCTCAAAGCGCCCCTCTTACTAACACCACCACCACCCCCAGCAGATCCATTACAAAGGAAACCTATATTCTCCCTCAAATATGTGTTAATGATATGAGCTATGGCTTCTCTAAGTTGAAAGTAGGTCTGAGATCAAATTCCTTTGTGAAACCATCTCCAACCTAGGGTGGGGAAAATAGAAAGTGTTAAGGATGCTGCAGTGGTTTAGGTTGCTTGAGAAGTGGAGAATGGAAGCCCACAGGGGATCACTGTAAGAATCCTTATATACTTGCACGAATAAAGAGACCAGTTTTCAGGGTGTAAGAATTAAAGATTTAATGGTTTGAACTGACATTTTTTTTCTCCAAACTTGTTCTCTTCCACGTTGGAGGTAAGCTAGATTTGTTGAACTGATCAGGGTCTTTGAATTCTCACTAGTCCACCTGAATTTGGGGTCTTTTCTTTTGAAGGTTTATTTTCATGTCAAAGAAACTGAATCAAAACCATAGAGAGAATATCATTTATCAATCCAGAAACAGTTATGAAGACCTGAAATAGATTCAACAGTCCAGCTGAATACAGAATAGAAAGTCATGCGGATGAAAAAGCAAGGAAGCCAAGACTGCAGGAGCAGATTGTGCTGGCGAGAAAATCACTGATACAAAACCAAAGGGTAGCCAGTGGAGGAGAGAGTTTCAACTGAATATCCGCTTGGCAATTTTGAGTTGATACTTAGATTTTGAGATAAATAGCAATATGCTGAAGGTGGCTCAGAACTCTACTGCTATCCTCCTGCCTTCTAGAGCAGACAGTAATCTGAATTAATTAATACCAATCTACTTTTAATAGAGTGTTTCTGAGCCACATTTCGGTAACAAATGTTACACACCAGAAGATAAAACATAGCCCTATCAGATATATGTGGAGCCTCAGCTGTACATATTTGACCCCTATTTTACACAGTTGCGGCTCATTGATTCTCTCTTTTAAACTCCTGCACTGAGCACTCAGCAATCATTGGACCACCCATACATCTTCTGAGCTGATTTAGTCTATGAACTGTAACCCTGCTACAGGGCTGTAATGTTTCTGGCACCTACAATGCTGGCTGCTTGTCATTATGACATATAACCTAGAAGATGTACTTAAGAACAAATAACCTCAGAAGTGTTAACATGTCATCAGTCTTTTCAGCTAAAGCAAAGACAGGGCTCAGGACTATCCAAAAACGAATAAATGAGCAAATTCACATACTATTCCAGTAGCCACCAAAGTTCAGATTTGGAGCTAAAAGTGTCAGAGAAAGAAAGAAACCTGGACAGGGTCTTAATGGCTAAAAAAAACTTATTCATTTTACCTAATGAAATGCTGTAAAGTTATGCGAGCCATTTTTCTTACTTTTACTTGAAAGATATGTAATATTTTCCATAAAATGTCTGCATGAATCTGATGATGGACAAGCTTAAATTATAAATATTTTCCTTTTCCAAGGTTTATTAGAAATGCCAATATGAACATAGACCAATTGAAATAAAGCATCCTAATTTAATATAATAGAGCTTTCTAAAAGGTCAGGCAGAACATTTTACACTGGAAATTAAAATATAGATAGCATTAGATCTGGAGTTACTGTTTATCCCACTTCAGTCCTGTTCTTAATGAAATTGTATTGAATTTTTTATAATACATCAAAGAGTCAACACAAAATAGTTCACAGAGTATTAAATATATCAACAATATAAAGCTGGGTCAGATAATGGCAGAATTAAACAAAGACGAAAGGTAGCAACACTGGCTTCAATTAATGTAGTGAATTAATGAATGATCTCTATTACTCTACTCATGTTCATTAAACAAGTATAATGGGCTTCTGAGTTGTCCATGTGAACCTAGAGAGTCTACTCAATCAAAATTACCTATGCTTACTGTCAATCCCTTGCTGATTATTCATTGTCAGAGGCATACATAACTAGCCCTTTGGCATTTTCAGTCTCTTAGGGCTCAAGCATACAATATTACCAGGGCTGTGACTATGAACGCAGACTCCTCAAAGTGAATAAATGTCCATTTTATGTAGGGGGGAAGAGAGGGGTGTATATTTACATAAATAAATATTATACTGGTCTTTATGTTGTGGTTTAACCCGAGCTAGCCATCAAAACCATGACAGCTGCTTGCTCAATCCCACCACCACCCCAAACAAAAGGGATTGTGATAAACACAGTTTAATAAAATAATAAAATAATACTAACATACCATTACTACTAATAATATGTATAGAATGGAACTAGAATATGAAATAAAATATAAAACAATTCCTCATGAACGCTGTCAGCCAGTCCCAGGCAGCAGTGCCCTGGTCCCAAACAGCTGATCGTGGGGGAAGAGAAAAAAAGGCAGAAAGGCCCAGAGGCCTCTGCAAAACAGCAGAACTGCAAAACGCTGAACTAGAGGAACTCCCAAATGGAACTCAACTGAAACACAGCAGAACTGGAACAGGTCTCTGTCTCCCTAGCCAATAAACTCAACTCTCATTAAATATGAAGCATAACGCTATTGGCATGGAATATTCTTATTGGTCAGTCTGGATGTCAGTCAAGGTCTGCCCCATCTTTGCCCGCATTCCCATCTGCCTCACACCTGCAGGCACAGAGCTCAGAGGCCTTGGCTCCCAGACAACTGAGATAACAGCAAGCTCTTACATTCTCTTTCTTCCAACTCAAAAACACTGGAAAATGACTCGAAGAAAAACACTAACTCTGTCCTGGGGTGTTATCTTCTTGTTCTCAAACTAAATCCAAATGGCAACTGTGCTAGCTACAAAAAATAAAAGTTTCTAACTGCACAAAGAAAATTAACTCAATTTCAGTCAAACCAGCATACCTTATTACTTGTCTGTAGGGGTAATCAAATTTTCCAGCTACGTACCCATCCCATCTTTCAGAATAATAGTGTGATTTGGACTGTGGAATCCCATAGGGAGTAACAGTCGTGGGCCTCCTTTCAGTCAAAATAGTCTCTTCCTAGGGAAAGCAGGAAGATGGAAGGAGGACGTGGACAAAACTGTGCCTTTATGAGTTAGCAGCATCAAAGTATGGGTGTGCCAGCAGTTGCCAACATCTTCTAGAACTGCAGGTAACTCCTTGTAGAGTAAGGGACTGCAGACCTTGGTAACAGTTATTTTCCTCCTGGTTTGTGGTAACTACTGTTACTGTTTGTCATTTCCTGTGTCTTGGAGTCAGTGTAGGACTTTGAATTTTCCTACCATCCACATTGATTTAGGCAGCCTAGATAAAAAATTCCTGTGCTTGACACGGTGAATCTCCCAAAATATACAATAAAAACCTACAGGGCATTTTGTGTGTATTTTCAGTGAACTTTAAAAACAAGATATTACAACCTGGTCCTTTCTTTGTACCAAGGCAAATGACTGCTGCTTATTTAAAATATATTGTCTTAAAGGAATCATCACTGCCTTGCCCATGTTTACCCAACCAGTTTCTTACAAGCTGTAGAAGCAAGATCATTTTGCCTGTTTTGCTTTCATTTGCTTGAGTTAGGTGATCACAATCCAGCCCTTAACCTTCTTATGTTTTTCTTGATGTTTTCAAGCTGAAAACAGTAAATCTTTCTCAATAGCATTTACAAGATGGCCCTGTGGTTTTCTGTTAAGACCCTACATTATTTTTGAGCTGTTTTATGACAGGAGTATTAGAATGAGGTAAAAGCACCAAACTCATGTTAAATGTTTCTGTAGGAAAGATAGTTGCATTTATTAGGATTAATAGACTACTTATACTGGAAACTAAAATCCTCTTTTTATTCACATGCAATATAGTGTGCAGGTAACCAAAATCCAATCTTCTTAATCCTCAGTGAAGCAGCTTTTTCCCTGACTTCAGCAACAGTTCAATTTCTGTTATGCTAACCATATGCTTCTGATTGATTATCAGTTATATTTAATTATTCAGAGTTACAGATGGCAGTTTTGTGAGGTAAACTGCTGATCTCTAGAGGCCCTGTGTGCTGATGCTGCTGCCTCTGCCATTACAACTTGAGTCCCCAAGGTTGAGAAAAATAGTAATTTGACCACTTCTGTAAGATATATATTGACCTATCCAGCCAGAACAGAATACAAAATTCTGATACTAAGGTAATAAACTGAATCAATAGAGATAAAAGAGAGAATATTAAAATGAATGCCCTGAAACAAACTGTGTTTCCTGTAATTAATGCCACTCTTTGTCCTTATCCATTGAAAGAAACCTTCAAGTTGTGCTACTTTCTGTTTCCTTCACCAAGTTTTTCCCATTCTCCACACTTGAAGGGTATTTCTGCTATTGTAGAGAAGAAAGTCCTTTCTTCTCTACCTGTAGGATCTTAGATTTAGACTCTGTGAGGCCCTGCTGCCATTGTTTGGAACCCCAATGTGCAATATGGAGCAATATGTGGTGAACAAGCAAAGCAGGATGGGTCAGATGCATTGATACCAGAGTGGAAAATACATAGACAGCAGAAAACCAAATAGAACAAAATATTCCATTTCCCCTTCTCCAGATATTAGTAGTTAAAAAAAAAAAAAAAATTAAAAAAAGTTATTCAGCCTTTTCCCCCCCCGTGCATTTTTTTTCCTGATTACTATAGGGGAAGTGGGAGTGAATCCGCGGTTTTTTTGTTGGGTTTTTTTGGTTTTTTGGTTTGGTTTGATTTTCTTGAGGGGGATTCATGGTACTTTCTTCTGAGAGGTTTTTTGTTTTCAATTCATCTGATAGTGTAGTCCCAGCAGAACGCACCTAACAAATCATAGTGAGTGTCTGTACCTTGCTATGTATCAAAGTCCTTTAATGTGCCAACAAAGTTCTCCAAGGTCAGAAAAGCAGTTTATCAACCTCTTATATCTCTTATAGCAGACAATAAATTTATTCTACTGTTGGAATCTATGAATATTTCAGATGCTCTGTGAGATAAATACTATTGCTTAGGGTGCTCTGCATGTCATTGTCAACTAGTACCAAACACTGTCATCGCTCCACATACTCTGTACTTTTCCTCTGAGCTCAGGAAAATTCAAGTCTGTATGGCTTGCATTTTTCCCTGTCCTTTAGCTCTTTAAAGTTTATTTTTTTCTTAATACAAATTTCCATTAATCAACAGATTGAAACGATTAATGTTTTGATTCCTCTTTGTCTTACTTTCTAAGCAGTCTAAAAATTCACTTTAAAAATAGAAAAAAAAATTGTCTTTTATAGAACTGAGTTCCTTATTCTTATTAACGAAGCAAACAAAATATCTCCCTTGACTATATTTAGAGAGAACTGTGAAATCTGGGATATTTCCTATTTCAATTTAGCTTAAGCAAATGTATAAGATTTAATATATACATAAGTCTAGCTAATCTTAAAATAGTGTTATGGATCCCTTTAAAATATCTAATGAAATATTAAATTCACATATTACAAAATCATTTTGATTTTTATCACATTTTAGAATAAGTACTGCCGTAGTGAGCCAAATTAAAGTTCGTTTGTATGATATATGAGACAAGAACAAGGTAAAAAAAATAGAATTTTTTAACTGTCAGCTTTCTGGAGGGACTTACAAAGCCAAATACAGCATTGGACTCCTTGTACTTTCTCCTTGATCATAACCTTCATATAGATGTAAGAGTAATATATCAGTACTTAACTTTGTGCCCTATGCTGAACTTTTAGATTCTTCTGGGAGGTCTCAGTGTTTACATTTATGACTAACCAGAAGACCTTAAATATAATTTTGAAACTTTAAATGATATACACATTCAGCTTTTAAAATTGGGAAAGTTATGGAGAATAATGCACTTATACACAAGACATTTATATACCCAAGTCCATATGTACAGAGAACAACAGCTACTAAAATTCAAACTATGACCTACCATGTATTCTACCATATTTCTAAATAAACTTAGCCCCATTTCTCCTGAAAGGACATTTTTTCAATAGTAATTTACCATAATACTAAGACCTGCTACAAAAGCTAAAGACTCATAATTTTGGTAGTGAGTTTTGTATTGGAAAAAATGACTACGTTTAGTTTTCTGTGACAGGAAGTAAATATGGTTATCCTGGACTCCTAAAAGAACAAATATATTTAAAATAAAACAAACAAATAGATATACATAAGGAGTTATGCAAACAGAAATAAGATTACATGTCCCGATTTTATTTTTAAACTGCAATTACAATAATGGTAACTTTTCAGTAAAAGCAAGCATTTCAAAACCCCCCCAGATTTAGCGAATAAAGTAATTATTTGGCCTCAAAGAGGAAAGTTTAAAGGAAAGATAATTCTTTTATATTTTCTTAAATGCCTTCACCAATGACAAGCTGCTTTGTGCAGCAATTCTCAACAGATTATTGCCAGTTTAGTAGATTCTTCTTTTTTAAAAAATAATGAAGCTATAAAAGGCAGAGGAATTGTTTTAAGATGTTAGATATTCTAGTCATTCCAATGTTGATATAACATAACGGCTTCTTTAAAGGAGTTTGTTTGTTTGCTTCTTCGCTAGCTTAACACCATCAGATTCATAAAAAAAATAACTGGTCCCTGTTGTATAGCTAAATTAATTCAAATCTTTTAAGAGATTGTTTCCCTAGGCTGAACATATGGATGCAAAATAAATGTTTTGTCAAACCCGCAGTATTCATTTCAAATGATGCTTATAAACAGTTCTAAGAAAAAAAGCATATATATATTCTCTGTGGTTTACACTCTTTTACAGTATGATGCTTGCATTAATCATTAGGTAACAACTGAAAGGTAGTTATCTAGAAGATTGTATTTCCTTCTTTACTTTTAGAGCAAAACTTAAATACCTGATTAACGAAGTAACATTAAATCTATGTGAATAATAGGTTTTCTTATTGTAGATTAAATCCATTTTCTATCTCAAAGTCCCTTTAAAAACTAATCCTGTTTTTTTGAGTTGACTGAAAATAATTTCTTTTTTCTAACCAAAATGGTTCAAATTAAATAAAATGTGTTGTTTAATCTGAAGTGTATCATTTCACTTTCAGTGTTCTTTTGGAGGTTTTTAAATACACACAGAGCATAGCCATAAGTTTTATGAATATTTTTTCTGTGTGAATTTGAAGTATTTGATCTCAAAATGAAAAACTAGTTTCAATATTCTGCTACAAAATATTAAGACTTCTTCCTAAAAAATCCAGGTGTTTTGATTATATTTTTTACTTCTATATGATATTTACTATGCTGGTCATCTGAAAAATCATCACTAAGCCCCACAAGTTCAGATTACTTTCTGAGTAATATTGATTTAAGCAAATAGTGTGTTTTTGTAAATATTACACTGGAATGAAAAAAAAAAAAATGCCATGTTTAGTGAAAGAGCCTGAGGAGATGAAATCCAGGCTCAGATTTCTGGGGCAGTGACTGCAAGCCATGTAAACTCACCTCTAATTTATAGGTTTAACAGCCCAGCACTGCTCACTGTCTGTTGAGACATTGCAACCCATGTAAAAGCAAGGCTGCTTTCTTTCCCTATTTCTTCTTAGGCCTTCCATGAGTTCTGAGGGCCAAAAGAGAGACGATATTCAGAGGCAGGTGAGATAGCCTTGGAGCAGTAGCTCCCAGTCAGCCCATGTGAAGCCTACACATACACACAAGTGAGGTGGGACATACATCAAGAATTGGAATAAAACCCTTTGCTGATTCTTACTTAATAAGGAAAAATATCTTTTTTTCCTTATTTTCTTTTTTGGTTTTTTTTTTCTCCCCAGTAAAAATGTCTCTTTAGTTACTGTACTGAGACAATGATTATGCATGCTCTGCATCTAAGAGGTCTGAAAGGTTCTCAGGCAACCTTTCCTACAGTGTATTTCAGATGGTAACCTCAGTATGTATCTGGATGGATTTTTTTTGCCTTCCTTGGGCTGATATAGTCCCTGAACTACACTACATTCATGGACAATAAATACCTTGTTACCTGTATTTTGGTGATGGACCTGGGACAGATTTCACACTTGCTGTGATTTGTCTCCATTTTATTCAAGTCAGTCTAGTAGACCACAGTTAAATATGCTGTGCACTGTTAAATGAGTGTATGCAGTATTTATTAACTACTGCAAGGAACGATAATAAACTGAGTAAAGACATTGAAAGTCTATACAGAAAGATATTTTTTATATAATTTGGCCACTTTCAGAATTATTTGACAAAATAACTTCACAAAACCCTGTGGCTGTTTACAGAATGCATTTCCTACAGTATGAAGGGGGTTTCCCTGTAAACCATTACCTGCCTCAACAATGCAATGTAAACAGTAACTACACTTTTTTGTCTTTAGTACGGTTATAAAGTAAGGTTTCTTTTATATGAGTTTTATCTTCTAGCTGTAAATTTAATAGTTACTGCAGACTATAGCAGTGACATTAGTTTTAATGATGTGAGACTCCAATAATTCCTAAAGAGTTTAAGATTAATGCAAAAGAACTTACCTTTGTGAGTCGTGACTTATTTTTATTAGTAACTCTGCAGTTTGATTTAGATTGAGAATAGAAGAGAGCATTATTTGCCCACAGAAATGAGAGGCTGTTCATTTTATTATATCATTCATAAATAATATGTGTTTGATTCTAACTTCTGTATGCAATAGGGATTCAAATATTTGGGGACAGGTAGGTCAAAATTCTTGCAGGCTCCATAGCACCAGAATGAGGCCCATTCAAACTGTGCAAAAGGGGCTTTTTGGGAGGACTCGATCATCCACTTCAGGCTCAGACTCATGCTTCGAAAAGTACAACAGAGACTCAGGTACCACGACAGAAATCCGCAAAAAAAATATTTGCTTTGTTGGTCCAACAGCAGAGAATGGAGTGTGCTGTTACATCAGGTAAGGACATTGTCAAGTTGAAGCCTGATAGTTTCTTTCTACCCACCTAACCAGATCATTGGAAAAGTAACTTCCTACTTCATCTTTTCAGGTAATAAGAATGAGGCTGTCAGGAATTCAAGTAAGGAGAGAAAAGAATAAATAGTTTTCATATTGGAGCTGTCTGACAATGAAGTGGCTGAGATACTGATAAAAGTATGTAATTTAATGTGAATAGACTGTTAGACCGCATGGCAGCAGATATATTAACTAAAAGATGTGCTCATCATGACATTGGGGATTTCAGACAAGTGAAATTGACCTCACTACCAGGACAATCCATACAATCTTGAAAGCAGAATTGTAACCATTATGAATTTATAGACAAGAAACGAAACAAAGCAAAACAAAACAAGAATACTCTTTCCTGTAACAAAAAAAAAAAATCACCCCAAGACCATGCCTATCTTACCTATTTGATGATAATGAATAGGATCAAATAATTCTGCAAAAGGCAAAATTATATTAAAAAAATTTTTCTGTATAGACTTCCAATGTTTTTATGCATTTTATTATCAGTTCTTGCAGCAGTTAATAAATACTTTTATGATATCAAAACAGTGGTCCATACCACTGATGATTTACCAGCCATTCTTACTAACAAGATTCAAAGAAGGGTGTTCGAAATAATATTAAAACAGTTCCATGTAAAGGAATGGGTTAATAATCTAGGACTCTAAAATGTTAAAAAGAAGCATACAAACAAAACAACATTAGAACCACCCGAAATGATTGGTAGAGAGAAGATATATCCTTGTTCCTGTTCCCACCCACCAAATTTTGTTTGCAGGTTTCTAACTGAACCAAATCTTCCGGATCTTTCAGTTCCTGTTGTCTCATGAACACCAGCCTTGACTTCTGATTTAAACCAAGTGGATCTCACCCAGTCAGAAGGCAAAGCAGAACATTAACTCTCTAACCTGGAAAAAGCTAACAGCTGCATAACATCAGGATAGGGATTATTGTGACCTAACTATGATAGAAAGATGTAGTTTTTCCAGGCATCATCAAAAACATGTCCCAGGCTGGTGGAATTTTTTCTTCTGATGTTAAATAAGACAGCTATAAATGAACTGAGGCCTGTGCTAAGAAATATGCAACATTACCCACAAAAAAAATGACAGTTCTCTTACAGCTACATTCATTAAAAATACCAAGTAAGACCACACATTTTAAATCCCTTGCAATTTCAGAAAAAAAGCAAGCTCTACAGCACACACAAAAGGTTTCGGAGGAAAGCAGGCATTTTTTAAAGGGTTGTGTGCATGGAGACTGCAAGTAGAACCACTCACTGAATAAAACAGTCACTGAAGAATGAGGATAGTATAATCTCATTTTTAGGGCATGCCAGAAAAGTGCTTCCATTCCCGTTTCACAGATGGGAACCTGTGGTGTGGAGAAATCACTGGTCTAAGGTTACTAATGTTTCAGAGATGAAAGCCATGTAAAACGCCTCATGGATTTCAGTTTCGCTGCTGTCTAGAGCTGAAAACTGGAGTCACCTCTGTCCCTCATTCTTTTCACTCTTTTCTGTTTCTTGCAGCTATAGCCAGGTCTCGTTTATGCTCTGTTAGTATATTTAAAAGGTAAAGAATTTTGCCAGTGGCAGAAACCTTGTTGGAATGACCTATCCTTTTGATAGAGATTTTCCTCATAATTTGGGAATTGGATTGGGAGATGAACAATTTTGGAAGCTCTCTGAGATTAACCACTGCCAAGAAGATAGAGTTTTGCCTTTAGCGTAGTTTAGAATGTCTTTCAGGTCCAAGAGGGAACAATAAAAATGAAACAGTGACTTGTGTATCATATCCATAATTGCCAATTTAGTAGTAGTTTTTCTTGTTTGTCTGATATTCTGCTTTGCTTCTTTCCTCTGAGTTTGTTAACTGTGTTTTTATACTTCTACCAATAAATCTTGTCTGTTTATGCCATTCACTTACAGCACTGCTTGTAAATAAAAGTTATTAAATGGAATAAAGATCTCAATTTGCTGCTTTGGAAACATTAAAAACATAGAAATCAAGGAATAGCTATGAAATCTACCCTTTTCTGGGCAGTTTCTAATATAACTTGAATTCTATCTGGTTTAAAAGACTGTGGATTGTGCATAACTTAAAAGAACTCAAAGGAAAAGTGCTTCCTAGTGAACTTTTTTACAATCTGAATTTTGTTAAGACCTGAGAAGTGTGGTTGGGTTGGTTGGTTGGTTGGTTGGCTGGGTTTTGTTGTTGTTGTTGTTTTGTGGGTTTTGTTGTTTTGTCTTTTTAATAATTGTTATGACCAGAAAAAAATAACTCTTGGTTTTTAATGAAATTGATTAGAAACCATCATCTGATGCACTCTCAGGGTTTCAATTTTTGAAGCATCCTATTTACTTTGATAACTGACTTTGTTACTCCTGTTTTCTTTCCTGTCAACCATATGTCACACACGTATTTTTGCATGGATGCATTATTATAACTACTTTATAATAATTTTCATGTGCATTTCCTGTTCTATACATCATGTCTTTATAGCTGCATGTAAAATTCAGAAAGCAAACAGACTCCAGTTCTTGCAGTAGGTAATAACTGAAATGAAAATAACTAAGCAGAAGTTGTTAGTGTAAGCAATTGCAATGTTTCTTATGAGTGAGAAAACCACATGGAGAATTCCTTTGGGCTGCCTCTGGGCAAGCAGGCAAACAAATTTTTAACCTTTTAAAATCTAGCTTTAAAAAATTGCAAATTAGAAAATTCCTAGACAGAAAAGCAAAAATGTTTGTTATTCTTGTTTGTTAATATGAATTTGTTGTTCACTTCATGCAAGAGGTATGAAAAAACACCATCAAAATATAGGTCAGCTTTAAAACATGCAACATTTGGCAGGGCACTGTAGAATATTTTACTATATTTATATTCAAAATTTATTTTTGTAACATACATCAGGATTCCTTAGCAGACTCTGAACCAGAAGCTAGCCCTCCCTGACACAGAAGGTGAGAATGCCTACCTCTATAGTAGCCAAATTTTATCATATGCTTCTATGGAGAGCAAACCATATGGAGAGCTTGCTAAAAGACTCCTGCTCTTTAAAAGTTATCAAATAAAAATATATCTAGTCTAAACAACACAGAAAGGAACTGAAAATTTGATGACCGATTTAATTAAAACACAGCATGGCATTAAAGGAAAGTAGGACCAAAATATGTTTGAGTTCAAACCCTGTGAAACAAGCCAGGGTAATTTTAGCTTGGGAAATCTGCTACATGGAATATATTTACAGGACTACATAATATAATGTAAAAACAAACAGCTCAAATACTTTTACACCATTAAACTAACACAGGCACATTCTGTCAACTTTCCCATGCTGGCAAATGGTTATTTCATATTGTTAGTACAGGTAAAGCTTGTAAGAGCAACTGATGGGAAATTCTGTCTTTTTAATAAGTACAATGTCTGATGTTATGAATGGAACTTACGGTCCCAAAGAAATAAAGACCTTTGTTTTCACTAATTCACTGGAATTCCATTCCTCTATTTTATTTCTGCATTACAAGGACTCAAGAGTCTGAAAATTGTTGGTTTTTTTGAGTAGTGAAAGAGTACAGGTACATATGAGGTACATATGCAAGTACATATGAGGTACATATGCAGGTACATATGAGAGAGACAGGACTTGGCTTAGGATGCAATTGTATAAGTTCTCTTCCAAAGGTTAAACTCTAAAATGCACTGGAAATACAGCACGGAAATTCAGCAAAGTGGATTTCTGCAAGAGGACAAAAGGAAGGGTTGAAGCTATTCTTTCCTAAATCAGACAGAAGTTATTAGTGAGATGCTGGTATTGCAAGCAGTAGTGCTGTGTCCTCTACTATTTTTATTCATATAATGAACTGGATAATGCTTTTGAAAGCAAGATTTCCATGTGATTGTAAATTAGGAAGAACAGTAAATAATGAGGAACAATGCAGACAGTAACAGGACTAATAGATGACAAATGTAGTTGAATGTAGCTTAATGCAGAATAATGAATCTGGTAGTGAAGAAAAAAAAAGAGAGAGAAAACACATACCACCTGCAAAGTCAAGCTCAAACACACATAAACACACCTACACACACTCCAAAAAAAAAGAGGAAAGGAAAATTATGTTGCGGATACCTCCTTTCATAAAAGGAATCCTTTGCAATGCTCCAGACTCAAGATCACCCTAGGACAAGAAAACAGGTTAAAATTTGGATAGACTATAGGGTACATATGGAAAAAGAGATTATAATTATCACTCACAAAGAGAAAAAGCTGAGGTTTTGCAAGGCCTTTTCTTGACTTCTCAGTTCATTTTGGCCTCTAAACAGCCTGCCATGGACTAAGCACTTGCATCCATAGTTAAATTGATGCACAGGCAGTGATTGTTGCAAAAGTTTGCACTTTGTTTTGCAGTTAAAGAGACTGCTATGTTCAAACAGTTTCAATCCATCTCATGTTGTTTGTCTTCAGTTAGGTTGGTGGCCGTGGTTTCCAAAGGTTCCCTGTCAATACTGCACTACTAGAAGTTATTTTTATGAGTACTCGCAGCATTTATACACCCCGTGGCATGTTTGCTTTTCAGAAGGCAATTCGCAAAGGAGTAAGAGTTTTGCTTTTTATTGTATAAGTTTATTCATATGCTTTTTTAAAAAAAACACTTATATGAATAGCTTTTTATAATTAATCTTTTCAAGTTACTGCACTCATGTTAATGAGATGAGTATTCTCCAGTACTGGAAAATTGCTGTTAATGCTGGTTATTTAATCTTGCCAGTTTTCAGTTGTGTCTGAGAGCATCTAATCTGGAAGCCGTGTTGATATAACATTCAGATTCATGGTTTTCCTGTGAATCATAAAGCAATTTGGAAAGCACCACTGCATTGTAAAACGTGATCTTTATCATAAGCAACTGTGATGTAGCTTCTCTATGTTATGATATTGTTATGGTATGGACATTCAAAGCTCTAACGCAGCACATCACTTTAGTACGTGCTTAACATTAAGCATCTGAGTATTTCCTTTGATGTGGATATCATCACACAGTTTCAAAAAAAAATTTTCTTCCTCAACTGATTTGAATTCTTTTGATGTGTCCTTTTAGAGAGTTACCCATTTTAGTAGGTAAATGATTTGCTTCCGCAAACTTTCTTTTTCATGGTTGTCCCTTCCTGATAGAAGATTATGGATAGGATCATATTTCTTATTCCTCATTCCTTAAAATTATTGGTTTAGTTTTTGCCTTGAGGCTTCTATTTTGTACCCTAATAATATTAATTACATTGCATTAGATTTTTTTTTCCCAAAACCAACATCTACTCACTTCTCTGAAAGACTAAATTTGTGCTTTTCTGAAAACTTAAAGTATTTACTATTGAAATGTTTGCATGTAGTTTTTCTTCTTAAGAATACACTTTTGCTTATTACAAAAATGGTTTTCCACTTTCTACTCCCTGTTTAACTTACCTTTTTTTTTTGTGGATATAAGATCAACTCACTCTAGTACCATTTTTCATGTACCTTGCAAGGTTCTTCTGTTGAGCTCTTTGATTGACAGTAGGCTTCTTGCAGACACTGGATCCTGAAGATCAAGGCAGATGAACGCTGTTTTGGTCAGATGGGAAGGGAAACTGCCTTGATTTTGTTCCAAGTGGGCAATTAAGAAATGATAAATTGGAATCCCTGTAAAACTGGAAACCATAACTCTCAGATGTCATGCACTCTGAAGTGTAAAACACCTGATAATAATAATAATAAATACTATTACTAATTGTAAAATAATGCAAATGAACATAAGCATATAAGAATGAGGTGATTTAAAAGCTGGCATTTGCTTGGAAATTTCTACTTAATCTTGTGAAGTTAATAATTTTCCTACCTTTTCTACATAATGTTTGAGTCATCTGTCCCTTATAATGTAAAAGTAATACTTTAATGCCTTAATATATATAACTTCTATAATTTCCATGTGCAGCATTTCAACAGAAATCCAAGACTTCTTCCATACTTGTAGCAAGAAGTGGCATAAAAGAGGTTGCAGGGGGCCACTGAATCAGCCATCTAGGATAGCAGAAAGCCATGTTGCTTTCTGACTTCTCTCCATTGTATAGACTGCATCTTGAAATTAAAATCTAAATCCTAACTCATACCATAGAAATCTTATAAAACATGTTGGATGAACAACAGTATCTTCTAAGAGAATTTGTAGGTTTTAAGGCATTGCAAATGGAAAAAAAATACTGTCTTTATGATCATGTAGAGATCAGATCTGGGAAATCTGTTTTCAGTTCTTGGGTTTTTTTATATTTACAGACTGATTCATTTTACTCTTTTCATGTGGAATAAATTGGAAATCTATGTCATTTCCAGTATGTTAGTGCATTGCTAGCACCACTACAGCTGTGGATATTCTTTGTCAAACAGTGGGAACAAAATGATGGCTCATGGAAATTGTATTTTCCTCATGAACTCTTCTTCCAGGTTATTTTGGATTAAAACCAATATGTAGAGCATAATGGCACTGTTCAGGAAGGTACTGTAAGTGTGCTCAGGGAGCACAGCTAGGAGGCTGCTACCTTTCACGCATACTAAATTTTGTTTAAGAGAATCTACTGGTTACACTCATTTCTGGGCCCTGCCTGCCGCTAAGTGAATATCCATCACCTTGTAGGCATGAAAGTTTTCACAGTCATTGCAATTTGTAGCCAATGGATGTCTTCTTTTAATTAAAAAAAAAGATACTTCAGGAGATGTACTCAGTGATATTCATGCAGATAATATGACCTAAGTGAATACTGTGAACACGGTCTAGTACAGAGACGTCTGGGGGGGTAATTTAATTATTCTGATTACCTACTTAAGTGACCTTTTTCAATAGCTGAATAATGAAAATTACTTGTCCACAAAATTATCTGAAATTGAACATTAACTTTGATGTTTTTCTGCTCAGAGTTTGAAAAGGAAACAAATGTTGTGTTTGAAAAGCCTGGGATTTGCTTGCAATCAAGAGTTTTTAATTTTTGTCTGTTTTTTATTTTCCTCTCTTTGTTGCACTCTGAACTAATAGTTTGGTACACAGTAACTAACAAGTTCAGTAAAAGTGGAGGTAAATATTAAAAATTAAGGTGTTTGTCCTTTCATCCAATTATCAATTAATATGTGTTATAGAGTTAATTCCTATTTGGTTTTTGAAATGTTTCACTACTTACTTTTGAGCACAGGTTTATGAATCAATTGGAATTGAGTCTTTTTAAGATTTGTGTTTCAACTACTTTACACCTTAATGAGGCAGGAAACACACAACCAGAGACCATTGTCATATTTTTTGTGAGGTACTATTTCATTCATTTCATCTGAAGTTCATCTTCATTAACTGTTCCTAAAAGAAAAATGGGCAGTGTTTCAATTGGATTCACTTGAAACAGAACACAAGGAAAAGCAACTGCAGAGAAGCTATCTGTTTGTTAATCACAATTAGAAAGGACAAAAGATTTAGCTTAAAGGTCATTCAAAGAATGGGTAATAATGACTTATTTTCTCAACTGAGGATCAGAGTGAATGTGCTGTATCAGAGGGAAAACTCTTCAGATGGGTCTGAGCAGAACTTTAACACTTTGTTTTAAATTCTTGCATGAGAATAGCTTAAGAATTTTTTATTTGAGTTACATCAGAAATCTAGGTTTTCTCACCTGTTCACAGAGAGACAGAGGCCTCTCCAGTGGAGAAATCCTTCCTTACAGCAGGGAAATGTCTAAGATCAAAAGACACACTGGCAGAGGGCCTACCATTTTCTGCGATGACAGCTGGAACCCCACGACCAGCTTAAGCTTTGCTCCTGATTTTTAAGCAGCTGGAGTAACATGAAACAAAAGCCTTATGTCTGTAATTTGACTGACAGTGTCATGAACAAGCAGTATAATATTGGAGAAGTTCGAATGTTACAATAGTTGAAGTCCAAGACCAAATTACCTGTTTGATCCATTCAAACGCTTTCGTAGTCAGATGTGCTTAAGAGCTGAAATATTGCGAGCTGGCAAAAGCCTCTATGCCAGTGTCTGTCCACCTGTGTGATAAAACCTAAGAGTTGTTGTCATGCCTAGGAATGAAAGGGAAAGATTGCCTACTTGTTGGTGGATAGGGATTATTTGAAAGAAAACCTTCAAAATAGAATTAATGTGCATGAAATTAAATATGCACACACATTTTTGAGGGCCAGGGTCGTATACTGGAAGATTTTAAAAGGCTTAACACTACTTTGAGTTCTTCTCTCCAGTCCATACTGGGTTTAGTTTACAAATGCAGTGATGTGTTGTGTACATCAGCTCTAAGTATGAATAAAGATTTGCAGGGCTTTTGAGGCAAAAAGCTCTTACTGTTCAAGCTGAGTAATATTCCTGTGGCCCTGTACATGTTGCTTGTCTTGTTACCCTTAATATGAGCTTTCTAGATTACAAAGAGAAGTTTCACCTCCATGTCAGACTGTTCTAGGCAGTAGGCAGACCCTTCTGCAGTAATAAAAATTAAAACAACTAATGGGCATGATTTATTAATTTTCATAACTGGGATAATATTTATCTGCATTTTAATGATTTAAAGACCCATTTGAAGGACTGTGAATGAAAACCTGTATCCTGAAAGCATAGAAGTTTAAAAGGGGTATAAAAATTGTTTTAATCAGATTTCTTGTGAGATATTTATAATTTTATTAAGGTTTATTCGTGCATCACCTAAGTAATACTTATTGTATCTAAAAAAAAACCAAAACCAAAAACAAACCAAAACCAAACCAAACCAAACCAAAACCAAACAAAAACCCCCAAACCAAAACCAAACAACAACAACAACAACAAACAAAGAAACTACAAAAACCCCACACACAAACAAAAGCAACAGAACAAAAATACCTGTGGCCCTGTGTTGTTTTTTTATCATTCTTAAAATGAAAATAATTACCTTTATATTAACTGCCTTCAAGAAAAGTTATTAGGGAGGGGTGAGATCCACATTTCAAATTCTGCAATCCTGAAAGCTTGCTGAAGGTTTAAACCCTGGAGTGAAATTCATCTATAACATTTGAAGCCCTACTTTTACACTGATCACCAGATGCTGGTATTCGTAGGAGAGCTGAGCCAGAATAGCTGTATCAGAATTAGTGAACGTATGGCAATGAGCTGGGAGTGTAGCAGAATTTCCACTGCCTGTTTCTTGTCAAAATAAGATATAGAAGCTAAATTCTAAGCTAGTCTATTGTGTCAATCCTGTGACTTTTCCCCAGGGCATGTCCCATAAGACCAAAGCCATTTCAGCAAGTCTGTAATTGGACAATTACCTTTTTCCACCATGTAAGTGCTGACTCTGGGATTTGTCTCCCATTAATCTTTTGTCTACCACATGGCATGTGCATGTTTATTTCATAATGGTCACTATACACACAGAAAAAAAGTCTGCCTACCATTTCTTATGGTTAAAAATGTGTACTCACCATAATTTGTTTCACTCTCTCAGTGACCCAGTGGGTTAGTGCACTTAAAGCCTTTTACTTCTGGAGACCTGGGTTCAAATATTTTGTTTGAGTTGACAAGGGAAATGTGCTGGCCTCGACGTATTTCTTCCCAGATGTTTGCACACAACTACAATCATCCGCATAATTCAGCATTATTGATAATCTCTGTTCAGAATAGCATTTTTATGTCTAAAGCAACAAGATACGATTCAGATTCCAGTTCATGCACAGTAGCTACTCACAGGGAGGAAGATGGAAGGAAAAAAATAATAGAAAGACATTTTTTAATGCACACATTCTTTACTTCAATTACAGTTTATTAGCAAGCCTCAACTTTGCAGTTCTTTTTCTGGTAAAATTCTGATAGAGAAAAGAAACAATTTTACCTGGAGACAATTTGCTTGACTGGCCCTGTAGCTTTCATGACTTGTGGTCAAAGTGAAGAAAGCACTGTCATCATATCTGTTCAACCATGAAAATTTCAGTATTTCTATAACTAAATATCCATAAGGCAAGCCACAACAAATACACATTTTGTGAGAATAGCCAAAAAAAAAAAAAGCATAATTTCTAAACATAAGAAATAATGTTCTATTTATTTTAAATAACATCTTGATTTTCTCGGTCAAACAGGGGACTTCAACTAAACTACTCATTTTGTGGTCACAATCAATAGTGTTTAGAGTTTAACTGCATGATTTGTGCCTGCAATCAGGTATTTGGACATCTAAATACTCCAATTTCTTGCACCTGTAATTGATTGCCAGTCCAAAATGAGGGGTGGCCCACAATGAAAAACAGAAGTATGCCAAATAAAAAAAAGATGTTCTATGCTAAAGTGCCAAAGTAGTCTAAAATTATTATTGTTCAAGTATGACAACAGGCAAGCAATATCTTCCACTCTCATGGTACAAGATACAATCCATTAAGTGGAAATGGAAATGGTAACTGAAGAGCATGGAAAGAATGAGATTCACCAAAATAATATTTTGTAAATAATAATCAAAACATCTTATTTTCATTCTTTGCATACTTTGCAGACTATTACTTTACGGATATGAAATAATAGTGAGAATTATGCTGTGCTAGGCACTATGCAAGTAAAAAATAAAAATACTGGGAAAGTTTAAAAAATTTAGACATCTAAAAATTTAGAAAACTAATTTTTGGAACTTCATAAGTCTGTTACGTAACCACCTCTCATTTAGAGTTTAAAAAACCTGGCCTATAACTCGCACTTGCCTGGAATTTGTAATTTTGCTAAATTTTATTGTCATGTATGCAGGAGTTTTTTGGTTTTTAGGCTTTTTTTCCATGTTTTCACATTTGAATGGAAGTTTTTTTAGCATAAAAGAAGTATTTTAACATGTATGAAAAAATATCAATTTTCAGTATCAATATTTAATCAATAACTGGTTTGGATTTCTTTTTTCATAGTTACTTACTTTTGCCTGCCCACACCCAAAAATTTGTAGTGAAAAACTATATTGCTTTGCCAGTTTGTTTTTAGCAAATTTTTTTTATTTGTTTGTTTTTAAATGTATACCAAGCTTACAAAAAATGCATATATGTAGCTGTACAAGCCCTGTAGATAGTCTATACAGACATATCAAACAAAGATATTTATGGACAAGGTCGAATAAAAAAGAAGAGCTGTCTATGTGAAATTTCATTATGATAGATATAACAAAAGAACAGAAAACAGAAAAATTAAAGAACTCCTTTCTATGTAATGGACTTTTTTATAACAGGTTAAGATTGTTATGAAGTATTTAATTATAAAAAATTATGTGGTGCTTTTGTCTTTTATATTCTAAACCCTTCTTGTCATAGGGTAAATACGGTAAGAATTGGACAGCTAGACTAACTGAAGATGACAACAGGGGAAAGGACAAAGCAAAAAGTCTGTTGTAATTTAATTTTAAAAGGTACCATCATTTATTTTCAGTTGGCATTCAATTTTCAATACACTCATTTTAAAATGCATTACTGTTTAGTTTTGAATGTTATGGTAATTTGGGAATTGACTTAGCTTTTCTCAGAGTTACAGATGTGAGGCATATTAATGAAGGTGAGTTTCAGATGACAAATGGTGCTTGAAGTTTCCATGTCTTTTAATTCGTTTTTGATTAGAACATGGATGTTTTCTGAAATATAGATGGCATTTGCCAGCCAAAATGGTCATCTGATTTCAACATACAATGTGATGCTTCAGTGGAGTTTGAACTTTGGAGTGATTTAAAATTCATTGGTAAGAGTGCTATAAAGGCCGTGTTCTCAGAATGCAATAAACTGCAGAATAGTATCTCCTTTGCAGTCACACTGAACCTATAGTCTATTTCATTTATGGCCTTTTTTTTTTTTTTTTAATGAATGCTATGCTGTACCTGTGAATTCCAGCCATGCTTGATCATGCTTACAGTGTCAGAAGCAGGTGCTAGTGCATAAAGATTTTACTAAGGGAAGGAAAGTGAGTGGCATAAACTGAATTGTGTTTGTTTAGAACACAACAGAAATCTATTTATGCCTACCCATTAAAAAACTAACACGAGCAGATTAAAACCAATTCTGGGGAAGATAAATTCAGTTTGTTATATATTTGCAAATCCAATATTATGTTTATAATAACCAATCTGGATCAGTTAAAGTGAAATGATTGAAAGAAAAGCATTACAATATGTTTTTTCATGTTTGATTTTTCCTCCTACTCAGCTCAGAAATGGTTACAAATAAAATATTTTCAAGATTCCCATTGCTTCCAGAATGCAAAAATAAACCAGGTGGTAGAGGGCCTTAATTGATTCTTCCTTTTTTTTCAAGGAGTACAAAAGCCAAGTTCTAGTCATACGCACAAAGTGAAATTCACCAATTATGTTCTCTTTGAAAATTATTTTTATACGGTTGTTCATCCACTGTCATTAAATATAGCTGCTCTATTTTTCCCCTCTGGATAGAAAAATTACCTTTCTACTTGGAGTGCCACATGATGCTCTGTGGCTGGTCTGTGCTTACATCTTTACGTGAATCCCATTCTTGTCCGTGCATAACAATAAAAATACTCATCTCTCTTCACTATAGCTCTAACCCTTCTGGGAGGATGTGTGTCTCATGGAACAGTAAGAGCCGAGCTGCTCCTTGAGAGTGGACAAGCCAGGAACCAAGGGTGGCTCCACCTGGGGCTGTGTCCTCACCAGCAGGACCCAGTCCCACATGGGCTTAACACAGCAGGCAGATCCAGGTGCTCGTAATGGGATCCATCAACACGCACAGACAGGCAAGTGATGGACCGGGTCTGAGGTCCTTCCATGAAATCCAGCCTGGAGCGAGATGAGACAGAGCCAGAGACTAGGCTGAAGACAAGGCTACAGCACAAGGCCTAAGTCCATCCAGGAGACATGACCAGAAACAGAGCTACATACAGCATATATCCAAGGGGTTCAGGAGACAACCTGCTAATAGCACAGGGTCAAGGTCTATCCATGATGGAGGGCCAGAGACAGGGCTGCAGATGCACGCCCAAAACAAAACTCAGGCAGCTACTTGCCTCACTTTTCCTTGCACTCTCAAAGTAGTGTATTCAGCTGATAGACCACCAGATTCTGATATCTCACTTATTATGGGAATTTTACTCCACATATGTTTAATACTTTAAGTTTCTGTTACATCTCTACTAATATTTGAAGATATCTTTGTTTTTATGTCTTTCTATGAAATTGTTCAATACATATTACCATTTGGGAACATTCTCCTTAAAGGCATAAATTCAAGATGGCTCATAAACTCAAATAATTCACTGGCAACTGGCTAGGATATGTTAGAATCTTCCAGTATTTCCTCATCAATCATTTTACCCAGCGACATCTGTCTACTGTTTGGAAATTATTATTTGCCTCTTTTATTCCTTAAGAAAATCTTTTAGAACATTGATGCTTTCTGAAGACTTCTTGATGGACAGGAATTAATGGCACCCTGAGATAAAAAAGACACGAAGTATAGACATGCTGATTTCCAAGAACGTGGATTCTAGCAATGGTATGCTATTACCTTTGCTGTATATTTCATTTTTTTCTTGATTCAGCAGTGGTATCACATGACTATTTAATAATGTCTACAGTGTGTTTTTTGTTAGTTTGGGTTTTGTTTGTTTGGTTATTTGTTTCTTTTTTTTTTTTTTTTTTTTTTTACTTGTTAATCCCACTGGTAGCTGTGCAATGAAACCTGAAACAGCCTTGCAGTAGTTTAGTTTGTACTAAATCATTGAATGCTTGCCCAAAACCCACTGAAAACCGTGAAAGGCTTTCTTGGGTGTTGGACAGTGCCTCTTGATATTCAAGGCCATTAGCTGGTGGCAGATGCAGGATGACAAAGTCACTTACAAGAAAGAAAACATTTCCACCCATCAACATTTATGGAAAATTTCTCATTAACTGAAGTTGATAGTTTCATATGCACACTGAACAGGAATAGGAAACTATATATTGTCTGTTCAAATAAAGTCTTTAGTATTATTGATTTGCCATGAAACAAACTCAGGTGAGTATGAAATTTGTCTAGGACTGCAGCACACAATGAAATTTAATTCACGTTAATGACTTGTAAATGCTCTGTTGACTCTGGTTATTTTGAAGGAATTATTTATGTGAGTTTCCTATATTTGATACCACAAGAAGAAAATAAGCAAACTGAAAGTTCTCCACAATATGATGTACTATACCGGGAGTCTGAGAAAAAGACGCTAAATAATTACACTGGAAGTGTTTTAGTAGATGTCATTAATTTTACTTCGCGTCTATTGAAGTCAACATATAGAATGTTTTATAGCATGACAGACTGTAAGATTTCGTTTGGTTGAAATCTTTCTCTATGTCAAAGCATCAAAGAACTATAGAATTCTGTGGTAAAAAGTAGTGCAAGTGGTGAGGTGCCAGCAACACCTGTGCACAGTTGAGATTTCTGTTGCGGAAGACTAAGTACAAGACCCTAAAGTTAAATACGTAATAATGTTGTCCAGCTTCCAAATTATTGCTAAGCAGAGTCAAGATTCACTATGTCAAGAGAAAAGCAAGTTAGCAGAGTTAAAACTGTTCAGTCTTGCAACCAAGAGACAAACATTGTTACATGCAAAATGTTTCTATCGGCAAATAGGGGACATAGCATTTAAATGCAGATCTAAGAATTTATTGTTAGGTCAATTAATACTTTAACAATCTAATCAATAAAGAACAAACCTCTGTTCTTATCAGTTGAACTCCAAGAACAATAATGCTTCCTGCCTAACTTATGTAATTACAGAAAAGCCTCATCCACAGCTAAAACTGTTATCTTCCTAATATCAGTTTCTCTGATACTACACTCAGCCCTCCAAAGACTTTCTGGGCCCTAAAACTGACAATGAGTGTATTTTAGCGAGTCACCAGTCTCCTGAGATCTTTGCTAGGAGAAGTATGGTCTTCCTGGTGAAGGTTTCTGCCTCATGCAGCCTGCTCACTTGCTCTTTCGTCATTGCTTCCCAGAAAAGTTTTAACTATCTAATTAGCTCAATACACACTAGTTGTCAGAGTTCCAGGCCCTCCTGTGGCCTTCAGTTTTTGATCTGAAACTTCTAAAAAGGGAGTATCAAAATATGTAACATCTGAGTTAGTTTCAAGTTTGCAAATCCCTGAGATTTTATTCAGGGATTACTTAGTCAATTTTGTATGTGAAATCTCTTTTTATATTACAGCTGTAGAAAATCCAAACAAACCTTTTATGTCCTTTTTCCTTCAAACTAGACATTCAAGAATATATTTAAATTGTAGATCGAGCCTATATGGGCTTAATTACAATCTAATGGTGGAATTCAACTAAGAATAAAATGAGCGTTACAGAGGAAGAGATATGAGATACCCACATAAGTACTTCTAATACTCATTCATTTTTCACATAAACAAAGATATCGTTTGCCAAAGTACAAAATTTAAACAAACAAACAGAAAGCAAAATGAATAAAAATTGAAGTAATTTAGATTTCTGTTCTCATAGATATATATGTGTATATATAAATTGTCCTATAGCAAGATTCTCAAAACTTAGTGCTTAATATTGACGTACAAGTGAATATAGAAGCTTTGATTTTTAGGAAGGAGTGCAAATCCTGTTGCAGAACTCACTTTGGCTGTAAAACTAAAATTTCACAGTTGCTCTTGAACATGCCACTATATGAATTCAGGTACTTTTAAAAACCTTGCATATCAGCCTTATTTTAACAAACTTAGTAGACAATATTTTTCCTTAGAACAGTTTAGCATTAATGCAAAAAAGCATTATCTGAAGATCTCCTGTGCTGCTTTGCAATTAGCGCACTCTTGAATTACTAGTGGTGTGATTCAAGATGGGAAGGGGTTTTGTAACAGATATTTATTACAAACACTTACATGGAATGGTCACATGAAAAAGTCCCTGTGAGAACAGCTCTACTGGGTGAAACTAAATATCTGTTTGATCTACTATCATTCTTCAGAGATGGTCAGTGTAGTTGTACATAGAAGAATACAAGAAAAATATAATTATATATTTATTCTTATATAGTTATGTAATTATTCTTCCTCTCATTTAATTATTTCATTTGATGCCCCTTCTTTCTTGCGTTTTGAATAATTACTCCCCGCGCCATGCACAATTACAGACTACTATTATACTCTCCCTGAGCTGTCTCTTTTTCAGGTTAAACAGTCTTCATCTCACAGTTAAAATAATTTCTGTGATCATAGTCATTACTCCTATCTGTATCTTTTCAAACTCTACAACATCATTTCTGGCATTGAACAACCACAATTTTACGGTGTTAAAATGCAGGTGTATGAGGGATTCTTAAATCGCAAATATTTGTCTTTTATTCCTTTCCTACCAACCTGTAGGATTCAGATTGTTGGGTTTTGGGTTTTTTAATCATTACTGAGATTTTATCTTTCCATAAAATTATCTATTATAACTCCAAATGTTATCCCCTGAATTGTAATATTCTGTTCTGAATAAGCTTCTAGAAAGACCTACAATATTTTCAGATACAAGTATTTGTATATGTAAATCTTGCATGTTCGGTTATGCATTTGTTGTATTTGTAAATTACCTAATTTTGTCACAACATGGGTTTGTGAATACACAAGCAGACGTGATTAACTATATTGGGATCACATTTTAAAGGGCCCTCTTATTGGACTCAGAAGCCTCAAATTTTGATCAAACTGGTACCCACTCTAAAACTACCACTGAAATGATTATAATGTGTTTTATTTTAGATAATGTTCACATTCATATTAAAACTCTTGCTAAAACAATACAAAGGGCTTTCATTTGCACGGGGTAGATGTAGCTAGCAAAAGGAGAAATGAGAAGTCTAAAAATGTACCCACTCCTATGCCAGGTGACCCACACCCAGCCTTGCATGACTAGATCACAGTTTCATGTTGGCTGTGGACCCTTTAATACGTGCTGCATACTTGCCTTGTTATCCTGTATTTATTTCCCCTTTACAATTAACAGGAGCTACAATTTAGAATCAAATTAAAATGAGTTGTAATTTAGGATGAAATTGGTGGGACCATGATGCTGATGAGAAACTACATCATAAAAGTCTATACCGTGAATAACTATATATCACAAAAACTCTGCATATTAAAAAAATGGATTAATTAAACACTTTTTTTCTTCAAGTAGTCAAAATACTTCTAGAACATTATGTCCCTGCATGATGTAAAAGACTGGTGATACAGGGGAAATAAAATGTTTCCATGAATTTAATTTAAGTGTCCACAGTGCACAGAAAAGCTTCCACAGTAGTGTAGCTGCAATGCAGTAAGGAAACAAAATCTTAACCCTCCAACCTGATACATTGCCCCATTATCTCTAAATATTTGTTTAGAAAAGAAGATACATGTCACAGCTCATTGTTTCTTGATCCTTTGATGCTGTAGTCACAAACAAAGGGTTTTTTCAATGTCGTAATTTTTGAAAACCAGATTCTATCATTGTCTAGTGTAACTATGGGTCATAATACATATGTAAATGTGGTTTTCTTTATTTTTCCATAGTAACTACAGACACCTCTCTACAATACCTGTGAGTTTCAAGATCTTTCTTCTTTTCCTTCCGCTTTCTCCTTTCCTTCCTCTATTCCCTTCTGCTTCTGTAGCTGTCCCTAAACCTGAGCTGCCAGCAGGATGCCAGTGCAATAGCAAAGCCTTGCATTCAGTGTTCACACCCAACAGAAAAAGGATCTTACGAAACAATACAAAACATTATTTGTATCAAAACAAATACTTTCTTAACATAATAGCTTCATAGTATAAGAAGTCTCTAGAAAAGATGCAGTTTAAACTTTTCATAATATTTAATAACAAAAGGTGTGTTTTAATTTATTCCAACTCAGAAAATTGGCACATTACGTATGGAATTACTGTGAAAAACACATTTAAGTTGCATGCTGAATGAAATTCAGCCTCACAGTTTTACAGAAGTACAGATTGGATTTTGATTTGCCCCAAGGCACTTCTGTTCTATCTCCGATGTAAAATCAGTTGCTGCTAATTCCTTGATTTGTACTACAGAGCCACCACTTTGGATGATTAAAAATCTTTTATGTTGAAGTACTTACTATTTTTCATTAGGCAGTGTGTTAAAGGAAATAGGAGACTGTCTTTGTTGAGGATCGAAGACCTGGGGGGAATGTTCTGAATTTCTGAGAAACCTTTAGATCTTTGGGGATGGCAAAAAGGGGAAGTTACCATTTCTTTTGTTGTTGTGATGTGAAATTCTCTGAAGTTTTTCTTCCCAAAAACATTTTCTAATGAAGCTTTTTTTGAATTTGTTGAATGCAGTTCTTTAATCAAGCAGATGCAACAACAAAGCAAATTTATTCAAAATTCAGAAAGAATGATCAGTCACAGGTTTGCAAAGCAGGAAAACAGAAGCTAAAGTTCTGAGGTATGCCCAAGGATTCACGTTCAGCAATTAGAAGTGAGATTCTGTACAAGGCCTCTTAGAGCAAGTTATACGCTTTATGGTCAGCCTATTGACTGTTCGAGCCCATTAACTGAGGCTATATATAGACTGTGGGCCAGTTGCCCTGTCAATTGTAATGCCAGTCATCTGTTGAGACCTCTGAATGTAACACACTGCAGCTCCCACAGGACCTGTACTTCCAGTTTCCTTCTCATGGAAACTATGGTATGGGGAAGAAGAGGAGCAGAAGAAAATACTCATGCTTTGCCCAACAGTGAGTCAATATACATTTGGGATGTGCACTTCATTAAAGACCAGGAGAGATATCCCAGACTGAGTAGTTTGGACATAGTCTTAGAGAGATCTGGATAACAGACTGAGTGACAGCACACCCCTGTTTTTACCAACAAGGTCCAGTATTTCATAAATGTCCACACTGTTTTGTGTTGCACCCAAAATCAACTCTGCCCATTTTACCTTGAGTCCTGCCATCTATGCTGTGAAATAGCCCTTGGAAGCAGAGTTATAGCTGTCTTCCTTCAGATCCTTCTCCAGAGCATCCTGTGCCCAAGAGCCTGGTGACAAGCACTAAAGACATTGTAAACACAAGGCAATAAAATATTTAATTTCAGTGTTTCCTGCAAACATGGCCACTTTTTTTTCGACAGTAGATTACAGTGCTTTGCATCTAAACAATGCAGGTACCCTAACTACAATGTTTGTCCACCGAATAGGAAGAACACCTGAGCTAATTTCTGTGCAATAGTATATAAGGAAAAATGAATGCACTAATGTCCATCTTACAAATATCTCTACTGATACAAATTCAAATATCTTTTAGTGTCACTCTCTTTCCCTTCTTGCTAAGAACAAGCAGCTCTCCAGCATGGTGGTGGTGAACAGGGTAGTATAATGTATTTGGCTTTTAGTAGCAGCAGAATAATTCTCTTTCAGAGTATGGATCCCATCCATTTTTTCTATGTAGAATAAACTTAAACTTCCTGTCAATTACGATACTTTTTTAGTTATTAGACTTGTGCCCAGTGCGCTTGTCACAAGGTTGGAGAGACTGACAAAGACCACTCAACAACAACAAAAAAATTGCTTAGAAAAGTTTGTGGTTGAAATAACATGTTTTTCTCTAAAAAATCCACTGGTTCCTTCATCATTGTAGCTTCTGAAATCAAAGCTCTAAAAGAATCCCAGGAGACCTTCAGATCTGTGTGCTGTCTGGCAAAACCCTTCATTGAGTCTTGACCAGCTGTTATACTTAGAGACACTCAGCTTTCTTGTGGCACTTCATGTTATTCCATTCATATCTCCAGACATTTGGCGGGTAAAAAGTACTTTATGAAGAAAAAGTCACTTGTTTGATACTGCACACCAGATGAAAAAAACAACACAAAACAAAAACAACTTGAGCATCTATATATTAATCACTTCATCGTTTTGGGGGCCTTCATTTTCACCTTCTAGCCCCCAGAGAAGAATTCAAAGCATTGAGCTGAGCATGAAGGATCACTCTGCCATATGGAAGGAGTTATGGACTTTAGAAGAATTATCCAGAAGAATGAACTAGAGCTGTGTGGCAAGAAGCACAGCAATATAACTGAAATCACTCCTATTTCTGAAGGTCATGCAGCTGAAGCATAGCTGAAAACAAACAAACAAACAAACAACAAACAAAAAACCAAAACCAAAACCAACCAACCAACCAACCAAACAATCCCCAAACCAAACCAAACCAAACCAAAAACTAAAACCAAAACAAAACAAAACCAACAACAACAACAAAACAACAACAACCAAAAACATTTTCCCCATCTAAAACCTGAATCTTTTACAGAGAATTTATAGACCTACAGGCATTTGCTGTAAGATCTGAGCAGACCTGAAGAGGATCTCCTTCAGGAGATCCTGTTTTTAATTCATGTACTAATAGAATGATTAGGCTTTTTGTTCAAGATGTAGGAGGTACAGATGCTTGGTGTTTGCTTGATGCTTTTGAGAATGTGAGTCATAGTGTGAGATGGAGAACAAGTATGATCATACCTATATTGCCTGGTAATCACAGTCAGGACTCGAACTTTTGTGTCAGTTCTTGAGGGTAAATAAATGATTAAGTGGACTTTTCTGACTAATTAAATTAAACACTCAGTGTACAACTGAATGTAGAGACCAGAGTTGCCAACCCACCACGCTAAGAAGGTATAAAACCATGAAATTTCTTATTTTGTCTTTTCCCTGTGGAATGAGTCTTACACTGTTTGTTGAACAGTGACCTAGTTTTCGTAAATACAGTGGAGAGATACCTCATGGGAAACGCCATTATAGCCCAGGATCCCTTGAGCTGGCAAAGTCCCTTATACTGCAAATTTCAGAGATTGTCAGAGCATTCTTTATATCATCAGAGCAGTTCCATACACAGCTACATTTTTATATTCTTTGAGAAAATTTTGCCGTGGTAGCACTAACAGTACTGAAAATCAGGATGCTATTGTTTTCCAGAAATACTTTGCAAAAGGCTCTGCCCAAATCCGAGTAATAAAACATAGTACACCTGGAGATGCATTTTAGGCTGTTGATCAGCCATTTGCTTCTAAATATTTTCTTTGAGTTTTCTTTATTGTTCAGTGTGTCTTCATTATTTGTAGTAAAGGAACAATAGCAACGTTTTTCTCAACATTGCATATTGGTTTTCCCCAAGATATGCATCTTTTCCTTACAGAGACACGGCACATTCATTTGAAAGAAAATATATGGGAATGGTTAGTAAGGTGAACAACACAATCATAGAATAGATTTTATTTGCAGAACAAAATAATTAACTTGATTTTGTGGATAACGTTTTTCCTTTCCTACCAGTATTTCTGACATTTTGTCTTTTTTACTTTGTCCTGTCTGAGGCAAAACTAGGGAGTGTGAGTGTAAATTCTTCCTTTGCAAAATTCAGACAAAAAACTTGAGCCTTGAACTTGCACGCATGTGCATTAAGGACAAGGCTAACGGCTATTTTGGATGGAGTAATCAGTCTGCTGGAGCTTTTCCAATCACATAATATCAGTTAAACTCGAAAAGGACTAAGACTGTAGTTCAAGATTATTGGCAAACATTTCAATAATGAGTCATGGGAACAGCAGAGGTGTGAACAAGTCTTTCTAACATCCTCATGATAGCTCCAACTCTTTGTCAGTCTGTCATGCAAAGAAATGTTGTTTATCTACGTGAAGTGATTTAGCTCAAACAGGAGGAATTGACAGAGTTTTACATCAGAATAATTGCTATAGTCACATGGAAGTCAACAGCTTTGGGCTTAAAATGAATGATTTGAGAAAAATCTCAGATCTGATGCCTGCATTTTTCCCATGCCATGGTGTTCATTACAACAGAAAGGAAAAGGGGCTTGCAGAATGTGTCTTGCAGTTCTTGGGACAGAAGATTTATTGATTTTTTTTTAATTTTTATTTT
The DNA here is from genome assembly GCF_036013445.1 of Caloenas nicobarica. Taxonomy (NCBI): domain Eukaryota; kingdom Metazoa; phylum Chordata; class Aves; order Columbiformes; family Columbidae; genus Caloenas; species Caloenas nicobarica. The sequence goes on along the minus strand of NC_088246.1, from coordinate 28,803,182 downwards.
TAGGCACACATGCTGTATATGAAGAATAATTTCACATGCTTCTTTGGATTTTTTCCCTGGCTATTATATTTCCATCCATGGCTACAGCCTCTGAGCACCAGAAGTCCTACAACTGTTGGTGTGTTCCTAAGGTTTTCTCCAATATCAGCCACAGCTGAAACTACTTAATACCAAGAATAGGATTGGCAACAGGAGGGAAACCAGACCAGATGTTTTGATTCAGCAGTTGTACCAAATTTTCTTTATATTGTGAAAGTAAGGCTCTAAGCCTTGCAAAATTATGGGCTCTCTTTCACAGACAAAATCCCCAGAGATGTGACTCTAAAATCAGAGAAATATTACTGTGAGAGTGCACTCAAAATTATGTTTCAGATACACTTTGGTAGCTATTACGTGAGGACTCTGAAAGCGGGATAATAGAGGAGTGAGAGACACACTCTGTCCAGATAAATGCTGCGGGTGATCCTGCTGTAATTATTAATTTCTCTGTTAACAGATGTTCATGTTCAGAATCTGTCTGACTGTGGTAACAGAAAAGATTAACATTTGCCAACCCGTGACCTTGTGTTTCCTACAGCTTTCCACAATATACCAGCTTCACAACAGTTAGTAGCAGTACAAAATAGGCAAAAAAATGAAAACTGGAAGAGCATTTCCAGAGGTGCAAGCCACATCCCTTAGATTTTAATTAATTCTAGAGCTGCATTACAAGACAGAGGTTTTTGTCTCCTTTTTTGCACAGACCACTTAGAAATGGGAAATTTCTTTTCAATTTTTGAAGAGATTCCTGATTTAGTGACAAAGTTATCTCAAGTTTGTTTAACAAGGTTGTTTATCTAATTGGCATGGCACACATAGCCTGAGAGAATTTAACAGAAGAACTGAAGTAATTTTTTTTTCTTTCCTTACACTGAAGCTCATTTCAGTTTTGATTGGTAGTGAGATTTTGCTTTTAAAAGAGAATTAAGAAAAGTTAAGGTGATATTCTTTTTGGTTTTTTTTTTTTTTCAGAAAAAAATGTACCCTTTTTTTTTTCTTTATCAACTATCTAGGTATTTTTTAAGGTGCACTAGATCGCAGTTTATAACCGTAAAAATAAGCATGGCTAATAGGCGATAGGGAACAGAACACCATTAAAAGGATTAAAGATCAAGCTCAGTGAAAGGAAATAAGAGGAGGTAAATGGATTATTGGAAGGATGATAAGACTTGGGGAAAGGTTGCTTTTTTGTGGTTACCCAGAACGAAGTAAGTAGGAAAAATAATTTTCACTGGCTTTTCATTAGTTACTAAAAAATATGTTAGAATTTCATGCAGATGGACAGGGAAGGCTCGTAGATGCTATGTAGTTCCTTGTCCATGTTTGGATGCTTTCCACTACAGGTAATTATTACAGCAGTTTCTATATATTATTTGATCAAAGGAGAATTCTTAATGGAAGTATGAAGTCCTATTAAGGGAAGTCCACTTTAGGCTGAAATTAAAAAGGAAATGAGACCAATTCAAAATTTGAATCAATATTTTAGTCAATATCCAGTTTAAACTCACAAATAACTTACTTGACAATTAGGATTTTCACTCCATTGCAAACTCAGGTCATTGCATTATGCATCCTTCGGGTGGCTTGTTTAGCATGCAGGATGGCTAGCTGGCCCTTATAGAAAAGTCTACAACCTGAATATAAGCGTGATGGCTAAAAATAAGCCTCACACTTGCTGGTCTCAGTCACACTCCAGTGATTCTGTTTTGGATACTGAAAATAGATTGATCCTTTCTTAGAATCAAGTGGTTCTCTAACACTACAAATATGCCAGCAGTCTAGCACATGTAATCTTCTTTATCTACAGGAAAATTCTTTCTTGTATGCTTTAGTGGATGAAATGTTTAGTAGCATTGACCCAAAGCAAATTATAGTTGTTACTAACATGCAGACTAGGTATATTCACTCCAATTTCATTGAAATTTCCAATTCTATGCTGAAGGAAAATATTAAAAGTAGCTTAAGTCAATTAAATAGATCACTGGTATAACATGATTTTAATATTTAACAGTACCTCAAATGTCTCAAGAGGAAAGAGACTCAATGCATGTGTAGAAAAGTTTCAGGATCAAGTCTCAGATTTATTAGTCATCCTTCAATACCTTGAGACCAATTCAATTTGTCAGAGCTGGATATCATTGCCATTTTCCACAGAATCCTGGGTTTTAAATCAAGGCCAACGTAGCATCTAACCTTGTAGTGAAAAAGAATTTATAGTATTGCTGGAGGGGCCATGTCTCAAAGGGATTTAAATCTTTTGAATAATCCATTCTGATTTTTCCCCCCTAGAGGTGTAAAAGAGGACAGCTGCTACTATGTTTAACAGAGTAAGTAATAAAATCACATGTACAGCAAGTGTGACCCACACAGCAGAAATAATATGTGTGTCTTCAGAATTTATCTTAAATTAGGATTTTACATTAGGAGAATCCTACATGGTCTTCTAATCTGTTTTATGTGACTTTGAGAGACTTGTTCTCTGTCACATTTCAGCTCACTTTTTTGTGGATGGATGCTTTAGGAAGAATACTATTAACTTTATATGAAACATGTTAGGGCAGAAATTACACCATGTCACATTACATCATACCAGCTGTATATGGAGTACATGTATATGTGTGTATGTGTGCATGTATTTCATACACACGCATCTCTCAGGACTGTAAAAGTTCCCACTATAAGTGTTGTGTTTCAACTACTTATAGTTCTGCCAAAATTTAACCAACCAATCTTATTGGGCAGATAAGTTTAATTTCAGTCAAAAATGTTTAAACCCCATCTGACAACTAAGCAAAAGAACTAGAATATAGTTTTCCTTATATTGCAACATTCTCACACCCTGTCTTTAACAAGCTCAAGCACTACAAATCCTTGAAGCAGAATTTTGAAGTTCACTGGAGATGTGCCTTTTGCCACCTTTGTGAATATCTGCCCGAATTTGGCTAAAATTACAAACCTTCAAAATCATATTAGTTAGTAAATGCTCTGTGAAAATGTTTTATTAGCTGGAATTCTTGATTTTTTTATGTGGCGAGTATGCCCCACACTAAGGCTGCATGGGATTTCCACCTCCTTCCAGCTCTGAGCTCCTGCAGCTAGTGTCAGATCTTGGTACCTCATTGAAAAAGCACAGCCAACAAGATTGTGCCTCAAATGCTCTTGGTGCCCTTCCTGTCTCATGCAAGGTGTGCAAGTCATCTGGAATAAACCACCTAATTTGAATGGAAAACTGATCTGACTGGGTAGTTCCAGAGGAAGCTGCTTGGTGAGCAAATTATTACAAGCCCCAGGGAAAGGTATTGGATGGCAAACTAAGGTTGAGAAACACACTGTGCCAGGACCAACAGGGGCTGCTCTCCAGGCAGAGAAACTAGGCAAGGGAGTAGGGGAACTGGAAGCCCTTCAGGGAAGAGGAGGGTGAGAGTGATGGATGAGAAGGGAGGCTTGAAGTGTCTGAAGAATTAGGTGAGCAGAAGAAGGTGAGAGATGTGGGAAGGGGGTTGTTCAGGAGCTGCAGTGAGAAACCAAGGAGGGGACTTGGACAAGAGTCATGTCGAGAGATATGAACTGAGAGATATGAGCATCGGAAGAGAGAAGATGAATAGCAGATTGAGGTCTTTGTCAGAGGCTAGCATTTGGACAAGAGAGATGTAGCAGAAGCTTGAGAGATGTCTAAAGAGAGAATCGGCCTACACAGGTGAGATATGTAGAACAGGCAGTGGATTGGAGGAAGAAAAAGATGGCTGAAATTGAATTTCTTTTGGTTCTGTATGCTATACAATGCAATATACAGAATCACCTAGAGATTTCTGTGTTAGTTATCACTGCTGGATGAAATATATAAGTTAAAAGAGAGTAGCTGTAGGCTTTGTATTCTGTGTTTCTCTGTTTTCACAAGCAAAACACCACATTCCTACATGTACTTAGGTTATGGGCATCTCCTTAACATTCTATGTGCAGACTAGTAAAACCATCCCTTCAAGAGTAACTGATAGTTAAGTAAAAAATTAATTCATTAAAATTTTCTTGTAGCCTTAGATAAAAGAATTCAGAAATGAAAGTACTATCCTCTTAGGTGAACTACAAAGCAAAACACCCAAGATGATAATTTAGAATATACACACTAACCAGGTAGACTTTAGTTAGGATTTAGCTTGAAATACTGACATTTTTATTCACTTCACTATTTGTTCCTTCAATTGAGTTATCCAAAATGTTCCATTCTGTGATACCAATAACTCTGATATTAAACCTTGCCATGACATTTGTGGAATATTACCAATAAAGCAAAGGACTACATAATAAGAAAAAGAATTTAAAATAAAAATAGAGTTTTTTTGTTAGGCTGGGTTTTCTGGCTGCTCATACCAGCAGTTGGGCTGCTGGAATAGATGCATTAAATAACCTCCTTTTTTTTTTTTCAGAAAATAAAGTTTCTAAAGACTAAATAGAACACTTCATTTAATCAAATTTCATTAGTAGTGTTAACGATCTAAAATAAGAAATGTTAATATTTAAAGATATACCTACCTTTAGCTTGAGTAAATACAGTACTGCTAGCTATATCACATAGGCTTATTTTTTCAGAAGGTTATAGGGTTTCCCAGATCAGACAATTAGATTTCTAGCTCTCACAGGTGGAGGTAGAGGAGAGGATTAAATCCATCTTGGATCACACAAAACAATACAAACAAAACCTGTCCAGATCCTCCGGAGTTCATAAATTAGAAGGCAGGAGTTATTCTGAAGGCAACAGAATTAATTCCTGCCGTTTCCATGCTTACCCTAGAATGGAAAAAGCCGTATCCATTCCCCAGCTTCCTAGGCAGTGCAGTGATGATCACACTATTGAAATCTAAATAGACTTAACACTATCCTGAAGTCCATAATTTCTTTGGAGTCAGACACTAAGTAGAGTTCCCACATTTCAAAATGTATTCATTTCATAATTTATTTTTCTATAATGTGTGATTGAATCTACATTTATTGAATTGAAAAGAACTACTGCATAGATAGCAACAGCTTAAATGCCGTACCAAATTGAACAGAATAGTGGTGAAGACTCAGACATTAAACACACTGAATAGAGGCAGTCACCAAAGGCAGTCAATGTTCTCAATTTCCAAATGTGTTAAGAGCAGCATGAGATAACACTTAGAGCAAAATAAGAGTGCTTCACAACATCGGGGGTGCTGATTGGCTGGTGATTTGTAAGGTTGAATTGCATGGCAATTTAAATGCATTTTGATTGTAATGCAACTTCAAAATTGCTAAGATTTTAAACACTACTGATTATTCTAAATTATTAAATGAGCTGGAAGCAAATTACCTGTGAAGCCAAAATAAGCCTTGATGATTTATATTAGTGGTAACAAAAACATGTTGATATTAGTAAGACTGAGAAATGAATAAGTACTTTGCTTCTGGGACTGAAATTCATGAGAATGTGCAGTAGATGTAAAAGCAGGATTCATGGTTCTTGGAAAATATAAATATGTATATTATAGAGACATGTATGCATATTTTATTCTCCTCTGTGGAAGGAAGATTAGGAGCCCTTACATCCTGCAATTTTCTAACCTTGGGTAGCTTTTCTTTTAGAATATATAATTCAGTGTAAAATAATATGATATAATACAAAAAAGGTAGATGGAGACTGAAAAAAAATAAGTTTCTTCTTCTGGAAAAACCCCTTTCCTCAAAATATTTCTGGGCATTAATAGGAGGTGGTTTCTATAGTTTAAATTTCTTTGCTGTTATCTAGTTATCTGAAGTACCAGTTAGAATTCTGTTCTCATATTTTTCCAAGATTGTGGTAGGTGTCTACCATAGATAAATTAAAGAACAATTCAAGTTGCATTTTCTGAGATATTGGGAAAAAAAAAACATATAGAACATAATAGCTCTATTACTGAAGTGGCAAAGCCTATTAAGAACTTTCTTTAGCCAAAAGTTACTAAGAAAAAAGCCAGAGTTTCACAATATAGAACAAGCCATTCAAATTTTATTTCAAGTCGTCCAAAATTTCCCATGACATAAACTGGTTCCAGAATAAGAAGTTTGTTGGTACTGATAGTGCTTTAGCAAAGCACTTCAATTACATGCTTAAATCTCTTTGAAGTTCCATTAACTCAACAAGACTAGAGTTTTAAAATTAAACACAGGCTGAAGAACTCTTTTTCTAAGTCAGCGCCTTTTGTTTCTTTGAAAGGCTGCATAGTTATGTAATTCAGGGCTCAGTCACAGATTCTGGCTTCAGCAGGTCCAACTGTCTGTCCTATGGCCTTTTCCTCAGAAAGTCTCTTCTTAAGAAAACATGCTCTTAGTCTGTGGCTCATGTGCAAGACAGTAACGTGCATCTGCAAACACAGGACAGATAGGTCTGATGTGGATTGAGCCAGTAAGGATGAGTGTCTTAACATGAATGGGATGGAATTGAAGCACTTGTATGGAAAACAGTGATTCACAAGAAGCTGTCTGAGACACCCAGACAATCTCTGTTTGGGTCTAAGGCTATCTAAGTTCTTAGAGCTTTGTTTCTCTCTGTATCCAGAACTACTTTGACTGAGCGGTCCAGTGGCCATCACTGCCATCCCTTCCCTCTGGTCAGAAGACGTAAACCCAAAATCATCGATGCTCCTATGAGTGCTGAGCCTGGTAGCTCCCTTGAAACCTGGAACCAGTACACATCCAGATAACCTTCTATTATAACAGGCACCAGAGGTTATTTTACTTCTAAAAGGAGGCCTCTTTTCTGTAGTAGCCTCAGGCTTTTGTGCCATTTCAATTTTTCCTGCTTTCCTGGAGAGTGTACCAGAGTATAAGCCTTGTTGCACGTGGGAAGCTTTCTGCTGAAGATGTGAAAGGGAGAGTGCAAAATTATGGCAGGAAATGCCACGCCTGTGGACTGTTGATCTGGATCCTTACCAAGGATGAGAGAGAGCTCATCCTTTATTTTATTCCAGGATCCTTGAGCAGACTTAGGACAAACTGCAGGTTGTTACTCAGAAGACCATTGATGGTGTTAGTAGATGGACCTGCTGCTTCTGCAAACTATTGACAAGTTTTCAGCCACTCCCTGTTTGGCTCCAGGTTGCTTTAAACTGAAGATCTAACTTGTCAACTCCTCCTTCACTGAAAAGCAAAACTTAGTCAAATTGTATTCCAAGTATTTGAAGTACCTAAATGTAGGTAGTATGGTGCTTAGCCTTAAGACTTTTTTGTAGCTTCTTGATGTAACCCTGAAACAATAAAGCCTATCATTAGTGTTCCAGAAGATTAGAGAACATTAGAGATTTTATAAACTCTGAGTAATCACTGTAGAGTCAGTAGCACTTGTATTATGCAAGCATATTACTTATTTTGTAAAATACAAATTATTTTCTCTGCCTCTTCATTCATAGAAACACAGTAGATAACACATTCACTTTAATATTTTTTACTATAGCTTATACTGAATCAACATTATACAACTTTATAGATGGAAATATTTTCCTTTGTTTGATAAGATAGGATGATAATAACTTGGACAATATCAAAAGAAAAAAATATATATACATATCTATGTATAAAATACTGTATCTTCCAAAATGAATGCAACATAAATGATGCAAAACTAAAATAATTGCATGAATGTATGTATATGTGTTTGTACCACATAGCTCTTCAAAATTAATTCTTACTAGGCAGAGCTCTTCACCTTTAGCTCCTTAATCTTGAATGATGACATTTAAGTCTGGCAATCATTCCAACTTCCATGAATATTTCTTCAAGCAGACTATTTTTGGTTTTTCTTTAAAACGATGGAAATCTTTCTGTTCTTCACTGAATTGTGTTATCAAACATATTTTATTGAAGACACAAGAAGAATGGAACCACCTCATTTCAAAGGATCTGGAACACAATTTGCCTAATAACATGAACATATACACAGTAACTTGCATGGCATTTTTAACTGTACAACAAAGATGTTAAGAAGTATTTGCAGTTCCTCTTATTAACATACATGAAGACAACTTTGTGAATTGTCTTTCCTATATGTTAAAAACCCACATATTGAAACTTCATTCCAAAACTATAGAACACTTGGATTTTTGTTTCGCAGGGTAAAATTTATTGATTTTACAACTGAATTATTCAAGTCTTTCATTGGTAGTGGAATTATGCAGCCTCCAAGAAGCTGAAACCAATACAAAATTCTAAAAAAAAATTGCCAGGTATTCAAAACTGAGTAGTTTAGTGAAATGATAATCTTGCATGCGTGTGGAAAAAATCAGTAGTGTCTCAAATGTGAAATAATACATTATTGATGAACATAAGTCCTGATTCACAGCTTGGATAAAGCTTATATTTAATCAATAGCCGCATTTAATTTTCAAAAGTTCCACAAATTTGTAAATCCAAAAGACTTTATGAAACATGGTAAATGATATCTACAGAGAATGTAAAACATATCACTTATACTTTAAAAAAAAAGATGCCTTATACAGTCTTTGAAATACTTAGGTTAATGCTCCTTTCAAATATTGAGGATGCAGTTATATTCTGATGCTCAAGAATTTTCATGCATATGATAACTTCCCTGACAGTGTTCAAAGCAGATAGGCACCTGAGTCCCAGTCCACTGAGAGGAGAATTTACCCTTCGGCTTGAAGCACTCAGTTTCCATCACAAATCTTCCTATCTACCCATATCAAATTAAACACTGCTATAGTTGAAAGTGTTATGCAGTGTGAACTAGGGAATTTGCAGACACAGATGTTCTGAGTTCAAAACTACTTAAACTACCTAGTAATAAAAAAAGGTCCAGGATATATCTCCCAGTAACTCAACATTTGATGAAGTTCAGTTTTATATTGAAACTTCATGATTTAAGCTCATCACTCATTGTTTCATTTTGTAGTATAAGCTATCACAAAAGGAATTTGAGACTACTGCCAAATCACAGATAAACAGAATCTCAGCTTCCCATAGTTTTGAGCGGACTTTCCTTATTCTGTTCAGATTAGGTTTTTGCTACATTTTCTCCTTTCTTTTTACCCAAGTACCACTTGCTTTATTTCACCCCCTATTCCCTTGCACTGTGGTTTTTGTTGTTTGGTTTTATTTTTGGTATTGTTTTTCCATGTTTGTTTGCAAACTTCTCATCCTTCCCCATTAACATAACACCAAAATGTAATAAACAGCTCTCATACAGTCAATTCTTTCAACATTATTCTCAAGGTTTATTTGTGTGTGCTTGAATTATTTTTTTTTTTAATTAATGATCTCTATCAAGTTTTGATGGAAGCAACTAAACTAAAAATTATTTTAGAATTTTGTTGCAGCCTCTTCTCCACCTCTCTGTGGGGTGCAGCCTCACCTTGAGTGCTGTGTGCAGTTCTGGGCCCCAGAATTTAAGAAGAATGTGAAGACCCTTGAGTGTGTCCAGAGGAGGGCAACAAAGCTGCTGAAAGGCTGGAAGGAATGTCCTATGAGGAGCATCTGAGGACTTTGGACTTGTATAGTTTGGAGAAAAAGAGGCAGAAGGGTGACCTCATTGCTCTCTACAGCTTCCTGAGGAGGAAAAGTGGACAGGGAGGCGCTGAGCCCTTCTCTCTGGTAGCCAGTGACAAGACATGTGGGAATGGTTCAAAGCCGCACCAGGAAAGGTTCAGACGGGACATTAGCGAGCATTTCTTTACCAAGAGGGTGGTCAAACACTGTAACAGACATCCTAGAGAGATGGTTGAGTCCCCAGGCCTGTCAGCATTTAAAAAGCATTTGAACAATGTCCTTCCTGACATGTTTAAAGGTCAGTGCTGTAGTGGTCAGGCGGTTTGACTAGTTAGAAGTGACCTACAATGATCACATGATCACTGTAGGTCACTTCCAACTGAAAATATTCTATTTATTCTATTCTATTCTACTCTATTCTATTCTATTCTATTCTATTCTATTCTATTCTATTCTATTCTATTCTACTCTATTCTATTCTATTCTATTCTACTCTATTCTATTCTACTCTATTCTATTCTATTCTACTCTACTCTACTCTACTCTACTCTACTCTACTCTACTCTACTCTATTCTTCTAATTTCTGAATTCAGCTCAGAGATCTCAAGAATCTGGCAGGCAAAACCTTATTTCCTAGACCAAAAGTTATTTCTGGTTTACAGACTCTCAGCTCCCCACAGGCTGCAAGAGCTGATAGAAAGGCAAAATTCAGCAGGGATGCCTTTGATCCAGCAATGACCATTTCTCTCAGCTGCTAGGTAAAACCTTGCCACAGAAGAGGACACTTAAATCTCTTGCAGGTAGAGAACTGCTGTTCACAGGTCCTGCTGAATGCTGTGCCCTGAAAGAGCTATGAGATTCTGCTACTGAAAGAAAAGATCTTGACTCTGATCATTGCAGATTTTTAAGGTTTAGAAGACCTGTAAGAATCCTGTAAGAGTAGTTGTATCCCCATAGAGCAGTAGTTACTCAAGAAAGCAAGGTGTTGTTTGCCAGACTGGTAAGATCAAACACCTCCCCCCTGCTCTGCCTTCAGCAGATGCCCTGCCTCTCCCAGAGGCAGTATTACACACTCAGGATTCTTGCTCCCTTGCACTACAAACAGGCCTGCATAAAGGTGCCTAAAACAATTATATTTTTGTACCCTGAACCTCCTGAAGAAAAAGTATTGTTTTCTTTTTGCTGAAAAATTGGGGCCAAAATTTAACAAAAAATATAATAATTCAGAGAAAAAAAAGATTTCTAAGTGTTCACATAGTATTTATTAGACAGAATTTTTTATGATAGAAACAATGTCTTGTGAATGGCATCTCATTTGAAGGACTATATATCTGTTCAAAGAGATCTGTAATCCTGTAAGGAAAGAAAAGGAACCTACAATTTGCCATACAAGATAAGAAACCATCTCGCCTTTGGCAGTTAACTAATAGTTGATGTTTAGGAGAGAGGCAAAAGTCCCAGTGAATGCCTCCAGCCAAGCATTAAATACTGCAGACTGGGGTAAAACGTAAAAGGTGAAAGGAAAAAATCTGTCTCCTGACCTTGGCAGATATCAGCATGCACCTCAACACACGGAAACATGAGAAATGCAGTATCAGTCACAACTATCAATAATGTGAATGCTTAATTTTTCAATCTGATGGTTAAAATGAAACTTTTTAAAAAAATATTATTTTTGCCAATTTTTTTCTGGTATTGTTACACTTTTTTGAAAAAGAAAAGATTTCCAAAGGAAGTGTCATTGGAGCAATATATATATATATTTTTTTTTTCTAAAAATAGCTGAAATGAGAAGCTTCAGCTTTCATGAAAATATCCTCTCCTTTTTAACGATTTGAAATCATAAATGTGTGTGACTTCTTGGAAGCTACAGCAGTTCTCACATTTCTCCAAATGAATTTGTCCAGTGTACTTTCTGAAATAGCAACTCATATAAATACTTCGTTGTTTATTGAAAAAATAATTCAAGGTAGTGTTACACGTTTGAAAAGACAGAACTAGAGAAAATACCTTATTTCCCAGAGCTTGGCTTTAATAATTGAAAAAAACCCGTCTTTTCTTCCTTTACATTTTTAAAGTGCTTCATGTTTCTTCCATAGTCTAATCAGAGAAATAAAGTTATTATAAATTTCAGGAGAGAAAATTCCATTCAATTTTGAAAAAAATAGCATTTTATTATTTTAGAATGCAATTCAAAGTGAAAACATGATGTTTCTGTTGAATTCTTCTATTCCTTATGATTGCAGCAAAGGCTTATAAATATTTTGAAGGGATGTAAGTGAAAAGGTAACAAATGGAAAAAGTAAAGGAATTGGTGGAAAAAAAGAAAGACTGAAAGGTTTGTCGGTTAGTAGAAACAGACTTACAAAGCTGACCTTGAAAACTAAACAGATGTAGTTAGATTACCTAAATATGTATGCCAATATGTTTTTTTAATATATATTTTGAGAGAATGGTTTGACAATACAAAAGTAAAAACCTGAAAGCCATTTAAAAATGGCTTTATTGTAGAAGTCTGCAAAAGCTTTCATGACTTTTTTCAACACAACCATATGATTCAAAAATCACTTTCATTCAGCACATCAGACACACATTCCTTGTGATACCTTGAAAACCAAGTTGTTCACACTATGCAAAGAACTATTTGCTTTATATTTCAACCGCACCATTCTGAAGCTAAAGACAAAAGAACTTCTCTCCATGTATAATTGTCTGAGAGGAGACACTACCTTACTACATTTAAATCATAAATAATTGCATATAATAAATCTCAACTCTTTCGTGATTGATTTATAGAAAATATTTGTGTTTTGAGTTAAGCGATAGTGTTAACTTGTAACTGATTATTTTTATCTCCATTTCACACCCGCAAGTGGGGGACCTTTCAGAAGGAAGATGACCTTTCAGATGCTGAAGTTGGCTGAATTTTCAAGTTTATCTTTAAAGACTAGTTAACTTTTTTCCTCTATAAATTTCTGAGCCAGAGGAAAAGAAGACAAAACAAAATATCATAGTGGTTTGATGATATTTAGGCAATTCTCATTAATTGACAGTGAACTACAAGGAGTAAGAGCACATTTTAAAAAATCTATAATCTTTAATGATGATAAGATGCAATAATGCATCATCAGCAACTGTAAGGAAAACAGTCTCATTAGAATTTCTATTAAGACAGAAATGTAAATAATATTCTAGGACAAACTGTGATACCCTTCACCAAAAAAAAAAAAAAAATCCTCACACTCAAAAACTTTATAACAGTTTGAGAAATACAGCTGTTACTCAGAAGTTTTACCTGGACACAATCTTGATGTGAACCTCTCTAATCTACCCTACGCAGATTCTATCTAATACTTAAAAGTTTTGGGAACAACTATTTCTTAACTTCCATAATGCTTTTTGTTAGCTCCCTTCAAAATCTCTACTCAATGTTTCTCTTTCTGTGAAATCAATGAAAAACTCAATAATAGGTGATTCTTGGTACCCTACTATGCACATCAATTTTGCAGCCTAGATAGTGGCACTGTATTCTTGTAAATCTGTGTGTATCATCTCTGATACATCAAACTCAGAATTTAAGTACTATGGATGAGTGAGCTGTTTGATGGCAGTATGACTGATAATATAATACAGTTAATTTTCATGACCACCATTCCTATGCAGGAAGTAACATGTTAATAAAGACATTTGTTACGTTCACAGTGTACAGACTTTGCCTTTTAACCAAAGGCTTTTGTTAGGAAAAATTGTTATCAATTCTGAGAATGAGATTCCCTCTGCAGCATCATTTAGTTTTTCTAATTTTTTTCTTTGAATTTCTTCACTTTGCTCACTAAAAAAGATTCCTAACAAAAACCTGTGGCTCGTTTACATTTAGTTAAATAACTTAAAATCATCTTTCCGCAAAGCCTTGAGACAATTCTACAAATCAACTTACTAATTGAGGCTATGAACAAAACTCTTTAATTGGGGAATTTATTTTATCCTTGAAATAAGAACCTAAATTTTGCAGAAACATATGACAGGTGTGGAAAATGAACAACAATAAAGTAAACTACCTGAAAATTGTTTTCCAGATAGCATAATGAGGAAGTTATCTATATGAGATTTAATTGAGTAGTTTCAGTAACACAGTGAGATGTGGAAATTTTTTTTCTCCAGTGTTCAGACTGTGGGATTTAGGGCACTTAAAAAGTTCTTGTGGCAGCTGACGTTACTACAGCAGCCACAGCCTAAGTTTCATCTCTTCCACAGAAGACTTCAACGAAAGAGAATACGTGCATATGCCTCTGTGTAGGATCTGGCATCTTAATGCAAACCCAGTGCAATTGTATTTTTAAGCCAAAGAGCCAAATTCAAGCCAAGACACCTACTGATGTGTAGGCAGGTGTTCCCTTGTGTCACCTCTGCTGTGGAAATAGAAACTTGATGCAGAGAAACAAGACAAGCAGCTGGGGTGATACTGTCTTTATTTCAACAGGACTCACCAGGGTTCATCTGTCAGTGTTGTTAGTTCCCCTAGTAGAGATCAAAAGAAGCAATTAGAATTATTTCCAGAAGATTTCTCTTTTCAGATACTATTTCTAATGGGAATTCTGAAATCACACTTTAAACACCTTTCATCTTCTTTTCACATTTAAAAGATTAAGTGCTGTGCAACTTATCTGAAACCCAGGATCTTTCATGTCTACAGAGAAATTCCTGGATCCAAATTAAGACATATATTGGAAGAAGCATGCCTTATACACTGTTAAATAGAAAAAGATACAACCTGAGTATGTCTCTATGTGTCCCTATGGGGCTACCTAAAAGCAAATGTGTTCACAGCATATCTATTTTATGACCAATTCAGCACTATATTTTTAAATTTGAACTAACTCTTGGTAGAGCAAAGAAACATTTTATTTTTCCTGTATTGTTAGTATTTTTTTTCTTCAGTGAATCATATGCTTTTTGCTATCAATATTGTCAAAGATTTCTTGGATGACATACAGTACAGTACATTCTGATGTTCAACATATTGGGTTGCTTCAGCCTACAGCATCAGATGTTACCAGAGATATGAAACATGACATAACCGGTGGAACTTGATAAAATGTGTCACAATCCAAAAGCATTGCTCTGAAATCTGAAAACACCTTTTCTTCATTATTTTACAATATTTTGTTGTTTGTACATTCTCAGGTCAAAACATTTTTTTAATTTGAAAGGATGGCATTAAAGCCATGTGAAAAAGCTTACATCAAGGAAAAGACTGGTGATTTTTAAGGGAGAAAAGCCCCAGATACTGTTAACAATGACACTGATATGATTCTAAGAAATCAGGAGTTTATGTGCAAAATGTGGGAGAGAAACTAAGAAACAGAGTTGGAACAATGAAGTAATATGTCAACAACATCCATCACAGTTTTAAAATAATTAATAGACAAAAATACTACTTGAGCAGCTGTAAATCTTGACTCTAAAACCTACTAATAAATGTTAATGGCCTCTGTGAAAACTGGACAGCACCCACATATATGTGCACACGTACATATTTATATACACACACTGTATTGAAGCTGTTCTTCAGCCTAAGGCGAACCTTAAAATACATATATTTTCTATTTAATTATATTTATTGCATTAGAACCTTTTGATAGGAAAAAGAGTACATAGTAAGAAAGAGGTCTTCTGGACTATTGTTATTTCAAAAGTCATGCAATCATTGTTCATCAATAGTAAGATGGATGATCCAAAACAGCAACAATGCCTGTTATTAGAGGTAACAATGTCATTTAGGAAAATCAGCTAAATTTCACAGATTTCTTTCATTCTTTCTTCCATATTTCGCTTTCTGCCTCTGATATCTCAGGGAAATTTTGTACTTAAAATATTTATGACAATGTAATTAACTCATAATGCAAATAGATGAATTATTTACTTCAGAAATACAGTCAGAGTATTTCATCTGGTTTTTGAAACCAGATCATTCACTGACATATCAGCATAAAATTAACGAATTCTACCAGTACTTTCAGTAGGCCTGCAAGTGCTGTGCCTTTGTTCAATAACGAGGCAAACAACTTATTGTTTCATGCCTTTTTTGTTGCAATATTCTTACAAGTACATAATTCATATATTACTTATACACAGACTAGCTGAGGATGCAAACAGAAACTCCTGCATAGCGGCTAGAAATATTAGTCCCACAAAAATAACTTCAGAAGATCCTCAAAAATTCAGGACAAAACCAGTCAAAAGGACAGAAAATATGAAAGAAAAGACAAAAAGCATTACACAAAGAGAGAAAAACAGTTATACTGAGAAGACTGGACGGTGTTTTTAGGCTGATGAGCATCAGGAAGGAGCATTGAGATGCAAGAAATTAAATTATCTTCACTAGCTGATGTCTGCTGCTTTAACACTTTGTATTTTCTTTGTAATTAGAGAATACTTCAGTCTATGTTGGAATTTTTCTGCTGTGTGGAACAACTGAACATTTGGAGTCTATTTTTGAGTCAAAGAAGATACAGAAATCAAACGGTGTCTGAAATGAATAAGCAGATTATACTGAGTTTTCTGTATTGAAAAGATGGCTAGTGTTTATTTCCCACCAGTACAAAACTACGGTGATTAACTGAATCACAAAAAAACCCCAAAAGCAATCATTAACAAATGAAAGATATCATTCTGAAAAGTAGTCTTTGTGGAATGAAAGTTCATATTCGCAATTCAGCACATAATTAAAAAATAGTCTTGGATTTCTTGCATGATATTTCCTTTTCTCTAGTAGAATCATCCAATCTTAGCAGATGAAAACATGGCCTAAAATATCATTATCTGCAGCAATATTACATAATCTCTATCCTATTTACAACAAAAAATGTATTGCTTCAATTGAAACACAGCAGAAAAAAAAATAAACACACAAAAGTTCAAAGAAGCTATGACAATAATTTCAACTGCTATAAGCTACTTCATCTAGAGAATGAGGAAAATGGTAATTTCAGTCATGCTTCTCAGTGAATAGTTCAAGTAGAGTCAGGTAACATATTAACAGGTGTGTCATAACATACTGAGCAGAAAAAGAAAGAATAGAATAAAATAAAAATATCCAGATGCCAGGAACACAGCTTTCTACTAATTTGTGTTTATATAAATATGAAGCTGGCTGACAGTTACAACCATTATTAGGTTGTGGGTGAAAAATTAAACTTAAATAAATCATTCCAAAATCAACCATGTTTAACTTGTAATATAGTTTCTCTGTTATTTCTTACCCAGAGTTACATTAAACATTTTATGCTTCATCATCAATCTACTTTTCAAACTCTACAAAATTCTAATGTATCTAATTATATTAATATTATTGGAAAGCTGCAGAAATGAAAGAGGCATTTTAATAATGCTTTGCGTATTATTTTCGGAACTATGATAACAAAAGTGAAAATAATTTGAAATCCAATATCACTCAATCATACTTTGTTGTTTTGCTGTTGTTTTTAAGTAATTTAAAGTATTAAAATTTTACTTCGGAATTTAATTACAATGTAATACTATGCTTATGGCAATAGCACACTGTATGTAACCTGATTTCCTTAATGCTTCAAAACCAGAACAGTTCATGTTTCTATTAGCCATAGCGCTTTTGCCACAGAATCCTTGCATATTTATTTTTTAAGGTTTTTTGATGTTGCTCAGACATCTCTTTTTTAAATTACATCTGTTGACACTAGTAGGCATTATATTAAGAGATAATTAGATCTTATTTGTATTAATGTCTGATCTTACTAACTCTAAGTTTTGGTACTGAATTAGTTGGAACTTTAAAATAAATTCTGAAAAGCATCTTTTGCTCTCCAGTAGCAAAACTTCATTCTGCTTTAAAAAACTGTGAAGAACTCATGTGATACTAAACTGACATAATGTCCTTGCTGATAATGGACACAGATCTAGGCTGGATTCATGTGCAGTAATCCAACATTTTGCATTCCTATTCTAACAAGAAATAGTTAGATGGTAGAGAAGTCCTTGTAGGCAAGAAAATTTAGCTTTCAGACTCAAGTGGGAAAAGGCAGAAATCTGCGCTACTTGACTTTTCAAATATTCAGACTGGGATGCAGATGAGGGAATAGTATTAGCTTCAAATGGAAAGTAGTATGCACTTTATTGTATTTTTAAGACACTATTAGAATGTGTAGGTGAGGGGTATCCTTGAACAGCTAAGTAAAAGAGGATCGAAAAACAAGCCTTGGCTGCAAAGTCAAGTGGTACAGATTAATTTACCCATGCTGCTTAAAACAAGTTTCCTCTAAAACAGACTGGCCTTATTTGCACTATATTATTATTGGTTCTAAGTCTCCTTTGGCTCTGGAATGGAAGATAACACTACTATTTTTTATCTATTTAAAGTGCTTAAGATAAAATTGTATTTTACCAGTACAGTGACTTTGTTCCTGTGAGGTGGAAATATATGTGCTATGTCCAGGGAAATTGCATACGGTTGTATATCATTGTGAAAAGTCTGCTGGGATGGTGCTGGTAAATATAACAGTAGGCCTGAGGGAAAGGGATAAACCTTATGTAGTCCCACTCCTCTTGCCTTTTGGTGGGATAATCCAGAATGAACTGTTCCAATGACTGTGTCCTAGCTGTCTCTTGGAAAGACTAGTTGTAAGGGTCCAAAACAGATTAGTATGGCCTAATAATTGAGCTGTGTGCCAAGGGCACAGTATTCCTTCCTAACGCCTCACAGGCTGCTGGAGATCTTCCTGCTCTCACCCTTCCTCATGGGGCTAGAATGTATACCTGTTCCAAAAGAGAAAGTCCTTGGAGTGACTGCATGTGACAGTTTTTTCCTTCGTTAGGACATTTCCACAGAGTAACCTACCTGTTGGCCAGCTGAGTGCAGATCATTGCAAATCTCAGTTTTACATTCCTCACTGCTCTGGTTCCAGTGACAGGAGTTGAAAGCTATTATTACATAGCACCAAAGCACTTTCATTTTCTGTGCCTTCTGCGATGTCAATTTTATGTTTTATTCTCTTTCAGATAATGTGTTTCTCAAATTTGTTTTTATGATGTTCCACTTTTTCACTTGCTATTATGAAGCTAGTTTTAAAAAATAATAATAAAATGTACAGGCATTCGTTTCTGTGAAGACAGATCATGACACTTGCTACCTTCTATAAATAAGCTTCTGTAAGAATCCCAGAAGTACTGTCACAAGTCTGCTGTCATGGTTTATTGGCTAATCAGCAAAGAATTGAAGTCTTGATTGGCTTTATTTGTTGGTTGATTGAAACGGAGAGATAGGAAGTACTGGACAGATTAATTTGTCCTAGAGAATCCAAACTTAATCTAACGGATGCTGTCACTTTGATTGATGGCTGTGTAAAAAAAGAGGTGCTTTGAAAAAAACCTCATGAATTGTCACTTTTGTGGCACATTAATACTAAGTTCTTGTCTTTTAACTGCTTCCGTTCTGATTTCTAAGATAAATATCAATGTCAGCATCCAGAAACAACTACCAGAATGTTTATGAAGCAAGGGTTAATTAGCATCTGAAGGGTATTTAGAAAAATCAAGTCAAATGGTTATTAACAAGATGTATATATATATATATTTAAACTGCTTCATGTGAATGATAAGTAGTGATTGAGACAGCGATTGAGATTATAAAAGCATCTAAATTGTCATAATTTACAAAATACAGAATACGAAGAGAAGTTCCACTTAGTCATAGCTACTATTTGTTATCAAAATATGACATCAAAAGCCATGGAAGAATGAACACTGTTTTCACATTCGCATCAGGTTTGGAAAGTCAGGGGTGCTGCTCAACTACATTTAATGCTCACTATTAATTTAGCTTCATTGTCACTGTTACACTATGATTTTAAATTTTAAACTACATGTCTGTTGTTTTATATGACAAGCTCCAGCTCGGAGACTTTCTGACAGATTGACATAGTAAGCTCTTTCATTACCCCATTCTTTTGTAGTCAAGAGAGGACAAAAGCAAACCAGGATTAGTAAAAGAGATTTCTTGAATTATTGTTCTATAAATAATCAAACAATTTTCCTTATGTGACAAGAAATAAAATGAAGAGTTGCAAATTCATAAATTTGTGGAAGCAACTGTTATGGTCTTTTCTCAGAGGCACTGATTTTTTTAAAAATGTCAATCGTAAAGCACTACAAAATAATTTCTTTATCCAAAAGCTCTGAAGCAGTTATTAAACCAGCTGTTTTCAAAAGTACACAAATCTGCTAAGTTGCAGTTGGGTAACTGTTAAATGTTAACGCAGTGAATGATCAGCATGTAGCAGATGGCCTGGGAATGGGTTAGGAAATGGCAATGTTAATACCACCAGACTGAGATGTTCATTTGTGCTGTGGTATGTGCAGGCTGGGTGAATAATGAAGGCTCTGTAATAATTGTGTAAATCCCAACATTATTAAATCGATTCAGCTGGGGTTTCTTAATGTATGTGAAGCACTTGGTGTACTTTGAGAAACACCTCCTCTTTTTGCTAAAGCTGTTCTCATTAACTCATACTGCTTTATTTGCTGTGACCTCAGTGTTCCTGTTTAGTAATGAGTGGAATAAAAATTAGAAATCCACTTTAACTCTCAATATGAGAGCTGGGAAAATATACTAGAAACTAAGCACCTATCACACTGTTTTTACAGGTTAGTTACTGTTTAAATTGTACACCTTCTCTTTTAGGATTTTAAAATTAAAATTTCTCATGAGAGGAGTGAGGGAAGGAAAATCACAACCAAGTCAACTGCTAAAAGTTGTTTTAAGCAGGTCAAATAAAAGAATAGACAAAAGCAATAACCCCAAAATATATCTTGCTCAAACAGCTTATCAAAGCTTGCTGCTCCTCATGAAATACTAAGAGGCAGTATAATTTTATATAGTTAGGGGTGACATAGATCAGGAGTAGCGCACTTATACGCTTCAAAGAAGTGACCAAAAATATCCCATGTGGCAGCCTCTGGAGGATGATCACCTGTGATACCGAGGTAAAACATGAACCAAAACAACACAGAAAGTCAACACACCATAAATGTGCCTCAGGCAGATGCACAGCTTGCAGATTGTCCCTCGAGCACCATACCTGGATATGTGCAGGTGTTAGAACATTTAAAAACTGTTCCCCACCTACAGGTGTTTGTGCCTGTGAAATGGAAATTCTCTTTACCCCTCAGCTTTTACCACAGATTAGGTGGAAGCTGGAGGCTATTAATACAATATTAATTTTCGCCACCATGGGCAACATTCTGCTTTAGCTGCACCTGAGGAGACTTACACTGACATCTGTGCCAGGACCGATAGCAGAAACATGGCCCTTTGGATCAATATGAGGCACCATACATGTTTAACAGCCAAGGCAGCTGGAAACTTCAATTCTGCCAATTCCTGTCATAGGCTACTACAAATATGTCAGGAAAAAAACAATAAGGAAAGCGAAAAATTTATTGGTATTGTTTCCCTTTTCTAATAGCTCATACTAAAGTCCTCAGATAAATGAAGTCCTTAACTAACATCTATTAATAGTACTGGCTGAGAACATTGGATACAGGAAACCAGAGATCTGGAGAAGATGCATGTTCTACTTACCTGCTAAACATCAATATGGACTAAAAGTATCTTCCTATACACAGAAGATGCAATATCCAAGATGGCACTAAATTCCAATGCTATTTTACTGCTAAATTTCAAAATGCCTGCAAGAAAGAGACAGACCAATAAATTCCTTTCCCTAGCTGTGTATCTTTTTTACAGAACTGAAATCTCCCACGGAAATCATGGAAAGACTTTCTCCTGATTTGCTACAAAGCCACCCCAGTCCCTGTATTGGTGTGAAACAGAGTTTTCCACTGTATGCTGGTGAAAAAAATTGAGGATGGGTAGAATTAATATTTAAAAAAGACAGATTTTCCTCTCAGTCACATTTCTATAACCCTGCAAAGGTTATAAATGTCACTTGAAGTGTCATACACTTAGATAAGGACAGAATTTGGCACTCAGCTCGCAGGATAAAGAGACTACAGAGATCTTTAGCATACCTGCATTTTGCCTAGCTCCACGCTGTAGTACAGCCTATAGGAAGTATAATCTGTTTCCAAAGCTGGTTTAGCCAGCCATGGTTAACTAGACTTAAGGATTCCTTGAGTCTAATTTTACAGGGGTAATAAAATGATTCTTTCAACAGTCGTCTTCTCAACTCCAGCTGCTACTGTGGCAAAAAGAGAGTGAATTTGATAAAAATGAAGTTCCAACAGAACATCATTATTCTATGTCAGTCTTTGAGTGTGTTTTCAGATTCCTGTGAAAAGCTGGGGCCAGCACAAGTCTGAGTACCCCTCAGACTCTCTTATCAGAGTGCAGGGAACAGTCCCTGCATAAAGCAGCAGTAAAAAGTGCAAAGATTAATTTTCAGGTCCTCACAGTTTGTGTCTGTAATACTCTTAGAGATTGTGAGCTCTCTTCTCAGTCGTGCCTATCACAGGAGAGACAGATTAAACGGCAATCCATAGCAGGTTTGAACACTGAGGTGTATTCAAGAAACAAGAAGACTAATGCTTCTACCCTATTTATTCTTTCATGCACTCAATTCCCCTCAGTATTACTCAGTCTTGCCTTCTCTTCCCATCAAGGAGATTGCTGTTTGTCTGGGAATGCTGGACTGAAAGTCCTGTTGGTTTCATGTGGTCTAGCTGTTGGCAGTTACAGCTCTGTCCCTAGGCCTTCTCCGGCAATGACTGGTGCATTTCAGAGCATATCTCCCACCAGATAAAGCCTCCCCACTCTCAACAGTCTATATGCAAAAGCACAATGCATTCTCAGCTTCTCAGCTGGTTCTGTTGACAAAAGTGTAATGTATATCTCTACATTTTAGAGGCTCGTGTGTGCAACTTCGGTTCAGTAAGGCTGTTATCACAGTTTACAACTGGCCCACACTGGCTGTAGCTCACTATAGTAGGTTCATACTTAAGAATTCAAAGGCTTCGTTTGAGACATTCACACATAAACACAAACACACACAATTGTCTGAAACCCACAAGCCTTCACCATCTAAGGTGTCCCTCTTCTACCAAAATGCCTGAACTTCTAAAAGAAAATTCAGTATTTGCACCATAGTGGAAATCTGAGAGTGAATTAACGTGCATCTGTATACCATGTACACTTGTAGAGTGTGTGTGACTGGGAAGCAAGGGTCCTGGTGTAAAACAGGCAACAAGACAAACCGACAGCAGATGCTTCAGGGGTCAACACATAATGACTCGTTAAGCATTTTCAGTTCTTCTAAACCAATTTCTGCTTTCGGTGTGTGTATAAAAACTTGTTTATGAGAAGAAACAATAGAATTGGACCTGCTATGAGACACAGTTATTCAGATGTGTGGCTTTTGTTATCTTCTCTTGAAACTGAAGCACAAAAAAGGGTAATATATCGATTGAACTTAAAAAAAAAATGAAACAGATAATATTATCAGTTATAAAAGCAACCAGCATTTAGTTTCGTTTCTTTCATTCATTTTCCCCATTCATCCTGTTTCCAGATCATTAATGAAGACTAAAAACAGTCCTAAATTGCACCGTTTAGCAAACTCTGTACTTTATATTTCCATGTTTAGAAAACACTTTATTTTGTCAGTATCAAATCCATAACAGTAGTTTGCTTCTTATACCAAAATATCTGTATTTCCACGTAGCTTTTTATGAGGAGTTTGATTGCAGCATTTTTGAATAAAGGTAAACTATAACTGTCAGTTCCTGTTTACCTACTGGTTTACTCACCAGCCTGACAATATCTTTCTAGTAGGTTGAAGCTATATTCTTTTCTTTTCCAGAATCGATCTAGGTTCAGTCACATCATACTTTATCGTGTTCCAGTATTTCAAAGAAAGTTTGCAAAGGAGTACAAAGTCTTTATATGAAGCTTGTATTTTACTCAAATACATTAAATAATAGGGTTTACATGATGGGGGAGCTGCATTACCTGTGTTAGGCAGGCAATTGAGCTGAATAATGATGCTTTAAACTTTTAAAGTAAATGAAATCTATATTCACCCAGATACAGTTTCAGGATTCAGTATCTGTTTCAAAAAAATTTTTTAACTCTGTCATCATGCTTAAAGTTAGGTATCATGAATCATTTTGAGAGTAAAGAGTTACCTTCTAGAACTTCTGCATGCCCTATGTTTAAAAAAAAAAATAACTTACATTTGTTATTGGCACAGACATGTAATTCTTCAATTCCTTCAGAGACCTGGGTGGACCTAGTTTCTGTGGCTTTTTCTTAGGAAACCTGAAAAAAACACCTGAAACACGGTGGGTTTTTTTGAGAAAGATGAATTAGAGGAGCATTGGAGAATCTCATAGCACAGGTGTTGAAAAAAGAGGAAGGAATAAAGGCTAGTTAACTTCAATTCTGGAAAAGTCTGGAGAAGATAATCAAAGGAATTATTTGTAAATGCATGGATGATAGCAAGGAGATGAACAGTAGCCAAGAACAAAACAAGTCAAACAAACCTGCATGATAAAGGTACAGGTGTATTCAACAGGGAAGAAGTAACAAGGATTCTGTGACTTTACTCTGTTAACTCATGTCGCACCATGCATTCGCATAAGCAAGCTGTGGGAAAAGATTCTTTATGAAACTTCTGTTGCAGCAAAACTGGCTGGACAACTCGATCCAGAAAATAAGTTTTCATCAATTCACTTTCATACAGCTGTGTCAAGCAGCATTCTAAAGATTATGATGCCCTTTGGTATTTTCATTAACAATCTTGCTGATGGAATACAAAATGGTCTTATTACATTTACAAATGACACCAAGCTGAATGAAGATACGTTGGGGATAGGGTGGTGGCACGTGGAAGGAGAATAAAACTGCTTACAATCATCGCTGATCCTCTCTTTCATTTACTGATACTTTTTCTTCTTTTTTTGACATTCTTTCAGTGATATTGACTGTTCTTCCTTTCCTAATAGACTAACTCCAAATCAGGTCTTCCAAAAAAACTAACCACACACTGAACCATTAATTTTACTTCTTTCCTATGTCTTTATAATAGGAAATTCTAGTATGAATACTTTGTTCATTCATATTTTATAATAGATTTTCTTTTTTTTTTTTTCCACGTAGGTTTTCATCTATCTGTTTTCTCTTATATCTGAAATAGCAAATCTGTGCATATGACTTTTGCTTGCTGAATTTTGGGGTACGCGTCTGAAAAAGACTCTTCTAATTAATGCATTTCTATACATGATGAAAATGCCACACTGAAAGCAAATATAGCCTTCTTATTGGCCGGCAAGTAATTCTGGGAGAAAATAATTTCCATGAAGAGAGCAGTACTAGGTCTGTGCACTACTTTGTGATATGGTCATGTGCTATCACTTCATTCTGATTGAATTCTATACTCATTCAGCTAAATCTGTCTCTCATTTAAATCTGCCCAAATGATCACAGAGAGAAGTGTGTGAACAATTTATGACTCTTGGAAGGCAACAGAAGAGTGGTAGATAACATTTTTAGAAACTTGTCCTCTTTCAGTGTTCTCATAGTAAAAAGAATCACTGGGTATGTCTGAAATGTAGATCTCTGTCTTGTCAATTCATTTCAGAAAACAAGCAGTTTCTCACTTACTAGTTACCCAGATTGAAATTCAAGCTCTTAATTTATAGGTGAAAGTGTACTGAATTAATGCTAATAAAAACATCTCACTCTGCTTTTCATTACAAAAGACAAATTTGTTTTAACTGCCATAAGCAGACAAAAAAACTGCAAATCATTAGTGGAATTACTAAACTAATATAGTGTGTTGCTCGGAAGGGATGTCCATGAAATCAATCAATGATTTATCTACGAGCTTATTCTTGTTATCAATATATCCAATAAGTTTTCAAAATGAGGAAATATATCTACTTTTGAGAAGCCTAGGCTGTTACATTAGTTTTGAAGGTTTGAGCTAGAATCAACAACTAAACTACATTTAATTACAAGTCTTTTCACACTACATTAAAATTAATCATTACTTCCTTTGTGTTTCTTCTCTTCTGCATAATATGTGAGTCCAGATGGTTCTCAAAGACTGTAACTTCTAGGGATTTTGAATAACATGTTTGTATTCTGTAATAGAAGGCATTTGATCCTTTATTTGGTGTTGCTTCTCAGAAAATCCCTACCTTTAAAAATTCATGAGAGGATTGGAGTGGTAATCTAAGCAGCTGGTCATTTTCCTGTTCAGTTCTTTTAAATCTGGCCATAAAACAAACAAACAAACAAACAACCCACCAAAAAACCCAACAACCAAACAACAACAACAACAACAACAAAGTTCATGGTTTCCAGGTCCAAATAAAGATAATAGACTGGGAACTTCCATCTGTAGAATTTCAAATGTCGAGAATCTCAGCTAGTAGAAACAACAACAACTGACTACAGGGATAGTTATATTACCTGATCTGTTGACAGCAAAAATACACATTTTACTGGACATTTTTTCCTCCACTAGTTAAAAACACATTGTTTATGAGTAAATGGATGAGTCAAGGGGTTGTTATGCGACCTTTTTGCTTCAGCTAAGTGGTCTGAATATGACCTAAGTCAGTACAGAGTGACAGCCAGTACTATCTGATGCATATTCTGTGGCATATTAAAAATTAGCTCAATGGTTAATTCTAGTTCACCAAGACGAATTGTTTGTTTTACAACAATGATCAATTGTTCAACTCCTAGCAGATCAGGATGAAAAGTACAAACCAAGCTGATGAAAAGAATGAATAACTTTTATACTTAGGCATACCTTAGCCCAGAAGGGAAATATTTTGATAGTATACTCTCATTTCCATTACTTAAGCCATGTATAGAAGTGAAAGTGAAAACAGCAGTTGTATCCTCAGGATATGTGCAAGTGAAAACATTAAATTCTGGAAAAGGGTTTGTTTATTTTGTGGTACTAAAGCACTATACAATATATGTGCACAGATATATGTATTTATGTGTCTTAATTTTATATGCCATATATGATATCTTTCATTATAACTAATGAAATGAAAATGTGTTAGATACCTATTTAAAATACATGGTAAGTGTTGAAACCCTTAATCCAATTCAATAATATTATGTGATATTTGAAATCTCTTTAAGATAAAATTTTTATTAAGTGAATGCAAGGTTTTCCTGAGGGAGAGCTGATGTTTGTAGTAAGGTCATCAGTACATTTAGATGTCAGGGTGAGGGAGGGAGGAAAAACATACATTATCCCTCATGATGAAATATTATGAAGTCTGTTCAGAAAAGATCTAAATATACTAATTTGTTTTACATTTATGCCATGCAAATGTGAAAAGAGTTTAAGTTAAGTTTCTGCAGATTCAGTCCCAAGGCTATGCTATATTTTAATAGCTTTTCTATCACTAGTGAAAATAAAGATACAAAGTACTTAAACATATAAAGGACTATCTATACTTTTCCTTTATATTCTACTATCTCCAAAATCTGTACATTTATTTCCTAAAAAGTCAATTTCATTAAATTTTATGGCTTAACACTTTGATTTTATTTTTTCACCTTTTAAAAAATTAGTTTTTGTTTCAAAATTTCCCATGAAAAATTTATTTGTATGTTTTTCTCTCTTTCATTTTATCTTTAGCTCATTGTTTTCTCTCCTTCCATTTCTTCTCCAAATTTTGATTATGATTTCTTTTTGTCTTTGCAATCAGGAAAATACAAGGGATTTTGGTCTGTTAGGTGTCAGGCTTGGGTATTTGGGGTTATTTAATTATTTATTGGCAGATGCTGTGTGCACCAAATCCAAGGGAGAACAGAGAGAGAGGAGGGAGAAAGGAAAAAGATCGCTATTTGGGTTAATAGTGATTACCATAAACATGCATGTGGTACTCTCTCTCCCAATCTAATTACTGAAATGAATAGCAGGAGTCGAATTCTCTATGTTCATATAAAAGCATCCAGAGAATATGTATGAAAGGACAGCATTTGTCAAATCATCATCTGTGTCCCTTGTTTCAGAGTGCTCTGTGAGACATATTTTAAGTGTAAACACGAGCGGATTATCAGCTTTCATGGTATCATTGCATTGCACCTTTCCTCCAGCAAAGAGAATTAATGATTGTCAGTCTTTATAATGATCCTCCAGTGAAAGATGGTAGTGCTCATGGATTAGATGGAATTTAACATGTCAGAGAGAATATTTCCTCTGTAAAAATAAAAATTGATTTTCAAGGGGAATGTGTTTAAGTTATAGTATTTCAATTTTAGTGAATTAAAGTGATTAAGATAGCAATTTACATTGTATAAGAAAATCTATTTTAAAATTAGAAAGTAGAATTTGGTAACTGGGATGCTAAGGGTTAAAATTCAGGGAAATATAAACTGCAATTTCAGCTTCTTTTTCAAATTGCTGTTCTAGTCTCTGACTAGACAATGCTCAGGTAGGTTTGATTCCAAGCAACCTAACACACATCTAATATATATTGTCACAACTGAAAAAAAAAAGTGGGAAATCAAATCCATTTGTTTGTGTTGCTTAGGAGACAGGAAGAGGAAGAAGAATTTCAGCTACACTATAAAGAGTCAAATATGAAGTTATTATTAGCGATAATAAAAATTCACATGGAAATTTGCTGCTGTGACTGAGTTTTGGTGCCTTGCCCATTGTGCTCAGAACAATACGAATTGGTGAAGTGTTTGAGTATTCAGTGCCCTCTGAAAATCAGAGCCCTCCAACAAAGCATTCAGGACCTGTTATCTTTCTTAAAAAAAAAAATCAGCCTCCCATAAATTCACATTATAGTGCCATTTAGTGGCCAGTAGAGCAGGGGTCAACACAATCAATCACAAGATCAAAGATCCGAAATGATGCACAACACATTGCATGAGCCCAAGAGCTGCAACACCTTAAGGAAGACATCTAGGAGAGAGAGAAGGCAGATCCTAGCTTCTCTGTCTGGAGAAGCCCCTTGCAGGGGGACAAGACATTGCTGTTAGCAGTATTTGGAACATAACTTTCGAAAAACAGCATCTCCTTGTTCCTGTTGGTATTCCAATGCACACTTAACCTCTAATTTAAGCAGGAAAAATGCAGCCTGGCACACCTCTCACTGCCCTTGGTTTCCCAGCACAATACTAAATATTTCCCTAAAGACACAGAGACCTGCATGAGGGAAAGGACATGCCTCTGTGTTCTCTTTCTAGTAAATTCACTAAATAATCTTCACATTCTGCAATGATGTCATCAATGTGAAAGGAGCTGGCAGAGAAAAATGAAGAGAGGAATAAAGGAAGAGGAGAAAAAGGGGAGGGAAAGAAAGGGAATGGACCTGTGAATGAACTTGGGCAATAGACATTTTTAAAAACAAATATTCTCTTTTGTGGTAAGTGATGGTGATGAAAAAGCAACTTAATTGTAAGAGATATTTCTTGTTGCTTTTGTTATCAGGGTCTGCAAAATTTATAAGTTGAATTTTAATATATACACGTTACTTATTTCTTGATAAGAAAGAACATAAAATCCCTTTTCCTTTTATAGATAAAAGGTTAACAGATTTCGTTGATCATTTCTCTTTCAAAACAGACTTGTTAAATTTCCTTGGCTGAAATACTGTGATGTGTCGTAGCACATCTGGCTACACCTGTCAAGCTGTGTAACACTGCCTTCTGTAACATGACAGTGCATGGCTGATGTGACAGGAAATTGAACAGGACAACACATAGTTTCAGGACAGGATTTTTATCATGAGAACATTGTCTTTGCTGAAAACCATTTAAGAAAACACAGATCTAATCCCTTGTGCAATTTGTGCCACCTTCATTTCCACATGCAAAATGGCTGTACTTAGCTGCAGCTATGTGAAGGTGTTTAATAGACTGTGCTTTTCTTTGTAAATAATTGTGTTCCAGCAAAAATTAGCTAGGTTTATAGCAACTGAATTAGCCAGGAAGTTTTCTGTAACAAGTTGGTTTTAGGCCAACTACATTTCACACTAAGAGCTTACTAACACTGAGACAGCTTGAGAAGCCAATCTCCCCACACTATTCTGTTTTAATAGTTTAGTTTATCCAGCTTCATAAACGTTATTTCTCATCTTTATGTTCAGGAAAGCGTGATACCTATAAAGAACTGGATTTATACGGATGTGAAAATAAGTAGCAGAGTGTTGAGTATTGCCGAGGCATCCTCAAATACAGGGGGATTTGCATTTTAAAAGTAACTCTTCACAATGCACGATATTTTTGTCATCACCTTCTCTTTCATCCACACAGCTCATGTGGGCACATGGTGCTTGAGCCTGTCTTTAAATCAAAATTAAACAAAGAAGATTTTTCTGCTTTATGGCCAGATGGCAGCGTATTACAGGTATTCTCAAATGGTTCCTCTGTGCTTACGCAGACATATGTCAATGAAAAGTGAGTTGCTGTCGGGCTGGACTCTTGATTTCTTGCTGAGAAGTTATATCTCAGTCTCTTTACTGCTACATGAAAAGATTAAAAAATAACTTAAAGTACAAGAAGCTTTCTGATATGATGAACTACTAGATGAAATTAAGTAATTATACACCATTAGAATAAATATTATGAGATCAACTCAGTAATCACTCATATCTGACACTTGTGTAATAAAATTTTTAAACTACCCTCCAGCTTCTAGGAATCCAATACAACGACCTTAGAACAGAGGAAAATAATTCAAACTTAAATCCATTGTAAAGTAAATAATGATATCCTCATCTGAATCATGAGCAATTTGAAAATCTCTTGGTTACAAAGCATAGACTGGTATAAGTTGAATTGCAAATGCTCCAGACAATGGTTCTGTTCTCTATAGAGACAGTGATTGCAAGCGTTGAGGAAATGCATTGCTCAGTTGCTCAGCCGCAACTTGGTATTTTAAAGAGAAGTTCAAAAAAATCTCCTCAGCTCTCTTCTAAGAGATAACAGGGAAATGGAGCAGTAGAAAATAAACACTCCAGAAACTAGTCTGCTCAGCTTTCACTGATGAATTAATTTATCTGGAATTAACCATTAGACCTTCAGTCCTACAAACTACTGAGCATTCATTCTCTTCTCTTCTCTTCTCTTCTCTTCTCTTCTCTTCTCTTCTCTTCTCTTCTCTTCTCTTCTCTTCTCTTCTCTTCTCTTCTCTTCTCTTCTCCTCTCCCTTCCCTTCCCTTCCCTTCCCTTCCCTTCCCTTCCCTTCCCTTCCCTTCCCTTCCCTTCCCTTCCCTTCCCTCCTCTCCTCTCCTCTCCTCTCCTCTCCTCTCCTCTCCTCTCCTCTCCTCTCCTCTCCTCTCCTCTCCTCTCCTTTCCTCTTCTCTTCTCTTCTCTTCTCTTCTCTTCTCTTCTCTTCTCTTCTCTTCTCTTCTCTTCTCTTCTCTTCTCTTCTCTTCTCTCCTCTTCTCTCCTCTTCTCTCCTCTTCTCTTCTCTTCTCTTCTCTTCTCTTCTCTTCTCTTCTCTTCTCTTCTCTTCTCTTCTCTTCTCTTCTCTTCTCTTCTCTTCTCTTCTCTTCTCCTCTCTAGCAAAGCAGTTAAGCATGGACTTAAACACAAACGTTCTTTGGGATTTGCTTGACTGGGACAGACTATTCACTGCTTCACAGAATCAAGCACTGAACTGTCATCTATTAATTTAGCTCCTTGCCATTTTCCCTTAAAACCCTTAAAATTACCTGCTCATTAAGTTTACACTCTGTGAAGCTAAAGTGCAAACACTTATTGGACAAAGTAATCTCTTTGCTGCTTGCTGAAAGACACCAATATAACAATACAATTTCTTCTAAGTTATTTAACATCTGACATATTAAAAAGATGAAAAAAAACCAACAAGACCTCAAATTCCTCAAAACGCTCTGCGAGTTTTTCCATGAATATTTTATATTTCTTACTCCAACATGGAGGTGTTGAACACCTGCGACTGGTCATATGAAATTATTCTGCCCATTAATCTCTTGGAGTGAAAACCGGTAAAATTAAGAATTCTTAATTTATCCAGAATATTAAGAATATTTCTAATAAGTGCAATCCGTTCTTGGTAGAAATGTGAACATTTTATAAGACACAACTACTAGAAAATGTAGGTTAAAATGAAGTCTGCAGATGAACAATATTGAAAAATTTCTGACTTTCGCTGAGAATAATTTGCTATCTCTTGAAATCATGTAACAATATTAAAATTAACAATGCAGAAGGACATTAAAGTCAACGTTTTTGTACAAGGTTTAAATTCACTTTATCATGCATTTACTTGAACATTCATCTCTAATGAACACAATATAAATGAATTATCTCATGGCTCATTGTAAAGACTTCGATGAAATATAAGGTGTAAAATATTAATGGAAGGTTTGTAATACAGAACAAAGGACATGTTCCTTCCTTATAACAATCAACCTTTTACCTCTCAGTCAGTATCTCTCCTAAAACTTATCAAAGTTACAAGCTACAAAAATCATACCAAATGCTGACTTGATATGAATCTCAGCAGACATAGGAATGCCCAGTGGGATCTGAAGGGTGTCTTCACAATTGCTGCTGTCACAGAATCAAATACCCATTTCACAGATGCTTAATATATCTTTAAATAACTCAAAGGTATCTCTTGGGAGGCTGCCAGTAGAATTTCTTTCCAGATCTTTCTTACTTTGCAGATCTAGATTTTGGTAACATCATCTCGCTTACCTTTCTCATATTAAGAAAAAAAAATAGTCAAGAAATGAAACAATGAAAATATAATCACTTGATTTGGAAAGAAAATGTGAAAAGATACTTGCAAAACAAGGGGCAAGAATAAAACTTATTACACTTCTGAAAGCTTTGGATATTGTTTGGTTCTGACTCCTCAGAAAATTATGGTCTAGAATTACCATTGAAATGAATGCTCAAGAATAAATAATTTTTTGTAAAATTAATTTCAAAGCCTAAATCCAAGGTATTCTCATATAAATCTAAATCCTAAGGGGTCTCTTGATACTGTGATCAAACCAGAACTGGAAGTCTTTCGTCGTTCATGATGATTAAATAGTCCTTCCTTGCCCACCAAAAATCAGAAAGCTGTTGTATGTCAAATTCAGCCTGAGAAAATGGGTCATTAACTGCAGGAGTTGTACTTGGTATTTTGGCCTATGCTGTGACATGGAGTTCTTCTCATCTTTGCTAGATAAAATGGTTGAAAATATTAATGCAGTCTCTTTATCAATCAGGTAAATATCCACAGTGTTAGTTTTAATGCAGATTTTGCATCTTTTGAAGATTAGATATCTTTACTTTAGATATGATTACTCAAGAATTAGTATTTTTGATGTGTTAAGTATATCTAAATAAGTTATGATGAACACATACATACGTGGCAATTTCAGGCCAGTATAAACACTATACTTACCGATTTTGAAGATAGTTACGCATATAAGGAATCTTACTTTTATTTTCCAAGTAATTCTAGAGGACTTCTAATGCATGGAAAAGAAACAAGGTTGGCAGTCAAAGTTTATTATTGTTCAAATCATCTTACTGTAAAGAGCACATTAATCTTTTTTTAATTACAGCCAAATATCTGTGCTTCATTGAATACAGTGCAAGAAGCTATCCAATATTAGCTGGATGTGGAAAAACAGTGGCTTCTGTTTTCTCTAGCAATTCCAATTATTCTATCCTTCTGTGGTGTTTTTTGTTTGTTTGTTTGTTTGTTATTTGTTTGTTTGTTTGTTTTCACTTTACTTACAACTCTCTTTCCAAGTAGAAGAGCAAACTAGCAGATCGTATTACCTTTGGAGTTCAGTAGAGATCTCCTGAACTTTATCAATTGGTGATATTCACTGAGCAGAATGTATTATCTTGATGGCTCTCCTTCTCAATTTGTCTTGGAAATAATAAACTTTGTGATGAGCAGAGGAATATGCTATACTCCCAAGTTCTTTTGCATCCCAGCCACTTGCTTAAAACTCTAAAATATCTTACCTGGAGTTCTAATGTTTATTGGGACTTAGATGGAAGTTTTTGTGAGGCTAAAACACAGAAGTTTTCATGGCATGCTGTTTGTTTCTTTGCACTATAGTACCACATAGTTATAGCCTGACCTATTATGAAGACTATGACTGGGTATCACAGAGGGCAGTGGCTTTTCATCATTTTGGCTTTCAGGCACAGAGACAGGTAGAATCTGTTGTCTTAGAGCCTGCCTTTTCCCTAGAGCTATGACCATACACACCTGGGAGAACGTCATGGAGAACTGTAATAAAAATGGCAGAGAGTAGGACAGAGATGTAGAAAGTGAGGAATCTGTGACAATAGTAGAGACTGAGTCTATTATGAGACTGGGAACTAGATATGTAACCACATCTCACACCTAAGATGATTCTGCCAGGATTCAGAGGGCATCGTACAGAGCTTGGCCTAACAGAAAACCTATGAATATTGATGGACTGAAAAAGCAAAGTCCCACAAAAGTGTTTAGTGGCAAATATACAGTGAGGTGACCCCCTCCTAGAAGAGACAATGGAAGGAAGACAGAACTCTTTAGAAGAGACCTATGTCAATATTTAGGTTATCATCACTGCTAACCAGTTTTTTCAGGTGTATTTTCCAAGTCAGTCACATAAGCATTTGGCAAGTCAAAATTAAGCTCTAATCTCAACCCACCTCTTCCCAAATTCACTTCAATTTTTCTTCAAGTGGTAGTTTCTCTTCATTCATTCACCAGGTTTATTAAACGTTAGCCCTCTTTTCCCATTTTTACTTTCCAGTACTCTGTGGATGAGAAGGGCTTGCATTATATAGATTCCAGAGTCCCTAAATTCTTCTCCTTCATGAAGTCTCAGAAAACTGGTGCATACAAGGTTTGGGTTTTCCTGCTGTGTGAAAAGGTAACATGTCTGCTTCTGGTGTGGAAGAGGACTTGAGTACATAGAATCAACCTACATTGATTTTAATTTGGAAATGGAAAAGAAGTATATTTCTACAGGAACTACCACAAACCCTGTAAATAGTAATTGATTTAAAAGTTCTTGTCTACACAAATTAGAACCTTCTTAAAAGGTAAGTGTTAGATGGGCAAAAAAATATCATTGTTAGGATATTTTAGCAGAAAGCTTCTTGAGCATGACATGATGTGTATATATCAGCTCATATTGCAGAAGTGGAAACACTACAGAAACTCTGTCTAAAAAAGTAGAGTGAAGCAGGTGATGTATTACTGAAATTTTAATATTGAGTTTGGTAAATGAATGTTAACTTCTATTTGCACTGTCTGGCATTTTTGTGCAGTATATTTATCAAGAACCTGCCTAAGCAAAGAGCAGATAAAAGCAAAGTAAAGGTCTATGAATACCCTTCCTTTACTTGCATTTCTGAGAAGTTCAAGAACAGGACATAATTGCTGCTTGCCAAACCAAAAGGAAAAAACAGAGTAATTTCCAATGAGTTATTGAACCTTTACATTGCAAGTAAAGTTTAGAGCAAAAATACAAGCTGCTACTTTCAGAAACCCTATTTTGGTCTAAATGGCTGAATAATCTCTATTGCAGTGCAGTAACAAAGGGTCTAAATGTATTGTTTTGGCATTCTTGGCCAGCAAGCTTCTAGATAGAATGACCTCTATTTTATAAGACAAACATTACTGCATTCTGAGTTATCTGATTTTCAGACACCAGCAGTGACAGAAGAATAGTAAAATAAGGCATATAAATATTCAAGAAGAGAGCATTTGCCTTAATTCTTAATTTATCTTTTTTTACTACTAAGTCTACTTACAGACCTGCTATCAGAGAAGCAATTTACTTGAAAGCTATGCTTCCTAATGTTCTCATTTTGATTTTGTGTTTGCAGATCAAAGAGGAAATATAGCCTTACAAAACTTTCTCAGTTTATCACCTTGGTGGATTCCACATTTATTAAATTCTTATCCATATGAGCCTAGGTAAAACTCAATGTATAATTACCATGATTATGTGTCATGCAGAAGCTATGGCTTGACTTTTTTGATGTATCAGATGGTGGAACATGTACAACAAGTCTCAAAAATAACTCATCTCTTCTCATCTTAATGATCTCATGATAAATTTTGTACATAGAGCACCTATGTGTGCCCGGCTTAATTTCGTCGTATCATTCAGATGTCAAAGCAAATTAGTATACATATAAAGAAAAAGCAGAATTGATTATTGCAACTGATTTGTAATTTCTTCCATGAAATATTGCCAGCTGGCTTATGGTGACCTTTTCCTAGTAGGAAAAAATAAAAAAAGACATGAAGGAAAATGGAAAGGCAGAAGGAATCACAAAAAAATAAACGGTAAGACGTTAAAAATGACTGGTTTTGGTTGCCTCCATTTCTAGGTGGCTAACATTTTGGTTTCCAGGAGAAGCAAACACTTACTTTTATAAGAATTTAAAATGTCTAATCTTAGTTACCTAAAAACATGACTCATCCACTTCTTTGTGCTCTTAGCTTTTTGGATGTCTATGAAGTTTTCCTTACTTTTTTTTTTTTCTTTTTCTTTTCTGGATTCCTCCGTAAGGCAGCAAGGTTTTTTTCCGTAATGAAAAGAATCCATTTTCGGCCCTGGATTACAGGAAAGTGTTTTGTGGGAAGATGGTAAATAGCAGCCATAAATCTTTTCCTTCACAATAAAGGAATATACTCTTGCACATTTTTGAAGACGTTATTAACTAGATTATCTTGACCTAGCAGGATAATTCCTAGTTTATTTAAATTAGTTACTTCATTTGACAGTGAGAAAAAAGAACAGTGTTTTCTTGATAGTTTGGATTTTTAAGTACTGGTTCATTTCATTAGTGTCTTTTTTGCAATAGATAGGCTGCTGGACAGAAAAAATGTTACTATAAACATGGGCACAGCCTAAATGGCCAGGAATTGCAACTTTTTACCTTGATTGGAACTCTTAAGGAAAATACATCTATAGTTTTTATTAATCAAATTGACTAGGGTATTTGCAATAATTATTTTGGAAACATTATATAAACTAACTTAAAAAAAAAAAAAGGTTGTTAAAAAATGACAAGAAACTTTTAAATGTCTGCTGTCTTTGTCTTTTAAAGAATGGCCTCAAACCGGTGACGGTGTAACTTATTTGATAAACCTTTTATGATTAATCTGCAGTCAACAGAAAAATTGTCTTGAATTAAATGATAAAATGTCTTATCTGATTTCCTGTCCTATGATGAAGTTGGTTCTTTCAAGATGCATTGACCACACTGTCTCAGCTGATGGTGATTGCTTTCAGCCTAATGTTTGCACCCCTTTGGGACATTATAGGGACCAAGGTAGTGGTATTTCATTCTAGTAAAGTGCAATGCAATGGAAAGCTCAAAACATGTTAATGTTTTAAAACACACAAATTACCATTCCAGTGGTAATGAGCTACTAACTGCAGCAAAGACATTCTACAAGGGAAAAAAGGCCCCATGGTGGTTTCCAACCCCACTGAAACTAACAAATGTTTTCCATAAGAAGTTCTTTGCTGAAGATCTAATGAAGGAGAATTTTGCACTGGCCAAACAAAAGGAAAGGACATGTATCTTTAGTCCTTGTTACTCTCAGGGAGCCTCACTGTTTGCTTACACTCTATCTGATAAAAGAAAGACAGCCATGGAAAATAACAGTGAAATATTTGGATTTACTATATTAGTAATGCATGCAACTTCCAGAATACTATAGATAAGGGCTAGAAATATCAAACAAGAGTAAAGATAAGGCAGAAAGAAAAAGAACTGTGACTCAAGAAATAAATGATGGCTCTTCCTTATCACCTCAGTACATTTCTATGCAAAATGCATAAGGTGAGGGTCCTCTGGATAAATACTACATTTAAAATACAAATTTTCAAATAGATTACCTGAATTACAATGCATAATAATAATAGCAATAATAATAACAAAAAGGTAAGATTAATGGAGATTATAATAATTGAACATGAACTCATATGCTTGCAAACAAAATGCATAAGTATGTAGAAACAAAATCGGAAAGGCTGAGACAAAAACTGAGTTTCAATTAGTAAAGAACACAAAGGCAACAGGAAAAGGTTCTATAAATAAACTATAAATAGGACAAAAACAAAGGGAAGAATAATTCCATTATCAAATGGGAAAGAGAGCAAATAAGAGATGACACAGAAAAAGCTGAAATATTCAGCGCCTCCCAGTTTCTTTACCAAAACATTGAATTGCGACGAGCTACTTGACTTTATCCAAAAGACAGGAACAGAGCCCAAATAAGAAGAATAGACTGAAAAATATGCAGTTAGAACAGTCTGAATTGTTAGGGCTTTATGAAATTCGCATTTCAATGGGTTTTTTTGAAGCAATCTCTTAAGTCTTTACTGTCATCCCCAAGGACTACAGGAAAGCAACTGTAGTAAGTATACTTAGTCAAATGGAAAAGGAGAATGAAAAACTCAGAAATTGTCACCCTTTTTATCTCTGGAAAAAGTCTGGGCAAAATTATTAAATAATCAAATAAATACCTGAAAATACTAAAGTCAGAGAAAAGCATTAACATTGATTTGACAAGAACAAATGATGTTAAATTTGTCAAATTTATTTTCTTGACAGAACCTAGTGAGTATGAGAGGAATTTTTGTCTGGATATTTGGATTTTGCAAAAATTTCGTTGTTATTCAAATGGCTTGGCTCCTTAGCAATCTAAAGAAATACTGTTCTAGATGTAACTTACATAAATGGTGGCATTTTTACAACAAATTGACTGGTTTATGTACAATAATTTGAACAGTAGCTTTCAAAAAGAATGATCAATATGTCTCTGTCAAAATGGGAAGGGATGTCTTTCAGATAGGCTTTATCATAGGCCAAGTTCCACTTAACCGTTTCAACAATTTGGATGGCAGATTGACGTTTTTGCAGGAAAATGCAAAGAACAAGGTTTGCAAGCTCTTTGGAGGATATGATCATAAATCAAAATGATAGTGGCTAATTGGAGAGAAAGAAAGAAACTGACGAGAGCAAATTAAATGAAAGCAAGAGCAAAGATCTACAGTTCAAAGAGAGTATTTAAATGCACTCATACAAAATGAGACCTGTACAGGAATAGAGAAAAGAATCTAAGAGTTATAATGTCTTTGAAATTAAATATGAGTCAGCTACATGTTTCTATTACAAAAACATTACATTAGGCAATGCAGATGAGAGCTTCAGCAACATAAGTATCCTGTGTAGGACATGGTAAATAATGATTCTGTTCTATCAGTTCTGATTAAACTGGAGATAAGTTGATGTAGATTCATTTTTAGGAAAAAATAAAAAGAAACCTTTTTAATTGTTTAGATGATGAAACACTGGAACAGTCTAACTTAGACTTTTATGAAATCTCAATAATTTCTGCCATTTATTGCATTTAAATTGAAGAAAGAAGAAAATAATAGGTCTATTCTACTGTTTGGTTGATCCAGCACATGTTGGATCTATTCTTTTTAAACAATTATTTTCTTACTGAACTCAAGGCATAAGCTTTCAATGGATACTAAAATACATGGATAATACAATCTATTATTATCCACTATGAGCCTAACTGAAAGGCTTTTCAATCATGCCTTTTTCTTTGGGCAACTCAGACTTTCTAGATAAGCATATAGCCTTTCTTACTGCCCCTATGCCACTTGATAGTTTTGGTTTAGAATTGTACTTCCTTAAGGAACTTGCTTATATAAGTCTACATAATGCTCTCTATGCAGTTCTTTGTGCTTTCATGGCTTCACAAAAGTGAAAAATGTATTTGTGTTTGTAATTAAGTTCACTGATTAAATGAAAAAACCTAAGCCTAATCAAAAATTATTTTGTTGGTTTAATAAAGTAAATGCATAAAAGTTTGGATGGTGTTGTGTAATAGTGTTTTGTAATCCTCCTAGATGTCCACCTTAGAACCAATTCATCAGGGTTCTGTATAACAATATTAAGTTAAAGCAGATGAAATGCTGTACCAATGTACATTGTGTGGCGGGCAGAAATATCTTATTCTTCCAAAGATTCAGCTATCTGGATAATGTCTACTAGTAAAAAGAGGTTTGAATTTTTTTTTTCTTTCCCCTTTGTTTTGATTTCTAGAAGTTAGTATGGATGCTGGCAACATCGGAGTGTTGGGCTAGAAGGGGTCCTCAACTAGCACTTAATTTTAATGCAAACTACAGAATAAGCAATCATTATTCAAGCATTATGTTGTTAAATATATTAGTGTGAACTTGTAAGTGCAGTAATATTTGTACTTCTTCAGTTATAGTCTGTATTTACAGTGGTGTAGAACTCTGAAGGCCAGAGAAGTGTTAATTCTGTGCCAAAATATGTAGTGACATATATTTTATTTGTCCTTTAGCAATTCCAAGGGTATATTTGAGGATATTCATAATTATTTTTTAATATATTTTTAAAAATAAAAAGTAAAAGCTCAATTTGGAATTTAATCTTGAAATACAAAGTTTAACTTTGTAGTCAAGAAAGGGTTTTAATGATTTGAAATTAAAAACAAAGCTAAAGTATTAAGTGAACAGGCTTTTTTAATACAAAGGTACACATTTAATTTAAAAATTGTGATGATAAAACGCTATGACTTTTTAATTAAGACCGGCTTATTTATTTTCATGCTACAGTTACACAAACCAGAGACAACTATGCCACAGGTAAATAAGAGTTTGAGGCAACTCATGTTCAGGTGATAAAAGGTGGTATCCAGATGATGAAACCCAGGCATTGCCATGGATTTTCCCCCTACACTTCAAAAGCAGTGTTTACAAGAGTCTGCATATGGAGGCAAAGTAATACACCTCTCTACACAGTTTTTCTGTGTAGCTGATAGTGTGCTATTAGGAAAGATGTTATTCATAAAAGTTATGTTATTAATTAATCATTGAAATATACTGATACTTTCAGCTGCAATATCTCAAGTTATTTAATTGTTACTTGTGATATCTAGGTGCATCCATTTAAATTTGAACTGTTATTTATCCAGCATGCAATCATAGCTGTATGCAGTCTAAATTAAAAATGCATTGAAATGCAGTGAAGACACTTTTTTTAAAGTGTTACCAAATATGTTACAGGACGTAAAGCTGTGTAATTACTTAAGAGATCGTATTTATAGCATTGGAGTATCCCAAGCATTAAATGGCTTTTGTAGTTGATTAAATGTTGAAGTGATGCTGAGGTAGAGCTGCCAATGCTGCCAATGTGCAACCCATACATTTTCTCCCAGTCTCTGAAGTGCTGTGCTGGCTTCCTTTAGGGCTGTCCAATACTATCACTTGAAACGGCAATGAATGATAGAGATTAGGTTTTACTTGTAATGTGCAGAGGATTCAGAGAGAAGTATGAGAGATTAAGTAGGACATAATGGAGGGTTAGAAATCAAGAAGAAATAGCATCATGGAGGTGGAAGATTGATGTCCAAGGCTAGAAAGAGATAGTCAAAGATGAAAGAGGGTAGAGGTGAAAAAGGCAGAGAGCAGAAAAACGAAGTGGACTTTATTTTATCTTGAAAATATGGTATAGGTATCTGACAAAAGTGTAGGTAAGTGCAACACCTGGAACACTTAAAAAAAACATTTTTAAAAATAAACTTTGTGAGATGTGTAGAGACTGAGAATCAGTGGAGGTGATTATGTGTGTGTAAAGCCATGAGCCAAATAATGTTTTTTTCCATGAACACAGTGCAGTCTTAGTAGCATCCTCAGTGGGAACGTGATTCTGCCTCCCACACACAACACAGCTGAGTGAAATGCTAACTATATATGCAGATCTGGCAACAGGGGTATATATGTTCAAAGGAAACAGAAAGACTCATCATAGAACATATGAAATCTCAGAACAAATCATCAGTGGTCACTAGTGACCGCTGACTGGAGGACACTACCAGGACTGCTGTTGCCTGCCATCTACCCTAAAGTTGTGACTGAATGGTGGTTTCCTTATTCCCAAGCATTAGTCAAATTAGTCCATATATAGCCTGTCTATTCAGATTTTGCACACAGAAAAAAAGAGAGCAAAGAAAAGGTAACTTCAGACAGAATACTCTTTTAATGTCTGCTTCATATCAA
Source organism: Caloenas nicobarica (assembly GCF_036013445.1). Lineage (NCBI taxonomy): Eukaryota > Metazoa > Chordata > Aves > Columbiformes > Columbidae > Caloenas > Caloenas nicobarica. Next base: position 28,761,568 of record NC_088246.1, on the reverse strand, counting down.
GACCTCCCTTCTAACCCTTCAAATAATATATTTGGAAACAACTGATATATGTATAGGATTATAATACTTTCAAATGTCCTTTGGAGTAAAAGTCATTTTATTTGGTAAATAGAATGCATGAATGATGAAAAATATAAGGATACTATAAAATAATTTGGAAGTGGTTCAAATATGCTCATTTACAATGGAGGAAATAAAATATGCAAATATATTATTATCACAGAGGTAGTTTTAAAACAAATGAGTAGGGAAAACAGAGTGTGCATTCTACTTCATCATTGTTTAAAAGACACCTGAGAGTTCTAGCTGAAAAAATGACAATGCTGAGAAATGGAGATGAGTGCATTTTGCCTTCTATCAGTAATTTCTTTTACTCGTTAATTACATGGGGGGAGGCAGAGAGAATGTTGCCTGTAAGAAGACAATATGATTTAAATATACATAACACAATTTACATATAAGTTAAATATTTAAATAAAATGGCTAAATAAAGGAGTGAAAGTCATCTTTCCTTCTCACACATTTCTCATACTTTGTCTGTTTTCTCAAAGCAAGAGGAAGTGCTAGAAACCCCATCTGAAAGGTTTGACATGGAGAATTTGACCAGTTAAACAGCTTTATGCACTTCTGCTTTGCTGCTTCTTCAACACTTCATAATATGGTGGCACCTGAGAGTCATACTGTGTACTTAGAAAAATGTCATTATATCTACATTAATGATTTTCAGAAGAACACTATTTGGTTTTACTTTTTAAGCCAACTGTTGTTAACGTCATTTCACCATACATCCGAAATAGTTTCACTGTCCTTTAAGATCTCAATACAGAGATTAACTTTTTTACATAGCCTATTTGGGTTTAACAGCAAAATTCCTTCAGTTTTACCCAGTGGAATGAAACCATTCCTTGAGTCTGAGCAGGGTCAGCACATATCCCTCCTAGTCCCATGGAGAGTCTATAGAAACGTTAAGACAGCCAAGATCCATCCATTCTCACATAAAACTCAATCTTTGAGAAAAATTGAAAGTATGATGTTGTGCTATATGTTCTGTTCTTAGAGAAGCCTTTTTAATAAAAAACTAGGTTGAGTCTATTGCCCTGTACACTTCAACGTGGCATTCAAAGTTGGAAGGGAATAGCAGAAATTTGTACTATTGTCATGTAATACATAAAGCTCGTTTCATTCATGTTTAGCAAGTAATAAACAATGTCCATGCGAGGATGGTGTTTTGATCTAAACTGTGAGTACAATGGGTATTCACAAATATAAGCAGAAGAATAATAAGGGTCTACAACAAGTATTTGCAGAAAGTATTTAATATCAGTGGGGTTTTAAAATATATTTTAGGGAAAAATTTCTGCATGAATATATTAGGTTGGTTTAGCAGTAGGCTGTCAAAAACCAAGATAAAATTGTATAGTACTTAAATACAAACAACTACATGAGAATACTTAAGATAGTAAGGCCATACATTTTTGGGGACAGACTGTCTTTTGAGCTCACTGAAGCAACTGGTTAAAGGAAGAAGGACAGTGTCAAGATGATTCAGTCTTCAGAAAAAAATAAATCATAGTCAACAGAAATAGTCAACAGATGGGTTTCAGAACAATAGGTAGGCATGGCAGAGCTTGCTAGATGTTAAAACTTCAAGGTAGAAAGGAAGAACTGTTTGCATCATTCAGAAAGTATCAGATGTATACTTCTTATACTAGGTAGTTCTTTACATTGGTTTTTAACTTCCAAAGACACTCAAAGTGCAAAGTTCTTTCAAAACATCTGCATGTAATGCAAACACATTAGTCTGAGAAGGGTTAACATATACATTGCTATGTCAAGGCTGTGTGACATTTCCTTATTGTAGGCATTTTACACTGTCCATTTTTTATATCAATAAAAGAGAGACCAAAGACTAAAATAAGAATTGGGGATCTATGTTTTTACGTGAGACGATCTCAATTTTCTTTTTTATTTAATAAAAATATTTTTGATATATCTCCTTTATATTGTCATTAAACACCATTTAAATATATGCCTTTTCTATGGTAGTGGTACTAATGAGGATGCTGGTAATTCATTTTTAAGAGAAGCCATAAGAAGGAACTGACAGACTGGACTTGAGGTGAGCAGACAGACTTTGGTGCCTCTGGAAAGACTGCATATCTTTCAGAATCGGATATTATTAACTGGGATTGCTAAGGTGTGAAGTCATGAAACAGGAAACAAGCGGTGAAACAGGACAGGGCCAGAATATTGGAGACAAATTTAAAGAACTGTAAATTTCAGCACTGTGATTTCCATGGGTATGGAGGAGATATGGAAAAGCAAGATAGGAGGTTTAACAACTTCTGGAAATTTAAGCTTCCGATACAATCTCACAAAGTAAAATTAGTTTGATAGTCTATCCTATTTCTTGCTTTCTACTTCAAAATATTGCAGACCTTGCTTGGGTAGGCAGGATATAATGGAATATCTGCTAAGAGGCATGGGTACTAAACTCATCTCAGTGTGATATTTGTAATTTGTTTACACAAGTATTCAATATATCTGCAGTCTTTTGGTTTGTGTGGTGTGGTGGGAGTTTTTTGTTTGGTTTGAGGTTTTGTTGGTTTTGTTGGGGTTTTTTTGTGTTTTGTTGTTGTTGTTTTGTGGGGGTGTTGTTTTGTTTTGTTTTGATTTGGTTTGGTTTGGTTTGGTTTAGTTTGGTTTGGCTTTTTTTTTAGAGAAGCAAGATAAGAAAGAAAAACATTTGCAAGAAAAAATGTCCCCTATTTCAGAAATAATGTTTGCTGGCAAACAAGTACAGTATGTGCTCTAAAACTGTTTGCTCTAATACAATATATACTGAATTACTTCTTGAATTACCACCTTCCAAAAGAAACAAGTAATAGTTCAGAGGATGAAAATTACTGACCGATTCTGCTGATTATATATATTTATTGTAGGTTGTGCTATAAATGTACCAGACATGAAATAAGCCAACTCTTTCATTCTGAAAAAAAACCCACAAAAACCACTAAACCAACACACAACACATCAACTTTTCCTAGTACACTGAAAACATATTTTTCATAGAAATAAACACTTTTTGTAACCTTTTATTTTTCTCCTTTACTTTGATAAAATAAAAGGTACATAGCAGGGTGTCTTGTAACAAACTGTCTCTTGAAATTACAACAGGACATTCTATATGCCTAGTGGCCATTTAATTTAATAGGATTTTTATTAGTGTACACCAACTGGGTTATTTAAACCACAGGGGTCTTTGCAAGTAAAAGCACAATTTGAACATCCAAGAAAAACACACTCAGCTATTTCATTTTAAAAATTAAACATATTGCATTTTGATTCATCTTTTAAAATGGTGTTTTTCCTAACAATTTGATAAAATTTCACTTCTGCTGAAGTATTAAAAAAAAAAATCAGGTCTTTAATTGTCATTGCATAAAAGTACAATTGCTTTGAGAATCTCAACAAACTTTACTGCAAAAGGGCATTCATTATCTTTGTACCTGAAGCACGGAAATTAGGTTTATGTCCCAAAAATTCTCTTTGTTATCCAACTTGAAGGAAAACTTCTATTTACTTCATATTTTCACGTTCTAATCTTTACACACATGTGGATGTACATGGGTGTTCACAATAATCTGAAATATCTATCATGGCAGTCTTTAGACTCCTGCATCTACTTTATTTGACTGCTATTCCAGTCAGCTTAATTTGTGATACCTGTATTTTAGAATGGCTCTATATTATTGTTGTTAACACCAACAAGATTGACCCATATTTTAATGATCAGTTTTACATTGAAGCTCATTAACAATTTCATCTTCTTTCCCGAACTACTTTGTTCTGGTTTTCTTAAATGAAACATCAAAAACTATAACATAAAATTTCAGTTTTGCAGTATGGAGATTACGAAGGGGAAAAATTCTCACAAGAAAACTAATATTTTGTTAAGAACTGCTACCTTTAGCTAAGGATCTTTTAGGGTTTAAAAAATCTTTTCTGCACTTCTCTGAACTAGGCATTGCATATACTGTAAGGCACAGTCTTTTGTTTCAAAGAGCTTGTAATTTAAACAAACACTGCCATTTGCAAGAAATAACCATTGAGAATTAAGAAAAATGGTACCAACACCTAGAGGATGGATTGAAAGGTTCCAGCCAATAATGTGGAACAAATCGGTGTCAACAGGATGCTACTGAGCAGTACAGTGATTTTTTCATCTCACTTAAGAGAAAACCAGCTAAGAAGCTACACAGCAACAACCTACATTAAAAGAACATTATCAGGGTTACAAAGTCAAGCATTCAGATTGCTAGAATTTCATGATGCCATAAATGAAGTGTTACTATATTTTGGAAAAACACTATCAAATACCTAGCCTGCATTAGCCAATATGGGAAGCTTTCAGTGCTAATCATTACTTGACCTAGGTCAGACATATTACTTTGACAAATGAAAGAAGAACAACAATTCCCTTAGTGATGGACTATGAATACATCAAATACTACTAGTGGCCAAATATGAAAGAAAATTATTGAATCACATGGTTCAGTACAAAACGAGGATGACCATTCTTTTTTGGACTGCCTGTAGCTAGGAATCTATATCTGGCATATCTAACACTCATATATGTAACATTCTATTTTATATTATTCTATTCCGTATGACTAGGAGAGAGACTTGCTCTTCATATTGAACATGTAAATTCAAACATTTACAAGGGTATTTCTATATGAGCTGAAGTATTTGCTCTGTCATTTCCCTATTTCAAAAATAGAAGTAATCTAGCAAAACAACACCCAGTTGGATCTTTCAGAGGCAGGTTACCACTCCTCCTTGCAAACAACGAATAATCAGTTAGAAACATTCAAAATGAATGATTTATTAATAACAGACGGATTTCAAATTGTTGGCTGACATTGCAAGAACAAATAAATAACAACTAATAATTGTATTACATATTGAACTAGAAATCTTTATTCCTGAAAATATTTATGATGAGAAAAAGAGCTAAACTGATAATGAGTAGTGGGCATGCCCCTGAGCTCACTTTTACAGGATTAATTCTACTGACTTTGACCAAGTCAGTAGGTTTGTCAGTTGGTTCTAACTCACAACAGCCTAAGTGAATAGAGAAGCAGAATAATTTTTATGAGCAAGAAAGAAATTTACTTAACAAAATGTCAAGAAGAATCTGTGTGCAACTGCCAGAAGAAAAGTAATGCAAACGGGCAAAAGTAAGACTTAACCGTACATTAAATTGTTGGTTAGATTACCTTAAAATAAAGATATGTCTTTACAAGCTACACTACATAATTCAAACTACCTTTTTTTCAAATTCTCTGGCTTAGCCTATGGAAGGAATGAACTGATGAATAGCTTGACTTGACTTTAGGAGGCGTGGCACCGGGGACTGAATAGTGTTGATGCTAAACCATAAGAGAGGAAAATGTTGTCCTGCTTCACACTGTTTTACTTCCCCATATCGCTTGAAAAGACAGAAGACAAATGATTTTTCTGCATGTTTATTCTGTACAATTTATTCTGTATTGTAACAACAAAGCGAACATCATTCCTGGATCACCCTGGATTAGTTGGATGTTTGGGCCTTGAAACAGTGGTTTTCTTTTGAAGATATGCATGTCTAAGAACTATGTGACCATTTTCTGTTTCTGTTTTTGGGAAAAAAAAAAAAAAAAAAGCCAGGTCTCCAGCTGATTCCAGAATCTAAAAACTAACACACTAACTCAGAACCACACTGTCCTTTCTTACTGATCTATGCTTCATTCAGTGCAAATGTAATGTAATGTTAAAATTTTAACTCTCGAATCAAAATTATGGGAAATAATCAGTAGCAAATAAAGAACTCCAAAGCAGATTGAAAAAGGAATTTACAACAGTAATTCAACATCTAATGACAAGCCACTGGGAGAAGAGGGAACGTGTAAGTTTGAGAGGCTTATAACTTGGGTTAATAATTGAGCATTGTAAAGCACATAACCAGAGAAATATTTTTAATTATACATCTTAATATAGACTACACATATCGGACTATTGGATACTATGGTTACAGATACCCGATACTACAGATTACATTATCTTCTCTTTCACAGGTTAACCACTTTGAATGTGTCAAAACCAGCTCTCTAATGCTGCCAGTCTTACCCATCACAAATCATGACTTATTTTTCCCTCAAAATCATGAGTTTGACTTTAAAATAATGAGATTTTATTTTACATATAGTCTCCTCCCTGGTGAGATTTTAACACTTGAAAATACCTGAAGAAGTGCTTTCCTTTCCAAGAAAAACCATAGTAATTTACCTCTGTGAAAGGCTTTTATACACCAGAGCAGAAGTTGAGAGGATATTTTGTATCAGTGGAAATAGAATTGCCAAAGCAGAAAATCTGCTTTTAGCCAGCAATATTCTTGTTTTATCCAAGGGCTACAGCTTACAAATTGTAAAATGCTCCGTTGCTTCATTTTTATCTTCTGATAAAAAGAAAGACAACCTTCAGTCTTCCATCATTCCTCCTCAAAAGGTTTATGTCAGGCAGGGTAATGTCAGTTTCAAGACAGCTAGAAATTCATTTTCATTGCACAACCATAGGAAAAGAATACCATTAAAGAAATAATAATAAGAAATCCAGCATGCTAGCAAGAAAGAATATATGAAACGTAGTCTGATAATCTCTTCAGAACAGAAAATCCTGATTGGGACTATTGCACCCAGCCATACTTAATTCAATGTAAAAAAATCAGTGAGATTTAAAAGCTTCATACAGCGGCTCTAATTGAATTTAGGTGAAGCAAAACTAATGCACTGTTTGGCATATCTGAATCATCTCTGCCTAAAAGAAGCATTTTGCTTCTTCTTGTGGTTTATGAGCAGGGATGCTGGTCACAGACCATACTCCATGCTGAGCAAGTGTGCTAATTGGTGTACATATGAGTTAGGGAAGCACTGTCCCACTAAAAAATAGCCACTTATTCACCATTGGTGCACATCCATGGCCAGTCCTTAAGATATAGAGCTCTAACAACAGTTTCAAAGTGATGCTGTGTAGAGGGCCACATATGCTGAGCCCTGTACTGATCACATCTGATCTGTCCCTGTCCCCACCTAGCCATGAGCAATCACATTATCTTTAGGCTCTGGAGTACAAATATGAAGCAGGTAAAGTGTGAGTGACTACGTGCACAGCCTCCTGTATTCTGTGGAGTATGCAAACTAAGATTTAGGTTTTTAAAATATATGCAGTACTGAGAAAAAAACTCCCTTTTTCAGAATATAATTCAGTGGTAGTTTAAACTGTGCAACGTACTTGCTATTAAAAGTCTATGTACTAAAATTCAGGGCAAAAGAAGTACTTATCAGTCATATCCAATTAAAATAATTCATTTTCTTTATTTTGTCAGTAATACAGGCACACCAAAAAGACAGCAAGCAAAGACTTCCTAAGCGTACCCACTTTTGAACATGAAACTGATCAGTGCTATTTTCAGAGTCTTCACTGTTTGTAAGTATAGACCACTGTGAGACAGTTGGATAATGTTGTTTTAGTTTTTCTTGTTCTGTTGCTTGAGTCTCTACAAAAGGTTGCTTGTCTATGCAAGTGCTATTAGTTGCCATGACAGTATATGTGATACCAATAAAGCAGCAGTAAGTTTGAAATGTCCTGTTCTGCAAGGCGCTTGGTGCCCACTGCAAAACATGCAGAGACAGAGCCTATCTTTCATTGTTCAGAGCTCCAGAAAAAAATTATATACAGAGCCACAAACTATTCTTAACAAGCCTGGTTACTGCCTCCAATCCTGTAAACCAAAGCCTTTCTGGAGCTAGTTCAGTAGAACTGGCTGTTAAAATTTGCTGGCTATACAAATCAGCTGTTCACATTTTCATTCGTCAAGTTTCTTCCACTGTCCTTTCCATTTCAAAACATAGGAAACTCACCTTCCACGCAGAAGAATACTAATCTCTGACTTTCTGTTACCTATTTGTTTCATGGTTTCATCTGTTATGTGATGGCCACTTGTCAGGGGCTTGCAGTGCTAATAGCAGATGTATAAAATACGATACTATGAGACAGGAGTGTGAGAGAGGAGTCAAATGAGTGAGTCCCACTCGCAGTGCATGATACTTAGGTCCACCTTCCGATTTACTCTTACAAACCCTACCTTTGGAAAATGCTATTAAAGCTCGTAGCTTTTGACTCACTCCCCATCAACTACATACAGCCTTCCAAAAACATTTCCACATAAATCTCTTAGCTGCCCCATTCTGCCTGCTCATCCATTTCTTCTGTACCCCATTCACAAGCTCAAGTTTTGGCATAGGATCTACTACTGTGCAGAGAAGATAGCAGAGTAAGTTCTGGATCCTGGGACAATGCTTCAAGTGCTGCTAGCTCCAAAGAAGGCTGCATCTCAGAGTAACTACCCAGCATAACTTACATTAGAGCAGTGCAAGATAGTTAAAGCTTGCTTACTGCCACCTCTTTGAAATAGAAGGATGCCACTTTGCATATGCAGTGGTGAGAAACCTGACTTCTTGATGGGCAAGGAATAGAGGGAAAAACAGGAAGATTGAACTCTTGAACCGGTGGGCCTTACCATCTAAGGAACTTAGTGACTCTAAAGTCAGCCCTTCTTTGAGCAGGACATCAGCATAAACAACCTCTAGATGTCTCCTGAAACTTAACAGAATCTGTGGTTCAATGACTCGGTGGACAGTTTTTTTCAAAAACAACTTAGAGTCTCCTTATTTTGGCTTGATTTAGAGAGTGTTTTTAGAGGGTAGGCGGCTCAGTATTTCCAAATTCAGAGGATAATATCTGCTCTTATGTATATGCCAGTTTGTAGCAATAATGAAGGGGAAAATATAGCCCAAAAGTCCATCTTGAAAAGCAGTCTATTATTTTCAGTATCATCCAAAAACAACCAGAGCAGACTACTGCAGGACTGTCTCAGGGAAAGGCATCCCATGGGAATGAACACAGGTGGACGAAAGCTTTATTCTTAAGAATTCTAAGAGAAATGACAGGAAAAATCATCACCTAATTATAGAGGTTGTGGTATAGTTCATAAAATTATTTCTCATTAAAGCAGGCATGATGAACTTTTAGGAATCTGAAACACTCAAAATCCTTTTAGTGCTTAACTCTATCAGCAGGAATTATTGTTCAGATTTAAAGAGCATCTTGAAGCAGGATTGAAAAAAGCAACATAAGGTCAAGAAGATACTTCCATTTTCCTAAATCAATTATAAATATTATGCTATGGGAGAAGGGTAGCTATGTAACCACTAAAATAAATCAGAAAATAAATAAGTAGTATATGAACTACGAGGTTATTATATCTGAAATAATTCAGTATCTATATGTTGAGGGTTTTTCTATTGTTTTTTAATATGGGGAAAAACTTACAGGATAAATGACTGAATTAGCAAAGAAACTAGTAACATCTATTTCTATAAAAAGTATATGCAATTTAGAACACAACTGCTTTTTATAACAAAATGTATTCACAGATTTCTTTTTAAATATATGTTTTGTGGTTCTTTGTATAAGCCATGGGAGAGACAGAATTCAAGATAATTAAAGCTATAAATAGAAAGACTTGCTTCTTAAAACTACTGAAGATTCGAATTCAAGGGCTTGGACTTCTTACATGCTATTTTCTTCAATTTTTGCTCATTTGGTGGACTACACAGTGACTAAAGAACCTTTAACATATATCTTGCTTTTCGATCTTGTATTATTTATTGTAAAAATGCCTGTAGAAAGAAAGAAAGAAAGAAAGAAAGAAAGAAAGAAAGAAAGAAAGAAAGAAAGAAAGAAAGAAAGAAAGAAAGAAAGAAAGGAAGGAAGAAAGGAAGAAAGGAAGAAAGGAAGAAAGGAAGAAAGGAAGAAAGGAAGAAAGAAAGAAAGAAAGAAAGAAAGAAAGAAAGAAAGAAAGAAAGAACTGGTATGACTAATCCCCAAAGGATCTGTTAGTGAGCATTGGTTCTCCCAGTTTTTTGGCCTTTTTGCCTGTTGACATTTACTGTTCCTTTTTAAAGCCATTAGGAAACTGAAAAACTTGGCTTCTGATACAGTGAAAGTCCCTAGCGACGGAAGACCGGGACAAATCCGAAAAGGTGCTCTTCGGTGTAAATTAACAGATCTTGGAATCCATAGACTGTTAAAATATAGACAGTGATAAGTGGGACCTTTTTGGATTAGCAGCTTCCTACTTACACCAGGAGAACATTCACATCCTAAAGATATGTTTATTCATACAAATTAAGCAAGATGGAGAAAACTGAATTCTCATATAGTGCAAATTAATGTGAATGAAATTGAAAACAAAAGTATATTTTATGTATATGTCTAACACTTGCTAAAATTATTTTGAATTAGATACATAAAAACCACTGTGACCTGAATTCAACTACATAGAACAAAAATCCCTATATTTCCAGAACACCAGAAACAGATAAGAACTGCACATCTAAGAACACAGATACTTCAGTACAGACCCTATCCTGGAGTTAGTATTTAATTCAAATGGCAGAGTTATTCTTAATCTGGATCTGAAGCTTGATCCAAGCTTTGCTTCTCGTTTAGCTCCATAGAAGGTGTCTGAAGAATAAACAATAAAATCTTTCAAAATGAAGAAAGGTTTTGTGATTAAGGAAGTGTGCTGGGACTAGTTCCCAGACCTGCCACAGCCTCCCTGTCTGCCCTTAATCTCTCTATTATTCAGTTCCTTATCTGTAAAATAAGACAGTAATACTTCTGTTCTCCTATTCTTTGTCTGACATGGTTCTCTGAACTGTCTGATCTTCAGAACAGGAACTGATTTCATCTGAGTATATTTTCTGGTCCTTCCATAACTACATTTTAATCCCAGCTGAAGTCACAGAGGTTCTTGTAATACAAGCAATTAAAAAAAAAAAATCACTGAGTGTTTTTTTGGGAATAGAATCGTATTTGAAACTTGACAAAGTAATTCTGAAAAGCTTTCATGTTAAAGCCACTGGAGAAAATGTCTACATTGGGACTAAAAGAAGTGGTGGGGCAGGTTGTAAGTGATGGATAAAATGATAGCAAAATATTTTGCTGAAGTCAACAACCTACTTACCAGAAATAGTTTATATCACAGTATCATGTTTTACTGTGCATATGGGCATGTGAGGACCTGTATGCATGATTTTCCTACATAGCGATTAGGCAGATTACCTCACTTCCACTGACAACTAAACTGTCTTAAACTACTTCACATTAATCACAACATTAACATGTATATGAATGTAGATTAACTGATGCACTATATATTATATATATATATACATATATGAAAGTTAGTGAAGTATTTTTATCAAGAGTATCAGAAAAGGAGTAGGGAGGTGAACTTCACTGAACACCTGCAAGACTGCATCAGGACCGGATGATACAGAAAAAGATGCCCGAATGTTCTCCCAAGATGAGCAAAACCATACCTGTCATGGGAGACATTAGGTACCAAGACAGCTGTTGGATAAAAACACAACTACTCAAGCATGCGTCATCACAGAGGGCAATTTTATGATCCAGAAAGGAGAGGCTTTAACTAGCCTGCTCAAGAAGGATTAGTAGAAATTGTGAAAAATAGTGACATTCATACAATCACAGAATTGTTTAGGTTGGAAAAGACTCTTAAGATCACCAAGTGCAACTTCTAATGTAACTCTGGCAAGTCCACCACTAAACACACCTTTTAAACATCTCCAGGGATGGTGACTCAACCACTTTCCTGGACAGCCTGTTCCAATGCTTGACAACCCCTTCAGTGAAAAGGTTTTTCCTAATATCCAATCTAAATCTCCCTTGAGGACATTTCCTCTTGTCCTATCACTTGGTACTTGGGTGACTGACACCCTCCTCACTACAACCTCCTTTCAAGTAGTTGTAGACAGTGATAAGGTTTCCCCTCAGACTCCTTTTCTCCAAGCTAAACAACCCCAGATCCCTTAGCTGCTCTTCATAAGACTTGTTCTCCAGACCCTTCACCAGCTTCGTTGCCCTCCTCTGAACTCACTCCAGCACCTCAATGTGAAGGGCCCAAAACTGAACACAGTTCAGTGTCGAGTACAGACGGATGATCGCTTTCCTAGTCCTGATGGCCACACTGTTTCTGAATCAATAACTTTTGTCTACAAGCTGCTTCAGTTTAACAAAGAAACATTCTCCCTGAATGAAGCAGTATAAAAATATTTTGTTTTGTAAAATGAAGTAATTGAGATGGTAAGTTGTAACTCTTTCCAATGTTCAAAGGCTACAGCAGCAATAGATTGATCAAGACACTACTTCAAAATCTTAAATCCAAAAAATATTTGTTGAAATAAATATTTGTGGAAGCAACTTATATAAGATTTGAGGTAATTATTACAAAAAAACCCACCATGGTCAGAATGGTAGGAAAAAAGCAAATCCTTGATGGGCTAAAAAGATGTCTTTGTTAGAAGTGAAAAGTGCATATTCTACAACTGGAAACAATTAAGTAAGAAAAACAATAGTATAGATGCTAGCAAAATAGGGTCATTGGAGTAAGGAAGATATCTGTTGATCTAATAAATTGACAAAGAAAAACTAGTGACTAGAGTGACCAGAGTGTTGAAATGGAAGAATGTAGGCTCTTTGGGAAGGGCAGGCAAGGGAGACAAGGAGGGGGTGTCACCATCTGTGTCAATGACCAGCTGGACTGCATGGGAATGTATGAAGCACTGACCCAGAGCTTATGGGTCAGGATTAAAGGGAGGGCAGGGACAGGTGACATTACAGTGGGGGTCTGCTACAGGCCGCCCAACTAGGAACACTGAGCAGATGAGGTCCTCTGCAGACACATAAGAGCAGCCTCACAGTCACAAGCCCTGGTCCTCATGAGGGATTTCAGTCATGCTGATATCTGTTGGATGGACAACCCAGCAGGGCACAAGCAATCCAGGAGTTTCCTGGAATACGTTGACGATAACTTCCTTCTCCAAGTGACAGAGGAGCCAATGAGGAGAGGCGCTATGCTGGACCTTTTTCTCACCAACGAGGAGGAGCTCATGGGGAATTTGAAGCTCAAGGGCAGCCCATGGAACGGTGGAGTTCAAGATTCTTAGGACAGTGAGGAGGGCACACAGCAAACTCACTACACCAGACTTCAGGACAGCAGACTTTGGCCTCTTCGGGGATCTGCCTGGTAGAATACCATGGTATAAAGCCCTGGAGGGAAGAGATAACAAATAAAGCACATTAATATTCAAAGATCACCTCCTCCAGGCTCAGGAGAAATGTATCCCAACAAAGACAAAGTCAGGCAAAAACAACAGAAGGTCTGTATGGATGAATAAAGAGATGCTGGATGAACTCAAACACAAAAAGGAAGCCTACAGAGGGTGAAAGCAACGACAGGTAGCCTGGGAGGAATTTTTCTGAGAACCCAGGGATCAGATTAGGAAAGCCGTGATAGAATTAAATCTGACCAAGGACATCAAGGGCAACTAGAAAAGCTTCCATAGGTATTTCAGTGACAAAAGGGAAAATATGGGCCCTCTCCAGAAGTAACAGGAGACCTGGTTACCTGGGATATGGAGAAGGCTGAGGTACTCAGACATTTTTTTTGCCTCAGTCTTCACTAGCAAGTTGCAGAAGGCAAAGGTAGGGACTGGGAGAATGAAGAACAGCCCACTATAGGAGAAGACCAGGTTTGAGACCATCTAAGGAACCTGAAGGTGCATGAGTCCATGGGACCTAGTGAGATGCATCCATGCCTCCTGAGGTAACTGGCGTACGAAGTTGCTAAGCTACTACCTATCATATCTGAGGAGTCATGGCAGTCCAGTGAAGTTCCTACTGACTGGAAAAGGGGAGACATAACCCCCATTTTTAAAAAGGGAAAAAAGTAAGACCCAGGAAACTACAGGCCAGTCAGTCTCACCTCTATGCCCAGGCAAGATCACAGAGTAGATCTCCTGGAAACTACGCTAAGGCACATGGAAATTAAAGAGGTGATTGGTGACAGCCAATGTGGCTTCACAAAGGGCAAATAGTGCCTGACAAATTTGGTGGCCTTCTACAATGGGGTTACAGCATTGGCAGATAAGGGAAGAGTAACTGACATCATCTACCTGGACACGTGCAAAGCATTTGACACTGTTCCACGTAACATCCTTGTCTCTAAATTTGAGACATGGATCCAACAGATGAACCACTCAGTGGATAAGGAATTGGCTGGATGGTCAGCCTCAAGAATTGCAGTCAACAGCTCGATGTCCAAGTGGAGACCAGTGATGAGTGGCATTCCTCAGGGATCAGTATTGACAGCAGCACTATTTAACATCTTTGTCGGTGAAATGGACAGTGCACACTTGGAAAGTTTGATGATGACACCAAGCTGTATGGTGCAGTTGACATGCTGGAGGGAAGAGATGCTATCCACAGGGACCTTGATAGGCTTGAGAGATGAGCCTGTGCAAATGTCTTGAAGTTCAACACGGTCAAATGCAATGTCCTGCACATGAGTCAGGGCAATCCCAAGCACAAATACAGGCTGGGCAGAGTAAGGATTAAGAATAGGCCTACCAAGAAGGACTTGGGGGTGCTGACTGACGAGCAGTTCAACATGACCCAGCAAGGAGCAGTTGCAGCCTAGAAAGCCAACTGTCCTGGGCCACATCAAAAGAAGCATAACCAACAGGTTGAGGAAGGTGATTCTCACTCTGTACTCCACTCTGGTAAGACCCCACCTGGAGTACTGTGACCAGCTCTGGGGCCTTCAACATAAGTACATAAACCTATTGGAGTGAGTCCAGAGGAGGGTCACAAAGATGACCAGAGGGCTGGAACACCTCTCCTACGAAAACAGTTTGGGAGAGTTGGGGTTGTTAGGCCTGGAGAAGAGAAGGCTTCAGGAAGACCTTATAGCAGCCTTCCAGTACCTAAAGGGGGCCTACAACAAAGCTGGAGAGGAGCTTTTTACAACGACATGTAGTGATAGGACAAGGAATAATGGCTTTAAGCTGAAAGAGGGTAGATTTATGTTAGATATAAGGAAGAAATTCTTCACCATGAGGTTGGTGAGGCACTGGAACAGATTGCCCAGGGAAATTATGGATGTGCCATCCCTGGAAGTGTTTGAGGCCAGGCTGGATGGGGCTTTGAGCAACCTGGTCTAGTGGGAGGTGTCCCTGTCCATGGCAGTGAGGTTGGAACTAGATGATCTTTATGATCTCTTCCAACTCAAACCATTCTATGTTTCTGTGATTCTCAGTGAGATTTAGCTCATAAATAAATAAGGAGTGGGATAAAATTGATAATATGAAAGTGTTCTCCTAAGGTTCAACTTTCAAAAAGGAGAAACTGTTAGTGGTATATGAAATGAGTAAGACAGCTTTGGACAATTAAACGGTAATAATGACTTTGAACACACATTCTAGGGTATTCAGGGACTTAGCAAATGAACTTACTGAACCACTTACAATTGTTTAAGCCATGAAGAATTAAAAGTATTGAGAAAAGCAGACCTGATCATAAAAAAGTAAGAGAGAGAAGATTAATCTTTAGGGACCATATCTTCAGCTCCATTGCTGAAGGAAACCTATATAATCTAAGAAACGTAGGAAAATCATACGAAGAAGCCAAGAATTTTATAGTATAGTTTGAAAAGAGACACAGACAATTACTGTCTCCAGCATCCTCACACAGGCAGCAGATCTGCAAACAAATCTATGGAGAAGAGAACATAATGTCCTCCCTCTTTTCCTGTGGATCTGCACACTGCCCTCTGTTCCTTCATTTAAATTCTCTGGCTATAGAGTAGGGAAGGAGGGACCTGGGGATATGTCTTCTTCTCAGATGTTCCACAGAAGAGTTTACTGTCAGAATAGAATATCAGCAAATATCCCACCTTTCCCTGTGCTGGGTAGAGTAGTAATGTAAATATCATCTTATAAGCTGGTCATATGCTTGTTCCTCTGTGGAAATAACACATCTGTAACAGTTTACCCATAAGTGAACATTTAGGAGATTTCAGTCATAAGACTTGCATAACAGGAGTGTCATATCCAATAAATTAAGAGAACGTTTTATACTTGCACATAAAATGAGTGGATGAAAGCAAGGCAACACAAATCCAATACATACACGTGTTGTTTTAATGAATCATCATGCAAAATTAATGGCAAGGGTCTTGGCTGTACGCAAATGGGAAATGAAAATGTAGTAGAGAGCAACAGAAAGGATAATGAAGAGCAGAACTGTAGCAGCATACAGTGTACAGAAGTGTGCAATTGCATGTTACAAGGATCATTTTTACACCTGCTCTTATTTAAGCATGATACTAAATGATTTAAGGCTGGGGCAAACCACCGAGGTAATTAAATTTGAAGATGACACTAAATAAATGTATTCTGAGAGTGTTAAGAGAGTCAAAGATTCAGAACTATAAAAAGCAGACAAAATGTGGACAGAAAATATCAGGATGGAGAGGCAGCTGGCTTTCTCATGTGGATTATTTATGTGGGGAAAAAAAAAAAACACAACGAAATAAAGACATTCTGTGAGAGGGTAATCTAGAAATGAATACTGGTGCAAGGACTTAAAGTGATAATGGACAGTAAATTAGATATGTGATTATAAAGAAAATTTGCAACAAGTAAAGATCATAATGATTTGGGAACTGTTTGAAGGGAGAGATCATATCATGACAAAGGTGTAAAAAGGCTTTATTTGGGGTATAAATAACAAATTGCACCAAAAATACTGTAGGCAGACCTTGGTAGTCTATTCTCAGGAGTGTATAGATAAGTTGAAAGGAATTCAGAAAGAAGCAGCAAAAATACTGCTGCTGCTGTAGCAATTCTCATGTTATTAATAGGTAAAATGCCTGCATATAGAAGCAACAGGTTTTAAATAATGAAAAAGTGTAACCATCAGACAAGAACAGACAATATGAGGATTAAAGGCTTTATAGATGGGTCAGCAAGATGAACTTAAGAAATTGTCTTCTGAACAGATCTATTTGGTTACATCAAGAAAAGTGACAGAAGTTCATCTAAAGAGACAACTTGACCTATACCAGGAAAAAGACCAAAACAAAACAAAACATAAATGCTTTGAAGCATTTTATGATTTGGCAAAAGGAAAACCAAGATGGAGTAACAGGTATTTTCTGTGTCCGTGTTCATTTTTCCTTATCGGAAGAGTAATATTAAGGGCAATATAAAACATAGTATGCAATACAGTAATAAAGTAGAATAATGAATCTAGAGAACTTTCCCTTGTTTCCATAATATAATTTTTTTTCATCAGGACACTACTGAAAAACAAACCCTCTTTTTTTGCCTTTACCAAAGTTCATGAGGACAGAAATTCTGTCTTTAAAAAATAAACATATCAAAATTTAAAGCAATCATTTCGTTGGTTTTTATTAATATAATCTGGAGGGAAGGCAGCACTTACGAACTAGTAGCAGCAAGAATCACTGTGTACTTTCATAAACATATTAAGAAGAAATAAGGAGAAAACACGATAAATAAGAAAGAGACTGGATAGTAGATTTACGTAAGATTTCTTGGAATAAGAGAGAACAAATGGGGAAAAGCAGAAACAAATCTCTAAGATTTCAAATGATCTGTGAAAAGGTTAGCACACAAATATTCACAGAATTTTTAAAAATAGTATAAGGAAGAAGTCAAAGAAATATCAACAGACTGGGTGAAAGGAGGGTGAGAAACAGGCAAGTAGAATGTAATAAGAAAGGAAGAATGCATTAAGGAGAGATAACAAAAATAATGTCAAAAGAGAGCCAGAGAACAGAGAAAAGGCAGAGAAAACTGTCCGGAGTGCAGCTGCGCTATTGCCGTGTCATCTGAGACTGTGCACTGTATGAAGGAAAACAATTTTGAAAAGATGGCACATAAAATGTCAATTTTAAACTTGAGTGAAGTTATTGAGAATCCATTGACAAATGTCTTCTTTGTCAGTAATTATTTGCTCTGAGAAAACCTAAAATTTGTATATCACATAAAAAGCATGTTAGGTAGATGCTTTGCTAAAAGAAAAAAAAAAAAA
This sequence comes from Caloenas nicobarica, assembly GCF_036013445.1. Classification (NCBI taxonomy): domain Eukaryota; kingdom Metazoa; phylum Chordata; class Aves; order Columbiformes; family Columbidae; genus Caloenas; species Caloenas nicobarica. The sequence continues at coordinate 28,743,481 of NC_088246.1, read as the reverse complement.
ACAAAGATTTTGAGAGAGAAAATGAAAGGCAACTATAATAAATGCTCCCAGAAGCTAGGACAAAAGGAAGCTCTTATTAAAGATACTTCTTTATTTTTTTTCTTTCTCTGAAATTCAAGGTTTTGTTCAATAATTAATGAAATTATATCTTATAACTGGATAAACTATGCTTTTTCTCCTTCTCATAAAGCTAGTGGATTTTGATTTGGTTGGTTTCAGGTCAAACTGGATGTGTGCCATTGATAAATTAGTGCTAATGAATTGCTGGGATGAATGCACCAGCTCTGAATTTTTAGCACATTTTTGGAAAAGATCAACAGGCATTAATCAGGCAACAAAGCAGCATTCATTACTCCAATGATTTCTTCCTCAAAGGACCACCAAATTCAACTAAAAATTGGAAGACTAAGAAATATCTCACATATTAGCAAACCCTGTTTGACAATAACTGCAGATAAAACTGAATGCTTGGCTCTCTTTTCATTGATATTAGACTTGTTCATAGTGTGATCTGACTTCAAGTTTCTAACACAGGTGGCTTAATTTCATAGAGGCATATATTTCTTCAAAGCACTTTCAGTTCTGTAATTAATGTTCTATTTTGTGTAAGTGTCCAGTAACTTTTATCAGCTTTACTGCATGCTGCAGGTACTTGTTGCATATACCTTTGCTGTAGGAAATATGGATTAGGGCTCACTTCCTTCTCATTAAGGATGAGTAATTAAATTTACCTTTGGACAAAATAAACAAAAGCAATACTGGATGTCCATAGCTAGAGAACCACCTCCTTATGCACCAGGAATTTCCCTGTCACAGGAGGCAGCAGTCAAGAAATAAATAATTTTCCCATTGTCTTCCCTTCTCCCATCTATCTTGCAGCAACTATTGACTGGGAGTCCCCCATTCTGAGCAGTAACAGCAGCTGACAAGACAAGGTAGAGTTGCCCAATTTTACATTTTACTTGCATTGTCCTTGTAAAGATGTAGGTTCCAGCGGCACTTTTTCTCCTGAACCATTAAGTGTTTTTCAGTATGGGTGAGTAGGAAATGCTTTCCTACTGCATAAGATTTCATTTTCCTTTTTTCCAAATCAAGATGAAAATAAAATTTACCAAACTTTCATGAATTGTTCATACAGAATATATTTCTACTATATAGACTGTTCAGTTTCATTTTGATCCAGTAAGAGCCATTACATTATTTAAATAACAGTTTTCAAATCAAAATACATTTTTGAACTAAGGATTGACTTTATGACAAAAATTTATCACAAGTTATTTTCAATGGCCCATATGTCCTACAAACTGTTTTATTTGATAAGACAACATCTCCCCTACAATGAAGAATAAGAACATTTTCTGGGTCCCTGTTTCTTAGACCACTGGCCATTTGCTTTTGTCTGCACTGGGGTAAATACTTTCTTGGTGTCAGTCTGTAAAATAAATTCTGAAAGATTTGTTGAGTTTAGTGTGGTTCATTACCGTTAAATTTAGTGTGGTTAGTATCTGCAAAAATTATGTGCAGATCACACATGACAGTGTCTGTAACTCTAACACTCATAATTTAGCTATGTTTTATGCTGTTAACCAGACATTAGCATTTTTAACTTAGAAAATTATTTGTTAAATAGAAAGCATTGCAACTGGTGATCACTGTTTGGTATAATAAAAAATTCCCGAACTGATGGAATGAGTTGAATGATGATGTTCAATTTCCTTGAAGTGTAAATTTGGGTAAGAAATTACCAGAGAATGGAATAATTCTCTGTGCCATTAATACACATTCTGTGAATGCTGGAGAGTTTCTATGTCTCCATATCATAGTCTTCCAAAGCAAATAATTTAAGGAAAAATTTAAATCACAGAATCACAGAATCACAGAATGTTAGGGATTGGAAGGGACCTCGAAAGATCATCTAGTCCAATCCCCCTGCCAGAGCAGGAACACCTAGGTGAGGTTACACAGGAAGGCGTCCAGGCGGGTTTTGAATGTCTCCAGAGAAGGAGAATCCACAACCTCCCTGGGCAGCCTGTTCCAGTGTTCTGTCACCCTCACTGAGAAGAAGTTTCTTCTCAAATTTAAGTGGAACCTCTTGTGTTCCAGCTTGAACCCATTACCCCTTGTCTTACTGTTGGTTGTCACCGAGAAGAGCCTGGCTCCATCCTCGTGACACCCACCCTTTATATATTTATAAACATTGATGAGGTCTCCCCTCAGTCTCCTCTTCTCCAAGCTAAAGAGACCCAGCTCCCCCAGCCTTTCCTCATAAGGGAGATGCTCCACTCTCTTAATCATCTTTGTGGCCCTGCGCTGGACTCTCTCCAGCAGTTCCCCATCCTTCTTGAACTGAGGGGCCCAGAACTGGACACAATATTCCAGATGAGGTCTCACCAGGGCAGAGTAGAGGGGAAGGAGAACCTCTCTGGACCTACTAACCACCCCCCTTCTAATACACCCCAGGATGCCATTGGCCTTCTTGGCCACAAGGGCACAGTGCTGGCTCATGGTCATCCTGCTGTCCACCAGGACCCCCAGGTCCCTTTCCCCTACACTGCTCTCTAATAGGTCATTCCCCAACCTATACTGGAACCTGGGGTTGTTCCTGCCCAGATGCAAGACTCTGCATTTTCCCTTGTTATATTTCATTAAGTTTTTCCCCGCCCAACTCTCTAGCCTGTCCAGATCTCGCTGGATGGCAGCACAGCCCTCTGGCGTGTCAGCCACTCCTCCCAGCTTGGTGTCATCAGCAAACTTGCTGATAGTACACTCAATTCCCTCATCCAAGTCATTGATGAATATATTGAACAGTATTGGTCCCAGAACTGACCCTTGAGGCACTCCACTAGATACAGGCCTCCAACCAGACTCTGCCCCATTGACCACGACTCTCTGGCTTCTCTCCTTCAGCCAGTTTGCAGTCCACCTCACTACCCGATTGTCCAGTCCACACTTCCTCAGTTTTGCCGTGAGGATGCTGTGGGAGACGGTGCCAAATGCTTTACTGAAGTCAAGGTAGACCACATCCACTGCTCTGCCATCGTCAATCCACCTTGTTACGTCTTCATAAAAGGCTATGAGGTTGGTCAAACACGACTTCCCCTTGGTGAAGCCATGTTGACTGTCCCTGATGACCCTCTTATCCTTGATATGTCTTAAGATGGCACCAAGGATAAGGTGTTCCATCACTTTCCCAGGGATGGAGGTGAGGCTGACAATGCTTGGTTACATGATCACTGGCATTGTTTCTGAGTTCCTGTGTCTAAATACTGACCTAAGAAGATTAACAGTATGTTTTAGATACACTTGAAGTCCTAGAATTCATTGTGGGACAAGGGGAAAATGAGACAGCATGAGAGAACAGAAATATTTGGCTTTATAATCTTACTTCTTAAAAGTCAGCATGATATTTTGTCTTTTTTTTATGGCTCTTAATTTGAAAAAAATAGGAGAGAGAAGATCAATAAACTCAAATTTTGAAATACAGATCTGTTAAGAAATGTTATTGTCAGACTGATGCATTTTTTGGTTATTTACAAAAATAACTCACCAGTACCTGAATATATGTTTAAGACTGACTACAGAATTTTTGAAACTACCAAAACAGATGAGGAATTCCCATGATTCTGATATCACTGTTGGCTTGTTAGGGTTTCATCCTGAAATGCTGGTTATAGATATTCTTTTTCACATGTGGACTGAAACACAATAATCGAATCCTTGAGTGAATAGCAGTTAGAAATTTTGAGTACAATCCAGATTGTTAGGGAACAGACTGCCTTAGTTTATTGAATTCTTTGGTATACTGCTTCTTATAGAGCTTGTTTAGAAACTGCTTATATATAACTCCTTAGCATAAGTAACTCCTTAGCATAAGTAATTAAGTTTGCTGTGAACTTTTGAACTTTCTGCCTTGTAAAGCAAAAAAGCCCCCAGAAATTATTTAAGCAAGAAAATAAAGGAGGTTTTGATTGTCAACAGGAGCTACACCCGTAGAGATCAGTAAAGGAATGGAATGGCGTGTCTAAAAGAAGACAAGGAAAAGAAGAATTTTTTAGTTATTGCCAAGGACCTGGTTTTCTCCTTAGCTGCAGGTGCAAATCAGCAAATGAAGGTCAGTACTTTGTTTGACGTCTAGTCTGGTCAGTAAAAAGACATATAACCACCTGCAGAGAGAAGAAATGTCCTGCCTGATGAAAATGAGGAGATCCAATGAAGAATGGGGACACCCTGGACTCTAATTTTACAATTGGCCGGAACTGACACATGAGGGGTGGGAAGCTTAAATTGTAAGGGTATAATTGCCCAAGGTTTTCTTTATTCAAGGTCCCTCTACCAGAGACATCCAGCTCGAGCTTCTCTACACTGTACCTTATCAATAAATTATTTATTTAAGAAGAATTTATGGAATCCATGGCTGAGAATTTGCTTTGGGAAACCTAGGGAAAAGAAACTTCTGTAACAGATACAATTCTCTTTGTATTATTATTTGAAATAGAAAAATTTCAGTTTTCCATATTAATGTTCAAAATCAAGTCACTAAAATAGATAGCTACACATCATGTAAGTGCAAATTGTGAGCTAATCCTACATCTCGATAATAATTGCTACTTAGCTCTGTTGCTTGATTTTTAAATTTATTTTTAAAATAGGATATTTATTTAGACAATAAATTTGCAGTTACAATCAGTCTACACGTGTAAAATTTCCAGGTTACTTCTGAACAGTTCCTATGATTTTTTTCATACGTCACAGTAAATCAATTTTTGATAAATTATGCAAAAACGACCCAAGGATTTTGTCAGGGTGCAGTGTGAGCTGGCTGCTCCCTGAAGGACAAGGAGCCAGGACTCATGGCATTGCTGGTAGGTCAGGGGCCCCATCAGCCAGGGACCACATCACTCACTGCCTCCTGCAAGGGAGCAGGGTAGACTGGGGGGCTGCTGGGGCAGCTTCAGGCATCAGATACCTCCATGAGGATGGGCCAAGGCCATGCCAGGATGTCATCCTGAGGGTAGGGGGCCAAGATCAGACTCAGTGAGGGTAACCAGGGTCAGACTAAGCCCCAGGTAGCTGGGAACAGCTGCAGTGATGGGGACAGGACTAGGCCAGGCTGAGACACCAGCCTGTGGATAGGGACTGCTTCAGAGCATGGCTGGGCAGGGCATGGCTGTGGTGGATCTAGAGACCCACAGTGCTGCAGCATCACTGACAGCCCTAGACTGGGCTGAAATGGGGTCCTGGGCTGTGGGCAGTGTGGTGAGGCAGGCCCAGAGGTCAAGACCAGTAAGGCCTGTTAGTGCCCTCAAGGCCCTGACAGGATGCAAGACTTGGGTTCTTATAAAATTATTCCAGAACACCAGCAATAATACATAATTCTATATCAAAGGACATTGAAAATAACATATAATGCCACATCAAGCTACACTCTTTTGTAGGTCGAACAATCCAAAATAGTTATGTCAACAGCAAAGATAGCTGGAATAAAGAATTAACTTCAGTTAGACGAAAACTAAGCCTATAGTCTAAGATAGTTGTATAGGTACTCTCACTCTGGTCTGTGAAGATACTCTTAGATGATCCTAAGATAGTAAATAAGGTTACATCTCCATGGGTATGGCTAAGCTGATCTAATTATGATTGCCTGGCTTCATATTCTATCTTATCCCTGGCAACACACCGCTGCTGCACCAGGTATGGTGAACTGGTTTAGGATCTGAACAAGCAGAACTATAACTAAAAATCAATGAATAGTTGTCTTGGGCAAATGCTGGCAATGCTGGTCCCATGAAGAAACCTTCACTGGTAGCTAGCTGCTAGACTTCACACCAGGATGGAGATGAGTCATCTGATGGATGTTATCTCCTTTCATGGACTCTGGAGGCAATGCTGGTGACTAGTTAAGGCTAGTTATCAAAACTTTGCATGGAAACTGTCAGGTAAAATGAATCCTATTTGAAATGTGTATCTTAAATCTTTTTTCCTCTTAAAATCCTGATCTTTTTTACTAAATTTCTCACTAGAACGACTTTTAAGAACACTAAATTTTATACTGAATTTGCAGTGCAGGCAAAGGAACAGACAAGAACATTTCACTTTTGTTCAGTTTGACCTAAAGCCATGTCTTCTTGAACTACTATTGTTCCAGTATTACTTTCTTCCTGCATGAATTCTTCTGTATGGATTTGACTGACCTGTATTTCCTCTAGTGTGGCACAGTCTTCCTACCAGACAAATACCCAGATACTATCCGAGCTGAGATAGATGCTGAGATATTTTCAGTGGATATAGTTCAGAACTGTTCCCATCACCAGTTTTGCGTGATAACGCAAAACTTTCTGTGGGAACTTTCACTCATTAAAAATGTTATTTCCGTGTTCCTGACTCAAGCCAATATACTTCTAAAAACCCCCACTAAATGAGAATTTCGGGCCCATTCAAGCAACCATGGTTGTAAACTGCTCTGACCATATTTTACTACATCTATATACAGTGTCTTCAGCAAAAATCTTAGCTGATGCCTCTACTTGATACAAAGAAATGTCTGATCAAATGGGAAGCTTCATTTACTTCAACTGGTGAATGTTGTATGGTCATGAGCAGTCTGTAGCTGCTCTGTTCCTGAAAGAGTCTACATATATTTGGGAATTAACAAAGTAGTTATGGGACTTCATTGGACAACTGCATTATGGTACAGTAACATTGTTTGTTATAACTAATTAACTCCACGAGAACACTGAATTTCTAGAATGTTGAAATTTCAAATATTTTTGCCCAAATTGAAAGCAAAATCTGAAAACTCAAAATTTTCATTGAAAGGACATTCTAGAGGAAATAAGAAAATTTCAGAGCAATTTTCTCAGAAAAATAGACTTCTTTCACTCATCTTAGACTTCTTAGTATTTTATACCAAAAAAATATATTTCACATTTGAAAATCAAACATCAGTTTAGAAAACAAAAAAAATAAGATTTCAACATTTTCATTTACTCCTTTCAAAATAAAATTTTATAAGAAATGAAGTATTTTATGAAAGATGTTTTGATTAAATGGAATGTTCAAGCACATCTTTTGAGCAGTCCCAGTATTTTTACTCATGTTTTACATGCTGTAGTTTGTTTGCTGAAAGTTAATTAGCCAAACTCCAGAGATCACAGACACACACATTGTGAAAGGAATCCTCACATTTTTTAATTTACACTTAGGCAGCTCTGTGAAGTTAGGATTTTTAGTTATATAATTTTTCCCTTGATTTCATACATAAAATGTTGTTCTATCAGAATTTAAATGGATAACGTATAGTTTAGCTGTTATATTAAATACATTGATTTAAAGAAAAACTCAAGGACTTACGCAGTTCTAGCCTATTTAGCATAGAGGCCAGAACCCAAGATGTAGAAAACTATAATATATTCACAGCCTGAATTACATTCTGATAAGCTTAGTAGGTCTGTGTAAGTTTTCATTCTGGTTAGAAATAATTTTTTTTAGGGATTATATAAATAATACCTTAGAATTGGAGCTGGAATGAATTTCTCATTATAAAAGAAATGCACAATATTTTGCAAGGTAAATATAACTGTCCTGCTTTTCTTCTGAGTAAGGAAGGATTAGGTGTATTTGAGTTGATTTATTCTTTAATATGCATTGGAATCTGCAATTGCTTTTTCAAAAATGCAAAATACTTCTATTTCATGTTCATCTGTTGTAGTTTGCCAGTCATACAGGTAAGTGGGGACTTTTTTGTGACTGCAGACACAATGAAACCAAACAGACACTATCCAGATCCCAAACAGAAAAAGAAAGATCTTTAATATATATTTTATGGAATTTGCATATTGGCTTCTAAGATTAAATTATTTAAACTTACTTAATTTAAGACTCACTTGATTCGTTAAGCTGAAAAATATTGGCTCGTATTATATTGACTCTGTGTTCATTCAACAACCTTCAGCTCTGTTGAGACGATGTGCCTGACTCAGGTAAGCATTTAACACATCTTAAGCAAGTTACATTCTCATCTAATATTTTTGACCAAGATTTTTCTCTTGAGGCTTTAATTCATTGTCTCTCTTTCTCATTATACCTTTCACATTTCCACCCAGGTATTTTTTAAGCAGTCTGTAACTTTTACATCAATATTAGTAAAGAGTTTCTTGAAAACAGAATTAATCAAATTTTCTCCTCCCCCATACTCCGTCTTGTGCCTCCTCATGTTAATCAAGATAGTTGAACCAGTACAATTAACCACCCCAGCTTGACTCTTCTTACGAAACAGAAAAAGCTTCCACACAAAAGCCTGCTAAAAAGATGGTGCTTTGCAGAAGACACATGGGAAGTCAATCCCTAAGCAATGTTTGGCTGGAGAGCTAAAAGGTGTAACATTATAAAGCCAAGTGCTCTGCTGGTATCTCCCTCATTGTTACACAATCAGGCTCCACCTTGAGGACATCTTATTCCAGGATATAGCATGGTGAACAAAGTCCATATAGAATCTGGTAAGCAACAGACTGAATGATGTTAACCTTCACTTAACGGTATTACGATATTAGAGTAGAAAGCCACACAAAATTCTGCTGCTCTGTGAGTTATCGCCTTGCTCAGTACATGCAGACCTCCCTTCCGCCTTTCTCAACTCTATAATCTAGTAATCATCCCTTTCTTCTGTATCTTTTTTATGCCATTCACTTATAATCAATCATTGAGTTATGATTTTATTTAATCAAAGCAATCCTTCTTGTACATATCTTTACAGAAATTAATTCATTTGCCCAAGTAACTTTTTTTAAAAAATATGGTATGTTATGGATGTGAACCAGAAAGTGTTATTGTCTCTTCAGGAGTGTGGACATTTTGAGGCTCATTCATAATGGCACAGTCATAATGCCCACTTTTGATTGTTTAAGCCAAGATAGTTCAGCCCACATCGCTGCATCTGTTATTTTTTAAGATTACAGTATCAATGAGTCAAGGAATACTTTCTACTTGACAATAGGCCACATTGGCAATAGCAAATATAAAGGACATTTTATCATGAGAAATCAGCAGGCTGCTTGCAGATTAAGCTAGGTCCTGAGTAAATGTGAGGAATAAGCGTTTTGAAAATGCAACCCTTCAGTTCTGTTTGGAATACTAGAACTGAGGCATCCTTTCCATTTTTAGTGAGTATATCACTTTTATTCTGCCTAATGTCTTCAGCTTATTTAATACAGAAGTTACTGGCTAGCCACGAAAAACATAGATCGAGATTTTTTTTCTGTAGGATATCAAGCACTATTCTTCCTCCCAGTTTGATTTAGCGCAATGCCATTTCATTGTAATAGATTCAAGGAAAAAAATAGATGCTTTTCCTGTAAAGAAGCAGAATGTCTTCCACCACTGAGAGTTCACACAGCTGCAGATACAGTAGAACACATGCATTGCTAATGTGAGCTTCTCTGGTGCCAACAGGGAAGCTGGAATTCATAGGGCTTAACCAAATTCAGGAGGAGGGATTTGGCCAAGGCATCTGAGTACCAAAGACATATAAGTTAATTAATAGAATATGCCCTAAACATAATTTGAAAAATGTCCACTCATTCCTATGGAAACCAACTTCAACACATACAATGCCTTGTGTCCCCTATTTTCCTCAGTTGAGCCAAGGCAATGAAAAATCACCTTAAATGTGTAGCTTTGTATACTCTGTCTACAGAACTGAATGAGATAAAGCCTCTGTTGTTCCTACACAGCCCTTTTTGATTCTTTACCTATAAACGCAGCACATTCAGTCATTTCCCTAGCCCAAGAATGTTTTTTCAGACTTACAAAGTTTCCAGATCAAGAGCAAGATTTCAAAAATCAAGCTTTTCTTGTTTCTGTTTAAAATATCAACTCTAAGAGGAAAGACTCTTGAGTGAGAATTAATCTGGAAATTCTGCTGATGGTGGACAAGATAGAACAGAACACAGCTTGCCCATCTACAACTATATTGGCTCGGCAGTCCTGTCAAGAAGATAAATGTGTTTCTCTCACTAAGCTAGACATGGTATTCAGAAGGCACATAAGAAACAGACTCCTGCAGAACATAAATACAAGTTTATATGTATATAAGGTTGTTCATTTTTTCTGACTACATTCACAGGAAAGACTTTCTCCTTAGAGTTATCATTAGCAGGTGAGTGCATGATGTTCCCATGAGAATATTTTGTATTCACGCTTTAGTAACTCTTGTATTTGCAGACAATGGGGAGCTCGCAGCTGGGCTGGAACTGGCTGAAAGCAGCCCAGAGTGGTTCACGGCCTCTCCCCACAGGGCACGGGCTGTGCCCGGCCCAGCCCGCTGCTGAGGGGCAACAGGCTTGGCCAGCCCGGGCATTTGGTCAGAGGGGACGTCTGTTAACAGCACTTGTTTATTCTGTTTCCTGTGGGAAGAAAGTGGCACAGACATGAGCCTTGCAGGTGTGCAGGTAGTACACTGAAAAATATTGGTTTCATTCTTTTGAGAGTCGGTTTTGGAGGTGGCGGTGGCAGTAGGTTTGTTCTTTTTTCATCTTAGATGCAAATACAGGTTTTGGTTTTGTTTGTTGGGGTTTTTCTTGTTTGCTTTTCTGGTGAGAAAATAAGAAAATCACTTTGGTTTAAATCTTATTTTTTTAACATTATTTTCAGATGGAAATGAATTCTAGTTAAAACATAATTGCAAAATAAGCACCCCCAGAAACTACAGTTTCTAATCATGGTGTCTGGTCTTAATGTAGGAAGACACTAAAAGACCATGTAGCTTTAAGCCTGTTCACTGTGTCATCAATTTAAAAGTCTGTTAATGTGCTTCAGGGTGTGCTTGAGCATGATGCCAGAGCCGGCTTTGGGCAGGAGAGCTGGACTGAGCTGCTGCGTATAGGCTTTGCTGGGGCTTCCTCACTGGGGTGGTCCCCATCCAACTCCTGCACCCGCTGGAAAGCTGGGAATTTTTTGGTAGGGTAAGAATTTCCAGCCCATTAATGCAGCAGGGTTTTCATAGCAGGGGAGACTGAGAATAATAATTAAAAAAAAGTAAAGGACTGACTGATGAGGATCATTGCAGAAATAAGCATGGAGAAACCTTAAGCATGGATTTTTACAGTGTACGAACAGGGACCTGAGGGCGAAGATGTCAAAGGGGGGAAACTAGAATACATCTTCATGTTGTCTACCCCATCAGATACAGGAAAGGCTATTTGGCATTGTCTTTGATAAAGTAATGGTGATATCTGATAGGGCTAGGTACAGATTGTGGTGTGGTGCCAATGGCTATAGTATGCATGATTTTTACTTTGAACTAGCTGTAGTTTGTTCCTGTTACATAAATGCACATTAACTAATGGAGAATGTTAAGTGTCCTCAGAGCACCTCTTCTGGTCCAACTTCTGAATCAAGTCTGTGTACTCTGAGAATACTTTGCAATATGAAAGAAGGCATAGTTCAGATGATTTGTTTCAAAAGCGTGTTCCTGATCTTAGGCCACAGTGCTTGCCTGAAGTATTTTTTTGTGGTGGCTGGTGGTGGTGGTGGTGGTGGTTTTGGTTTGGTTTGGGGTTTTTTTTTGGTTGGTTGGTTGGTTGGTTGGTTTCTTTTGGTTTAGTTTGGTTTGGGTTTTTGGTTTGGTTTGGGTTTTTGGTTTAGTTTGGGTTTTTGGTTTGGTTTGGTTTTGTTTATTTGTTTTGTTTTGTTTTTCTTTTCTTTTTTTTTTTTTTTTTAATATATGCATGAAGTATATGTTTGCGGTTTGTCTTCTCTTGCTTTTGAACTCCTGTTATCAGCAGATAAATGTGAGGTGTCTAAAAGATGCAAGAGCCATAGAATAAAGAGACCAGTGTTTATGTGCTGTAGGAATTAAGTGGCTGGGGTTGGGAGGAAACAAGATCCACTATGGAGCTTTCTGCTTTATTTTAAATTAAAAGTGTGTGATGCAACAAAATACACTTTGTAAGATAAACTTTCATGAGGCTGAAATTACCAAATAAACAAATACTACAAAATATCAAGTCTAGCACCACTTTCCAGTAAATATAATGAAAGACATGTACAAAATTTAAATAATATACTTTGCTACTTATTTAGGAGATTTAAATTACTCCAGTAAAGGCAACATTTTCCAATCTTCTCCGAACTAACTGAGTCTTTTTCTAAGAATCTCTCAGCCAGATTTCCTAGTAGACCCTGACTGCACTGTGAAGCTTTGGCTACACAATTCTTTCTGTATTTAAGTATCCAGGTAAGCCAGAGCTAGGAACTGTTTGGCTCTGTTGGAAGAAGATTATGCAGCCAGTGTATGCCAGGGAGCATCAACATATCTAGGAATTAGCTTATGATCTTTTTCCTTGGATCATACTTGGAAGTAGAGATGTAAGCTTGGCTGCCTGAAGTGGGTAGGATCATATGTTGGGATCAAGACTCTGCCTACAAATTAAGATAATCCAAAGAATACGCTTCTGTAAAAAGGATGGTCTTCTCAGTCAGAACTTCCTTCATCCTTTCGAAGGAAATATATTCATGTCTAAATGAAAGGATTCTGTTTTCTTTCTAGATCTTTCCTCCTAATAAAATATTGCATTTTCACTTTCTCTTTTACTTTCTCCACATGTACACCTACTGCCAGAACAAATTCCTATAGAATTTAATGTGGGACGGGTATCTCTTTGGTTATTTATTTCTAAACAGCAGAATTCTTTTTTTCCTTCTGTTCGGACAGAACATAGAAAATATCCGTCTCTTTGTACCTTAACAAATACAGGAGTTGAAATCATGGAGCACTGACCCAAGTACTTTAGGTTTCCACAGAATTTATCACTGAAGTAGATTACTTGCCTAATTTTAAACCACGCTAATAACAGTCTATTTTATTGATGTCCATTGCTTTATCAATCTAATCTTCCCACTCAAATTAAATTGCTGATATCTATGGTGTCAGGATCAGACCTACATATAGCACATTCAATGGTTTTGTTGTTCTTAAAAGGTTTCATTTGGTTTAGAAGGAAAAAGCTGTTTTGTCTGTGAATATCCAAGGGCAGTACAAGAAGAAAAGATGTAAATTTAAGACTGCATTTCAATGTGCCAGTCTGCACTGAAAGAATTCACCTGTGAACCTGGTCTTGGCATTTAAGCAGAAGTTACTGCAGTATGCTGATGGTTTAGCCACTGGGATAAGGCGATTGCTCCAGAGCCAGTCTGAAATGCCTCATATGGACGGAAAGAGAGAGCAGCATGATTGCTTCCTAACTGCTCCTTGCTTATTAACCGTCCTTCTCTCTGACTCCTCAGGGTGCTTGGCCTCATCGTGACTTAATTTGCTGTTTCCACAGATGTGATTCCATTAAATGAAACAATGTAAATCAGTGATCTCATCCACCTCATAGATTTATATCTCAAAGTGACCCTTTCAAAGTAGATTTTCTGTTAAGAGCAACTAAAAACCTACACATTTTCTTGTAAAATTTTCTGTGACCTCGAAAAAGGGGATGATTGAAACCGTCTCAGCATCATGGCAAGGTTATATAAATTACAAAAGGGATTAACATATTGAAAATCAACATTGAAAAAGGATTGAAATGACTGAAATGATCTTAGTCAGTGTTGTTTGCATGTTATTTACTGAAGCATGTACAGCATCTGCAGCACTTCAGATCATGTCAGAATCACTTCAGATTGGTCCCACATTTCGCATAAATGAAGCTTCTCTTCAGAAATGGAAGCCCTAGAACCAAATTTTTTGACAGCATCTTAGTTTTAGGAAACTGTTACAGAAACATTTCTTGTCAAGTTCTATACTGAATCTGATTTTCTTTCTGCTAAAGCTAATAAGAAGAGAGAAAGATTTAAAACATTAAATGTAAGGGTTGAGCCTTTTAAATATTTATGCGTTCAGTTGAAAGTAGCTGGCACAAATAATGTTTAGTTCTTCAAAATAATAATTTCTCCACCTTCTTGTTTTCAAACTTAATGTGATCATTAAGTTTGGGTTAGGCTGAAACTGAAAGGTTTTATTGGATAAGGTAATTTCTGGAGTTATACATATACTGACATAGTGCCTTGAAAAAACCCTCTACTTTGTATTTTGTAAAACACTATCATGCTTTACAAATTCAATTTTAAACTGTGCAATTCAGAAATACATCACATGGACCCTCTTATATTGTCAGGGCAACACAGCTAATTCTATTTCATGTATTTAGTCACTAATAGCAGGTTACATCTGAAACCTGCAGTCACCTTTCTTTGCCAGAAGTGATGTATTATCTTCACCTTTTGCACAGATTTTCTGCTGAAAACAAATAAAAGGAACCTCCATAGCAAGGGACTTTTTTTGAGTAGTATGTGAGTCTCAACCTTGAGGTCAGAGTTACTCTATAAACCTTTTCTTCTAACAATACAACAAACTGAACTTCACTACCACTGAGCACAGGAAATATAAGAATTTCTAATTCTTTATGGAGAGTAGGTTTATTATTTCACCTCCTTCCAAGAGATTTGTACCCAGAGGTGTTCTGAGTACCTACATAGGTACGAACCCCTGCACTACCTGTTTTATGGTCGGGTACACTGAATGGACCGCTTTCCTTCATTTCCAGATGTTCTGCCTACCGCTCACTCTTTGTGGAAGTGCCACCAATGCATTTAACTATCTAGGAATCATGTATCCTGAGAGAATTACCTTTTTCATAACAGTTGAATGATTATTGAAGGACTCACCCAGCAACTACAGGCTTGCAGTTAATATTTCAACATTTATTATAATATCCAGAGGTATTCCTGCTGTCAGGGAAGAACAGTAAACTGACTTAACTTACCGATTTAGTCCATTATCTGTTGAATTCTACATTTAATTTCTGAAGGAATAAAAGAGACAAGATGTTGGCAGTATTTTTTTACTAACTGTTAGTAACATTTAAACAAATTAACAAGAACAAAAACAACACAAAAGAAAAAAACAAACAAACCACAAAACAAATGAACAAAAAACAAAACAAAAAAACCCTAACAAACAAAAAAAAAAAGAAAGCAATATTGCACAAGGGCAGACTTTTTCTAGGTTCTTTCTAGGTTCAGCCTGGAGTAGAGAACTCTTGAGGAAACTTTATTGTGGCCTTTTCTTATTATAGAATTGGGGTTTTTTTGTTGTTGTAAACAAACAGACTATTTTCAGAACAGTATCCCAATTTAAGGTTCTGCTACATTTAGTCTTATGATGTTTTAGTATTAAATAGTGTCAAATCCTTAAAGAGAGAAATGAGAGCATCCTCATGTCATATCCCATATTAAGAAAAGTGATAGACTCATACTGGCTATCTGTGTAGAGATTCTCAGCTAATGTTTCAAGGTTTTGAGCATTTCTAAATGCTCAAAAATCTCGTGGCTGCTCAGGACTTTCAGGTCCTTCTTTTGAACTTTGGAGATTTTGGTTGCTGGTGTTTTAGGAGTCACCAATCTTCCCTGAGAAAGCAGGAATTGATAAGACTATGTGGGCAAAATTGTGATACTAGAAAGTCCCAGTATGATTTTACTCTTATGGAACTTTTTCCAAGAGTAAATTATGCATCTCTTCATCGGGTTGCCTAATCAGTCTCTTCACATTTTGAAAGGGAAAGCATTTTTGTTACTAAATGCCCTGAAATTTGTTTTAATCAGCATTGAGAGAAACTGCACTGTCCTGACGACCTTTATAGTCAGTGATTATTTCCTTGCCATTTTCTTGACAACTTGCTGTAACTTCTATATTAGATTATTACAGAAGCTGAGTTCTCAACCTGCTGAGGTATCAATCTGAGAAAGATCTGTCATGTAGGAAGTTGTATAACATAATGGAATCTGGAAGTGTTTATACCACAGCAAGGGTCAAAGTGACTGCTATATTTTCACTACGTTAATGATTTAGTGTACTTGGATAGAAAAGGCTATGTGGCCTATCAGTTACTCATTAATAATATTATTTAAAATCAACCATTTCCTTCTTTTTCATAGCTTACACTCAATTTCCAATTAAGTATCCAGTTTAAATTTCCAATTTGTAGTTAAGGGTTTAATACAGTGCCAACATTACATGATGCTATGTGCAATCCACTTTGAGACTTGAGAAGCAAAACATAATACCAATTTTTTATCGACAGCAAAAATGTAAAAAAAATTGCAACATAATGTAAACAAAAATAATGAGCAAGCAGTCCTGAACATTTTCTATGGTTGTCCAGGCCAGAAGTTTCGCATGGGAATATCTTTATATTTAAAAATAATGATACATCAGACCTCTTGCAGTGGAGGAGTAATAGTAAAAATTAAGTTGATAATGCAGTTTTATTCCTGCTTTTTGGTGAATGTCATCACTTGAATGACAGTGAAACTCCCATAAAAATTTAATAAATTATGCATGTGTTGCAGAAAAAACAGTCTTTGCCCAGGAAACTTGTATATACTTAGTTTTATACATTGCCAGTTAATATGAAGTTTTAATCACTAATCTATAATTGAGAAAAAAGAAAACACAAACAATTAAACACCTTTTTCCCCCCTTTCCTAAGCTTAGCTTAAGCTGAGGACCTATCCTTCCCTCTTTCTTGTATCAAATTCTTTGTTTTCACTGTGGCTTAAACTCGATCCGTCCCAATTCCTTTGGCTCAGTGACAGGCAGTGCAGGAGGTTGAGGTCATGTGTGTGACAGTTTCTTTCTGCTGCTCCTTGCCCTCTACTGGGTCTCCTTCGCTCCCCAGTGCTTCTCCGTGTACATGCTCCAGCATGGGTCCTCCATGGGCTGCAATCCCTCGGGTTTCTCTGTTCCACCGTGGGTCATCTGTGGGCTGCTCTCCGTCAGGGGTGTCCGGGTGTCCCTTTTTAGCATGAAGTGCCTCCTCCTGAGAGCATGTCTCCTGCTGTTTGCCTCTAAATGCTTCTCCCTCACATGTCTTCCCCAACAGCATATCCTTGGTGTCTCCTCATGTCTCCTGCCCTCCTCCTCCTGATACCAGCCCAGGGCAGTTCATGACCTCCTCCCAAACAGGGCACCTTGCAGCCTGCTGCAATCCCGACCCTGCCAGGTGTCCCCACTGTAGTACGCCAAGCTAAACATAATTGGCTGGTTTGGGAGGCAATTGTAAACAGGGCGTTTTACCTGACTGATGTGTGTCTTGGGTGTGCACCTGTGCATTACCAAGGAAAGTGCCTTTCTGCTAAGAGGTTTAACTAGTGTGAAAGGAGTGGCGAAAAACAGGTTGTCTGCTTGCAGGGGTGCATACAAATGGTGACAGGTAAGAGCCAGGTCTGCCATTGCACATGCAGCAGAGAGCTGTATCCCTACTACATGTATAGCTCTGTAATTTCTGAGGTGTTTTTTTTTTTTTTTTAAGTAGGATTCTTACTTACAATTGTACTTTCTGCTAAATCAATGTAATGATTTCCAGTTGTGGAGTACACATTATGGACCTTAGAAAGACCCTTTCTCTCCTGATAAAAAATTTTGATTTTATCTTCAGGTTAACAGTGGCATTTATCCACTCAGCACACTTCAGGTATAGAATTAGGGGTTCAGTGGATGGTCAAGTCTCTTCCTGCCTTTGATACCCATCAGTAGCACATGCTACTGTTAACCTAAGGTCTGTTTCAGAAAGGCCTGCTGCAGAAACACCTCCTTTCAGCATTTCCTTTCTCACTCTCCAAATGAGAAGCTCACTCATGCTTTTAAATATGTATAATATAGTTAGGTCTTTCCCATGTTTGTCTTACATATAAAATATTGAAAATGTGACTTGAATATGGAGGACACATAGTAATTTTTATGCTGTTTACTAGCATGCGATTTATCTCACTAATCAGGAATCTTTTCTAATTATTTGTCTTGTAATTAAAAGGATACTACTTGTAATACAAATGAGGAGTAACTGGTAAATCAAATTGAATTCTTTTTGGTCATTAAAGATCATACCATATATTGCTGGCATCATAATCTCCACTTATTTCGTGATCAATAACATTTACAACCCTGATTTCCTCAGCTTACCATTTAATTTCTAGGGAAAAACACTGTAGCAATTTCATATTTTTATAAGTTGACCCCCTTCTATCTTCCAAGTGTTTTAGGAAGGGTTTCATTGAAATTCAGTTCAAAAATGAATGTAATTTACTGCTAGTTGATAATAAGAGATCATCTGGCTTCAGCAAGGCTCGCGTGACTGAGTTTAATAAAACATTTGATGAAATCTTGATTAGATCACACAAAGCCTGGTATCCGGGAAACATCAAGTGTCATTTGTGCTTTTGTATCTTTCTAACCCTAATGTCCCTTGTGCTGAATGAAATAATTAACTTAAATGTATGTACACTAATGATGTGTTTGTCATGAAAATATAGCACACAATTCCTTCATCAGTGTCACAGGAAAGTACAATGGATTTAATTCAGTGCTACTTGGAAAATATTTTTGTGATGGGATGTTCTTAAAAGGCAAGATAAATTTGAAAAGCTCTCCTGTGTATAATTCATACAGACAATAGAGTGATAAGCAGGGTCTTATCCTAGGTGTCCTCATTGCTCTGTGTTTTATATTTTGCAGTTGGGAAAATTAATATATAGTTGGCTGTAATAGGATGTAGTCTGAAGTAGGAGTATATTCACCATCACTTGGCTATGACACTTGTCAGTACAAGTCTCTTCATACAGGAGTCACAGGTGTAGCTTGTGAAATGGCTGGTAATTTGGTCTCCCAACCTCCTTTCCTTCCATGGAAACAAAGTTGGGCCAATATGAAACACTTCTGTGTGTCTCATTTTGAGTTGTTAATGTCAAATGCATATTTGCATCAGAGATGTGAAAAAAAAATCTGAAATCTTATAAAATATTCTGAGATAACATTATTTTCATTGAGGAATGACATCTCATTAAAATTAAGCAGCTAGATTTCAAAAACATTTCTTTAAAGAATGCTGAAATAATTTCAATGAAGTCAAAATGTTCTAGCTGACCTTCTTTGACAGAATATTGTGACTTTTCATTTTAGAATAGTTATTCAAAACATTTGCTATGACATTTTATGTTATTCTGTTGCAAGATAAATTGTCAAAATTAAAATTTTACCTTTCAGTGCCACTGAGCCAAGTGATTTTCATTTCCTTATGTTTTTCAATTCAAAGTCATAAGAGTCTAGAAAAAAGTTGACATTCTAATTATACAAATATATGTACACATACTTTTAATATACACAACTCTGTAGAATGGGTGTTCTGATTTTGTTGTCAGTTAACTGCATTGTTAGAAAAGTTTACATTTTCTTGGTGATCCAATTAAATAACATTGGAATCTCTACAGTATATTCTCTATATTTTAAATATTTTTTTTATTTTTAATATTGAATAAAGATGTTTGTTTACCGGTGGATCCTATGTCCTGTTTGTTCTTTGTATCCTGTAAGAAATATTTAATGATATCAACTTTTATCACTGCAAAAGCAGCTAACTACAAAGTAAAGCAGAATTGATAACAGTCTCAAAAAACATTTTCATGGAATTTTAAATTCGTATGAATCCAGGGAGGAAAGGCCAACCCTCTTAGTTGTCCATGTTCCTAATTTTGTGCTAACCTTCTTCAAGCCTTGCTTTTCCTTTTATTCTGTAGAGTTTTAAAGTTATGGATAAATTTCTTCTTGGGTAAAACAGAGGGTATGTTGGCAACTCCTGACAAGGAGTTGCTTCTGCCCTTAATTTATGACAATGTTTTTCAAACTAAGTCTGAACCAGTCAAAGCCTGATTTCTCCATAATTCCATTTTCAGGAAGACTGTTAGGAATAAAGAGCAGGCTAAGGTAAAGGTGTCTTTTCTTCTTTTTATGGAAGGAGACATTTTGAACCAGAATATTGAAGGGAAGAGGGAACAACATTGTATCTCATGTGAACCGTAAACCATTTAGTGCTTACAAAGCCCTAGATAACTTTTTAAAATTGGAATAACATCTAGTTGAAAGTTCTGATTTACAATCTCTTTCATTGTCAGTGGCATCAAAAAGCTAACATGTTGCAGATTGTTAGAGGGAATTAGTTGGCAGCTTACAATAGTGAATGACAAAATCTGAATGAAGAACACTCAGAACTTCTTATATCCACAAACTCTTATATTTGTAAATTCTGATTTTAACTGTATACAAGATGTAATATTTGGATGCACATTTCAAATAAACAATATATGAATGAACTCTGAATCTAGCATCTAATCTAATATTATAAATATTTTGTACTTCTAAAATCTATATTTGGGTATAATTTGTAGTTACCATATCTACTGCCACTGTCGTGGAGGAGCTCTTGTCAGGAATCAAAATTTTATTGTCCTAAGTGTTATCTGAGCCAAAAAGGTGTCACACTGGAATAGTTCACTTTTCCTATAAGATACTGCTAATGCTTTTAGCAACTGAGATTGTTGAGAGCTTGATCTAGAAACTAATAACCACTAAAGTTAATGAGAGTCTATCTTGTGGAAGTGGTACAACCTCAGTGTTAATGTCTACATCTTCAAGTAAATGTAGTATTAAAATTTGCTGTAACTTGATACTCCCTTAGATCCGCATTTCAATGACTCGGTCAGCACTCATACAAACACACAGATGAAAAGGAAATGTCAACAGTACAGAAAAGATACTATATCTGTCATCAGTGGGATTTATAGTGAATATAGTAGTCTCTTGAATCCTCCAGCATACGACCTGCAATGCTGGCATGCATCTCCATTACTGTTAGGGTTCATGTTTCATATTCTAAGTTTCTCTTTTTATTTGACACTACTAATGTTTTCCCGCTGTGAAATACCATAAAGTGCGAAATGATTTATTTTTCTGTTTTCCTGGAGTTAGAAAATTATTTAGAAGATTTTAGAGTGTTTTTGTTGCTGTCATTGTTCACTGATTGTAAAATTCATTCTTCTCACTCTCTGGTAACTATGTATAAAAATAATGAATAGTTTAACATGAGAAATAACACGATATTCAAGAGCTGGTAAAAGACATATGATGGGAACTCTTAGAAACACTGTGAAAAAACCTTTGACATGTGATTCTGGAAGGGTTCAGCATGTCTCTACCTTGTATTCCATTGGTATTCTTAAGAGATTTTCTGTGGGCATCAACAGAAGCATTGAGATCAACACTGACCACTTGTGAAAAAACCTACTCTAAAAAAAATTTCTTTAGTTCATTGGCAAAACTTATAAAGTACAGAAAGCTCAGTCTGACACCCAAAACTGATGTCAGTGTGATTTTGGTATCTAAACATTGGATCTCCAAGATTAAATAACAACCTAGAGCTGGAGAAACCTGTTGGGGAAATGATGTTGGTGCAGAGCCGTGCTCCCCTTGGCATGCCTTTTTCAGTGTCCGTGGAGCTATAGGGTTTGTGGCTCTCAGAACTCTAACCCTAACTGTACTGGTAACCCTAATTGGCAGCCTGGTCCTTGAGCTCAGGTGCCTACATATGTGGGTGGCCCAAATGAGAAAAGCGTGGAAGGAGCAATGTTGGTGCAGTGCCATGAGCTCCTTGGCAAGCCTTCTGCAACCCTGGTGTCCCTGGAGCTGTAGGATTTGTGGTTCTCTGATTCCTAACCCTAACTTTAACTGTAATCTTCACTCTTTAGTCTTACATTAATGGGTATCCTTGTCCTCTTTTCCACCAAGTGTTTCTAAACTAATGCAATGAGTAATTTAGTTTTTAAATCAGACCTGCTGGCTTTTTTGGTCTTTGATTTTTTTCTAATTATTGGGTTTTTTTAGATGTAGATAGTAAATGAGTAAAGAAGCAGTGAAAAAAAATCATTCCAGAGTCTTGATCAATATATCTCTTAGAAAAAGAAGAGATCAAAAAAGTAGTAGGGTATGCACTCATAGTGTCCAACTGTATTACTGTGAATAAAAGTGAAAGTTTTTTCTACCTGTTGTTAATTTCTGTCACCTACTTTTGGGGAAGTGTGAGAGATTAGAACAGAGTTTCACATCTTTTCTTTTACATGGAGAAGAAATATTGCTACACACTGGTAAAATAAAAGTAAATCTCAGGAGTGTTTGCAACAGATTGTGTGGAATATTATAATAAAGAAAAATTTAAATAAAATGACACCACAATGAAAAAAACTAATCATACTGCTTTCAAGGGAGGTATTTGGTTTTCCTCAAGTCTAGATAGCTTTGTTTTTTTCATCTTTAGCATTTGTGGCAGCAAGCTGAGTTTTTACAGGAAAATATAGCAAGATTTTTTTGCCCATTGCTTAAAGATCTGATGTTATACCACACTCTAATGAAGATTAATGGGGACAAAGTGCCATGGGGCACTTAAAAGTTCAAGAAGAATATAATTTGTTCTATCAGTCATCAGTTTATCTCAGTATGTGTGACATATGGTGTAGATCTATACATTTGTCACATGCCATCTCTATACTTTTGCTCATTCTTTTGACTCATCAGTAGTCTTATTTCAGTTCTTGTTGAAGCCAGCAACTACTTCTAAAAATTATTTCCAAGTAGTGATGAGTGAACCTCACATATTGAAGTTCCATTAAACTACAAGAGTTTCATTCAGATGCTTATTACAGCTGTATGTCAGTGACTTCACCTTTTAGGTGCTCTTGCTAAGATCTCTTGAATATCCTGGTTCTATGTGCCCTGAAAGTTAGAAACTGTCAGGAATCAACTTTATTAAAAAATGAAAAGTGCTAGTGATTATTTCTATAGACTCAAAAGTATGAGCTTTAGGAAGAAACATAGAAAATTATTTTTTCATTTAATACATTTTTTCTGTTTTCATTTCAAATGTCAGCTTTTTAACGAAAATGGGGTATAGTACTAGTACTCATATGTTGTCAGCAGTCTATATCTGTCACCTCAGTGATCTAGTCAGGGAACGTGGAGGATAAAGGCTGTTAATAGAACTGGCTTTACAAGCAATCCAGAAAGGCAGGGATATACCCTTTTATTCCTATGAATCTACATATCCTTTTAGGATTCACATCGAAATATCTGGGGACTCACTGGATGGTATTATTCATTGTGTTATTTCACCATATTTTTTTTGTTTCTAAGTATAAGGTCTACATTTGTGCAAGATGTAAAAGTGACCACATGGAGATTAAAAAGCTCTTTTTTACTAATTGCGGAAATTGTTCTTTGGCCATTAAATGAGAATGCTGGCATTTAAGTTCCAATATTTAGTTTATAGCTTCTACTATATTTTAATTTTTCTTTTCTTTTTCTCTTTACTATAGAGTCAAACTATAACTAAAATGTGGATCCTGAGGTGGTCAATGCAGTGATGATTTTCTACATGTCAGGTGGGAAAGCTCCTGCTTTTGGTAAAACAAGTGACTTACATGATTACAGAAAATCCTGGGGTACTTGGCCTAATGACTGATATGCTTGATTTAGACCATCCAGAGTGGATGACTGTAAAGTAAATCAGTTTTAAATTCTTACATTTACTCCTTTGTATGCTCTTTGCCAGGTTCATAGCATGTTAATTGAACATGGAATTTAGCTCCTTTTGAATAACCCCTTTATAAAGCTACAAATTATCAAGTCATTTAGAAGTATTTATTGATATGAGCATAGCAACAGTACAACAGAACTGTAAGAGAATGCTATCAAAATGAATGACTGCAGATTTGGACTGTCTAAATGTCTTGGATAAAAGCTACAGTCTGGCTGAGAAGGGTTCAGAGCCAATATAATAGTCTGCTCCAGTCACCACAACACCTGGAGCAATAAAGCCTCCTCCCCAGTTTGATCTGATAACTGTAAACATTATTAATTCATCAAGTTAACAATAAAAAATGAAGTTCTGTAATCACAGCAGGTCAAACCTTGGTCCCTTCCCTCCTCATGAGCATTGTACCCATTTGTAATGTAGTCAATTTGTAGGTATCAGCTCAGTAGGAGGAATCAGCTCAGGAGATTTTGCATTCCAAGTAAAAAGTGTAATTATAATACCAATTATGAATTAAAATTTATATGAGCCTATGCACACACATTTTTTCTTCATTATACATGACATAACATGAGAACTAAAGAACTGCATTTCAGGATCAAATGAAGGTCCATTCTTAACTTGTTCCCAGCAGCAGATGCCGAGGCATGAATATATGAATTACATAAGGTGAGATCTTCCAGTTTCCAAAGTTTTGCGACTCACAGTCTTCTTGAATCAGAGATAGGCTCTTGTATTTAGTAGCCTCTGACAGATTTTTCTCTTATAAATGCTTTCAGCCTTTTTTCAACTCATGCTTCCACAGCACACTGTGGACATAGCCTTTGCTAACTACCCAAAAGTGAACAAGGACTGTTCTTTAGAGCTCCAGCTAAAGATAGCCAAGTTATTGTGACTTCAAAAGAAACTGATGAAATCACAAGGCTTAGAACCTGTAGTTTGTTTTTATTCAGTAGCATACAAAAAACTCATCTTCTGGTGGAGACAGAGTACAGAAGAAGCACATTGTGGGCTGAAGCCTAAAGCAAAAGCAGTCTGTCCTCACAGCCAAAAAGATTTCAGGGGGAGTGAGAGCACAAAGATGGAGAAATAATGTGTTGACATAAGGTAGAAGGGGAGAAAAATGAAAAGGATGAGTGTGCAAGCCTATTTGATTATTATTATTATTTTCCATATATTTATAGAAGTTCTACTATGTCAGCAAGCCATTTTTGATTTAAACAAAAATGAGGCATATCATCAAATGGAGAAAAGTTTGTGATTTTACTGGTGCCTAGAAATGTGGAGTAGGTAATGATGCCTAAAGGTATAGCACAGAACACCATAACATGGACATGAAAAATTTACAGCCTGGGGAAAAAAAAGTCTCCTGTTACCTGTAAAGTGACATCAGCAAGTTAATAGTGACCTGTGTAAGTGTATGGTGTGCCACCACACTCTGTTGGTCCTCAGTGATATCCAGGCCCTTGCCAGGAGCTGAAATAAGAGAAAGGGTTAGCAAATGCAGTGGTTGGCCAGAGTGCCTCCTGGCAAGGAGCAGAATGAAGACCTGAGAGAAGCACTTGTGGCTCAAGCAGTGTAAAGTGTATCTGATGGTAGTGACCAACAGGAGCAGCTACTGAAACAAGGCACACCAAGGAGTAGCTAGAAGAACAAGGAACCATGGAATAGAGGTTAGTGGTGGTTGCAGAGCAGAGCAAGGAGCAGTTAGAAGGAGAGGCTATGAGAGGGGAGAGGTCAGACAACAGAAAGACCTGGCACTCCTGAACTGTGAGCGGCAGAGAAGGCAACCAGCTCTCCCACCAACACCAGGCACTTACACTGAAGAAATTAATGTAATGGGGGAAACATTCTATCAATCTGTACTATCTTTTATATTTTCCTCATTTAATAAAATATATTTGTTATACATACTGGTGAATGTTTACAGGTGGGAAGAACTGTCTTCTGAAACTCCAGCTAAATGTTCCCAAGTGTTTGGATAATAGCTCAAACTGCTGTTTTAACAGCGGCCACTTAATATTTCAACCTAGCCCTTGTTGCAACCAGTGATATCTTCACAGAAGAGTTACAGCAGACCTACAAATACCATGGATATCTCTCTGGGGTGAAATATCCCCAAGCCCCATCACTGTAATTGCACCATAGAGGTCTTCCTTTTGAAAATCATTTATTTCTGTAACACTATCTGTAATGAGCTTGAAGGGTTTGCTATCATCTCTCCATTAGAAATAACCAATGTTGAGGCATTCATGCACATAGTGGATCATTACCCAGTGATAAAAACACTCTCTGTTAACACCCAGGACTCGTGAGTTGTACAGATTGAATTATTTCTAAGGGTTAAGCAGAACAAAGCAATGAAGCTCTGACCTGTGGATCGATAAGGAACTCACGTCTCCAGCATGTGTGGCTCTTAATCAAAACTGTGGCTGCTCATTTATATAAAAATAAAAAGTCATTGATGCACTTTCTGAGAAAAGATTGACAACTTTACAAAACACCTACATTCCCTGATCTTTAAAATCTTTTAATGAGCAAGAAATGTACAAGAGGAAGTGCTTCAGACTGCAAAATACAATAACAACTTAAATAAAAGAGAGCAGATAGAAACTGGAAATAAACCTTTCAGTCCTTTGACCAACAAAGGTGACACTTACCAAACTTTTGTATCCAAGTTGTATCCAGTAACAGTCCAAACTCATCTTATGACTCTACTAGGAGATAAATTTTAATGCAACAGACATCTCATCCATCTTTAGGTAAAAACAATTAAAAAACACTTAACATTGAAAGTAATACTCCTCTGAACAATTTTTTTGCTCTAGACAGTTTAAATCTGGTTCCCACATTTTATTTTTCATGCTATCAGTAGTTGTCTGAATAATAACCACAGTATTTGTATGCTTTAACATAATGGCAAGATCTGTAAGACAAGTTTTTGTGCAACAGTTATGCCAACAATGTCAGTAGCGAGTTTCAGATTTGTTCTGTTAGGAAATTCGTAAAAAATAACCTGCCTTCATATAAACAGAAGAACACATCACAAAGAGCTTGTTCTTGTAGTTACTCAGTTTTACTGTGAAAACTTTGTCAAATCAAGAGTAAAATGACACTTCATTATTTGTGCTGTAGAATTTGAAAATAGATACTACGTCAGTCAGTCTGCCTGCAAAATATCACTACTACAAGTAGCGTATCATATTTTGGTCATACTGTATTGTACATTAGTCAGTATCAACAGGAGAGTTTAAGTGGTAGAAAGTTCTGGCCATTACCTGGATTTACAGACAAAAAAAATAATGGAAAAAAAAAAAAAACAAAAAACAAACGAGAATTAAAGACTGTTAGTCTGTGCTGTATGCTTACCACTTCTGATATGTGCAGAGTTTGTTTTAACAATAATAAAATGTGCATGAACATATGAAAGAGGATAATAGACCCTGTAAAATATAAAATTTAATCTTTTAATTTTTTTGTCTTTTAGAAATAAGAGAATAGATTCTGCATAAGCACAGATTTCAGTGGCTCTGGAGGGAATAGGTTAAAAAACAATAGCAAGAAATCAATTTTTTTTTAAAAAAACAATAATGATGAAAATGGAAAATATACAGTAAGAAAAAGGACTAGAAGAGGAATATAGAAGAGTAGAAAGATGGGGCTCTGAGCAATCTGATTTAGTTGAAGATGTCCCTGTTTATTGCAGGGGGGGTGGACTAGGTGACCTTTAAAGGTCTCTTCCAACCCAAACTCTTCTATGATTCCATGATGTGAAAGGAACATAATAGAAATGCCATATGCTGGTGCATGTAACATGAGGAGCAGACAGGAGGAATTTGGAGTCTGTGTGCAGTTGCAGGACTATGACCTCATCAAGATGATGGATGAATGGTGGGGTAGGTCACAGGACTGGAGTGCTGCAACGGATGGATACAGACTCTTTAGGAAGGACAGGGCAAGAAAGCGAGGACAGGGTGTTGCACTTTATGTGAGAGAGCAGCCGGAATGCATGGAACTCTGCCTCGATGTTGTAGTTTAATCCCAGACAGTAGCTCAGCCCCACACAGCCACTTGCTCACTCCCCGCCTGGTGGGATGGGGGAGATAATCAGAAGTGCAAAAGTGTGAAAAGTCATTAGTTGAGATAAAGACAGCTTAATAGGTAAAGCAAAAGCTGCAAGCAGAAGCAAAGCAAAACAAGGGATTCATTCACTGCTTCCCATCAGAAGCCAGGTGTTCAGCCATCTCAGGGAAAGCAGGGCTTCGTCACATGTAACAATTACTTGGGAAGACAAATGCCATCATGCTGAATGTCCTCATCTTCCTTCTTCCTCCAGCTTTATCTGCTGAGCATGACATCATACGGTATGGCATACCTCTTTGGTCAGTCGGGGCCAGCTGTCCCAACTGTGTTTCCTCCCAATTTCTTGTGCACCCCCAGCCAGTGGGACGTTGTGAGAAACAGAGAAGGCCTTGATGCTGCATGAGCACTGTTCAGCAATAACTAAAACATCCCTGTAGTATCAACACTTTTCATCTCATATCCAAAACACAACCCCATGCCAGCTACTAGGAAGAAAATTAACTCTATCCCAGCCAAAACCAAGTACACTTGTAAACAGCCAGAAGCCAGTTGAGAGCCTGTGGGTGTTCTACTGGGTATCTCGTACAAATCTGATCAGGAAGTACACGTTGATGATGCCTCTTCAGACAATTAGAAGAAATCTCACATTCACAAGCCTGGACCCACATGGGGAACCACCCTGATATCTTCTGGAAGGACAACACAGCAGGACAGAAGAAATCTAAGAGATTTCTGGAGTGCATTGTCAACAACTTCCTGAGATAAGTAATCAAGGAGCCAACAAGGGGAAATGCTAAGTACTATATCTGAGGAGGTATAGAACCAAGCATCAGAATATGCAGGGGGTGGAGCTGCTGGGAAGCATATCTGCAGGGGACCTTGGGGTCTTGGTGGACAGCAAGCTGACCATGAGCCAGTAGTGCACCCTCGTGGCAAAGAAGGCCAACAGCATTGTGGACTGCATTAGGAACAGCACTGCCAGCAAGTCAAGGGAGGTGATCCTCTCAGCGCTGGTGAGGACATACCTGGAGTGCTAGTTTCTGTTCTGTCCTTCCCAATACAACAAAAATAATGTCCAGGATGAGAAACAGCTGTTTTATCAGTTTCGTTAGCTGTGGCACTACTGTTAAATATAATGGAGAAATACTACTATTTAAGTTGATGTTCTAGTTCTAGCTGGGATGGAGTTAACCTTCGTAGCAACCTATATAGTGCTATGTTTGGGATTTGTAACCAAAACAGTGTTGGTAACACACCAATGTTTTAGCTGTGGCTATACAGTGCTCGCAGAATCAAGGCTTTCATTTTTCTCACTCTGGCCCCATCCCTGCAGAGAGTAGGCTGAGTGTATGCAAGAATTTGGGAGGGGACACAGTTGGGACAGCTGACCCAAACTCACTGAAGGGATATTCAGTTGCATATGTCATTATACCTAGCAATAAAAACTTGGCTGGGGGGTGTAGAGGCATATGATATGTCCAAGATGACTATTGCTCAGAGACCGGCTGGGTATCACTCTGCTTGTGGAAGGGTGGTGAAAGATTACATTTGCATCATTTGTGGGGTTTTTACCTCTTTCCTTCACTTATTAAACTGTCTTTATCTCAATCCATGATTGTTTTTCTCTTTTGCTCTTCCTGTTCTCTTCCCCATCATGCTAGGGAAAGAAGTGAGTGAGCGGCTGTGTGGGTGCTTAGCTGCTGACTACAATCAACCATCAGCAGTTGGATAGGTAAGCAGTTCCATAGTAGCCTCAAATCTACTGTAATAAAAGTATTGACAAAATGCCATCTTTTTCATCCAGTCTTTGTGTCTCATGTACTTCCAAAATTATTAGATTTTTATTATGGACCATGCATTTTAAAGAGCTAGAAATAAATAGACACACACTGTTAAAAGAAACTGGTTGCTTCTTTCAGAAGATCTCAGGTCTATGAATTGGTTGGTAAAATAGAAGTACATTAATTAAAATACCACAGACAACCACATTAAGAAACACACATGCAAGAACGTTATTTCTCCAGAAACTAAATGTATTTTTTCTGGAAAAAGTGAATCCTATTTGCGTGCTATGTAGGAAATACATTAAGATCACAATGTTTGGAGACTTATAAGGGTGGCAAAGACCATACTGGCATTATTAGATAAACATTGTTTTATACATATGTATATCAGTTTTCTACTCAGCAGAATGCAAGTTTGTTTTTAATTAAGAGTCTTATTGTTTTATACTCTAGTACACAGAAAAAAGGTAATGCGAGACATGCCAGCAGACTCACAGCTTAAAGGGGGTACCACAAATATTGCATTTTCTCCCCATAAACCATACTTTATCCGGAGATGCACCTCAAGAAAACAATTCAGCTATTAAAAGAAACATGAGTGAATTTCAGTCAAAGTTGAATCCAGCAACTTCCCAAATATCTGGAATGTAGCCCCAGGAGTTCATAATATGTATTCTTAAGGAAGACATATAGTTTATTCTCTTGGGACCAGTATGTTCAGTGTTAGATCCTGTGAACTTTTTGTGGATATTTATTAGGATTGTGTTTCTGGTTTGAGCTTTACAATAAGACATTTCATAAAATTCACTAGTTCATCTATTTTTTTTTCACCTGATCAGCTCACAAGAACTTTCTCAGAAAGAGCATACCAGTAAGTAAGAAATATAGGAAATTAAATCAATCATTTACTTTCCTATATGCTCTTAATTTTCCACATGCAAAACAAGATGCCAGTTAAAAGGGAAAAAAATATTTGGTCTTATCTAAGAATGATTCAATTGAAAACAGCCATAGCATCCTGTGTAGCAGGACTGGCAGACCTTCTGAGTTTCAGTCCCCTTGTTGCCACTTGAGTAATTGTTTTCCCTCACTATGCCAACAAACTGGCCAGTTGTATTTGTATTTTCTTCATAATTTTTTTTTGTTTTCTACTTTCACACTTACCTCATGACATTTAAAACCGAACGGTAATAAGGATGTAAAATCTATCTCATAGGGCTACTGCAATTTTTGTGAGTTACGTAAATTCCAGATAGTTTAGACACAAATAATTAAAAAAATTTTCAGTTGGTAATTTTGTACCATTTCTACAAAATACATATAGCACTCCATTTGGTTCACTGCATGCAGTTCAGTCATTGCTGTGTAATACTCTGTATTCCTTTGATGCACATATAAAATGATAACATAAGCTCAAAGGAAGCCTTGATGCACAATTAATTAGTAAAGTATTTTGCTTTCAATTTGTCCTTGTTAGTAAATTGTGATATGACAACTATTTTTCATTTACCTTACCACAACTTTGCACAGCTGGTTTTCCTGAAAATAAAATTTTGTCCCAAATTAATTTTAGGAATGGCACTAATGCAGGGAAAAAAACATCCTACAGTAAAGACAAAGGGCTTAAAATTTGAGTTCATAATCGAGTAATGTCTTCTGAAAAGTATGTTCAGTGCAAGTTTGATTTCCATGGCTTCCTCACTGAAGAAAAGACAGATACCACATAAAAGGCTCTACTATCATAGCCCATATTTAAACCTGCAGAGGGAATTGCTCTCCCACTGCTTACTCTTGTCTACTTCTCAGGGAGTACCTCCAGCTCTGAAGGAGAGAAGAAAGGCAGTTTTCAGGACAGATTCCAGCTGTATTTGTGTAAGGTAGAAGAAAGGAAGAAACACAGCTCTGTTCTTTTCTCATCAGGCTGGTAAATAGGAAGGCAGTAAACACTGGGTAGAAGTTTTCTGTCATGCCTGATCCTTGAGCAGTGCAGGTATGTACCAGTGTCACGCAGACTCATTTTCAGGATACAAATTAGCTGCTAACATGATCTAATTCAATAGAGTAACCAAATCACCGAGATAAGAACTAGCTACATGTGTAATCCTTTATCCATTTTAATTAGTCCTATTATACTCGTTAATTTACTAACAGCAAAAGGTGAAAATAGACTTTTGTTCTAGTCAGTAAACCTCAGTTCTTTGACCCCAACAGTTCATGTGAAAACAAAGTATGACCTGCCATATATTATATAAGGAGTTGTTGTTAGGGCTCAGACTGTTTTGGAAAGGAACAGCCTGTAGACACTTCATCTGCTATGGACAAGCCTCTCACACCTCTCATACCTGATAGTACTTTATGGTTGATGCTAAGTCAGTAGCATGATACAGACCACCATAAAGCTCTAATTCTGGCATAAATCTGAGTTCACAATATTGCAGCCAAAACCTCACAGTCCAAAAAATGAATGAGGTTCCTTTAAAATTGTCTTACCCTCTTGTATCAGATCACCTTCTAGTTCTCCATCATTGGCTGGTTTAGCCTTAGTAAACTAGACTTTATGTAACAGTAAACAATCTGACAGTGACTTAAACGATAGTGTTCATACATCCGTCTCTCTTCACTGCTGACATTCTGAGCATGTCTACCATCGTCCAAGAAATCCAGATCTGTTAGCCTTATTTCATATACTAACTTTCTGTAATACTTCACTATGTGGTACAACTCTCTGTGGCAAAGCAGCAATAACTATCCACAATAAACCCTTTTGCTTGTTCTCTGGGTCTGTATTTGTGATTGCTTCTTTCAGCTGACAGAAAGAGATGGGCTTTCATTTACGATAGTTTAAAATAGCTTGTAGATCAATCATGTCACTAAAACTTACCAACAAACAAATTGCTTACATTCAGGTTTCATTATTTTCTGCACAGAGAAGTTTGTTAAGGGTAGTTAGTCAAGCCAAAAAAAAAAAAAAAAGAAGTAGAATATTAACAGAATGAGGAAGGCTACAATCCTTTATTTGTTCTTAAACATGTATGAAGAGGTCATAAAACAAAGCAAGGCTATTCATGTCTCATATAGTCATTTGGCAGGAAATTCTTTGAGGTGCTTAATATATCATCCTTGTGAATTATTCGTGGCATTTTTTAAAATGGTCTTTTTCTGTTCTCATTTTCTACACCTATCAACTGACCTGTACAAGGAAAGGCATTTTTTTATTATTGTACTCATACAAGAAAAAGGAAAAAAAAATACTGACAGACCTTCAGAGGAATAGAAAGCAGCAATAGTTTGTGTCAGTCCATTTGAGAGCAGATTAATAAAAAGACAGTAAAACCAAGTTGGTAATATTGCCCAACTAATACTTTATGCCAACTACAACTTTATTCAGGATTAGTTAATGTAGGTTTCACATATCTTCTCGAGTTTAAATGTACCCATTTTCCTTTCTGTCATAGAAGATTAATCAGTGAAATCTCTCAAGCTCCCATTATCAGTATGCTAAATTTTGGATCACAGAATCACAGAATGTTAGGGATTGGAAGGGACCTCAAAAGATCATCTAGTCCAATCCCTGATCAGTTTCTGTCTTTAACAGTGAATCTAAATTATATACTAATAACATTTTTTAGGCTTTTATATTTTTTGCATAATAGTGCTGGTGCAATACATCCAGAATATCAGGGCTTCTCTTTTCCCGACATTTTCAATAGTGCTTTAAAATACTGGTTCATGTTTTCCTAGAACTTGCTACCAGCTTGCCTATGGGCTGAGCTGTGAGTATCGCAGTGGGACCAATGGAGTCAGCCAGAACCAGCTGTGTCTCACAGGACAGCCCCTGGCCTCTTCTTGCATAATAATTCAGCTAATCATTCTGACTGTGAGAATCGGACTCAAGAGATTACTTTTGTGGGGCATATTTAAAATAATGTTGAAAAGGAGTTTAAATACAAATGAAAACAAACCTTACAATAAAGAGGAGAAAAAGACAATAAAACAAAGAAAAGGAATATTAATCCCATTGCTCCAAGGCACATTCTTTTGTTAGTGAAAAAATTCTCAAATGCATTGTAGCCTGTAGGAAGTTAGGCCTGGCCAGTTCTTAAAAGTTAGGAAAGTGCTGATAATTTTGCTGACAAGGAGCAAGTTTGATTCATCAGACTTGATGGACTTGTACAGAGGACTTATCTAGACCTGGCATGTTGGACTTCCTGCTCATTCCAGCAAAGTAGTACGTGAGTAGGAGGTCTGACATCCTTGAATCTTGAGTCTACTGTGCACTGACAGCTTGTGACCAGGTTGTAAATCAAGTTAAATAAAACTAAACTAATCGAGCATCAAGAAAAGCATTGATTAACTTGGTAAGTAGCGTCATCCTGTTCTCTTTTGCTTGCTGAGTTTGGACAAAACCTGAGTCAGAACCTGAGCTACTTTCATCTAGAAGATATGCCATAAATCTTTAAAGAATCTAATATAAACCTTTCATAGGACTGTGTAGCAAGGATGCAACTGCACAGAAAAAGCTATTGATTAATGGATCTGACAATGAGACCTATAATGGTTATTGACAACTCTCTGGAAGTACTTAATGTTGCACACAATGACAAAGTAAAACTGTGTTGATAAAGTAGTTGTTCTCAACAAAACAAGGGGAGGACAGACAGAAACATAAGGTATTAATTATCTCTAAGCCAAAGACAAGTGTGGAAAAAATCTCTCTGAAAGTAATAGTTATTATTTAACAAGGTCTTACGCAAACATTATTTTGTGGCTTTTTAAACAATGACCTGAGTGTTTTGGTTCTATACAAGCTGTATCATCCTTCAAAAGTTGTAGAATATTATTTTCTAGTGGGGCTAAAAGTGGTGATTTTCTGTCACGTGTGGTCATGGGTAAACTTAATTTGCCATAGCATCATATCATTGGTGAGTTTATATTGAAAAAATAACTATTTTAAGACCAAACTTCTCCAAGAAGATCTTCTGTTGTACTTATATATACAGTACACAGTTAAACAATACTAAGAATGGAAATTGTAAGTGAAATATATTGTTTCCTCCTGAAAATAAATATTTCTTCTTAAAAATGAAATCTAATATATTTCCTCTTTACAAGGGAAACATTGTACTGAACAGAAAAGGAGACCAGAATACAAGACTTTATTTTATTTCCTTACACCTATGCAAATTCCCATTACTGTCAATGGAAGAATTGCAAGTATAATGAATAGAGAATAAATCCTATCATGAACAATTTAAAAATATTGAACTAATATACTTTATAAAGACAAAATCTTTGTGGCAGCCTTTCAAAGTCCAAGAAACTGTAGTTAGAGCACTCCTGCTACATTTTTCATTCGACTGACATGCCTTTTCACCATGCTTAACTGACTATAATGTTCATAGGGAAAGCAGCAGGAAATCTACTAGATTGAAGTTCACATCTCTAGGGCAGAAAGAACATCAACACTGTCAGTGCAAGTGCTATTTTCTTTGCCAGTTGGATGTGAAATCTGTGTAGACTACATATCCTTAGGAGGCAGAAGGGAACATTGACAATGTGAACAGTACTAGGAAGCAGATAAGAACTACTATAATTTCATTTACAGTCAAAAGAGACATCACTTACTACCAATGAATGTGGTAGGACCCAGGTCTGCTCTGCCTGTTCAGCACACAGAATAAGGCCCGGGCTAGTTGGAAACTAGGGTGTGACTAATGTAAGTACAACAAATCTACAAGGTAAGAAGTGGCAGGTGCCCTATCCCTAGCTTCCAGCAGAAGTTCTGTCCCCCTCCCTGCAGCTGCAGGCCCTGGAAGCTGCTCCCCTTTTCTAGTCATGTGGTCTGTTGTGTTTGGCTGGCAGGACAAGACACCTGCTACCAGTTCAGCAGAAAGTACATCAGACCTGGAAGGCCCTTCCCCTGCATACACAGGAGACTGCCACCTTGTTTTGGCCATCATTTTAGGTCGAGGTGCCACCATGTTATGACAGGCAGCTGTCACTTTGTTAAATATGATACTGCTCTGTCATTGATTGATGACCATTTCTTGATACCATGATACCCATGTGATCTCAGGCAGCCCTGTGATTGGCTGCCCTCTTCCTTTGGCCCAGGAAGTGCTCAAATATAAAAAAATATATATGTATATCCAATACATACAATATATACCTATATAGTATACATTAAGAAGTGTACAAATAAGTATAAATACATACCGTATTTAATTATACATAGATATTTTACATTTATATATGTACAAATATATGTTATGTATATACACACACGTTTATCAAACTTTAGAAATAAAATATGTATAGCCATAAAAACATAGGTACAAAATACTAAAACAGTCTTAATAAGAGCTAATGGAATGCATAATTAAAAATTAAATATGAATAAAAAGTAATTCAACAAAAGTAAAAAGACTGTTTCAGGGTCCCCACTTTACCAGGCTGCAGAACAAGCCATGGCATGTCTCAGGTGCAAGAACTTCAAGAGGGTGAACAGGGCATGGGTAAGCTGGAACATGCCAAGAACTACAGACCCCTTTTAGGAGGCCACCAAGGGGCCTCTGGTGCACACTTGCAAAGAAGAGCCCAGCCCAGTGAGCTGGAGTGAGAGGCCCCTGCATCCTGCTCCACTCCAAGAGGATGACCATACAGTGTTATTGGGGTAGACTTGGGGCTTTGGAAGGTGCTGCAAGACACAGGCAGTGCTGTCTGTGAAAATGGAAAACCAAAACAAAATACCAACTTCAGAAGAACGTGCACGTGAGAACCATAAGAAAAAGGCACAAAGAGAATCCCCAAAAAGAGCGCTTTATTTTGCTTTCATTTGCTTTTTGCACTGACGTGTACTTCAAGCTTAAAAATCTCATGTAGATGGACTGAGTGGGACAGTGAAGAGACTCATCATCAAGCTGGTCCCCAGTCCCATAATAACAACTAAGTTGTACACTCTGTGGTTACAATTCACTGCGTAATCTTTTGTTTCCAAAAATTCCGGCTATGCAAATTCAAATATGCAGAAAAAATGAATGTACATTATTTGCACTTGAATCAAACCTGTCTGAATAAAACTTAACTTTTCTGTTTATTTACAATGGCCATAAAATTTATTTGGAATGACTAGAGTTACAAGCTGTTGAAGGGCTCTAAACTAGCTAATGTTTATCTGGTTCAAAGAATGAACACCATGATCTGAAGCAAATTTAGGGAGCCACTCAAAAATCCATATGCCAAGATGTCAGCATACTCATGTGAATACAATAGCAACATGTTATTTAATTTCACAGGGTAACATATTAGAACCGAGTGGTATCTTTCTTTGTTAGATTTATACTAACTAGAGTCCAACAGTGAAGACACTTTCTTTTCATGACTGGAGAAGTCTTTTGTAAACTGAGACTCCTACTTCTACTTGATTTGCAATGGAGAGCATCTGGCTTGTATCTGAAATAATAATTATCTTCTTCTGACACATTTATGAGTTTTTCCTTCATTAATTTTTATCTGGGAAATATTCACTGCTATGGTAGGGTAGTTTTAGAACAAACACCTGGTTTTTACAACTCTTATCAGAAATTTGCAAGGTTTCAAGCAGGGAACAGCTTAAACTTAATGAAGCGAAAAGCTTAACCCTTTGGGCCTTCTGCTGAAGTGTCTCAGTGATACCCTTTCCAGTAGCTTTGAAGGGTAATTTTTTTCCTTTACTCCGTATATGTTGTTCTCCCTCAGTGACTTATAGCTCACACGGCGCCATTACTTTTGGCTAACCAGAAGTAGCAGAAAGCAAAGTATCGAAGGGAAGTCACTAAAAGACCTGAAAAATCTGAAACATTTGCCAGGATTGAAAATTTATTCCTGATTCATTGTCTTTCTGAGTGCAAACACAGAATGAACTTACTGCCTTTGCAACTTTCTCTGGTCAAACCGCTGTACATTTCCCTATATCCCTGTGAATAACCTCTTTCAAAGAAACCTTGAAATGTGTTGGTATTTATTTATTTTTCAGATGGCTCACAACACCTGGCAGCAACCATTAAAGGTATCCAGGCTACCTCCCCTAAGTCAGTAAAAAATACTTTGTCAAAAATAAAAAATATTCCGTGAGCAGAACAGAATTTGCCAAAATTATTTATCAGCTCATAAAATATAGAAAATAGCAGATAAATTACTTCTGAAAGTGTAGTAGGAACAATCTGAAACTGATTAAATAAAGTATTTTTTATTTCAACCACCTTCTAAAATACGAGTCTGCAATCTCTCCTAAAGAGAGAATTCTTGAACAAAAAAACTACAGAACATATTAAATTGATATAAGGTCTAATGCATACAGCATTGTAACACAGCCAGATCATGATAATATTCAGCAT
The DNA here is from genome assembly GCF_036013445.1 of Caloenas nicobarica. Lineage (NCBI taxonomy): Eukaryota > Metazoa > Chordata > Aves > Columbiformes > Columbidae > Caloenas > Caloenas nicobarica. The sequence continues at coordinate 28,705,783 of NC_088246.1, read as the reverse complement.
ATGACTTACTTCCCACATTTATTACACCTATAAATATATGTTTAATGAAAAAAAAATCTACAGAAAAAAGACTTGGGTTTTTTAAAGTCAAACGCTCATTGTCAGAGTTAAATATAAATCAGAAAAAAAACTTGGTATTTAAATAAGGAAGGACTAAAAACTCAGTTTGACTGTTTTAGTGACAAAACTTTGGCTTTCATCATCTCTGAGTCATGGTGCAGAGATCCCTCTTAGAGCTGGAAGAGATTTTGTCTTTTCAGTTTTGATCAACTCAATCTATTTTTTGCTTCAAGTCATCTTTGGTTAATATTTCTTAATGTATGCAGCTAAAAGTTTTTGGTTTGACAATTTCAAATTAGAAGTTTCAACTTCAGATTTCAAAATATTTCTTCCCAAAATCTAACTATGAATGTCTCATGAAAAAATAATATCTGTCTTAGTGCACGTATGCACACTGCTAATGAATTTGTAACACAATTTTCTATTCTTCCAATAAAAACAAACAAACAAAAAAACACAGATAAGAAGAAGAATCTCTTTAATCTGCTGACGCACCTAGCATGATAAAAAAAACACTCCTCTATTCAGAAAGTGTTCACATCGTTCCATCCAAAGGTGTTCTGTGTCTTTCTCAAATTTTCATTTGAGCTTTTGGATAATAAGGTTTGCCTCTTTCCCCTCCATGCATATGTTCTTCTGAGTCCCAAGGTCAGAGGAGATTTTCAGTATTGCTAAATAAGATTGAAATTTCACTCCTATGGAAGAAGTCTATCTGTGGTTGTCATGGTTTAACCCTAGCTAGTAATAAAGAACAAGATAGCCACTTGCTCACTCCCAAGCGAGACAGGGGAGACAACCAAAAGGGAAGGGAGAAACTCATGGGTTGAGATAAGAACAATTGAATAAGACAACAACAACAAAACAATAATAACAATAATAACAATAATAACAATAATAACAATAACAATAACAATAATAACAATAACAATAACAATAATAATAATAATAATAATAATAATAATAATAATAATAATAATAAATGATAATCAGTGCAATTCCTCAGAAAATTCGAGTTGTGCTGAAAGAGTCAGTCCCAGAGAGGAGAGCAGTCTTGTCCCAAACAGCTGATCCCAGTGAGAGAGCAAAGAGGCAAAATGCAGAAAGACCCAAAGTCCAACTGTTAAATGGCAGAAAGGCAAAAGGTCAAACTAACAATAAACTCCTGAACTAAATTAATGAGCCGGAAAACCTGAACTATTATAACTAACTGGAAAACCCAAATGGAATTAAGTAGAAAAGCTGATTCCAGTTATATATGGAACATGAGGCTAATGGTAGAGAATATTTCATTGATCAATCTGGATGTCAATCTAGGTGCTATTGTGCCTGTGGTTTCCTCTTACTAATTTGCATCAGCAGCTGGATGGTGAAAAAAGTCCTTGGTCTCCCTGAAAATAGGCAAAATCTCAGTAAATTCTTACATTGTTTTTATTCTGACTCCAGTTCTCCAATTTAATACACAAGACATAATATAGTTCATTTTCAAAAGCATACTACAATAAGAACAAATATTAGAACAACTTGATGTCATAAATATAGGTTCCAAGATTCAACTGTGACCCTCTTAAGAGATCAGATCTTTACACCAAAAGCTGTAGAGCTGCATATTTAAAAAATCCCCTTTTTTATGTCTCAGTTGTTGCCACTGGACTTGTTTTTAATTATAGTCTTGCTTCACCTAAGTAAGTTCTCTAAACAGAAACACAAAATCCTGCACAAGGTAACATCAGATATCAGTTATTAAGTTGCTTTTCTTAGGGAAAAAAAGGGCTTATGTGATATTTGGGTTATCTCCAGCTAATGATTTTCAAATATACTGTCTAATTTTAAAACATTTTGCAGAGACATTGAATACTTTATGAACAACATAGGATCTTCTGGAAATGTGACTGTGCCATTTTAGATTATTCACGTATATTTTATTAAATCTTTGAACTAATCATTTGTCCACTTTGAATTGAAACATAAGTTGGTGATTTCATGCTACAGATCCATCAGTTTATTTTTTAATACTAGGAATTTACAAAAATACTCTTTTATGTTTGGACTCCTCGTGAACTAGCCACCTTGTATATTTGGCCATAATATAAAACGATGTAAAATAAATTTTTAAAGAATTTTGACACATAGACTTCATTGTTTTGATCACATATGTTTATGTTTTGTGAGATGCTCATGGATAATTATAGAAATAACCATAATCAAATTTACTCAAAAATTCAATTTTTACTCTTAGATTGTGTCATTTGTAGAAGCAAAGACAAAGATACATTTGTGACAAACTAAAAATCTAAACATCAAATAGCACTGATTTCTACCTAAAAGTGTTCACAGCTTGATTAACTGAATGGACTAGTATTATTTCATCATTTCATTGCTGTTCACAAATCCTTGTTTATACATAAACCAATAGCCTTCTCAAGTTAAGATAGTCAAGCTCCATAAAGTAGTTTTAATAAAAATCAAGCCATAAATGTTTGATTACTTCTCTTGCTCTCTTTTATGTTTTTCTTTTCATGATAATGGGTTGGAGACAGTCATGCATATGTTTGCTCTGCTACATCAGGTGAAAAGATTGGAGAAGATAATGCAATTATCAGTTAACTATGCCCTATACCACAATACTGTTACAGCGGTTTAGACACCACACACAGTACCTGAGCTTCTACAAAGTGGTACCAACAGTGAGAAGTCAGCACTCAGGAGGTTTCAACCAAAGAGCCTGTTCCCAGGACGCAGGTTAGATTTACAAAACCCTCACCAAAGATCATCATGCTCAGGCTATCAGTAGTTGACATAACTAGATTAAATCTAACACAGGTAAGTTTATGAACAAGCCAAAGTTACAGGCCGCACTATAATATGGGGAGAGACAAACTGCTCTCAGAAAAGACAGCTTTGCAAGAGTTGCATTTCTTACAGATTAATATATGTAGCACAGTAGGTCACAACCAAACACACAGACACTAGATCTCTATATGATACTTTGTTTAGGGAGGTATGAGATGAGAATGCAAACACAGTAGATTATGTTGGAGCTACCAACATTTACCAAGAAAGACTACAGTAGCAAATGCAAAGGGAGACAAAGAGGCTAGAAAGTGTAGGGTGCAAGTCACAGCTTCAGAGATTTTTCCTGCCCAAGTGTCTTGGTAAACTCTATTTACATTAGTTTTTGACAAACTACCAAGGACACACAGACCACTAGAAACACATTTTTGCACTTCTGTTGTTGTCATGTTGTCGTTAAGATAGAGGCAAGAATTGCAAATCAAAATCTGTCTAAGATAATTAGAGATGTGGCGTGTCACAACAACTGCATTTTATTCTTCTTTGAAGTAGTACACAATTTAGGAACTTTTGTGAATGTTAACCATGGCACTGCTGACAACATAATAACCTTTTTCCATTGATACAGTGAATTTACAACATCTTGGTCAATAAGAATTGAACAGTAAGTCTCCATTTCCTCTTTAGTTGTTGCATTTGAAAACTTCAGATGTTTTCCTGTTGGAGTTTTATTGGAAGGATAGATAACAAAACCCTGAAGTGGTTTGTATCAAACGCTTCCTTACCATCCTCTCAGCATAGGTCAGCACAGTGACACAGCTGCACATAAATGAAGCCTCATACCAACAGAAATAAAAACATGTTCCAGAGCACAATTACTGAAATTATAAACTTTGTTTTAAACAGATCCACTTAATTTTGTTCACAAAATGTGTTTTGGTTTTGATTAGACTGGTTTTGTCTGTTCTTTCATTTTTGTTGTGATTCACTACTTAACAGTTTAGAAACAAAATTCCTCTTTGTTCACATACCATGTAAAAAATGAGATTTTTCAAAAGCACTGCGTTTTGACCCAACTCTGTCTATTCATGTCAATATGAGTCTTACCTCTGACTCTGGTGGAGTGGAATTTTTTATATGTATTGTTTGCTTTTCCTTCTAATTGAAGTTCTTTCAGAAAATACTAAAAGTTTTTGTGTTGGAAACGAGATTAGGAAGAATGAATTAAACCATGTCTGAGCACAACAGCACTGGCAAAAGTAAAGAATTAGCAGCTAAGATCAGTCGGAGTGCACATCTCTGTGCCAAGAAGTAGCATTACATATAGTAAAGTGTAGTCTATCAAATACTACACTGATTTCCTGACATGGTTTCTTTACTCTCTACTGCCAAAGACTCGTCAGGTGATTAGCAAGTATTCTGTACCTACTTTCCTGACCATCGTTTGTCTTTGCCATATAAAGAGTAACTTTGCAAACTTAGTATTCCTTTTGTATGGCAGTAAAGTATCCAACACAATGTAAGTCCAGTTTCACTTTGAAACTTGTAGCCAACACTGTAATACTAATAAATAATAGATAGGTGGCAAAAAAATAAACATGTTCAAAGGTCACTACAGAATGTAATAGAAAAAAAGAAGTTGAGAAACTATAACAATTCTGTCGTTAATAATCCCCTATCAATTTCAATTGAAAAAAAAATAGCTTAGTAGGTAATATGTGTTAAAGGCAATGAGGAAAACATCACATAAATGATTTTCTGAGAGAAAATGTATTTTTCTCAAAATTGATATTTTCTGTAAGATTTCATTTTGGGGAAAAAGTTATTTTCCGTCTGAAATGAAATTAAGTATTACATTTTCAATAAGTTCAACCTATAATCGGAATATTTTTCATTGCTGAAATGACCCAAAGGGTTCAATTTTAAGAGTTTCAAAAGGAATAAATTCTGTCTCCCAGCCACAAGTATTAGGCTTTGGTTAATACTTGACTCCTTGCCTTGAAGATCTACACACCCCATAGTACACTGGGATATAAACAATTAAAAGAAACACTGGTGCTTGGGTGCCTTGTAACCATTCTGCTTAACCTGTTGTGTGCATACATTTGCCCAGAGGTAAGAAAACTTAGATTCAAGTCTCTCCTCAGTCTGATTTAGAGAAATTCGGCATGAAAATTTGTAACAGGAATGAGGCTGAGCACAAAATTGTCCTGCATCTAGCATGTTCTTGCTAAGGGCCTGTTCCATTATGCTAACTATCAGTGTGGTTTTGCTTTGAGACAATTCTGTTTTCTCACTTCTTTAATTATCTAGTTTTCTTTTAAAGAAGAATAAAACATTTATTTCGGTGCCTGAAAATTTGCTTGGGAATAGAACTGTCATATTCCTTTCAATACTAATCACAATATGTTTTGAGCAAAGAAGAAAACTGTATAACACTAGGAAATCCCTTAGCAATATTTACAAATAGGATAAAGCTCCAGTTATCATGCACATTGGATATTAATTTCAGTTGCAAATATTTAAAGCGCTTTTCACTGTTTTGAAAGGTTATATACTAATCAGATTATGCTTCTCAGATTTATTCTAACCAGAAATATTTCATTATAATTCCTGATACTTGCTTTAAACCCTAGAGAACTTGTATCTTTTAAGTTGCTTGAGAATTTTCTCATCCCTTATGAATGGAAAATATATAATTAGCAAAGAGAGCTGTTTCATAAAGTCCTTGGGGTGTAGAACTGCTAAAAAAATTCTGAGATATAGCTGATAAAGTATATTCAACCAAACAAAAATGTTAGACATATGAATGATGAAGAATGAGGCTGAAGAAGCAAGACATTCAAAGAGAATATTGCATTGATATTAAATATAATTTAGTTATTTTTTCCTTATTTTTTTATGAGGACATTATGAGATGGTTAATAGGAATGAGTTTAAAGAAATGGAAATTCTCGTCATTAGGTGAAAGAAAATTTGAAATGCTTAATATAGTCAAGCATGTGCACAAGGTGGTCACCATACTAGATTTCTGAAATAACTGTCACATGAAATCAAAGATGCAGTAACAAGGGTTTAGACTGTTTATCAGGTCAGCAACACTGTTGTATGACAATGAAATGACAATATACGACCTGTATTGAAAAACCAGAATATGAGCCATCTGATTTCTATACCACACAAGATATTAGAATGTGTTGTACAGCAAAGTTTTACGTAAAGTCAAGGTAAATAGAAAAACAAAAAAAATTGTAATGCGAGTTTAGTAGAGAGAGATCATGACAGACTGACTTTGTAGTTTTATCTGAGCAAGTTACAAGTTTTCTAGAGAGATAAAATATATCATGGCCACAGATAACTTGGGTCTTTCATTTGATACTGGCCATATAGGAAACAATTAGGAAGGCAATAATGCTGATTAATACAGGTATAATAAGCTGAGCAAGCAACCAACTAAATGAGAAAAGCTGTGGGGTTAAAAGAAGGTGTTAATTAAACTATTGAACTTGTTAATGGTAAATAATTTGGATGTATTTTCAGTACAGAAGAATGAAATACAGGAAAACCTGAGTAATTTTCATGAATGAAGTAATAGGAACAAGTTTAGAGTTTTCCATCTATAAAATTCTGCTGCTCTGAATGCTTAAAGATTGATAGTGCCAAGCAAGGAAGTTCCAGATGTCATGTCTAGATTCCATCAAGATTCTCAGAATAACTATTGCCTTAATTATTTTTCTTGCACTTCCAAATACAGAACATTTTTCAGAACAGATGTACAGGATGAGGCCTTGGACATTAGTGGAGGGCTTACTTTTCCCCTTTCACTGCATACCCAGTGGCTAAAACAATTAACAAGTGTATGAATAGCCAAGTCTGTTGAAGGAAATTTGAACTGGAATTGTTCATCTTTCATCCTTCTTCCCCATTTTAGGTTATTTCAGGATATCACTTCTGATTTTCTTAAATGATTATTGTATTTAAATATTTCAATTTAAATAGAAATTGGAGAGCAGTAATTTGAACTCAGGATTGCTCTTTCAGAGCTAAATATTTTGAACGACTATCGAGTCATGTTTAGTCTTAGAATCACAGAACCATTTAAGTTGGAAGGAACCCCTGGAGGTCATGTAGTCTACTCCTTCCACCCCAAATCCCACCTCTAATCCCACCTTATTCAGATCGGGTCCAGTTAGAGCAAGTTGCACATGATCATGTCCAGTTGAGTGTTGAATATCTCTAAAGATGGAGATTTCATTTACTCTCTGGTTTAATGTATTTCAGTGCTTGACCACCCACAAGGTGAAAAAAAGCTTTTATTTATAAAACTACCTTGTACTCAAGCTCTGATCCAGTCCGCTTTTTGCATTTCTTTCTCCTAAGTAACTTCTAAGTAACTTCAACTATGAGTAGAAAATGTTATAGTCCAATGAACTCCACTGTACTCTGGAGCAACATCATCCTGAGGTGAGACATATGGTCTAAATCTCATCAGGCTTAAGAGCACTCAGTTTTTGAATGTGTTCAATACCAGATTATTCTATACAAATAGTTGATATGTGCTGCTCAAAAATATATTGTTTCCTTTTAGAAGCATGTTTTTATGTGCCTTTGAACTTTTTTTGTCATCTGAGTTTCAGAAAATTTCAAGAAGGTTGATAAGGAGAAGATCAAGTGTACTTGCAGGCAGTCTTAAGAGAGTGGTTGCAATTAAAAATTCAGTCTCATTTTCCTTGTTTGTTAGTTTTTGGCAATACAAGCTAAACTGGCATGAGCTAGTCCTTTCTACAGTGTGCTCCCATTTAGAGATGCCAGAATTTCTCTGCATGCTGTTGTTGGAGCCAACACATTACCTTACTCACATCTTCACCTTACTTTTGGCAAATTAGTTTACTCCTCAGCTTTGCTCTTAGATAAATAAGGAAAGCACTGCACTATAATGGCATGCCATGTTACTTTCCAGAAGAATCATAGATATTCACCTTTTTTCTAGCTGTGAACACAAAATATTTTGAGAATTAAAATACAGTATGATGACCATAGCCTCTCTATGGTTCACTGGAGAACTCTTGCCCAGTACCTTGCTCACTGTCCCTTTCAACTTTTAAATTGATAAGAATATTATTATGTGGCTAAACATGATGTGAAGGCCTTATAATCTCATCTTTTACTGTATTCATTCAATTATATTTTAATACAATAAATTACATTGTGCACCTGAACTTCAGTGCATTTAAGTCTCCTATTGTTTACTTCTTCCTTACCTTTTTGGCTAACAAGGTAATATTTTAACAACAAGTCATTCCAGGTCAAATCATCAGCCTTAATAGAACTATAATAACTGTTTGTATTTTCTAGTTTTCCCCCTTGTTTTCTTTCATTGAAATTCAAACTTTTCACTTTACCTGCTTGAAATCCTATTTTGGAGAGAATTCTACATTTCTTTAAAGAAACAAAGAACAAGTCTAGAAAATAATGTTCGTAATAAGGAATTATATATAAGCCCACAAAATCATCAGCCAACACAAACCTCACTGATTGTGTGCCAAAAGTTGAAGCACACACCTGATGCTGAATTAGGATTTGACTCTTAATGTCTTTGTGAAGAAGTTAAACACCTGATCGAGGTGAACAGAAATAGTTTCCATTTGCAGTGAATTGTCTTGGAAAAAAACTCTGCTATAAAATATTCTTGTTGGAATGAGAGAGTAAACGTGTCATAAAATTATGTTGAATAGGTTAATCTCCACATCCCATATTCATCTATACTGAAGAGTAAGAATAGAGTATAGTTAGGAGGTCTACAGTTTTGATGACCTTATTAAATAAAATACTGGATGTTTTTAAATTCTTCATCAAAATGCCATTTTAGAAACTTCAAGACATCTCCATAAAGATTAATTTTTACATATGACCTATAAAGCCCAATTCCCCTGAAATTGCTTGAACAAGGTTGATGATGATGATTCTGTACTATAATATACAATAGCAGCTTCACTCAGGGTAGTTTTTGCAATGAATGTGTTTATTTTACAGATGGACCCATGCATGCTGTGCTGTGACAGGCAAGTGGTGAAAATCTCCTACTGATGAATGCCCCTAAGCCAGAAGGTCTCCAGGATATCTGGTGAGTGATCTCCTGTTGCTGTATTTGGCTCTTGCTGATAACCATTTCACTGCTGACTGGACAAATGCCATTCAACAATAAAATATCCTTGCCTGGAGGATTTGACACAGATGGGTCTGGTCAGATTGGTCTGTTAAGGGTAAGGAATCAAGCCCACGACCTTTTTTACTGATAATGGAATTATATGTTATACTTCACAGAAGAGCTGCTCACTGTTTGAGTTTACATTATACTTCTATTTAATTTTTATTTCTTTCTTTTTGTTTGTTTGTTTTGGTTTGGGTTTTGTTTTTGTTTTTACCTGAGACTCCACATCATCATAGATAAATAGAAAATGATCTATGAGTGTACTCAAGCCAAAGATCATTCTGCTATGTGTAGCTATAAATATAAAATACTTTTTTCTCCTATTTTTGACAAATAACATTTTTATTAACAACTAACCAGTACTAAGTTTATTATTTCCAATCCTAAAAAATAATTATTGTTGATTAGATATAAAATAATTACTAATCCTGTAAGACTGTTGCAAAATTGTATACAGTTACCATTAATAAATTGCCATGCAATGAGATGGTAAAAACTGGTACATCAAGTCAATTCTCCTTTCACAATGGTATAAACCAAGAAATACTCCACTGAGGTCAGTAATCTTATTCAAGTAAAAGGAGATTAAATTCATAATTATGCTACCATAGGCTTTACCTACACAATAATGCGGTGAATGACTAAGCTCAGAAAGTTTCAGAAATTCTCAGAAGGTAGTTGTTATTGATGCATTTGCCATTTCATTTTTCATTCCTCTAACCACCTTTTTTCTTTATTTGAGTCATCTTTCTACTTTTATCATTATATATAAGTAAGATCAAATACCTCCTGCCTATGGTATCTAAAGAGATATTATTTAAAATCAGGTAAGACAATAAATGTGTCTCTTTAAGGCTTCTTTCATAGTGAAAGTATGTCTTTAAAATCATTTATCGAATCTTAACATTACAGAATACTATAGTTCATTGCTATGTTTATGTTACGACCTCTGGTTTAGCAACCAGAAATGTATGAAATGAAACCACATTTAACATTTTAACTAATGTATCAGGACAGCCAAGCCATGACCGTTGGACTGTAAAACTCTCCATCACCTCCCATCTTAGCACTCTGGTAGTCTGAGTACCAGACTGCAGAAGGCAGTGATCCAGCAGCAGTAATTGAGGCAAATACCATAATTACTCCTTGGTCCCAACCACAAGCCTAGACTAATCTCATCCTAGAGCAGAATACTAGAATCACTAGTAATTTTTGGCAAATACCTCTATGAATTGCTCCCAGAGTGTCAGTAAGTGCCAGAGGTATGCAGTAAGGATCTTGTGTCTGTTGGCTAGACAGAATAATCTGGCTCTTGGGCATGTGGTTCATGGGTCAGGAAAATAAGTCACCACTGTAGTCAGTTCTAAACATTTACCACACAGAGCACCATACCAGAGTTTTAGTATGGCCATGTAGATTTACTTGTAAGGTAAAATTTCACTTATGGACATCAGGATCTAATTTAAGAAATTTCAAATGTGAATGTGTGTATTTCACAAAAAAGGCAGAGTTTTTCAAATTGCTTGTTCGTTATGAAATGTTTACCCAGCTCTGATGATTAGTCATTGGTTGGCAGAATTTAATCTTCAGAAATATTAGAAATATTTTATAAAGAAGTAGTACAAATAACTGGAATGTAAGTTGCCTCACTTTAATGTCTGTACATTCTCAGGTTTAAATTGTTACTATAAAGTTGTTTTGAATTAAAACTTGGAAGTTTAAATTGAAAACTGTCTTGTATGTTGTAATCAGTTTTTGAAAAATGTAATCGTAGCACAGGTTTCCATTTAAATAGTTATTTCCCATGGTGTAATTACCAGTGAAGAAGAATGGAGTGGCTAAACTACAGTGAGATTGAATTTTCGTCTGATAATGCAGCTCTACTTCAGAGTAAACTGTTGGTTGAAAGGCAGACATGGGGTCTCCCAAGGTTATAGACTTTAAGTCTCAAAGTCTCCAGCAGATTACCTGCTGCATATCCACACCTTTCAAATAGCTCAGAGACTTGACTTTAAAATAGAAACAAGTATCCTTCAGAGAAGCCACCAGTACATGATATTAAAAAAAAATCAGCATCAAAACCGTGATATAAGAATCAACATCTGTTCATAGGAAAATATTCCTAACTTTTTTCTACCCAAATATTTCCTGTGTGAAAGGTGTGTGAGCCTTCTGGTTCTTACAACTTCTAATAAAGTTCCAAACCCAGGTGTATAGAGAGAAGCCTGGAGATACAGAGATAATCAGAGATTTGTAGACATGATGAGAGATATGTGGAGAAGTCTATGCATCTCTGATTATCTCTGTACCTTCAGACTTCTCTTATCCATTAATAACAGTAAGTTTTAATGTTATTTCAACAGTTCATTTTGACATAACAGCCTTATTGTTCCCTTCACTTAAGATCACATAGGCAATTTCTACAGTGACTTGTAAGATGATGAAGGGAACACTGTCTGCATTATGTTGCACAGTTCTCTACTCTATTGCCTGTGATGAGAGCAGATTCAAGGAACTACCAACCAGAGATATGTCCTTTCACCTGCGGTTACCTTTTGGTTATAAAGGAACATATACACCTTCCAAAAAAAAAAGTTTCCATACGCTTGAGAGAGAGTGCCTGTCAGATAAAAGAACTGCAGCTGCTGAATATATTTTTATATATTAAAGCATTTTAAGATTGTGGGTGTGTTGCAAGTAAATGATTTAACTACATTCAGCTGTCCTGTAAGTTGTTTGTAATTACTGATTTTGCTTTTCAGATGTACATAATAAAGTTCTCAGTGTAGCTCTTTCAAATGCAGCAGTAATGCTGACTCTTCAGTACTTGATAGTTCAATCACACAGGATATCTTCATATTTAAGTGAAGCAAAAAATAAAAAAGAAAGATAGAGGCAGCACAAGGTAATGCCTGGTATTATTAGGGGCTCAAATTTGCTTTGCAGTGATATCTTCAGTCTTTGAAAAAATTTGATATTTTTAATCATATCTCTGTCAGTAGTCACAGCTTTAATATTTCAGTAAGTCTATAAAATGTTTCTTTTGGATGTTGATAAATTTTCCCACATAGTCTACAATAAACACTTCTTTCTAGTAAAAAAAGTATCAAAATATTTTGTCCTGAAAAAGCAAGATTCTCACACTGCATAAAAACAAAACAAATTTTAAAAGTGTCAGAGAAAATTGATTTGGCACTTATTCTGATCTCCAGTAATCAATCGTTTGTATCCTGGCCTATCACAGTCATATTAAAGCACCTGTGTTTCCCCATTTTCCTCAGTAAGGCAATTCTTATTTTTTTGGTTTCCTATAGAATCAAAGCATATTGACTCATACCCTATGTATGTCTAGCTGTTGATAACATAGCAAACGTAATAATTTCTGGAGCCCTGCAATTATAATTAGTAACTAACAATTTCGTAAGAAGTATAAGCAGACAGGCTAAGACAAAACAAACTGAGATTCTCCCAATATATACATCATGAAATACAGATGTGGTTTTATGAAGGACAAAGGAATTTTATAGAACAAAAGATAGGAATTAGACCAGGACTGAGGCCCACATAGGAAATTGCAACATTTCAGCTCAAGTTGAGAAGAGATCATCAAGAAGGGTTCATCCTGAATGGTATGTCTAGCTTTGAAGCATTATTTAACCATTTCTTCTTTGGAACTTTCATTTAAATGAAGTTCCTGACAGATTATTTGACTTTCACAGTGTCTCTTTCCACTGCTTTTTTTGAACATGAGGGTCTTCTGGCAGAACAACCTTATCGCTACCTCTTTCTTAGCTCCCCCTTCCACCTCCAGCTGATCTACTCTTCAGATGCCAGTAGAAATGTTCCTCTTATATTGATTGGGAAACACAAACTTTTATACTGTTTGCAATGAAAATAAACTGTTTCAAACCTGAACTAGAATTTTACTTTAATCAACTCAGCATTTGGTCAACAAGTGAAGCCACTTTTCAATCTGCATTAATTTGATGCCAGAATGTACACACAATCTGAATAGTAATTGTTTTTTTGTGCTTCTGAAAAGGGCCAGATACACAGACAAATGTCTTTCATTTACCTACAGACCATGCAGCATTAAATGAGTTTGAGGAGTTAATTTGATGAGGATTGGAATTAAAATGGAAAGTAAGGCTAGCAAATGCTTTTAAAAGTACTTTATTTTCACAGACTCTTCAAATTCTCTGCAAATACAAAGTAGCAATTATGAAGACTGTTTTGTACATAAAAGGCAAATCTTTGGCTATCTTCTCCAAGCAAGTTCTGTGATCAGGTTTTAGCACAACATACCCTTTTGTTAAAAGAAAACTGTTTTCAACTCTCTGCACTATACAAAGAACTTGAAACGCCACTGTAGTGAAGCAGGAACAGGTGAATACAAGAGTATTTGAACAGGTATCTTCCCTTCAGTGCACTGCATGATTTAATCTGTAGGTAAATATATTTTAGAGAGATAAAACACAATGCCATACTAGGGCAGGGGTCAATAAATTGAACTCCAGTTGTTCAACTTCTTAGGCTGCAGGAGTGTACCCTTGAGATAGAGAGTATTGATGTTCATGTTCTGATTCAAAGTCTTTATGTAGTACCTGGCAAGCAGTGAGGGAGTTTCCTCTCTGTCTTAATCTTCTCTGGCCAGACTTACTGCCTGAAAATTTGTTGTTAGGACAGATCACAGTGCTGTTTATGACTACTTCTGTTCAAGGACTGGCTTATATACTACACAATAACTCTTTATGCAGCAGAAAAAAACAGACTGTATATCTTCAATAGGCAAACTGTGCTCCATCGTAAGCTACTGCTCATCAGAGAAGCAGAAGTCTGTTGAATTAAGATATCTCTTGGAAACTGGTGGTTAGACTAACCATCTAAAATTACTACTAACACTAGCTACACTGTTCAGTATTGCCAGAACTTCATTCATATTCAGTGAACCGGTATAATCACAACATAGAAGATGGACCTAATGTAAGATGTGGCCTTAAACAACACTAGTCACTTTAACTACTCTTCTTTCTCATGAGAGGCCTCCAGATTCACACAACTGAATTAAAAGGTAAGGTTTGTCTCACATAAATTCACTTTTTCGAAAGTTAAGCGTACAGCTGTTGTCTGTAGTGAGAGATGCCTCTGGAAAGCAATGATCCCATTCTAAGATGAGTATCTGAAATGGTTAGGCTACATCACACTTCTGAGATTCTTTTGTGCTTTTTTGGTTTTGTTTTTGGTTTTCATGTGTGCGTTTTTTGGTTGGTGGGTTGTTTTCAACAACCAGAGATTTAAAGAGCCAAAAATGTTTAGCTTCAGTTGTGTATCAACCCTATAGATTATTATGTTGACTGAAATTAAACCTTTCCAAATCTATGTGGTTTTCACTTATTTTCATAGTCGTATGTATCTAGTCTTCTCTTGTTACATCAGCATTTTGATCTCACTGTGCTGTTCTCTTCCTTCTCCTAGTGGTTCCAGACTTGAACAGCAATGGTCTGCTACTAAAAATATCCTGGTAGTGCCCTAGTGGGGCTGAATGAATACTGGAGTTCTCATTTAACAGTTCTTGTCTGAAAAATCATGATTTTTTTTTTAATTTGGCAAAAACACTGCCTTTTTCTGCTTTTTATTCCTACCCAAAATACATATTAATTGCCAACCTCACATGCAATATTGAATTATATTCCAAATTATTCAACCCTTTAAAGTACATTTTTATTTGTGTATGAAAATAACAACCTTCATGACAAAATGAGAGTTTTCAAAAAGTTCATAAAACCAACACAAAATATGTCACCATTTCTAGAAATTGTGTCATATTGGCAAGAGAGTAACCAATGAAACTCAAGTTTAGAAGTGGTCTCACTATGACCAGACTTACTATTTGCTACATGGAGATCATGTAAACCCATGGTTGAGTTAGCACACCCTGAAATGTTACCATGGATCAGCTGAACTGCCATAGCTCCACATAAGCACTTGATCTGTGGTGAACTACACCAAAGTAATTAGAATGAGTTTAAGCTTAGTAAAATTACTTCAAATGTGACAAGCCTGAACCTATTAGTGGTTAACACTGTAATGTGGTACGGAATGGTTACATGCTATTATAACTGAGTCCTCAGGTTAGTTATTCCTGTGTACTATAATAACGACGTTTCTTTAAGTCTGTTCCACTGCCTTTTCCCATACAGTTTTATTTAGAGGAGAGAGGGAAATTCTAAAAATGAAGGCTAATGTACAAGAATAATTTCTTAAAAAACAAGGAACAGCAGCTATTTAAAACAAATGAACATGTAACAAGCTTACAGCACTGTAACAGCAGGATACAGGAGAAAAAAATGTAAAAATAGCCACTTCAAAAAATTGTTTATTAAAGCCCTCATCTCCACAGCAGGAAATAAAAAGAAAAACACTGAAACAGCTACCTTAAAAATGATTTATTAAAAAATGCATCACCAGAGATGTACAGAAAGAAAACAGTTTACCAGCCATCTTAAAATAAATGTATTCAACTATGCCCCAGCAGGAAACACTACAAAAAGTAAAATTTCCACTGTGTGAAAATAAATAAATAAAAATATTTTAAAACAAGGAAAAATAAAGAAGTCCTTTTAAAACAGTTTTATATGCTTGTATTGCACTAGTGAAATATAAAGACAGCTCTATTCACCAATGGCTTCATTCTTCACAATGTTGCATTCCCTGGCCCCATTCAGCAAATGTGTCCAATATGCATTGAAAAAGGAGCATGTGAGAGGTCCCTGCTACCTCAAGTTTAAATGTCAGTGAGCTCACCATCTTTCATTGCTGATCTCTTTAAATTATATTTTAAGTTATCTTATTTCCTGTAAGCCTGTTTTCAAGAGGATGATAGAGCTGTTCTAAAAGTTTCTTTTCCAGCCCAGTCACGATTTCAACTGGGAATCCATGATTTTGTGCAGTATGTTGTATTTGAGTTGTATTTGCATATGAGGGTGGTAACCAAAATTGCATGGAAGCACAGTATCTTTTAAAGAAGCCAAGAATTGCCTAATGACCAGGTAGAACCATTCCAGGGCCTCATTCTACTATGACATATTATGTTGTTCCACTGGCCTCAGTGAGGTTGAGTCAGACACACGGTGGAAGTGACAACAACGTAAATCCTTTCGTTGTCAACCTGCTTTTGTCATTCGCCATGTAAGACTCGATTTATTTGTTAGCCCTGTAGCTCATGGTTTACTTATTTTTACAAATAAACAACAACCAACTACTTTGGCCACTCTAAGATCACGCAAACACAAAATGGTTGGGGTTGGAAGGGACCTCTGGAGATCATCTAGTCCAACAGAATCACAGAATGGTTGGGGTTGGAAGGGACCTCTGGAGATCATCTAGTTCAATCCACCTGCTAAAGCAGATTCACCTAAAGTAGATCACACAGGAATGTGTCCAGCCAGGTTTGGAATGTCTCCAGAGAAGGAGATTCCACAATCTCTTCAGGCAGCCTGTTCCAGTGCTCTGGCACCCTCAAAGTAAAGAAGTTTCTCCTCATGTTTAGATGGAACATCCTATGCTTCAGGCTGTGCCCCTTGCCCCTCAGCCTATCATTGGGCACCACTGGAAAGAGTCTGGTCCCATCCTCTTGATACCCACCCTTCAGATATTTATAAGCATTGATAAGATCCCCTCTCATTCTTCTCTTCTCCAGGCTGAACAGACCCAGCTCTCTCTGTCTCTGGAGCACGAAAGGTGCTCCAGGCCCCCAATCATCTTTGTAGCCCTCCACTGAACTCTATCTAGTAATTCCTTGTCCTTCTTAAACTGGGGAGCCAAGAACTGGACGTAGTACTCCAGGTGCAGCCTCACCAGAGAGAGGATCATCTCCCTCGACCTGCTGGTCACACTTTTCCTGATGCACCCCAGGATACTGTTGGCCTTCTTGGCCACAAGGGCACATAGCTGAGTCATGGTCAACCTGTTGTCAACCAGAACTCCCAGGTCCTCCACAATGCTGCTTTCCAGCAGGTCAACCACTTATCTGTACTGGTGCCTGGGGTTATTCCTCCTCAGGTGCAGAACCCTGGAACATTCTCAGTCTTTGTTTCAGGCCATTGCTTCATATGCAAGTAAAATTAACCTCATCTTTATAAATAGTCAGTTTTAAGTCACTCACTGGGATTTTTGTCTCATCAGTGTGAGCCAGGTTTATCAACCTGGAGAACTCCTTTGCTATCTAGATTGCCCAAAGCCTCCCCTGTGTTTAGGAACAGGCTTGGGGACAAAGGACGCAGTGATTTTGGGGTGTTCAAGAAGACCTAGATTAGTTACCTGCTGTATCTATGCCACCATGCCTGCTAATGTTGTACAAAGAGAAAAGTCAGACTCCCTGACTTCTTCCACCAGTACTCATTTCTATTCTAACATGTCAGCTTTTCTGTGGTAGTAAGAACAGGAAAGCCTTACTTTCAGACATGTTATTCTACTATTTATTCCAGCTATCCTTGCCTTTACCCACGGGGGCGAGGAGCAGTCAGGTCCTAGACTCTCATTCTTGATGTGGCTCAGACAATTTTGATGACAGTGATAAAAAGCCCTGATCTGTTTGTGTGCAGAAAAAAAAAATCTTGAAAAAAATTACACGAAAAATATTTATATTAATATAGCAATAATCATGAGCTGAGAACTGAGCATACTAACCAGCATTACTGTAAAACCAGGGAAGATAAACTCACGTTATACATGGTAAATATATTCATGAAGGTAAATAGTTATATGTGTGTATATATATAATCATAGAGAGCAAAGGAACTACAAGAAAGATGCATTTCGACTGTAGCCTACTGTGTGACAATGTGGTTATTGTAACATATATGTTCACAAAATTATGACAATGTGGTTATTGTAACAAATATGCCCATGAAATTAAAACATTTCACTGCTTCAGAGAAAGATCAGATAAACATAGTGAACCTCTTAGGGACTGATTATACATACAAAATTCAAGCAAAGCTCCTGTTTGCATGAATAAAAGACTTCAGGATTGGGCCCAATGCTTATTTTTCTCTTCCTTTTGCTGTATAATTCAATAACTGGAACTGCAAGGTAAAAAATCTGTATAAAATGGAACCTATTGATACGTGGCTGTTCATCTTGTCAAAAGAAAAAATATGCAGCTGGGATATGTGAAATAGACTTCAATATCTCTTTATGGTCTCAAAAAAATAGCACCAGAAATAAAGTTCATCTGCAGTAAAGCTGGTGTTGCTGCTTCAGCAAATTACTTGTTAGTGGCAGTAATGATTATAGCAAAAAATATAATTCCTTGCAAATTATTCGTTCAATGAATTTCACCATTTCTTCTGTCTATGATTTGTCTGTGATCAGATGGCGATTCTTTCGGTATTATTCTTCATTCAGAATTGTTAAGAGGCGTCTTCACTGTGTGCATCTTGATCTGAAAGACATTCACAAACAGCTATTCAAAGTCCACACCTGGCCTGAAGCCTGTGTTTGTCTCCAAGAGCTTGTCAGGTAGCAGGTGTCTCAATAGAGCCTTTTCTCACCTGCTTCTCACTAACCTTTGGAGAACATCTTCAAGAAAATGTATGTGACCTCCTTTCCATAACGCTGCCTTGCTGAAAATGCAGTTCTTTATGCTAACTCTGAGAAACAGAGGCTTAACATAAGTTATGAGAATAAAGTTTAAAATCTTTAACAAAGCAGGGGTTTTTGACCAATTTCTACTTGAAATCCAGTTTCTTTGAGGTAGGGAGAAAGCAAGCAACACAGCTGATAGTTCCTCCTGTACAGAACTTTCCCCCTGTATTTTCCTAAGTCTTCTACAAGGTGGGAAGGGAGGGAAGCTGGGATCTTGAGAACATCAGGTGGTCCCAGTTACCATGGAACCACATAAATAAGGAAGCAATCTTTAAGGTGTAAATTGTCTTTAAAGTTCTTCTTTCCCCTTTCCCCCCTTCTTCCTTCTTGGTCTACCTGCTATGCACACAGGCTTCAATAAATAGCAATTTGAAGCTCATGGGCATCAGCTATGAAAACTCTTTTGCACATTTTCTGTTTTCAAATACTTTGTATCTATGTGAAAATGTCTGTAGTGACACAGAACACTATGACTTCAAAAGTTAGTAATGTCTGTTTTTTTTCCCTGTAGATTCATGTTAATGCTCATATTCAGTACAGTAAAGTTTACTAAGGATACCAAGGATAGGTAGATTGAGCCAAAAAAAAGCATCCTCATTTCTTCAGCAACTTCCTACTCACTAACATAATTTAGATCTGCCTATAGAACTAGTGCAAGAGATAGCTGGCCAGTAAAGGAAAATTCTTATGGGATTTCATCTGCATAAAGTAGTAGGATCTGAGCACTCAAAACAAGGCAAAATGCAGTGTGTTTCAGGCATTTAAACCTTTCTTTAGAATCCTTCATACTTCACTGAGAATATTGGACATACCCTTTAGTTGTGTTGTGCATTTCCCCTACAGTGCATCATCGAATACTCTTTTTCCCATACAAATTTTAGAAAAGGAAAATATAATGTTTCATAATAGGATTTTTTTTTTTTTTAGATTTTTAATAACATTCAGGAGGTACTATAGCTCTCCTTTTATAGGAAAATTCTTTTTTGGTTGTATTAAAAATCATTCATCTAAGGAGTTTAATAAAATTCCTATATAAAGAAGTGCTTATATTAATACGTGTATTTTATGCTACTTTAGCTGTAGTTCTATCTTTAATTTCATATAAGCTATTTGGAGTTGATTAACTAGCATATAATCTCTGCCAGCTAAATACATGAAAAGTTGGTGGTGTATTTTTAATCATCTATATTCAGAACTGGAAATTAATTTTACTTTGATTTTTTTTTAAACATCTCGTGATTAAAACTTAAGTAGTCAAACATCTCAGGCATTTAACTTCAATGTTGTGTCCTCCTCTATCAGAACAAAATTGGGCATTTTCCTATACACAATAGAGGAAAAAAAGCAATTACTATCAATCAGTGACTAAGCAACAGATTGGAGTATTTAGAAAGACTCATTCATACACAGATTTGCAGCAGTGTTCGGCTCTTCTGATTAGATTCCATAGATTTTAAATTGTAGCTAATTAGGCTGTCATAGGTTCATTAATGGCTCTACTGATTCAGCACTCCCTCACCTGCATGCATATTAAAGCTCATTAGCTCCCTTGTCTAAAATACCACCTGCATTAATTGCTGCTGATGCACTAGGACTCTTCAGAAGGCTCTTCTGACAACTAGTCTACCTGCTTGTATTACCCATTGCCCCCAGAGCTCTTCAGGAGAGCTAGCACATAAAGTTCACAGTGTTTCACACATTGTAATGCCGCAGCTGTTGTGAGGGCAGTCAAGCCTGTTTTCTGCTTAACAGCAGGAAATAAATAATTAGCAATGCCTATACTGTAATGCTCACCACAGGAGCAGTTTATTTGCTCTGGAGGCTCGCTACTGTAAGTTACCTAACAATACCATGTACTAACAAAGTGCTTGGGGAGATCCAAAGACATAAATAATCTGTTATGACCAAGAAGAATAAATAACCTCAAGTGAGAATAGGACCAATGTTCTGTGATGTCCTTAGATTAAGTATTTGGTGTGTTACCTACTGTAACAGTGGGCCAAGCCTGTGACACAGTTCTTACTAATCCTTTAGTCATTTGTTTTATGTAGGTGTCCTCACAGATATCAGAGTGCTAGATTATGTACCACAGGGGTTACAGTTTACAGCTTGAATGATAAAGAAAAGCTGTAACTGGCTGGAAGCTACTGATGAAGATTGCTCTAAGAAACAGTTCCTCCTGGCTCCTGATTTCCAAACAGTTACAATCAAACGCAGGCCAGTGAGCTAACATGTGGCATAAAATCAAAATACATTTCACAATGTTACTGACAGCAGCTTGCTTTGCTGAAAGGCTGTTAAACTGTAGACAATGTCTTGCCTTGTCATGGAGAGCTTTGAGGTAAGCAATGGAATGGTGTCCCCAAGTATAATTTTATCTTCAAATTAATTGTGCTGAGGAAGCTTTATTGTTTTCTCCCAGCTGTCAAATATATCTCATTTAAAAGTAATATTTCATATTTATAGTCATATTTTCAGACATACTTAGTGTCCCAAAGTTTCTTTTTTCTCACTTCTTGATATCAAATTAATAGCAGTACTTTGAAATGAGATTATTTCATTTTTAAAATATTCAAATAGCAATAATTGAATTTTTACATTTTCTTTCTTAGTTTGTTTACACAGACATATATGTATGCCTACACAAGCACCTACATCCCAAAAAACTTTTGTATATACTACACCAAAGAAAGAATTCACAAATTTTTGCTTGACTTCTGTTCACTCTAAGGAGTATTTGGTGGGGAGGGAATGACTATTCCTTGAATCTTATTTCCCTTGGAAAGACTCAAAATAGTTTCTGAAACTTGTTATCTTTTACAAAATTTTGAATAAGATATTTGGAAGAAGGAGTACTACAAGTGAAGAAAACTTTCTGTTTCATACTTGTAATTGTAAATTTACCATACTGACTGACATTCCAGATTTACTTCTTCAATACTAAAAATACTTGATGGAATGGAGAATTCCTGTGCAGTAAAAGCTAAATCCTTTTTCCATAGAAATAATTGTTAAAACATTGACTGATGTATGAGTGATGCCTCAAATAAACAGAAAAATACAGAAAGTATTAGGACTTTACAATTACTGTTGAAGTTCTTCTTCTGACACTGAGTTCTTACCTATCCTTTTAAAAACACCAAAAATTGGATTATCAGTGAAAAATACCTAGTTGAGTAAACTTTCAGTTTGTGCAGCAGTAGGCATTGCAACAATTGGAAGACACAGAACAGTTAGGGCTTCCCCAGTTCTATTCCTCTCCTCTCTTTACTGGAAACGCTTAAGTGTTTGATGATGCATATCACAATTCCTGTTGTCAATGCTAGAATCTCCATTAAATTTTTTTTATTCTCTACAAGCATCAAAGAGAGAAGGAACAAAGTGTTGTTTAGTTCAACTTTCCTTAGTCAACATTGGTCCAAGTCCTAAGTGAGAGTGAATACAGGAAAAAAAAAAAAAATCCATATTGTTACTATAATTTTGCCATAATCAAAGGCAGCACCTGTAGTTAGAACAGTAATGTCACTGGTGTAAAATGAATACTTCAGAAAAATGTTCCAGCCCAGGGTTACTGTAATGGGAATCTAGATAAGCAACTTAAGGTTTAGGGATAATACTAAGCCTTCCACTGAATTCTGATCAACACTTTGATCTTGCAAGTCTGCATGCCACTCTGGCAAAAAAAGAAACCACTGTATCAACAGCAGGTGGCTTAAAAATACCTTGCTTTTTCACTGAGGCACAGACAGATGGAACCAGCAGAGCAAACCCACTGATGATGTTTTAGAGCCATTTTGGCAAGTTCCAAAATATATTCCCTTCTTCCCACCGTGTAACTGCTGACAGATGTCAGCAGACCTGGGATAAGAAAATGAGAGCTCAGTTCCCCACCTCTTCCCACCTTATCTTCTCTGGTTCTGCAGAGCTCTGGAGCATGACAGGAGGGGCTGATACTGAAGGACTCCATGTGGAGCAGGCTTTTATTTTTGTCAAGACAGTGGTGAGTGAGAAAATGACTCCCTGTGCTTGATTTTCCTATAATTTTTACTCCTTCCTTTCCCTCTTCTTTTAATTAAATGCACTTGTAGACTGAAAACAAAAATATTGGCTCTTCATCTTCCAACTTTTCTTTAGAGCCTAGTTGTATTCCAGAGGTAATCAGATTTACTATTTTCTTTGAATGACATTCTTCACTTCAGCCTGGCACAGACATGGATTTTTGTTGAATGCTGTTATGATCACAAATCAGTTTCAGGTTATATGGACAAGTCACTGATTCCCACATATTTTTGCATTTAGACCTAGCTTATAACACATACCAAGTAATGAAACTGGCAACAATTTGCACCTTTACTGGCAGTCTCAGCTGAGTGACTACACCAGAGACTAATGCACTTTCTTATCTTTAAAGGTGGGAGTTGGGACACAGCAATTATCAAAGTGAGATAACACACTCTGGATGCTGCTTTTTTGCTAGTCAATGACAGAAATTCTTTTGGCAATCCAGTGTTTTCATAATGTATTTCTCTAAGACTTTTTGAAGTCTAAAAACACTCAAACTCCTCTATTTCTTCTAGCTTTAGTGCTGTGTGAAGTCTGATATTTCCCAGAAGTGCTGTCTGATAAGATCTGTTGCATCACAATAGACTTCCCACAAGGGAAATACGCAAGTGCTTCCAGCACTTCACAGACAATAACAAAACATATATTTTGTAAGCATATACAGGATGAAATTGTCACTGACTACTATACCAGCAAGACAGGTTGTTGGAAAGAAGGTATTTCTTAGCCTATAAGCAGATTACCATGCACTATCCCATGCAAATAATTTTTTGTACAAACCATACAAGTATTTATGCATGCTGAACAACAGGATTATTTTCCTCCTCTCACATGCACGTACACAGAAACATCCTTGTGTTTTGGAAGAGAACATAAGGACAGCTGGAAGGATCAAAATGTTTGTTTCTTCTCCAAACATCTGCCTTTGAGCACTCCAAAATAAGTGTTGGGTGAAAGAAAAATTCAGAGGCACTCCTGGAAGGGAGGATGTGGCTCTTCCTGACACTTTTTCCCATAGAATGCATAATAAAACCTCTCCCTAAACCTGGGATTAGTCATTATATTCTGCTCACAGGGGCACAGAGAAGAGTCACTGGCTGCCAGCCAGTAAGCAACATGACTTCCCGCCAGCCACCCTGCCGCTGCTGGAGAGCCATTCTGCAGCAACGGAGCATGGACACGCATGATCTGCACCAATGGTTTTGACATATCCCTGATCCTGCAACTTTCTGTGGGCCCCAACTGTAGTCTCATTTGCATCAGGTAGGTCTGTACAAAATATCGACATTAAGAAATATTGTCATTGTTCATTAGTGCCAATGAGAACAGTCTTTGAATTAGACCTGAAAATTTTGCACTCTATCGGAGATGTACATTCTTCTCCTTCATCTTTTTTGGCATAGGAGGAGACGATCAGGGCCCTTCATTTATGTCTCTTTTTTGGTAACCTGTTCAGCCAGTGTATTTAAAACAAAGCACAGTTTATACAGTTAGGTATGAAGCACGAGCTTGTTTTGATACACATTATATTTCTATATTTACATTAAATAAACCAGAAATGCCCCTGCTTTTATTTTCTCACAATGTTTTGTACGTTTATCTTTGAAACTGCAATCTTAGCAGGAAAAGATCCTCTCAAGTTGTTGCTGCAGTCTGTTTTATTATTCTTGCACAAAAGGGAGTGCACAGTGCCTTTGAGACCTGAAAGAAACCCGACCAAAAGGACAGGCTTTTGAAGTCTAAAAAACACGTATAATCTACTTTTACTTAGTCTAACAGAAGAACCGTATTTACCATGCTCATGTCATTATGGATTTTAGGTTTTTGTTCTGAGTACAAGGTGTATGATAGTCTGGAGATTATCAATTTGGGATACATTTGAAAGTTGACTTTGATCTCCTTAAAGCTATCAATCTCAGCTTTGGAAGGAACAAAGAGATAAGAGAAACTAGAAACCTAATTTGCATCTGATACTCCTGGAAAAAAGCAGAGAAAACAGGGAACTAAATAACTAGAAAGCCAAAAGTCTTGCTCTATTCACCACAGGGTCTTTGTAAAATTGCTTGTTTTATAGCTAGAGAGACATCCAACAGACTGTAGTGAGATAAAAACCAGTAACTCAATTATAGCCATGGGCAGCCTTATTCTTTATATGGCTCATAAAACTAGGATTTGGTTTTAATGATGAACTAGAACCTGTATCTTCTGCAAGATACAAGCCAGAAGCCACACAATAGGGGCATTTATTTAGACTTCAGAAAAAAGTCTGATAAAAACTGGATGTTAATTATAAAAGAGAATACAGGAATAACACTGTTAAGAGCTCTGTTTGAACGTGTGTTTTGATGATTATTTTCTGAATCAATTTCATCCAGTCTCTTATCACATCACACCACAACTTCACCAATGACTCAAGTCCTACCAACAGAAAAATACTGATGGCTTTCTTCCCGTTATCAATATGAATGAAGTGCCCTACCAGAACAGGTCAGAAAAGCCATTGCCCTTTCCTTGTGTAATTGTTTCCTCCAAAAAAATGCTTCTCTTGTGTTGTCTGCAAGGAAATGACCAGGTCAACATGCACTTCTTCAACCTTGCCAGCTCTAACAGAAAAAATAAGAGTGTGTACACTGAAAAACAATGCCAGATACCTAGCACAGCTGAATGCTTTACTGCACACAATTTTCCCCTGAAGAATAAGTACAAGGCATCTGAAGGAGATGCTAGTAGTGTCATTTAATACAAAGGGGTGGGCAACTTCCCCTGTATAGCACTCAAAGTCTTCAAATGGCTGAATGACCACAAGACACTTACCCCACACAGCTGAGAGAATAGAGAGCTCTCGGGATAGTTCGTGGGCGGATACGCAGCACTAGCTCTTCAGCCGGCTTACAAACCAAGAGCAAGAGGCAGCTGCCAGAGAGATAAGCTCTGGGGTGATCTGGTGTAGCCAGCCTCACCATCCACTCCAGCTACTTCCCTCTGCATCTAGAGACCAAGACTGCTGTGTAGTCTACAGCTTGAAAAGACACTGTCAAGCCCTCCTGACAAGCAGTAAGAGTCGTCATTTCACCTGTGGCCAGGAACAATAGCTGCCTGTGTCTGTATTACTGCCAGGTGGTCTTACACTCTGATGATTTCAGCCTGAGAACCAATGAACAGAACAGAATAGATTCTCATCGGCCTCATTTAATTATCTCATAAGGGAATTGCTCATGTGGATCAAAGGACATGAATTAGGGGGCATACAGACACCAAGTGAAATTTTGTTTTTTCACTTGCTGCTAACCGTAAAGCTCTCACTGGTAGAAACGAGGCAAAATTTCATCCATTTAAAATAGAAGTGGAAATCCCTGTAAGAAAATGAAAAAGGGTTACATAGGGTTGCAGGAAGGACATTTGATGGTCAAGATAAGCCAAATAGCCTGTAATGTATAACATGATCTGTTTGCTTAGCTAAGGCAAGGTATCTGCTGTGACTGGAGAGATTCTGCTGAGGGTGTTGACTTTGGTTGTTGTTTTTTTTTTTCCTTTTTTGGTAATGATGGACTGTAGGTTATTTGAGTCTGATAAATGTCTTTCACCTCTTTTGTATAATATTCATGCCCTGGAATTCTGATTGGAGATGACAGTAACTTCAATGACATCTGTGCTGCATCAGATGATACAGTTAACGTGACAGTGTGCATTCTTTTGCTTTGTCTTTCAACCATTCTTTGTTTATCCTCCTGTCTCCTAGAAGAAGATGTTATCTTTTCTTTCTTCTCCCTTCTGTGAAATATTTAGAGAATATTGTTATTTCAAACCATTCTAAGCAGCAAGACGTTAATACTCACTGATGTATTTGAAAGCTGTGTAAGCTACTGTCTGAAACAGGGATATCTGAAGTGCAAAGTATTGAAGTGTGAGTCCTCTCTGTGGTTGTGGAATCTGTTTCTTTATTGATATATAGATATATGTTCTTCTAAATTTAAAATTATTATATTGTCAACATTTTGTTAGGTTAGTATGAAAACCAGAAAGGTTAACTACAGGAAATTTTGGCCTAGTGCAATTCCAGCAATGTAAGTGACCTGTGAATAGAAATTATGGTGAGTTTCTTGGGTCAGTCTATAAAAGCTGAGAATCATGTTCTTACATTTCTGAATAATGCTGAGAATACTTTCAGCAGTATGTTTCACTTGTTGACATAAGTTATGATGTTTTAATTCTTTGCTACAAGTTTCCTCATTTTTGGAGAACTTCAGTGGATCTGTGCTCTAGTTTCACCCTGGTAGAATTTCCTTGCTGACTTATTTCTAACGAAACATACAGAATCAGTTCAGTAAAAAATTTGCAATTAGCAAAACAAATCCATGGGTCAGGTCCACTGCAATCAGTGAAATGTTTCCATTGAATGTGTATTCTAGTGTTGGATTTCAGTGGACCAGAAAACACAGTGATGAAATAAAACAAGAAGATTATTTTAAAGAAAATAGACACAGAATATGTGTAATAATAGAGGAAAAGAACTGAGAAAATCATTTCTTAAGAAATAAATCATTCATCAGGGGCCTGACTCAAAGCCCGTAAGAACCAATGGAAAGACCTGCAGTAACATATAGATTCACCTCAGATTAATTTGTTTTGTCTCAAAAACGCAGGATTTGGAGCCTAGTGAATGTCCTCCTACTTTTGTTGTGCAAACAAAACGTGTTTTTCTTTACTTGGTATTGGAGATTTATCCGACATCTAAAGTATTATATGTTTTAAGATATTAAGACCTGATAATTGTTGACAGGCAAAAACAGTGAGTTACTGATCTCCTTCCAGAGTAGAATAAATAAAGGGTTGCTTCCTTTGATGACCAAAGTACTTGATTCTGATTAGTTTATTCATCTTTCCTGACCTTTTTTCATCCTTATGTCTTGTTTTCCAGCACACTTCTCTCCTCAAGCTTCAGTACACCAGAGCTGAACTAGCCTAGCAGGCAGCCTTTTAGTTTCAACAGACACAGAAACAAGAAGGATGCACTGCAGCAGAAAATTAGGTGAACTTTATTCACACCCCCTGTAATAAAATAGATTACCCACCACGGGGACTAAAATGTGTGGACCAGACCTCCCAGAATGAAAACACACGCATCCCCAATAGGAACTAAATATGCTCTCTCAGTTCTTGTGTCAAGGATGATAAAATATATCACACAGATTTATTGAGACTAGTCCTATGCTTGTGCATAAAGAAGGGAAAAGGACACAAAAAGTCATGCCTCTCTGTACTTGCCTTGCAGCAGCATTACTATACTTATAGTTATTAAGATTACGAAGACTGCTGGGAGCTAATGCTGGCATTAATTAGCCTCATCAAACTGGGTCAGGAAAAGAACAGGTCATGACCATTTAACCTGACATCTTCTGATAAGAGATTAGGGCCAAACAAGCCTTTTGTAATCCTTGCAGTTGCCTGTAAGTGAAAATATTGTTTAGCCCTTACTAAAGATTTAACATGGGCTTGACATGGGGTGCTATTATGGTACTACTCTAGAAATATTGTATCAATTCAACAAGAGAAAGCCCTGGAAACTTAGTAAGTGCAGTGAAGATTTTGAAATAGTCTCCATAGTTTGGTTCAGTTTAATTTTCTGTTTCTATACAACAGGCACTTCAAGAACTTATGCATGTAAAGGGAGATATTTTGGAAACCTGAAATAATAAATCGAATAACACACATTGAAAATGGATCCTAAAGAAAATGAGTTTCCATTGTACTGCAGTATCCTACTTGTACAAAAATATTTCTCAGTATTCCCCTAAATTAATTGAACTGAAATGTTTGCAGTTGCGTGTAATAAACAAAGTATCTTCATGCCTCATAACGCTTTTGAAAATGCTGGCCAAGAAATTTCTCTCTCCAAACATAGGTTGGAGATTATATAATAGGAGGACCTCTGTTATAAATCAGGTTAAGAAATATTTTTCTTATAGAACCACAGAATCAGAAATTACCTGCAGTTCCATATGGAAAATACCATGTAAAAGAGTAATGATGATGGTGTAGAAGAGAGGAAAAAAAATTTGAAGTGCAAGTGGAGGTTTAGCAATGCCATTTGAAATCATTTTTCCTCTTTTGAAGTCAGCAGTTTTGAGATATTGTCATCTGCTGATTGTGAAATCTTATGTGATCATATTCTGATTAGTTCTTCCATCCCCCATGGATCATTGCTCACATCGCATTGTAACCTTCCTGGATTGATTCAGCAAACGATATCTAGAATTAAATGGTAATGAAGAGTGATTTGTACTCTCTATCTTTCGTGATAATCCCTTGTGTGAATGATGAATCCTATGTTTTTGTCTAAGGCGAAGTGGTTTTGTAGTTAAACAGAGGAATTCAATCCATATCTGTATATCAGCTTTTACCAGTGCTGAGAAGTGTCACTATTTCTTTGAAAAGACACAAAAAATGTTCAATGTGATGTTATTTCATCTATACAATCTCTTTCCATCCTGAGGTGGCATATCCATGTCTCCTCTAGCACTTGTGGTCTAAGCACTGCAATGTTATGTTGTGAAAGAAGGCATATTAGGATATTAGGAGAAACATTCACTTTCATAAAAAATCATTATTATATTCATTATTAATTCTTACGTTGTAAAAGTAACTAAAGGCTACCATGATGATGATTCCTTTATGCTAGATACTGCATGAACATCTAATAAAGTTCATAAAACTTCTACCATCTTCTGAATTTAGTGCAGTCAACATAGGAGATAAAACCTCCATCACTATACATTTCAGGCAACTTGTGAGAAATAAGTTGTGTCATAAAGTTTGGACGCTATGAGACTGTGGAGCTTGCAAAGTGGCAGTTGTTTCTTCTAAGGCAGGGGTGTCAAACTAATTTTTACTGGGAGCCTTCAAAAGGCTGCATATAATTTAGGACTGGAACTACTCCTACATTTATACAGTCCTAAAATTACATTTGGCCCTTTGAAGGCAACCGTGAGGCTGATGTGACCCCCTGTGAAAATGAGTTTGACACCCCTTTTCTAAGGTTTTCAGCTCATTTTCAAAAGAAGCTATAGGAATATATTGCTGATGAAGATGCAGCATTTCAATGAGTATACAAGCTGAACCATTACATCTTTGTGGTTCATCCATCACTACATGACATCTGACACATTGATAAATCATCGTTTATTTCTAACTTAGTTTATGCATGATTTTTCTGCAATGTAGCTGATTATACTTTGTTACGGATGCTAATTTTCAAAGGTTTGCAAAAAGTGGATCATTTTCTGGAGGCCAAATCAGAGAAGATAGTAGTAAAGTGGCATTTGTAGCATTTCACCTCAAAGCTAGCAATTCAACTTGGGATCAGATCAGAAGAAACAGAAGTCATGGCTGTCCAAAATTTTTCGATCATCTATACGGAGTGAATTTTTTGTCTCCATTCAGTTCCCAGTGTCCTGCACAACAAAGAAACATATGCAACTTTCTCTCCCAATTGCTGGCATAATTTTAGGGAAAGGATATTTCTTCCATAGGCATAAAGGTTTCTGCAAGTGAGAACAAGTGTCATAAAGAAAAAGCTAAGGCATTTTATTTTCTCCCAAATTCACAGACAACTTATTCTATACATTTTAGTATATATTGCAGTCCGTGTTTTATTTGTGGGTACGTTTATAATCATAGTAATGACTGTATCTAAAACCTTGGGTGTGTATGACCCTTCATCTCAAAGAGCTGTAATATTTAGGATTTTTCTGTAAGAGTGAAGTAGTGAAAAAAAAGACCTCAGTGATGGAAGGTCTGCAAGGATAAAAATGATATTATACTCATGTAGAAATTCATGTGTGTGGGTTGAAAAAAATGATATATTGCATAGGAATAAGTTCTAAGGTGTCATAACACCCCTCATGCTTCTTGATTCAGCCAATACTATTCGGTTGATTTCCTGGTGGGAATCAGAAAAGAAATAAAAACCTGAAGAAAAGAGGCATGTCCCTTCAGTCAGGAAAGGCATGGCTTGATTACCTGTGCAAAGGAAAATTCCACCAGCGTAAAACTAGACAGGCAAGTTGCTGCATCTCGAAACTAAAAGTAGAGGAAATCTGTCACATGCTCAAGGTTGCATGGAAAAAGCCGATCTGAGCAGTTAGGTTTTGTGTATGGCAGTAAAATGCGTTTCAAAGAACCCAAAGAGGAGAACGCAATAATGAAAGCAGGAACAGATTAGTAAGAGAGAGTGCTGGTGAGTTGGATGGACATTTTGCATGATACTAGAGAAAAAGTAACACAGAAGTAGAAAAAGTATGGATATTAACTAAAAATAACTGAAGGCGTGTCACTCTGTCACTCTTAAAGTATTTACACATGTGAAAACAAGTTATATACAGGGTATGCTATGCCGGAATTTCCAAGCACATGCTATATAATCTTTTCATAAGACTACTCTAGTTTACCAGTATGGAGTGGCTAACAGAAAGAGCTTACAATACCCACAGAGAATAAGGTTTGTTTCACAATTGACGGTTTACCCAAACAAAATTAAATATGTATTTAGTAATTAGGATGCATTTTAAAATACACTGAAGAGTTCCCATATATACTGTGGCTTGTTTTCAAACTTGACTATCATAAAAATCAATATATTTCAGGAGTTGCCTGTAGGTTCACACCAGCCTAGTAGCAACATATGTTTTCAGTACACCAGTCTAGCGTAATAATTTCTATTATACCTATTCCCAAAATAATTCTCCTTCCCCATCTCCTTTTTCCCCCCACAGGTTAAAACCAGTAGCAAATCTCAGTCCCTACCTACAGAGAAGAAAGTGTTTCGAAGGATGATGGCTCTCTTAGGCAAAGGGAAAAGAATGAAGAGGAAGCTGCAAGTGAGCTGACAGAATGAAGTGAGTACATGACACTTGATCAATGCTTGCCATTGTCACAGACATTCTTTAGGGATATTTTCCATTGCAGATGTCATACACTAAATGAAGTGGAACAGAATTAATACAGAACCTGCAACGCTAACAATGAAATTTTCAGGGCTGCAGTTCTTTGTTGCTCTTCTACAACTGCTCTTTAAATTGACTGCATTTAAGGATGAATTGATATAC
Organism: Caloenas nicobarica; assembly: GCF_036013445.1. NCBI lineage: Eukaryota > Metazoa > Chordata > Aves > Columbiformes > Columbidae > Caloenas > Caloenas nicobarica. The sequence continues at coordinate 28,673,908 of NC_088246.1, read as the reverse complement.
CCTGGCTTTAAGCCTTTGATATTTAAGCTGCTTATGATCACAAACATGCATCTCATTGATCTGTTTTTAATCAGAAAACAACTTGCAATGTATTCATATAGAACATCAATACCAATGTATAAAAAAAAGTGCTGAAGTATTTTTGTAAGCAACCAGTGTGGCAGCAACACAAACTTGTTTTAGTCCTTTTCTGTAGTCTTTTTTTGACCCAATACAGGTGGGGGAGGTGGGAGAGAAAAATGATAATGTAGAAACGCTACAAATTTTGTGTGAAGAAAAGAAATTTTGTACTGGGTTTGTTTTGGGGGTGTGTTTTTTTGTTTTGTTTTGGTTTTTTTTACAGCTACTCCCCCCAGTCAAAAACAGAAATAAGAAATCCCTCAGATAAAATACCATAGAAATTTAACAACTCAATCAATACCAGTGGAGGATCTGTAGCAAGGAATAATTCCATCAGCAGTACTTGTAAGTAATAAATGTGGTAGGATTTTCTTACATTAGAACATTGTGTCAAATGTATCATCTTGATCATGATCCCTTATCGTTGCTGTTGTTGTTGCCTCCCTCGTAGCATGTGGTGACAAAAGAGACTATGATACAATACTGGAGAACAAAACGGGGTTCATTATATACTTCTTAACACAAGGAGATGGGCATTGTCTTTTGTGTGTGGAATTAAAATACTTTGCAATCATTTCCACCCTCCTGCTGCACTGAACCCTTTTTTCCTTTTTATTTTTTTCCTTTTTTTTTTTTAACAGGATATTTTATTCATTTCTAATTCCGCTTAGGACCCGCTTTAGTAATACTTTCTGCCTTAGATTAATTACCCTGATCTAATTCATTTAGTGGAGGACAGCTGTGGTACGTGGGTTGCCCACTGATGTATTGTGTTAAATGACACCCATCTGTCATTGCAGCATATCAGCATGGATTCAGTGTCATCCACTTCATTGGCTCTGCTGAGATGTGAAGTACAGCTACAATGTTTACCACTGTTGTTAATTTAATATCTACACCTTTAATAACCTGACTGCTGTCATTCGCAGAACAATGATACATGATGGCCGGTGAACAGCCAGATAGAAGGCATTAACTTGACAGCATAGTAGACCATTTGGTACAGTTAATTAGAACACTTCTGGGCAGACTTACTGTTGAGGGTCTTGTGGGGCATTCCCATGCAACAATGCCTAATTGAAAATAAAGGCTAAAAAAAATCCCTGTTAACAGTGATTCTGACAAGTATGATCGTTAACCCATTCTGTTGACTCAGAAATGGTAATTTTTTTATAATAGTCATTTTCTCTTACTACTGATCAGTTTCCTGCTCCTTCCTTTAGCCTCCTTCCTGTCTCCTCTCATTTCTTTTGCACATTCTGCCTCTGAAAAAGAAAAAGGTTGGAGGTAGCACACCCAAACACACACTGCCAGTTCAGTCCAGCGGTTTATAGGCATATATCAAAAACCAGCACGGGTCTCTGATTACACAAATGCCAGGTCCGGTCATAGACCCTCTAATGAATGTGAAGAACTAACTCATTCAAATAATTCTGTTGTTTTCTTTCTAAATGGAAAAGGTAATAACAAGGAAAAAAAAGTAAATTCTTATCACAAAACTTCTCCTACACGGTAGACAAAAATATCAAAATTTATGTTTATATATTCTGTAGAATGACTTTTTTTTTTTTTTTTTAAATATACTATTTTACCTGTAGGCTTAAAGGAAAACTTCACTGAAGAGAAACACAAATACATATGGAAAGAAGTACTGTGTGCTTTTAACCCACTTTCATGTATCTCTGCAGACACACTCCCCCACCACACTGTGGTTTTTATTTTCAGGGACCTGGGGAAACCTGTGTGATTGCCTGCAGCTGGTAGTGTGTGATTAGTGTTTTAAGACTCTTGGCTGTGTGCCTCAAGCAGATACTCAGCTTTGGAGCAAGACTACCACCTGTTACATAAGCTTGAAAAACCTCAAGACCCACTCAAAATAATTTGGAATATTACTCTGAGAATAACTTTGCTGAGTCTTTTGCTTTGCTTCTTTCTTTCAGAAGGGCCTAAACAGGAACTGTGCCTCAGTAGTCACAGGATGGAAGAAACAGTTCTGCAGGTTTTCTATTCAATTTTAGGTTGTCCAAGAGTAGAAGGATTTACTAGGGTTTTTAGGGGTCTAAATTCCGTTGAGGATGTGGGACTTCATGTTTGTTTGCCTCAGTTTTCTGCTTCTAAGATGGGGACTTTCCTGTCTCAACTAGCATGGCAGTGAATGCCTTTGAGACCTTCAAGTGCAACACTGATGGACAACACACTGAGAGCTGTTTGCTGAAGGTCCATGTTGGATGAGATGATCCCCCTGCCCACAGGCTGGCTTGGTTAAGACGACTCTGCAAGTTTCTGTAGACAAATATTAATTCATTGTAGTCAATACCGCAAAAGAAGCAACATGACTACAATAAAATTTAGTTACTTTTGACTACTTAGGCTGAATGACCCATTTACAGCTGGATTAGGGTAGTCTTAGGACTGAATCGGAAACAAAGATAAAAATCACACCTGCAGTATGAAGACATGCAGTGAGAAACCTGAGGGTATAACAACAGTGGAGGCTTAGAAAGCTCTGTAAATAATAGCTTCATACCATTTGTGAAATAAAGATATGGCTCCCCATTTCCCCATACTTGAATAAAGGAAGCTCAATATTTTCCTGTGGAGATTGCTTTGGCAGAACTTGCAAAAGTTTTTTCAACGTTTTTCTGAAAAACAGTGAGGTAATGTTAGCAATTGTCTAGGATTCACAATACTGACAACAGGATATATGGTATATTTTGAAAAGTATATATATTGCCACAGTTTTTACAGAACATCCCACACCAGAGTTCAAAGTTCAGAGCTAAGGGTTAATTAATAGCAAAACTCTCATTTTGATTACCCAAAATACCATCCATTTATCTACTCTTCTTTTGAGACATATTCTTTAAGAAATCAAGATCACTAAGAATTTTAGTGTGACAATTTTTTAAAGGGTTGGCATTTTTAATTAAAAATCTCAGATTAACAGAACATTGTAGAAAATGACTTCCAGGTGATAATATTCAAATGTTATTTTAATACATTAGATACCTTTTTCCATCATACAAAGAAATCTTAGAAGCTGCCAAACTGTGAATAAGGAGTCTGCAAAAAACCTAAATGCGAAGCTGTGTAGGTGCTCCACATATAAATACCTTTGCTGACTGCTATGAAATGCACAGTATTTCAGCTTTGAACGCAGATAAACAGCTCCTTGGGTACAATATAGCTAGAACAAAGCTGCTGAATCTCGTTCTACTCCCAATCCATTTATATGTTGACAATGACAAATTTGCATCGTTTTAAGAAGAAACATGGGCCCAAATATTTCATTTGTTAAAGCCTTATAAAATGGCTCTCATCTTTATATTTGCAAGCAGGAAACTTCACCAAAAAAAATTTCCTTTTTGTCTGTGTGTGTCTTTCTGCCTTTCCCTGAAAGAACAAAGTGAGACAAAGAATAGATTGCTTTAAAGGACTGGATGGTCGTTAGGTTCAACTGAAAGTAAGCTTTTTCTTTAAACTATTCTTCCTGAGATCACACATATACACAGACTTGGGAGACAGACAAATAAGATCTGGAGAAAGACAAAGAGACAACTATATTTTTAAAGGCTCAATTTTTAACTTTTTCCTTTTACTTTTAGAGTAAAAGCCTGTCTTGCCTGACAAAAATACAAGCTAGGTGAGTCAAAGGAAAACAGACAGGTCTTGGGGAACCAGACACAGAAAATAGGATTTGGCTGAATCCAGACGTGTAGTCATTCCTGACTCCCTTAAAAAATGATAGAGATCTTGTCAAGATAGTTACAGGCATCTTGGGTAGAATTAATCTAATTCTAGAAAATATGCCCGAAACAAGCCAGATGAATAATTCTGTAAAGAAAACTTAGCACAAGAGAAATTCTACCCCATAGTTCCTATGGAGAAGAACACTTTCTGGTTGGATAGTGAGTTCTCCTTTTAGTAGGTAGAAGGTTTCTCAATTTAAAGCCAAGATATCTCTTGGGGCACTGTAGAAGTTGTCTTAAGAATGTGTTTGCATCTGCACCACTATCCACGTGGCACGTTGCTTCTGCCATTCTTCGCACTTAGAGATAATTGTATTTTGCATAGAAATGTTATCTTTTGTCACCTTTTTATTCTTATCCAGGTGGAGCTTGGGGAAGACCTTTATGTGACTGTGTGCTTTTCTGTTTTGTTTACCTGATGAAATTAGGAACTGACAGCAATAACAGTGTCTGGCAGCTTGGTCTTTTTGGAGTCATTTGGGGCTGGGACACTAGGTTCAGCAACACAATAATGTAGGGAGAGAGATTACAACATTCAAGGCAGCGGCTGCAGGTAAGAATCAGAAAGCAGGAAACTCAGTGCTATGCAATGCAAAAGCAGACTTTTTCCTAAGAAGTCTGAAGAAGGATGCAAAGTGTATAGGAGTGGCATATGCAGGCATGCATTGGGATGCACCAGGGAAGATACATAAATAGCAAGTAACAGCCATTTCCCAGAGGCAATGATATGTTCAAGTCATCACACAAGATGAACCTGGCAAAACCAGCAGTCCAATCACCTTTCTTCTAAAAATGGTTAATTCAAGTTGCAACCAGCACAGAAATGGTCCACCAAAGTAACGAATGGAACAAACCGCCTGTGTTGCCAACTGAGGCAAGAAGATTCTGGGATAGACGGTATACAAAGTACAAATAAATTAGCACTGGAAATCATAAAATGACTTCTAACCATTAGGGGCTCTGCCACTGTATTCCAGGAGGAGTGGCTAAAGTTAATGACCTACTTGATTTTAGGATGGAATTTGATAAATTCATTACTAGGTTGGTTGGATAAGAGACCTAGCTATCTAGCCTGTGGAATGGGTTATGAAAACCCTGAACAAAGCTGGAAAAAATTATATGTTCCTATGGCCTAGACATGCTAGCTCAGATTCCCTAAAACACAGTCACAACATTGTAACTATCAAACTGCCTCTTGTTATTTTGCAGGGTTAAGTGAATATTCACCATGATGAAGACTGAACTTGAAGAGGCTCATCTCTAATTGATTACCCAACCAGTGAAGAAGAGAATTGTTCTGAGCTTCACCTTTTTACTCAGTCTCTAAATATTAAACTGTTTCCTAAAAGTAAGGGTGTCTTGTGCAGGGTGGAGTGAGGTATCTCATTATGTCCACAATGCAGAACATTTGATATAGCGTCTATGGAAGAGTGACAACTCTTTTTTTCGAAGCATTAAATCAGGTAGAGATTAGTTCTATTGCAGTGCTCAAATTTTTGGAATATTTTTGTTTAAAAAATTACAATGTTCCTTTGAAAGGCACTGTTCAAAGTGTGTTTTAACAATGAAATGGTTAAATGCAATTATGCACATAGACTCAGTGGAAAATAGATCTAGAGCCTGTTTTACCAAGCAAGATAATTGCACACCTCTTGTAGGTAATTTGAATGATTTTTCATGGTATCAAAACTTCGGAATTAGAGTAATATTGCTATTCTTTTCAGTTCAAAGACAAACAAAATGTGTAAGGAAAGAACTATATGGAAAAGACTTTTTGTGACTTCAGTGAATTTTAGCTTTTGGCAGTTTCTGAAAAATGCTTCCCCTCCAAAAAGAAGTCACCCTTGCTCATACATCTTAGCTACTTTCAATTTAACACTGGACATCATAAAAGCAAGGACAATCTAAGGTTAAGAAAAGAAAGTTCTTTCTTTTCAGAAAGAGATCTGTGAACAGAGCAATATCCCCTGAAAGGGCCAAGTTCCTAATCAGAAGCAGTTGCATCAGAACTATGGAGGGAGGTGGTGAAACAACTTGGAAAATCAATGAAAATCTTTAAATACTATGTACGGTGAAAAGTCCCTTCCAGACTCAGTTGATCCACACAAGTTTAAGGCCGAGTTTGCAGAGAGCTTGCTGGTTTTTAGATTTTAACATTTTCGAGATATTTTGTAGGCATTCACTCAACACCTTGGAATTCCTACATGTGTTTGCTACAAAACAAAACAGGAAAAAGAAAAGTAAAACACACAAAAACTGAAAACTAACAGCAAAGCTGGCAGCATCAGTATGCTATAGACATTGAGCCAGGCTTACTGGATGCCATGAGCCTGACTTCTTGTGCAGTCTTGTTGACTGTCCTTGATTACTACACTAAGTCTCAGAGAATAAACACATGCAGATACATAGAGAGGTATTTCCTTTGCTTTTTAGGGCAATGTGGGGCATCAAAACTGATTTTGCAGAAGAGGAGGAGGAGCTAACTATCTGAGGGACTGTATTGCAAGCCATAAGCTTCAGCCTTTCTCCAGGCAGGAGATTGGAAATGGGTCCTTGGCCAGCACTGTGTCTGGGTCTGTGCCAGAGACCTTGAGCATCTCTTGCAGGCAGGTTTGCACGCATTGACTCTGTGCCTCCCTCCAGGCTTCAGTAAGGTTTTCTGAGTCCCACTGCTGGACTGAGTTAGGAAAACAGTAGAAGGTACTGGTGATATCAGTCTCAGCACGGTAATAAATGTAGTTATCCACCCGTGCAAGTAAGCTGAGCATTGCAGAGAAAGTAAAATGTAAATATTGAGTTCACACAGTTTTTGCTATGTGTTTCCAATGCCAAGTTGTTCTCTTTCTCTTTTAGGCATTGACTGCAGGCAGCAGGTGTTGTGTCGTACCTAAAATAACTCTTCAAGATGGTTCTTATAATCTGGCAAAGGTAAACAAAATAAAAACTATACAGACAAGGAGGAGTTCATAGAATTGTTGATTGCATAAAAGTTATGTAAATTACTAGCAATACTATTTAAATTATTAACATTATTTTATTTGTAAGACCATTGATTTTGTTCATCTTACTTGGTGGAATATCGTAGTTCAAAGGTATCTTTGAACGAAAGTTTATTTTTAGAAAGAAGAACAAAGGAAAATGAGGTATTTCTTTTTTCACTTTTTTCTTCCAAAACAAGACAATAAAAACCCCTCCAAGTAAAAGCGCAAAAAATATTTTTACTTATCCAAAGCCATTTAAACTGCACTGAAATGAATACTTCCTTGCTCTCTCATTTATGTAAAATGAACAATAATCACACCTATCCTGAAGTTAAATCCTAACTTTAAGCCCAATTCAGACAATAATGCAGTATAAAATAAAGAAAAAAAAAAGCATGTTAATATTATGAGCTTCACAATAATTTGGGTGGATTTTACATAAAATATTCTCCTGTGCAGCCAGCAGTTGCAACCATAGTTAATCTAATTCTACACAATCACAAAAGCAAGAATATTTCATAAAATATTATCCTCTGTGTCAATCCATCCTTAGTGAAAAACCTGATCCTTTTAAAGTCAAGAAACTTCCTGTTGCCTCCCATGGGCCTACTATCCATGAGTCAAGTCTAAAAACGACTAAAAATTAATTTATCTTCACCCCTGCTACGTGTGAGAAAGTCCTTGACTGGTTCAGCTGGTCATAATTCAATTCAAATCAATGAAAATTTGCAGATACTTTCTTAAAAATTTTAACTTTTTTATCAGCCACAAGACTGGCTTTTTTAAAATAAAAAACTTGTACTTTGTGGTGACAGACACAAGTGTTGTGTAGATATATTTACAAAACGAATGAGCATGTGTTACATTAAGTGAAGTTATAATTAATATTTTGAATTTTGTTTAATAGATGTATCAGAAAATAAAATACAAGTAATGTGATGTGAGCTGTATATCCTTTTCCCTAGAATATACTTCAGATACATAGTGTCTTTTGGCTCTTTGGGATTAAGTATATTGAAAACAGGAAAATTATTAAAGGTTAAGTACTGTATTTTTCATTATAAAATTCCACTGCACAGTAATGAAAACTGAATAAGCAGATTAAAAACTGATTTAAAAATTAATCCTCAAATCTCTTCTTCAAGAGATTTTGGTCTTCAATTAGTAACTCAAGATTTAAAAAATTCACTTTGCAGAGACCAAGATTTGTGTTATTGTTATGGCTGTTGTGGCAAATAACCTGAGTATATCTGACATGAAATGAAAATATTCCCTCAATCCTATTTTAATATCAGACTTACTGAGTAAAATAAAAAGAAATTGCATATTAATTTGCATATACTAATATTGATTGAGGAAAAATTGTGGTCACATTAGCTTATCTCAAAAAATGATATAACCAAAATTGTTGTTAGAAAAAATAAAGTTCTGACAGCTTTCAGATGAGAGAAAATCCAGAAGTCAGTGTTTATTGACTGAATTAGAAATAGTGAGTAAATTCCTGATGCCACAGAAGACTATGGCTACACATGCAATGATTGTAGTACTGCCTTTTTACCTCTTTTGAAAAACAGATTATTATGTTTGCTGCTTTTAAGAATCCCACATTTTTCTTATACTTTGGTGTGAAAAATCCCTATCCTACCTTCCTAGTTATTCATCATCTATCTAGCAAATTTGCTTTAACTGGGAAATAATTTTACAATTTTTACTATTTACTTCTTTTTTCTTGTAAATTTTAAACAAAGTTCTCCCCAGAAACTTTGACTACTGTGGTGAATAAAATACATTAAAAATAATTTGGTGAAAACTTTGTAACCCCAAAGAATTTGAAACCAAATCTCATTATTGCTTCCTAACAAGTGAATGTGAATCTGCATGTCTTAGCAAGATGTTTGCTATGTAGTTTTTTGCCTCATAGTTCAAGTTATACACTAGTATAATTTTTGGTAAGATTTTTGTCTTTAATTTTAGTTTATTTTACTTTTCTTATTTATTTTTAGGTGTAATCTCAGAAAAACAACAACAACAACAACAAAACCCCCTAAAACAAACAAAAAAGACAACAAAGAAATATGCGGTGATTTATTTCATTCCTCAGGATTATTATCAAATCAGCAGACACTGAATGCTGTGGGTTTTTCTGTGGAATAGTCATTTGGTTCTTTGATAGCGATATGAATGTGGTTTAGATTTATTAAAGCACAAACACCCCAAAGTACATCAGATTCCCTTCCATTTTCCTACCTGCCTCTAGCAATGTTTTACGATATACAGAATATGCCTGCTCATATATTCTACTCCAGGATAGAGAAAATAATTAGAAAGTGTACTGTATAGATAATCTCCTTGTCCTTCTTAATCAGAAACATCCATTTAATTCTCACACTGACAAACTGAACTGGAATATAAAGAGTATTCTTTCTTCCTCTGTGGCCCCTTTGTTCATCCAGCTACAGACCTGGTCAATTCATGAATCACAGCAAAGTAGTGCAAAGTTGCAGGTTACAACTAAGTGTCATTGGATCAATGAGACTTATTCCTACCGTACTGGGAGACAATAGCAGCTAGGTTCATAATTTCTAATCATAATCTCAAGAACGCATCACACACTCCCTCTGAAATAATGTCTACAGAAAAAAAGAGGGACTAACCTGGCCCAAAGGACTATCTCTGAAGTTATACAAATTCCAGCTGTGGTACTGAGGATAGCTTGAGAAGAAATTGGTTTGCAACTTTGATCCATTTCACTCCTGTAGTAAAAATATGAGGCACCTCGTTTCTTTTGCTTGTACTCTAGCCTTTGTGGCTAAGACACATACTGTCCAGAAGGCAGGTAGCCTTGTTAGTGTATAGTGATGTGCCTAATGCATATACTGGCTCAGAAACTATCAGATTAAGTAATTGAATGTTGAGATGTGGGGCACCACATCTTTGACATGGTAACAAAGCTATATGCCTTACAAACAAACGGTCTGGTTTATGCTTAGTCACTCAAATCCTGGACTGAGAATTCAGATAATCTGTAGACACCCTCAGCAAATCTCCTGAGTTAACAAGAATTGTGATTTCTCCCCCTCCTCAGACTTTAGGGTAAAAAGAACCCACTATTGCATAACGTAGACTAACCACCAATATTGTAATAAAATTCCTTTGATTTCAACTCTACTGAGTCCATTAACATGTGCTTGATGGAACAGCATCCTCCAAAAAAGGCTAATTTGAAGATGTCAAGAGAGGGTCAACCCACCATTTCATTGGGTTCTTTATTCAAACAACTAAATATTGTTACTGGAAAAAAAAGCCTTATTTTGGAAAATGAAAATAAAATCAGCCTTCTTTTTCCTCTTTTGAGGAATACGTCTGTGTTTACTTGTTAAATATACTTCAAAATCATTTTTAGAAGATCAGGTTAAGTTTGTACAAAGGTATGCATTGAAAGGAAAGTAAGAAAGAAACAAACAAAAAACAAAACAGAGCAAAATCCACATTCTTCTATAATATTTAAGATCTTTCTTGCAGGTAGAAGATCTGATTTATCAAAACAAATTAAAAAACAACAACAACAACAAAACACCACAAACAAACCAAAAAAACCCAACCCACATTTCCTAGCACACTTTTTCGGTTATATTTGTTAAGGACTCCCCTTGGCTTTGGGATGGAGTCATAAGAAATGTTTCTGTGAAGCAAAGAGTCTGGCCTGCTCTGGCCTAAACCTGAGTGTCTGAAGCCCCTACAGCATTATTTTGATAGCTGAAATGGCTGAAAAAAGAGTCTTCAGACACTTTTTTCTAAACCATGTTTCCCGAAGTACTTAGTTACATCCACTCGTAAGAGGGCAATAAGAGTCCAGTTGGCCCTTTATCTTTTGTATGTACAGGTGACAAATTTTTGCAAAAGATGGGAAAAAAGAAAACAGTCATACTTGAAATGTAGTATGGATGATTAAAAGGAATCTGCAGAACTCAGTCGGCTCTATCACAAAGAGGTAAGAGCTGCCTGTCTAAATCAGCATGGTGTTAGGGACAGCAAAAACACTGACCGAATGCAGGACTGAGAGAAGAGAACATTGCCGCATTTGCCAAGGAACTACAAAGCATACAACTTATTGCAAAGTATTGATTGTTTTAAGGTTTTCTGCTCCTCTCTTGATATTATCAAGAAAAACAACTGTCTTGAAATAACCTTGAAGCAATTGTGAGAACAAAGCCAGAAACCTTTTGGTTTTGACATCATAGAAGAAGGCCAGTTAGTCATGAAACAATTTTGGCCCTTTAATGTCCTCTTCTTAAAACACTAGTCCAACTGCAATGCCATGTCTTTTCATGCATGAACCATAAATCTGATTTTTGAGGAGAGAAAGTAAATGGCAAAAAGCACAGTGCTGATAGTGCACATAATAGCCAAATTAAAAATATTTGTACAAATGTATTAGTGTGCCACTGTATCTCCCGAAACTTGAACATTTCCAAAAAGTAACAAGCAACAAATTACAATTGTAGGAAAGACATGTCTAGTCTAAATTATGAGTGTAGAAAATGGATTCACAAATATGTAGCTGAGATACATGAGGAAGAATCACTCTTGACATGGCTTTGTCTTCCACATACTACACTCAATGCCTGGATGATTAATTCAAAGTAATGATTTAAATTATGGGGATCTAATTTTGATGAGATGACTCTTATCTTGAATGACTAGATTTACAATTTAATTCTCTAATCTTTTTGTTAGATCTATCAATGTTCTAATTACCTATAGCATTGTTTGATGCAGAAACGTGTTTCACCATGTGCCACTGATTACGGATGACTGACCACAGCTCTGAATTAGGCACCATTACAGCATCTGATTGTCTGAACCTAAACCAACTGGACCTGTGAGTGGCTAGATTGGTGCAAGAGGAATACATTGCCTTTTGAAATAAGTTCCTTGAGCTCAATTTCACATGCAGCATCAGTTAAATAGATACACCTTTTTTGTCTATATAAAAACTTTAAGAGGTCTTTTCGGTCATTTCATATCGTTTACCCTCTATGAATCTGCACCTGTTATTTTGTATGTTGAGGATATTTTCTTCCAAATATATGAGTGTTACTGGAGTTTATGTTACTATGTGAATGAATCAAAATGGAAATTGTGTCTGTTTTTTGCAGTAATCTTTTATTTTCCCAATCCCCTAAGATATTTTTTTTCTTATTGCCTTTCCATGTTCAGTCCAGTCCACACATCTAATATACCCTGTCTGTGCTAGTTATCATATTTAATCTTACTACTGTAAAAATGTCTGGACAATCTTTATTGTCTCTCCCTCTCTTATCTCAAAGAAGGGTTGTGAGAGTGAATTTGTTCCTTCCACAAAGACAATTCAAACTCTAAAGGACAACTGGAAATGAAAGAACGGAAGTCAGTAATGACATGGCCATGATTTATGCTGCCAAAAACCTTTATGGAGTTCTAAGAAATACCATTTTTAAAGACCACTAAAGCATTTTGTCTTTTCTTGTAAATTCAAAGCGCACGAGCTTTTCTGTTCCCTTGACCTAGCACTTGTGCATTTCATCTTACCCAGGATTTCTAGTATATCAAGAACACTGATTGAAGTCCTGTAGCCTGTTGCTGGTTCAGCAGCTCATCCTCCATTCTGTCAGAAAAAAAAAAGCCTCATTTTCTATTGTGCTGTTTCTGTGTGCACAAATGATAAAAGAAATTAAGATTTGTAAATGTTGTTTATTCTATGAACTTTGGAAGATGCAATAAAAATGAATACAAATAAGTCACCTCTCAGCAAGATCTGCACTGCGAGTATAGAAAACACAGGGTAGCTCATTATCAAAGAAATAGACGACAATATCTGCCTAAGGTGGTAATGGCTCTTCCTAAGCGCTCTTAAAATTCAAATACAAGTGTCAAATTGCAATGTCTTTCAAGAAAGCTGTGTCTTACTGGAAATTTATTCATATAAGTTTTAAGAAATATCCCTCAGGGAAACAGAGCCTAATTTTTTGATTGCTACAGATAAAACAGAAAGCTATCTATGGGGCTAGAAACATAAGGCACAGGAAAAAGAAAAGAAGGCCTTGCATATGGCACTGAATACAGAGGCAGGCACTTTGTAAAGGGTTAATTCACTCACTTCTGGCTGTTTTAACCTTCTAATTTTCTCTTATTTCCCAATCTGAAATCCAGCTTCTCTGCTTTTCAGATCAGGCACTGATGGTTTTATAGTAATAATACTCAAAAAGCAATTCAGATATGAGTGAACACAGTAGTTTGTGTTTTCTGAATAATGTGTGGCAATCCTTTAAAAGTAACTCACATAACCTGAATATTTTTGTGGATTGCTTACCATCAGAGAAAGCAGTAAAACCCCATAGTGCATAACCCCAAACCAAAACGACAATAACTGTAAGACAGTATTAGCTAATTTTGCTGGCATAAATGGGCAAGCATGATAGAGGATTATGTATTTTGAAAGTTTCCCAATTATTTTCAAGCAGAATTGTGTTTTGAACATAGCCTCTCAACTGCTTATAGGGATCTGGTTTCCAGAAACCATGACCGACCAAAATTTCTTAATGGAAGAAACATTGCTTTTAGACATGCTTAGGATGGAAACTTCAAAATGCCTAGTCTTCTGCAGTGTCTTTCTACACAGATAGATAGGACTTAGGCAAGCAGCATGTGAACTTTCTAAATGAAGAGAAAGAGGAAGAAAAAGTAGTAATAAAATCTGTTTGAAAAGGAAAGGAAAAACAAAAACTGTAAGTAGATACTGTTTAGCATATTTTAATCAATGCTCAAGAAAGCTGTATTGACTTAAAGAAGGGAAGACTCTAGTCGGTGTGGAGTTAATACTGTAGCATGACAATTATTTTTTATTAGGTCCAATTGAATCAATTACAGTTGTTTAAATTAAGAGGCTTAATGACACATTTTTCATTAACTACAAGTCTCAAAGGCAAATGAATTTTGCATTATTTCAGAGGTTTACTTTTTCTGCCTAACCCGATAACCTGCTTTTATGTTATTTGCTCTTACTGAAAAGCTATAAAATGAATTCTAAAAAAAAAATAGAAGTAGTTAAGGCTGTAAACAAAATGGAAATTGATCAACAATTTGCATGCAATCGAATGAAGAAATGGTGCAATCCTAAGTTTAAAGGATGACCCCTTATAATCTTGTAGAATCCCTTTGAGTCATAATTCATTCTTGACCTTTTTACTACCATACCTTTAAACCAATAATCATCACTCACTTTCATCAAATATATTTGGCTTAATCTAGTGTCATTCTTAAATAAAATATTAGGAAGGTATTTTCAGTAAGATGCAAACAAGTAATAAAGGGAAAGTTCATTGTGCAATACTTAGAAGTTACTGACTCTACGTAGAGAAAATTACCCTTGCTCAACAACCGTTTTCCCAGGTGAATGCTTGATTATGTAAACATTAGCTTATGAGAACATCAGGGTAATTTTAAGTCCGTAAACAGGGCTATAGGAGAAAATTGCAAAGCTATGTAATTTATCTGGTTGGAGCCTAGAAGTTGACTAGAACACAGTAATAAATCAAGTGGAAAAGGGTCTGTTAGATACCTTGCAGTACTACAATCAAGTCTCATATTTCAAATTTAAGATGAATCTTATTTAACTTTACCTGTCTAAAAGTTAGGGTCCCATTTAAAGCAAGTCACCATTATAATCATAAAAAGAGGTAGGAATCTCAAAAGGATATTCATAATGTCTTCATGTAGATGTATAAAGTGTTAATACCTTACTTTCAGACAAGGTAAGATGAATCTCTGGCCACATCGGTGTAACATGCAGTGGGAATGCTAAAAATAAATAAATAAATAAATATACCAAAAAGACAGAAAACATTTAGAAGAAGCAACTTTGAAAATATAATAATGTTACAGACTGTTCAGCAAATGATGTTTACATTTTACCATCATAGAATGCCTAGTTAAATTACCACCATCACCATTATTTCAGAGATAAAGACAAGGCAATGTAAACTCAACTACCTTTTGCTATAACACTGGCTGGTATGATTACTTCCCAAAAAGTCCTAAAGAATCACGTCTACACAAGCAATTCCCAGTAACGTTCCTCACATTTTTACCATGACAGCAAAAAAGAGAGGAGATCACTGCTTACAACTGAGCATTAAAATACGCTTATCTGAGTGATGGACCATACTGGTTGATGCCAAATCAGTACAAACTGTATTACGCAATACCTTCTGCCTCTGTTTTGGAGCTTGATGACTGATCCTTTGAAAAGGGGGTTAGTGGGGAGTTAAAAATGTTAAAATAATGATTTATCAATGTTTTACTCCTTGGATATCATTGAGTCACAGAGAGGAGGATCATGAGTTTTTAGAGAAGGTTAAGTTTGGTAAGAAAAGCACGTTTTGATTTGAATGGGACCACAGAACTTGAAGTCAATTATTTTTTTCTGAATTTACCACCAGAGAATTCTGTACTCTTGAAGGTAAATGCATGTCTTTTCATTGATTTCTGGTAATTACAACGGGTTTGATCAAGGCCCTGACAGATGGGGATAACAAGGAATTGTTTATCTTGAATACTTTGAAACATTACAAAGATAAGAATTTTTCAAACCTGATGTGCTTTGAACAATTCCAGTTTGTGTACCTCTGGAATGCCATACATTTCTCTCTTTATCACAACTCAAAGTATTGGAAATGAAAAATAAGTTTGAAAGAACAGCAAGTGTTAGTGGACAAGTCTTATCCTGATGAAAAATAGCCCAAAATGTATGATAGCTGAGTAAAGGATTTATTTATATCCGCATTGCCCTGTAGGTGTTCCTTAGATTTGTCATAAAAGGGTGAGACTGTATGACTGTATATTGAAGCTATGTTTCTGGAAGGAAGAGAAAAGATCTGTATGGTTCCCTTGACAGAAATAAATAGCATAAATACATTATGATAAACTTGGGAGGAGCAACATATACGACAGAAAATAATATTTTCTGTTATCTGTCCTAGCTGATGAGACAAGACTTTCATGAAGGCTTTGAAGTTCTGTAAAACTGTTTATTTGACATTTGCTAAATATAGCTTAATGACAGTGACATTTTAGCCTAATTTATTGTTTTAATAGTTTTCATTAAAAGTGCTTCATTTACTTTGATTTTCCATCTACCTCTCCTTTTCTTTTTCATATATTTGTTCATTTGCTATACGAAAGAGTAGCTTAATCCAAACTTTTTAGATGCTGAAGAGTATAACTTAAAATCACAAACATTTTAAATTTGCCTAGAGAGGGGGGTAACAAACTGTAAGAATTTTATGGGTTTATTTTAAAATTTGTTACAATGACAGTAAGTCATTATGTCCAAGATAACTGTTTCTATTAATCCATATGTATATGCCAAGGGTTATCCCTGGAAACAGATTCATACATTATTGTGAAACTGCAATTTATAATACATACTCTTTCCTGAGAAAAATCTTTAACAATGATCTTCTGTAATGAACATGATGAATTCAAGATTCAGAGTAGGAGTTTTTGTCTTGAGATCTTCCTACAAAAGCTATTAGAAGTCATAGAATGCAATAAGGAAGATGGTACATTAAAATATTATGTGCTAAATGTAACCTAACTTGGGGGAAGGAAAGATTGAACCCTGATGGAAGGCTAAAACTCCAAACAGGAACTCAATAACCTCATATCTTATATCCCAATATTACCATTCATATTCTTTGTGTCCTATACTTTGTGTCTGCTATCTAAATTTTCTGTGCCTGTGAGGCAGTAAGTGTAGCTTTTGGAAATTCATTGGCTCAAATTCATTCTTCATATAGGTTAAGGATTTTATTCCTTATCATTTCTGCTGGAAATAGTGGAAGTTTATTCAAGAACCTAATATTTTCTCTGATTGTAATTAACATTCAAATTTTCATTCTACATAAAACGTGAACCATCTCACAGTTCCTTATGTTGCTTCAGCTTGAAGTGCAATTCATTCTCTTGGTGTTCATCACCCATCACATTCTGTCCACCCTGGCATACACTTTTGGATAGCTTCACTCTATAGATGCTCTCTACATACATTTTACTAGAATAAAGAAATCAAAATTTCTGAGTCTACTCCAGTATGCTTTCATACATCCAAACAGACTTCCTTTACATCTGCTCTGCTACTAACTCACGTTTCTTGAATCTATGTGTCTTACCAGGCTGTTCAGCAGCTTTAGTCTTTCTTTAATACTCAGCTTTTTGCCTTCAGTAAAACACACCACCAGGCAACATGTAATATTCTGATTATTGACAATAGAAGACCCTGTAGACCTAAGTCCAGCTGAGTATTGTAGGCACAATTTCTCACAGCACATTGAGTGCTTATCATTACCCTTTTGCTAATAGACATATTTTCTTCACTTCTAACTGATCAATTTTGAGATAATACTAAAATATTAAGTTACTAGTCCCTGAAAAATTCTGGTTTACTACTTCAGTTCTCAAGGTCTGCTTATTCTTTTTGTGAGAAACTCCACTGCTTCTCTATACAGATCATGTCTTCCAAGTTTGTGTCATGCATGAGTATAGTTCCCTAATATGATTCACTTTATGATAAGGTCACTAATGAAAACATTAAATAAGGTCACATGTAAAAGTATTTCTTGAAGGTCCTTGGTAATAATTTCTAGATCTCAAGTTTTCCCTTGAGCAAAACTTATTGTCATCTTCCATGTAGACAATTTCTTATTCACCTGATTCTTCTTGTAGAAATCCTAATCTTCTCCTGACCTGAAGTAAGGAGCAGGAACACATGCATTTACACTGCTACTGCAGGGACTTCTCTTGCTACTTTAGGTTCCAAAATCCAGTTGTTTCAGAGAAATTATTCAAGTCCTAACACCTGTTCCTCTGCTTCTGTGGACCATGTTGTCTAGTGCCTCAGCATATTTCACACTCTTTCTGTCTGCCCTCAGAGTATGCTGGATTATTGACTTGTACTTGCCTTTTATCCTACCAAGCAGAAATACAGCCAGAATACAGTTTTCTTGAGTATGGAGGTGAGTATCATAACTAAAACAAACCAAACCAAAACAAAAAACAAAACAAACCCCTGGAAGTAGCTCAAAAGTCTGAGCACTTTTAGCAGCTAAATTTGGAGAATAGATCTTCGCATGTTTAAGTTCAAATTCAGAGCACTGTGAAGCCTAATAACGTGTGTGAAGCACTAAGGTACTGCAATGATCACCTCCATAGAAAAGCTTGCTGACCTCTGAGAAATAAATGTTCACATTTCTGGTCAACAGATGAAAAAGCGCTAGTGTCTTTGATGTTAACCCACTGCAGGAACTACATAATATTCAGCAGTCAGCCCCTAATTTTACAAAGCCCTGGCTTTTAAGAAAGGCATAGTTAAGCTGTAGAAGGCAGTAAAAGAACTTGGCTCATTCTACTAGAGTCTAGACTGAACAATGATTTTTCTAAGAACTCTCAAAAACAGATGGAAAATTTAACTGACATGTTCATTTTTTACAAAATAGAGGCTCACGTTTCTATTAGCAGCCTAGTAGCTGCAAGAAAGAAATAGGGCAAAATAGGATGTTAGCAAAAGAGTTTTAGTCATCTTGACCGCCCCAAAAAAACTGCAGGCTACAATTTCAAATTATGTATGTAAAGGGCTTACATACAGTGATACAAGCCACATACGTACAAAGCTAATGAGATGGGATTCATGATTAATTGAGAGGGGTGAATTAAGCCCCAATTCAGTATTGCATCTAATGGCTTCAGAAAATTACTCTTTTCCCATTAAATAGGAGGGGATAAAGCATTTTAATTTATACTTTTATTTATTGATAGCAAGCCACTATTTTCCTTAGTTTACAAGCATACAAATAAACTATCCACTAGAACAGCGTGAACTATCACTGCACATCAGTAACAATATCTCCATCTGTATCTTTTCTGTGGTATGTCTGCCACAATCAAGGTGTTTTTTCATTCTTAGCAAATTAAACTTTAATTTGCTTATGTTCTGTAATTTGTCAATGAGTTACTCGAAACCTGTTCTGTCAATTCATAACTAAGTTCTCTGGTTACCTGTCTTTATGGCAATGCTAGCTTAAGGAGTTGCCACAGCTTTTATTTTTCTCCCCTAAGGTATTTTTAATCTATGTCAATTCACTGATTT
Organism: Caloenas nicobarica; assembly: GCF_036013445.1. Classification (NCBI taxonomy): domain Eukaryota; kingdom Metazoa; phylum Chordata; class Aves; order Columbiformes; family Columbidae; genus Caloenas; species Caloenas nicobarica. Next base: position 28,654,874 of record NC_088246.1, on the reverse strand, counting down.
TTATACAAGACAGTCTAAAATCAGGTTCATAGAGTCAACTGGTAGCAGGAAGGCTAAAGTGAATGGCCAGATGGAAGAAGTCCCTTAGTGGGTGCTGCTACCATGAAAGAGGTATGTGCATCCATACCCTGAGCAATTTTCATCTGTGCCAAATCACTAGTATGCCTGTACCATTGTTGACAAAAGAGGCAATCCTCTAACCTGGAAAAGTTAGTTAGATAACTAAGCTACTGAACTAAACACTTCATGTCCCTTCACCAACAAGCCTAGAGGGATGGGGAAAACCTAAAGGCAGCATATATGATTCTAATAAATAATACTATACAGACTACATAACATAATGTAGTGCACCATATGTAATCAACATGCATAACCTAATCCAACATTTGTATTCACTTCTGGTTTTAATACAGTTTGCATACGAGAAAAGTCTGTATCACTAGTATATTTTGTATCAGGTTCTTCTAAGTTTTATCGGTTTATTCTTAGCCTCTGCAGAGATCATTTAAAATTTCAGGAACTGGCTATCACCATAAAATATAAGTGTTTTTAAAACACATATAAACAAGAGCAGTATACAACAAACTACAGTATTTACATATACACAGGATTCGCTAGAAAGAGATAGTGACGTGGATGTACAGTTACATAAGTACTTATTTTACAAAGGAGAATATGTTTTGTTGACCAAAGAAAGTCATAAGTTCATCAGGCCTTGGTGGCTAGTGAAAAAGATGAGGTTTCCAATATTAGGCAACACTCAGTTCATTGTTTTACAAGAATTTTAGGGACAAGCTGACCTAGATGTTCTGGTAATAAAAACAAGAGTTCCTTCTTTCTGTGTATGGAGCCACAAGCATTTAATTAACCAGTTAAACTAGTGCACTATCAATCACTTCTGGGATTCCCCCCAAGCTCCATTCACTACTCATTGTACTGTAGAAGTCCCCAAATAGCCTTTATCACCACATGAGCACAGAGGTAAGTCTTTCAGAATTCTGTCCTTTTAATATAACATTTCTAAAACACTTATCTATTATAAAACAAAACTGTAATAAGTGAGCTGCTGTGTGACAACACAAAATAGTCATAATTGTCATCAAGTAGTTATTCCTATCTATCATTCATTGCAGATAATATTCTTCATCACTGTTTCACCAGCTGTGCCATGCACAGTCTGGACAGCTACTGGGTGCTGGACAGGCTGTCAGGACTTGTCTCAAATGGCTCAAAGTTTCTCATTTACCTGTGACTGCTACAGCATAAAGATATCACTAGATTGTTATCAATAATTTAAGCATACAATTGAACTGATTTCTAACCCTTTTCTATTTGGCAGTGTCTACTGTTTCTTGCCATCTGCTGAATGAATTGATAATCATAAATATAATACATACCTTAGGAATATGTACTGTAAATGTACAGTATAACTAAAGTGTTCTTGGAAGCACTGTTCTGACAGTTAAAGAAACCAAAATTTATTAAAAACTTTATGATAAGTAGTGATACATTCACAAATCCTGTACTATTGAAAAGAGAAAAATTATTTTCATTCACAATTATTTTTAGAATCACCAAGGGATAAAGGAAAAAAGCACAACCCAAAGCTCACTGAAATCAAAATCCTATTATCCTAATCAGGGGGTTGCCAATATAGCCCGAACGGTAAAGCATATCCCATAAGACAGAAGTGGACCCATGTCTGAAAACATCTGTTCTTTTAGTAATAATGATACTACAAAGTGGTGGACTAATCACCTGAATCACTGGAGAAAAGTGAAAGATAGAGCAGGTAAGTGAGGGAAACGATAAGGGGACACCTCTGCAGTGATTTACTACCTTTGCAGTGCCAGACAAATCAAAAATAAAGGAGAAAGCCATGCTCGTTATGATCTAACATGAGTAAATTTGTGACTGTATACCTCTGAGTGAAGAAGCTAATAAATTTTACGGGTTTTAAGCTTAAATATCTTAAAGATAAAAAATTACATTTGTTCTCTTTTTTGATACTTCAATTATAAGTCCCATGGAAGAAAATAAAAGAATTAAAAATAATTTAAAAAAAAATACATTTTGTTCTTGAAACTTATCTTATTAGATCAATTGTTTAAATATTTTTAAGCTGATGATCCTGTGGAAAATAACGAATTGCCATTGTTCATTCAAACTTGCAGTAACACTTCACTCTTGAATTCTTTCTAATTTTCTGAGAAACTGATCAAATGAATCCCTCTTGATGAACAAATTGAAAATATTATCAGTCATGACTAGAAAAAAATAATTAAAAAGTGCAGAGAGTATAGGAACAAAGATTAAAAATGACTATAATAATTTTGACTCATTATTTTGCATAATCATCAGCACTCTTGTGTTTGAATGCACTCCTAAAAAACCATGCACATCATTTAACAAGTAGCCTGATCTATACATCAAAAATTATTTAAGATTGAAAAAATGGAAATGCCTCTATGATAAGAACAGCTGTAAGGGAGATTTGCACCTAGAAATAACAAGATGTGTTGAGTTCAGCAATAACAGAAGATTACTGAGCAATTTTGAAGATTTCCAACTTTTTCTAGGAGTGACAAGAGTGATTAATCTGGGCAGGTAAGACAGGGTGTGAGGATTTTCATGTTTCATCTTCCTCTTCCTTTTCCATGCACTTAGACTCTTTGAGTCCCATGATATGGCAATACAAGCTATAGTGAACGCATATATGGTAATGGCAGAAAGAAAAGTGGGTTGGAAGACCACTAGAAGATAACCATGCTACTCAGTGACACATATTCACAAAGGTATTAGCTAGGCTGTACAGGTGTAGTAGGAGTAGTATAGCAATTCTTATTCCACAAAACACAACATATGCACACAAATCAAATTTAGACTAGCACTTCATAGACTCAGGGAAAGAGGACACTCTTGACCAGTTGTCATCAGCTCAGGTCCTGCAGTCTGAATTCAGCTCATGGCAGCACTTCCTCACGCTCTACCTTCCACGTGATATCAGACATCCATGTTCTCCTCTCCCCCCATCAGCTGTTTTCTGCACTGTTTATGGTTTTCTGCATTGGTTTGTCAGCATAAGCAGTCAATGACCTTGCCAGATCTGTTACAGTTTTGGCAAATGACTAGGACTGCTGTCAGTGAGAGCATAAGTGGTGCAGAAGAGCAGTCATAAAACATGGATATATCATAAGATCATTCACTTGCCTAAGTTGCTACTTTTATCACTTTATTTGGCCTAAAGATGAGTCAGGACCCTCTTGGACTCTTGGATATGTCTGCATAATATATTGTGGACAGAAACAAAACCCCTTTGTCCTGATCTTAACCGGCAAAAAGCTGCTTAACCAAGATCTATTTCAACTTTCTGTTCAAGGCTTGAACATACCCTGGCAGAAAAAGCATGGACAGAACAAGTTCTCACTTTCCAACAGCAGATATTGTGGATGGCTTTTGGTAGCACCATCATGGGAGCCCAAACTCATCTCTCAACCCAAGTATGGCATCTTCTGCCTTTCCCTCTCTCTGCTGAGGCCCTAGTTTTGTTTTACTGTTTGCTAACTGAGGATAATTGCATCAATTTGATTTCTCTCCTGTACCTCAGGTGCTGTTTTCCCTGTGAGCAATAACTGTAGTACCCAAACAGTCATATTGAAGAAATGTAATATTTGCAAAAAGCAAAAATCTTCCAGAGAAAGGCATATCAAAATTAGAACACCAACTGTGTGTGATATATATGTATGAAGCCTGTTTACATGCTGAGACAATTCTGATTGTCCCAAGCCTCTTCTGGGACTGGTAGAGTCTTGGTGTCACTTTCTTCCCTGAATCTACTTCTACTTTTCCCTCCCTTGTCTTCAGTGAAAAGGAGGTTCAGGAAATAAGTGACTTTTGAGCTTTAACGACCAACAGTCAGAGGAAAGAGGTGGCAAGGCTGAAGATCACCCAAAACTTACTTTGCATTTTGTCAGGCTCAAAATTTTTGTGGAAAAAGCCTTCTTACGTGAAAAAAGGGGAACTGATTGTTTCTTTTCTTCCTTTTGTTCCTAGTACATTCAGTGTGTGAAAAGTGAAAAGGAGATTCAGTCTGCCAGCACACAGCTGTTCAGAGATGACCAATATGAAATATTTGCCCAGAAAAGAGTTTATTTCACTTTTTCATGACACAGAAGTTGCCACTTTTCTTTCAAAGACCTGAGATGCCGATTCCCTATAAACTAGGATGTCAGGGCCTGGAGAGCATTCGTCCCTTTAGCTGGCTGAGTTTAGTTGCCCGAGTTAGGTAGTTGAGTTAAAGAGTTTAGATGGCTGAGCCCTCTCCTTTCACTTGGTTACTGGACTAAAGATCTCATATTGCTCTTCTGGCTTTTTGATCCTCCATCCTTTTGATGTCAACAACCCCTCAACAACCATAAGAGGCATCTACTGTTGGTCACTTCTTAAGGTCACTCTCCTCCTTCTCCTCCCTGTCTTCTTCAGAAGGTGGGGGAGAGGGGATCTCTGATCGTCAGCAAGGCTCAGGTCCAGAGGCTGTGATCAGAGTCAGACACAGTGCAATGATCTCCTGGGAAGTCCACAGTGACAAGGAAGGTCCCTGGGAAGGCCAGGCAGCCCAGTCAACAGGTATGCATCGACGGCAAGATGGATGTAGGAGGGTGCTCAAGCACACACTTCACTGCTGCCCATCTGCAAAGTCACCCAGGCTAGGGATGGCAGTAAAGCCTCTTCTTAAAAGCAGTTCCCAAGAGAAAGGAGAGGTAGGCCTTTACTTCTAGCTTTCTTCACAACAGCTTTTATCAGTGCAGTAGCCGACCTTGGGCTCAGCCAGCTAAACCCACTAACTCAACTGCAATGACTTCCAGAAGCGGGCAGATTTGCTCAGGGCCCTGACACAGGTTGTGAAATATATAGGAGCATTTCTTCCATTTTAAAAACATTTAAACCAGGTCATGTGCCCCACCACTAGGCTGAAATCTGCTCTGATTAGGGAAATTCTGTACTTGTTTTCTTGTGACACTTTGTGGACTTACCTGTATTTTGAGGTGCAACTGAGTTCATTTCTACTGAGGAATTTGACTGATATGCAGTTTTAAAAATACAACTTAAATATAAACAAATGACTCACTGCATAGGAGTTTGCATTAGTATTTCTAAAGTAAGCTAAGATTTTCAGATATAAAATGTGTTAGAAGTGAAAAGCATTTTTGCTTTGCAGGATTTGGTACTAAGAGAGAACTTGAACAGAAATTATGATGAATTTAAGGGTATTCCAGAACATAATGTAGCAAGCATAACACAGCTCTCATGAGCAGCGATTAATGGGCTTTCTCATGTTGGTAGCTTGAAAAGGAATGAAAATAAATGTAGAGAAGACTATCCAGCAAAGCTACTTACCCCTGCAAATACCCATTACTGAACAGAAGCAGAAGATTAGGCAGACCAGGGCAGCAGGACAAATCCAGAGTAGCTACTGGAAGTTACTCCATGTTTATATAGGTTTAACGGAGAGAAGAAAAAGGTCCATTGAGTATAATTGAATCAAGGAGTTTTCCATTAAGTTCAAATGACTTTCACAGCAGGAGGCTCTTGAAAGCCCAGAGGAGAGCAGTCCTTTCAGAAAAATAACATTTCACATTTCTTCAGCATTTTAATCTTTACCGTTTGGACACAGTGTTTTAAAATTCACTCAGGATATGCTATGGTTTTTACATTAGCTATGTTTGATGCCAAACACTCTTAAATTCCAGTGAAAAATCCATATTTTCTATAAGCACTTATAAGTTCTGAATTTTATGTCTTTGGAATTCTTTTTATCTCTTATGTTATTGTACAATTTATATGGAACTGAGTATTGTGTATTTTACATGCTTTATTTTGGAAGTTCTCATCATATGAGTGAGATTCTTCAGGAATCATTAAGATCAAAGTTGTTTTTGCATAGTATAGGGATGAAGCATATTAATAATAAATGTTAAGGATTGTATTTAATTCCAAGTTTTCCAGAGGTTTATTGTTGAGGGGGGAGGGGTTGGTTTCGCCTCTTTTGTGTGTATGTGTGAACTCTAGTTCTGACATTTACTATATCTTCCATCCATCAGAAATATCTGGGGAAAAAAATACAGTTATAAAGGTACACATACTTAATGACTTCATGAATAATACCTATACCTACAGGTATTAAATAAAACAGTTAAATAAATAGATATATAACTCTTTGTAAAACTTGAAAGTATACTTATATGTGCTCATATTAACAAGCCAATTTCTAGCAACATACTGATGGGATTTTTGCCCTGGGGAGCAGTCCCTCTTGAAAATACTATGGCTATATACCTAGATGAGAGTTACTCCTTTTTTATTGTAGCAACAGGTCTCTGAATTCTTACAATATATACACGTGTATGTAACTATATATGTGCATGCAACACGACATATATATACTAACATATTTAATACGGTAATGCCCGTATAATGTTATAAACAAATAGAACCATATGGAAACACTAAAGCTAGCATTTATTTAGTTAGTTATTTGACTGGTCTTTATGCAAATACTATTTGGCCAATTATTGGAAGATAGATTACACAAAAATGGAGACTGCTGCTAACCGGAGATATTATAGCTGTTACTTTTCAAACTAGTCACTAAAAAGTGAAACGAGAGTGTTGAAACCAAAGTTACAAAGTAATTAACAGTGTGTTTTCCTTTTTAATTGAAAGTGAAAATGTAGTTCTGGCTCAGCAACTGTGACTCTCTGTTTCAGGTTTTACCTTTTCATCTAGCTGTTAGAGACAGTAGTTAATAAGTAAAAGAGCATATTATGAGAGCATACTACGAGAGGCATTGAATTTCCTTTTTGGGGATCAGATTATGTTTAGGCACATTTCCTTTTTGCACAATGAAAGCCTAGTTAAGACATGCATACCTCTTTTAGGGTATGATTGATTTCTCCTCCCAACTTTAGCCACTCAACCTGACTTACATGAATCTGATTATTTGTTGCACTATTTTTTAATTAATTATCTAGTTCTATGGAGGAGGGTTCAAGTAGGAAAGAAAAAGTTTTTCCCTTTTCACATATTTGTTAACATTTTTAATGTGTGTCATCTTCTTTTTTTTTTTTCTTATCACTCTCTTATCCCCAAAAAGAGAGAATAGATGCATGAAGGTCACTACTGAAGATTCATAAACCATTGTGAATAATGTCAGAACTATAATTTAATTAGTGGCCCATCTGTCACTTTCTGTTTGATGAGCACTAAATGTCCAATTATCATTTAATATCTGCTCTAATCAGTTCTGGCAAATTTCACAGGCACACTAGAGATGACATTAATAGATGGAAGTGAGGCTACCTTTGCAACATTATCAGAGAAAGAAAGCTTGTGCAGTTTTGACTTACAATGGAGAAGGCATGAATTCATTCCAATTAGTGGCAAAGACATTTTATGCAGACTGTGTTTGCATATTGTAAATGAAAGCTTTTAGTTGATTTTTTTAAAGAGTTTGGAAAACAATTTTAATTTTTATGGAATTTGTTATTCTTCTTCATGTCCAAAAATAATATTAAATATTATATTCTCAGTGCCTCTGTCTTCAATCTCTTTCTTTATTGTCTTCATGAATTAGTTTGTGCTTTTTTGTTTTTGCACTCTCTTTCTGCCATTAGCCTTCATGAACAAAAGACCCACAGAGTTCTTCATAAGGAAAGGAAAAAAAGACATGTCAAATAAATATGAGCAAATTAAAAAAAAAACCACACCTGAAATACACATTATAGACATAGAAAAAATACTGGGCCAAAGATTTTAGTCTGTTGCTGGAACACAGGACTAATCACCACCATGACCTTCTTCTGGTAAAGGAACAGCAAAAGAAAAATATAATCTTTTAATAAGAACGTACAGTACATGTGTCTTTTCAGAAAAGACACAGAAAATGACCACATGTTAAAAGCATAGAATAACTTGCTGGTAAGATTGATGACCTCTGAAACAGGTATTGACAGCATCATAAAATGCACTTTCCCACTTGTAACGAGAGATTCAAAACCCTACTTATCCACACCTTGGGTCAAGGTCAGGCAGCCTATACCTTCTCAGATTTGAGATCAATAACATAAGTGTCTCTGAAAAAGGTTTTTGGCTTGACAAGAATCTTCCTCTAATAAGCAAATGTTGCTCATGTGACACTTTAGATTTAGTCCCCAGCTCTGATTTTCAGTAAAATCCTCCAGCACTTGGAAAGAAAATATGGCAAAAAAAAAACCCTTTTTGTAATATGACTGCATAGATTTGATGCTTAGTAGCTAATAAGATTGGGATTGCTGCCTGGCAGATCCACTACAGTTATAAAACGGCCAGCTAAAAGTAGTTATAAAATAAAGCCCTTTTTCCCTCCTGCCATGTGTTTGGCGGCAACTCAAAAGCTAGAATGTAATTTCTGATGCTTCCATATTTCTACTAATAAGATTCAATCTGAGATTCTACTGACTATAGCTTAAATTGGTAAGAACTTCTCAGGATGTTATGATCTGCTTGACCCTTCATTATTCTACCCAACCCAATGCACATCATAATATTCAGTATTTAGAAAACAGAAATCTGCTGCTTGATGATATGCAGGTTCAACTAATGTACATGAAGAGGAATTCTCAGTATGAGTGACTCCACAGGTTTCCTACAGCTTATAATTTTTTACACCCGCTGTTAGTTTCAGGCACTGATTTAATAGTCAGTTTCTAAAAAATGGTCACAGGAAACCTCTGAATCAAGGCATAACAAAGGGATTTTTGCATAAGGAAAAAAAAAAAAAAGAAAACAAGAACACACACAAAAAATCTTGCATCACCCTATGGGAATGGAAATAAAGAAGGAGATTGTGAGTACCCAGACAGCACTGATTCTCATTCCTTTTCCTGCTTTGGCTCAGAAATTTGGCTCCAGGCAGAGGTCTGAAGAAGATGTAACCCAGTTGCAGGGCTTTGCTCTTGAGAAACCCATGCAAAGAAGTAGTCTGCTAGAGCTAAAGGCAAAGGCAGAAATGCAAAAAATGTTTATCAAGGACTTTCTTCAGGGCAACAGGGAAATCCTTGATTCTGAAGATAAATACCCTTGGGAAATGAAATAATTCAAGAAGAGAGGAGGTTATTTGTATGCAATTCTTTTCCTGTGGAAGAAATATAGCACAAATTTTCAAATACCTCTGAAAGGTCGGTAATATTGTAATACAAAGTGAGTCTTGAGGACAATACATAGGCTGTTCATGTATACATCAACGTCTGATGACCACTGTGCAATCTTTTGTTTCTGATTATACAATGGACAGCTAAGAAAACTGATCATGTGGAAAAGTAGTATCAGGTATAGCATATTTTAAGCTATTCTGAGAAGATATTTTGGCTCCTATTCACTCATGCAACAATAGGGACCAGTACACAGACCACAAGCTCTCATTATTTTGTCTGTTTTCATAGGCATTCAGACTGCACTTTTCCATTATGACTCTGCACATCTATAGAAAGAACTGGAGTCTGCACGCCTTGACAAGCCTTTTATGCAGCATTGCCTTGACTACCTGTTTTGGTGGAAAAGAGTCACCCGGTCACATGGACTAGCAAATAACTAAATATTTTGCACAAATTGTGACATTCTGCAAGAAAGTTTCAACATCATTACATCCTATAGGTCTGTGGCCTTGTTGAGGTCCCTCAGAAGTTGTGACATAGAGGAGTTATATCTTATCATGACCTCTTTTTGTCTGGTACAAGTGGATATCTAAATGCTGATGTGAGTAAACTTGTCAGTTTTGCCTTGTAAGCACAAAATTCCAAATGCTTCACCTATTATTAAAACAAGTTGTTTCATTCATCTAAAATGTATTACTAATTTAGACCCACATCCAGAGTTAGTTCTGGATTACTGAAAATACATATGCAGGGAAAAGTTAGTTTGCTTAAAAAAATAATCTCATACATATACTTATTCTTTCTGTTTAAAGTATATATATATATATATATATATAAAATCAGTACAGTGAATGATAGACAGTCAGTAACACCTACTAATAGCTTAGGATTGTTCACCCAATGAGACATTCCTTTAATATGACAAAGTAAACCATCCTCTGTAAAAAGAGAAAAATAATCTGTCTATATAATGGGGAACAAAAGACTTCAACCAGGTTTTCTCAAACATGAAAGAAGCCTATAAAAAAACCAAAGAGAATATAAAGTATAGCTCAGGTAGAACACCTCTAGGATGTTCCATAAAGAATGGCAACCAGTTAGGAAAACAGTGCTGGGGAAAGCAGCTTTCACTGGTCAGATAAATATTTTTCATTAGCATTATATCCTGCCCTGAAGGGTTGGTGCTTAGACAGAGTGTTAAATGGGTATGATATCCCATCAGCCTAAAGGTTAGTGTTTTGAATCCTTTTTAATTTTGCTTTAGCTGGTAGATCATAACCTGGAATACCACACTTGACTAACAAAACTGATGATATGCATTTAAAGTATAGAAAAGGTCTAGGTTACTTCTTGACTTAGTACCTTAGCAGAACAGGTCCAAATGTTATTCTTATTTATCTTTTTAAGTACATCTTAAGTTTTACCACCCTCCATCATTGCATTGTGTTTCTGTAATATTTTTTCAACATTAGACACCTCTGTGAATGAACTACTAATTATAAAACTACTCCTGGAGACGAGCTCTTCAGCTCCTGTAAAATGTAAAAATATATATATATATCTCTCCTTTTTTTTTTTTTTAAGAAACAAATGAACAACAACAACAACAACAACACACAAAAAACCCCACAAAACCAAAACAACAACACCAACACCACCTTCCAGGGCATTGTTCAGTCATTTTCCTGGCATGAGTGGCCAGGATTTCAGTATAACTCTTTAACTGGAAGCAAGTTATGAAGATCAGTCAGGAACCATAAATTAAATTTGAATGGTACTTTTCAGTAGCATGCTAGGAAGCAAACAGGCACAACAAAGACAACAACAAAAAAGGAGTATGACTCAGCAGAAAAAAATGGATAAAATTGATAGGGTTTAGACAAGAAATAGCAGGCAGTAGACAGCAAGCTCTAGACTATACACCAGTAAAACACTGGACTAACACACTCTCACTGATCCTATGGGTAATCCTGAAGAGTTCTATTTTCTGTTCTGTCTTACTGTGCACCTGCTGCCCATTTAGGAAATGTTGTGCCTTCTGTTTATGAAGGACATGGTCTTGTTACCTTTGAAGTCAATGGTCAAACTGTCATTACTTCCTTGGAAGCAGATGGGGCCCATATGGCCTGCTTGCCTGATCATTGCTCATGTACAACACCCACAGAGCTAACAGGTTTCTAACTGGGATGAATTGCAATGTGAACAACAGTAAAATGAATGAAAGACGCTAAAACCATGTGAAAACTTTGTGGGAAGCAATGAATTTTATAACCCTCTTCTGGGCACATTTTGGCACCTCACACCTTCTGAAAAACTCACTGGAGGGATGGGTTGTGAGGGGCTATAATGAATGGAGCAGTGAATAGTAGCAGGATGGTCTGGGAAAGACCTGTGACTGTGGAAGGTGAAGCAGTAAGACTTAATCAGAGGACTACTACTGTCTTAGGTCGTTATTACATGACCCTGCACATGTCATTCTCCACTTCGGAGATTCCTGCTTCCACTGGATTGTGAAATGCAGTAATTGTGAAGTGCAATGCTCACAACATCTGAACCTTAGTATTGTTCTCACCAAGGAACAGAGGTGATTAGTAAATGCTGTTAAAGAGCATGAGACTAACGTCAGTGTTCCTTTACTATAACACTGAGTGTATTAATCTTGAGAAGTATCAAGTGGAATTCTGAATGAAGCACCTAGGAGTAGCAAAAGGATATATTTCAGGTCAGGGAGACAGAATTGCTGTCTGTACAGTTCAGTATCAATGGCATTTAAAGGATATGCCAGCAGGACTCATGGTTGTGAAGGCACAAAAATTCCAAAGCTAACATGGACTGGGCATGTTTGAGAGGGCATATAGCTACACCATCACCATGTAGCAGCCAATCCCTGCTGAAAGGCAGGGTTAATTAGCTGAAGTGAGACAAGCTGTGAAGCTAAAGGCGTTTCAGATGATAAAAAGTGTAAATAATGTTGGCAGAGATCCACTGTGTCATCAAGATAGAGTTTGCTCACCATTAACTTGGAGAAACTCAGGATGAACTAGCTGTAGATAGTGCAGTGCAGGTGTTCTGTGCAGATGTTATTTTGTTTCACTAACAGCATGCCAATGGCTATACAAAGCAACTGGTCTTGTGGTCCTAACTGGGAGGAAAACACATGCAGAAACATCTTTGTGAAGTTAAAAAGGCAGGGCAAGCAAATGAGATAAAGCAATAACTTTCAAATATGCACACCAAGTCATTGCACCCATAACATATCATGCTCTGCTTTCTGGAGTTTCATCCTTTCTCAGTACGTATTTCTCTCGGTGAAAACAATAGTTGCAGTTATAGAATGAATGTGTATTGTGCATAGTGATGCAATTTGGGTGTGAAAAGTCTCTCATGTCATTGAGCAGTTAGTCCCAGTACCTGAGCCCTGGCACCAGTAGCAGGATGTCGTGCTTAGCAATGAAAATAATATCAAGTTCCTCACTGTGGGCCCAAACCATCAGACTTTGCAGAAATACTTTCATGTTCAGCAACAATATTTTAGTTTAAGAAATCAAGCTTTGAGTTATATTCATGAAAACAAGTAACATCTTTAAACTTAATGCAACGCTCACCTGTAATCAACATAACCATTAGCACCACCTGTCCAGCTGTCCATCATAAATGTTGTGGGAAGGAAAGAGACCAAAATAAAACAGAAAGGAGAGTTACAACACCTACATTTTCAAAGGAGAGCTATTTGTATTTTGCCAACCTATAATTTGCCTAGGAATGTTGTAATGTGCACTTGATGTTGTTTATTTACTTATTTGCATAATCATTGTTCTGCTTAAAAAAAATAAATATGTGTATTTTATATATAGAATATGCACACACTGGTAAAAAAGGATAAGAAAAAAAGGCTTCAGAATTAAAGAACAACTTAATTAACAATGCAAAATGTTCTTATTTATGTCCTTAGCTTGCTTGAAGTATCAGTGAGGAATCTTTTGCTATGAACAGTGTGCGCTTGCTATTCTCATTTAATAAGAATCATGAAGGTGGTGACAATGATATAACATTTCAATAGGCCCTGGAAAACTCAGTAATGCCCAGTACCCTGCTGTGACAGAGCTAGAGCAGCAAGAAACACCAACATACTTTTCTTAAAGCTCTTTCTGTGATAAGCTGTAGATGGTGACTCAACAGTAATGACAAAGACGTCACAGTGCTCTTGCATAGAGGGCTGTATTTTTATCTCAGCGACTTTATATGTGGATTAAGAAAAGTCATAACTTTCGTAAACACAGATGATGTATGGGCCTTTGATATTGCTCTTTCATAGGCTTTGGTAAGAGTTTTTTACAGTATTTGACAGTAGAAACTGGCCAGCATGAAAGACTCATAAATACACATCTTTATTCTGTCTCCATTGTCATCTTGAAAAGCTGAGGACAGGGCATCCCTCACAGAGCTCACCTGCTTGTACTCAGCAACTCTGTCACAGCTCATGAAGCTTCCTAAGGAAATTTCAGAAATGACCAACACTATCTGAACACAGAAATCGTCAGGACACTCACAAGCAGAGCCTTCTTAACTAGCCATCAAATCATCATCATTAGAGAGGCATGGGTGCTTAACTTTTAAAGGGAAACTCAAACAATCTTTCATTTTTCTAATAGACTGAGGACTGCTACACATTGCTTAAAAAAATGGCCCTTGTTCCATACCAATCTAATTTTTCATGTAACTGATGGCTTAAGGGAATTCCTCTGTTTCTGTTCAAGTATTGTGACTTTTGAATCTGCCTTAAGCAGGCTTCAATTTGGATCCCTTCCTTTACCATTTTTAAGCATCCAAAACCAACACAACTCTTTCCTGTTTTTCCTAAATTTTGCTTACATTGTAATTCTTCCCATTTTCATACATGCCATCTTCTTTGTCCTTCTAAACTATAGCATAGAATAGAATAGAATAGAATAGAATAGAATAGAATAGAATAGAATAGGATAGAATAGAATAGAATAGAATAGAATAGAATAGAATAGAATAGAATAGAATAGAATAGAATAGAATAGAATAGAATGGAATGGAATGGAATGGAATGGAATGGAATGGAATGGAATGGAATGGAATGGAATGGAGTGGAATAGTTCAGTTGGAAGGGAACTAAAATGATCATCTAGTCCAACTGCTTGACAGCTTCAGGGCTGACCGAACGTTAAAGTGTATCATTAAGGGCATTGTCAAATGCCTCTTAATCACTGACAGGCATGAGGCCTCATCTACCTCTCTAGGAAGCCTATTCCAGTGTTTGACCACCCTCTCAGTAAAAAAGTGCTTTCTAATATCCAGTATAAAACTCCTCAGCACAGCTTTGAAACATTGCCACGTGTCTTATCACTGGATACTAGGTGAAGAGCTCGGCACCTCCCTCTCCATGTCCCGTCCTCGGGAAGTTGCAGAGAGCAATGAGGTCACCCCTCTGCCTCCTTTTCTCCAAACTAGACAACAGGTCTGCTACTTCAGACCAAAATATTCAATGTGTATATGCCATTAAAAGTAACATATGTGAGTTGTCAGGCTGTCGTGGAGTTTTTGTTGTTGTTTTAGTTTGGGTTTTGAGGGGTACATGGCGGTAGGGATGATTAGGTATTTGGTGAAGGGGGAACCTGAAATTAGACAGACATCCAGCAGACCAGATAATCAAGACCAATGTTGAATGAACAAAATGCTGTTCCTGACAAGGAAGGTAGGCTTGGATTTTTAAACGGAAAAAGAAACCCTAAGATATACAGCAATACCTGAAGAAAAGAAAGATTACTTCCTTAAATATTGAATTCCTATAATGCTAGAAATATGCTTAGTTTTTTTTGGGGGGGGGTTGGGAGGGGAAATCCCATGGCTTTCTTATAATAGGGAAGTTCTTCATATGTCATCACACTAGTCAAGCTTTTTACAGTTCACTGAAGATTAGAGGCAATTAACTCTCCCTTTTTTTACCACTTATGTTGAAAAGAAAGCTGAATTTGTCTGAAAAGATAATTGTGGTGGGCAGTTAAAAATTCCAACACACACTTGTTTTGATGTTGAGGTCAGGAGATAGTGTAAGACTCTAATACTTATAAGAAGACCTTGAACACACATCTTGAATAATAGGCAGACAGTCGAGTTTGCATGAGTCCTGCAGGAAAAAGGTCCTTGAGCAGTCATGCTGCTGCATTTAAAGAGCTGCAATCTGTAAGTGGTTTTCAAGGGTAACTCCAAATAAAGCATATTATGGTAATACAACCTGGAGGAAAAGATCAAAGCTGAAAGACAGAAAGATATAAATACTTTTCCTTTACAAATGACCAGATGAATCTTGAGCTGTCTGCTTAAATACTTCCCATAATGAAGTAATAGAAAGTAATGCATCAGTGACAAGAGCAGAAAACAGAACAGGAGCTTTCAGCTTATTTCTTCCGTTTATCCTGAGTTCAATGCCTCCAGATTCTAGTGTTGAAATTCCATATTTCTTGTGCAGAAATCCTTAATTTAGGAAGCACAATCGCCTTTTGCTTAGACACAACTGCCTATCAGCCTACAGCCCTTGGAGTATCCCATCTGTGAAAGTATCTAATTCTGTGGAATACTGAACTATGAAATACTATTTTATTTTATAAATGCACTTAAAAGCCTCCATGCAGAGATATCACAAACTTTCTAGGTCTAAAGTGTCTTTTGAGAACAAATATTTTTCTTATCCATGTTCATTTTCTTTTTGTCTTTCAGATGTTGGTGAGTTTGTTACATTTATCTTTATGTGACCTACTCTTTCTCAGAGTTTTTTTATCTTGTTATTAACTTTCTGTTGCTATGTAAGATGTGCTGAAAAAACTGAAAAACTTTTAAATGTTTATATTTAGAGTCACAGAAAAAAAATAGAGAATTTCATAAAGGTTAAGACTTAACATTCTGCCTAAAATGAGTACCAAACCTACCTTATATACCATTCATCACCTATATATGTTAAGAAAGCTAAGTCTAGGCTTCCAGTTGGGCTTAGTTCTTGGAAGTGCTCAAATAATTTTAAGAAAGCAAGCCTCAACGTTTCTCTGCCTTGAAGAGAACCTGAAAGCGAAAGTTGAGGTTTCTGAGCTCTTTGAAGTGTCTTCAATATAATTCTTAAAAGGATTTCAGGCTTTTCTTTTGTTACATTGTGGAATTTCACTCATTTTCAAATTTTGAGTCACATCTTTGAAACCAGTTGACTTCTGTCATTCAGAGAAGTTACACTATCATATCAAAGAAATGGAAGTCTCCATAGATGTCATTATTTTTACATTTGTACAAGTAGTACAGTACATTTGCTAGCAAATTTTGAAGAATTGTCAGAAATAATTAGAACTAAACTAATTGCAATAAATGGACTAGTTCTTGGAGTTGGCCATATCTCCTGACATGTTTGCTTATTCAAAAAATGCATTAATTAGCAGGGTCTCAAATTACCAGTGTGAATTAGGAAGATTATTCCATGATCCTGCTATTTAAATGTACAAGTACCAAAAAAAAAAAAAAGCAACCCAAAAAACCAGTGATGAGGCTGCAGAGTAAATTTCTTAAGCAAAAAATGTTAGAGTGGAAACAATAATGAAATCAAAAACAGTTTAGAGACAGGAAGTAATACCTCAGAAGTCATTTTTCCAGAACTACAGCTTGTTCAAACTATCATTTTTTTCCAGTCATGGAGTCAACTATGTCTGCTTGACTCTCATATTTAAACTTAAATTAAAATATTATTTAATTCAAAATTTCTTTAATCTAGTAACTTCATCTGTCATTGTCACATTAAAGGTATGTTCTTTAATTTCTTCTTGAGCTTGCAGCCCCAGTGCCAGCAACAGATGTGATAAGGACTTTTCTAAGTATTACTAGTATTTTGCTTGTTATGAAAAATAATGACAAGATAATTTTCCCCATTTTTAGAGTAGTCTGACTTTGCTTTTTGTTCCATTCTCCATTATTTTCCTTTTGCAGCTTTTCGATAAGAGTAACCATTGAATTGAAAGGTGTGATACCAAGCTGTCTGTCTTAGAAGTCAGATGAAAATGCAGAATGCACACAAATAAATGTCATTAATATGTGTTAATATATTCCAACTGCCTCAAACTTTATTCATCAATATCTACATTTTATGTTGTCTTAGTTTCTTACCAAGAGCTGAAACACCTTTTCACCAAAAAAATCTTTTCCTGAAAGAACAGTTTGAAATGGAATTAATCTCCTTGTCCATTCTCAAATATTTCTGTCAACTCTGTCTTGCTGTAATGTCTTAATAAGCTTGGTTTACTTCAGCTTCATGATACATTGTGTATGCTTCTCTTGTTCTTTCTAATATGATGCTTATTCCCTCTGTTTGCCGGGTTGTTTCTTCCTTTTGCTTTATAAATCCTAAAAGATTATAATCTGTTGCTACCATTGTTTCCTTTTTCCCATTTCACAAGCAGTTTTTATCACTTTACATCTTTCAGCAGTCCCTCTTTAAACCATATTACCCACTCTTTTGGCCTTTCTTAGACAAGAAGTTCATTTTCTATTCTTATGTCATTTTTTCTCCTTTCTATTCTAATATTCTTTATTCTGATATGTATGAATGTATATCTGTATCATGGTTGGTTTTTTTTTGTTTAAAAAAAACTTTTGAAAAGTTAATGTGGAATTGGAATCAGTTGACTCTTTAAGTTATTAAATTGCTCTGCTGGGTACTAAACAAGAAGGAAAGACCCTTGAAAGTGTAAATGTTATTCCAGACACTACACTAAAAGAGATTCTGGAAACTCAGTCCACACAGTCCATCCAGAGTCCATGTTTCTGTATGGGCAGAAGACCAGACAACCATATCTGGGCCTCCCCTAATACTCTCAACTCTTTTCAGCTCATGGACATTCTGAGCTAGACGGACTTTGTTTGTATTTACTAACCTCAGTGTAATTTTCTTCACTGTATTTCTCAAATCTCGCCTTGAATCTATGTAAGTCAAACTACTCTTGCACTAGTGATTGGTGAGGTAGTTATCACTATCATTGATCTCTTAGGAAACTTTTGGGTTTTAAGGGGTGTAAGATATAACTACAGAACATCGCTTTTTGCCTGCTGGGAGCAAATACATGGAACATTATTCTGTAAGAATAAACAGATTCTCACTGCACTGATCTTTACAGAGGGAAAGGAAAAAGGAAGTTCCTAGTTGCAATCAGCTTGACATAATACATACATAATGTATCCACAGAGGCATAGAGCAACCTTGCTTGTTCCCAGGACTTTCTATTTACTATACTCGCTCATATAAATTGCTAGGCAGACTAACACTTTTTGTTGCAGATCTGCTGCTTACTCAGTACTTATTTTGAATGATGCTCGTGTATGTGCAGGGGACCAGATGTGTCCTTTCCAAATGCTAATGAGGAATTGCCATGGATGGTAATTCATGGATGTATTTCATAAAGGCAGCCTCAGTCCCTTTAAAAAATTATTTGTCAACTTTGCAGTAACTGGTGAGAAAAGTATGTGCATGGGGCATTTATTTTCTTCTCAATACCATAAGTTAAGGTCAGAGGTTTACACTTGACTTTGCGCTTTGTTAGCTTATCACAGGACAACGCAGAGACTAAAGGAGGAGAAATGCTCATTTTTGTCACTGGCAATTGTATCAGTGGTGGTCAAAGAGTGATAGAGGCCAGAACATTTGATAATTTGCCTGCAGTGATGCTTGTACTCCTTGGGAGTTGTTTGAATTAAACACTGCCAACCAGGGAAAAATCAATAAAGTTGTTTAAATGGTTTCACAGGGGCCTTTGTGATGATTGAATATTACTTTTCTTACAAGACCAATAGCTGCTTTTTTTTTTTTTTTTTTTTTTTTTCAGTGCATGACCAGTAACTAAAGTTATCCAGGCTGAGAGTTCAAATGAAAGCTGAGGGTCTTCTCTTCTTACTGCCTTATTCTACTGACAAATAGTTTTCGTTTCTTTTTTTTTTTTCTGACTAAAGTAGAACAAATCAATAAACCTCCCAGAAGCAGCAACATTAACATTCCAAATCATCCCTATTTCCAGCTAAATCTGCAGAAAATAAAGGGCAAGAGCAACACTGATTTACACCAACTGAGGATCTACTCCAGCATTTCTTTGGGTTAGATGACATTCAATCAATTTGCCCATGGAATGATGTACTGTACAAAAAGAACTGCAAACAATACAGTTTTCAGTGTATGCAACAGCATAAGATTTTATTTCTATAAATGCTTTTGACACTTTTTAGTGATAAATAACAGATTAGAGAATTTAATAGCCAAGAATTTAATATCCAAAACTGTGCTTTTTAAAGGCCGTGGAAAAAAACTAGATTATTAATAATTTAACTACTGGCTTGAAGAAAGTAATAAATCTGAGAAAATCTGCAGCATGTCCATGTACAGACTCTATTCATTCCGCCAAAGATGCGACATGTGGTAGGTTCGAAATTTTAAAAGAACCTTGTTTACATTGAAATAAACTTCAGTCTGATGCTATGTCAGCTAAACTAGTATCCATTTCTGGTGTTACCAGCACAGACTGCCCATTCAGTCCTTGTAGCAGTCAAACTGGTGGCAGTTGTCTACATTACTTTTGTACATCATTACTATTGTTATAAAAGCTGAAAGCAACAGCATGAATCATCATAAATAGAAATGGTCCTTTCACTCTTCTTTGGAAATGTATATTGTCGTATTTGAGTTTCCTTTCACAACTGATGAAATGCTTTAATTCTCCTATGCATCTTTTTCTGAAGCCAACTTTGCTGTTTTCCTGCTAGAAATCAGACATGCAGCAGAAAAATAGTAGATTAAATGGGGTCAAGGAAGGCAGGACTCCTGGCTTTTTATCTCTGCTTTGCCACTATTGAACCTTTAGCATATGCCTTGATTTCCTTGCTGAAAAAATGACAATAAGAGCAACAACTAACTATAGAACTGTTTTGAGACTTAATTAACTGTTACTACATTTTAAAACCTTCATTAAAAATTCTCCAGTGCGAATGAATTACACATTTTGGAGCAATAACAGAGGAAAATATGCCAACACAGGACAGACAAAACAAAACAAAAAACCAAACCAACCAAAAAACAAACAGAAAAAACCCCTACCAAAACAACAAACAAACCACAAATCATTCCAAGAAAGTCTTCACAGTGTTTTTTCACAGTCCAGGGAGATGACATTCTGCAACAATTTCTTTAATGTTTTCCCCACAATGTACTCTTTAAGACTAACTGATAATATGTTTCTACTGGAGCACATAACTTCATACAATAATATCTATTTATATGCAAACACCCTCACAATAATCTCTCTCAGGCTCTCACTCTTCATCTTCTCTAAAGAAATGTGATATTTAAGATATATATTTTATAGCCAGTAAACATAGCCGTGGCTCTGTGGCAGCTTATGCTCCCTATCTCAACTTTTGGCATAGGAAAACCCACTGAACTCAACAGCAGCAATCATCTTGATTGAAAAAAGCCACCCTTTGAAAGTAGTATATACCCCTAAATACCTGCCTGTGCCTCTGTGGGAAGGAAGTTTTGGGATATATTTATTTTCCTTTCTGCTTCTAAATTGTTACCTATTTCAGAAAAAATGAGAATCGGGAGTAACTGTCTGGACACAATTTAAAATACACCGGTACATGCTGGGCTTGCATAAGAGGGTTCATAATATTCAAATAAGAAGTGGAGTACAAGTCCTCTCTTAAAATTTCCAATATTTCACACATCCGGCATGATTAAATATGCATCTTCAAATCTTCATTTCATATCACAGTTTCCCGTTTTATTTCCAGATTCCATCAACACACAGAAAGGATATGCAAGGCAGAAATAAAAAATAATTGAGGAAAAAAAATCCAGGTTGTCTTTTAAATATCAGTAAAGTTCTAGCAATGGCAAAATGTTCAGCATATTCTAATTCCAAACTAGCTTATCTATCTTTCTTTGTAAAGTACTTTGTATATGTGTGTCATAGGTCATCACCTGGAAAAGTGATAATCCAGCCATACTGAGGCTTGTCTACTGCATCACATGGTCCTTCAACTGGGCTGTAGTGATGAGATCCTTAGTTCAGCTTTGTGGCTGTTTTAGAGTCAACCAAACATGTTAGTATTTGTAGACATGGAGCATTCCAGACATTTAAAAAACAAAACAAAACAAAGCAAAACCAAACCAAATCAACTCCATCATCTAGAGATTATTCGCTTTCTAAGAACTAAGAGTTTTCCATCTGATGAAATTCTTAATTAAAAATGTTTACGTTAGTTGAATTTTTTTAATTCCAGTGTTGATAATAAATTCTAATATCTGGATTGTCTTATATGTGACATTTGCTTTCATAAGCCATGCGGTTATCAGGAGCTAATCCTGTAGAGAAACTAATCAAGGAAGGTGTTACACAAATGCAAAACATATGATTAAAGAGAGGGAAGGCAAAGCTCATGCAAAGAATCAAACATTTTAATGAAATTGCCACTGAATGGAGATGTGAGGACTTCAAGCTCGGTTTAATTAGGCCGCTGAGTGGAATCCCCTAAGACTGACAAGAATTGAACAGCTAATAATCAGTTTGTTCTTTACTGATTACCAGCTAATCATGTCCCAAACACAACCCTTTCCCCCTTTCTAATTATGAATACATTTGCAAGGTTTTTTACTAATCTCTGCACTTTTTATGGGCACACAGGCCCTAATCAGCTAACTTCAAGAGCTTCAGCTAGTATCTTTAAAGGCCCACCTATTGTTTGTGAAGCAAATATTTGCATCCTTCAGCATCATCAGTAAACATTTCCTGTGCTTGTATGAAGTGACGAGAAACCCAATTATGCAAGAGCAGCATATTTGGTTACCTCATTTTCAAAAGTTAATTTCCATTTTCCGGACACTGAGTGTGCCTTTGATGAGTGCTGTAATTCTATGTACAAAACATAAACCCCACTTTCATTCAGAATTTCTTGCATATCATGGCATTGACTTCTGAGACATATTACTGTGAAGCTCCTTTTCTGTAAAATGGAAGAATAAACTTATTTTTTACATGTCATCTTTATATGAACTGTAACCTCAAAGAGTTTTATCTATACCCCACTGAAGGCATTTGAGAGATGTTTATTGACTTCAGTGGACCTTAGATTTGACCTGTCATGTTATAGACAATGAAGTGATATGGTTAGAGGATTAGCTGATGAGAGAAGTAGAAAGCAATAAACCAATAGAAATATATCCATCAGCTGCATTGAGGTGAACAGGTTATCTGGAATATTTTTAGATGAGATTTGTCATGAAAAGAGACAAAGTATCAATTGGCTTTTGAAAAACTGTAAGCTAAGAAAGCGTTATATAAATGCAGAACATGTAATTCAGGGCAGTAAACAAAGCTTATGCACAGAAATGATCCTTTCGATAAAATTGCCTTTCCTAGTGTATGTAAGAATTGCAATCCAGTTTCATTAAGAATCTAACCACAATTCCCTTAAACTCATGCTTAGACATTTTCTTACTTATTTAGCAGATGAGTGCCTAAATTCTCTATGTATCTCAGTTCTCATAAATAGAGTTTCCTAAATTACCTATAAATCTTCTTTACTTTTGTAAATGCTAAGGACTTCTGCTATCTTAACAGACATAAGTAGTTCAGCACCAAGGTCATGAATATGTCTCATCAGGATCCTCAGAACCTTACAGGACCAATCCCATTTCAGGACCATATCTGTAGAAAACACAGAGGGCAGAAATGCTTTTACTGAACACCACAGTGAAACAAGACAGAGGTGACTATGCGTCTCCACCTTTTCTATATGGTAGTGCAGGAAGGCCAGAAGACCTATGTAAAATGTCCTCCTTAGCATGAAAGGACTCAAACCTGCACCTCCACACCACAAGGCACCACACTTTTTCAACACATTTATACTGCCGTAGCTTTGAAAATTTTCAAAAAAGGATGCTATATTTTTGTTTGGTCCAGAAAAAAAGGAGCAATGGGGAATATAATACCTTCCCGCCCTATAAACAGACCTGCAGAGAAGACCTGTATTCTGGTCTCTTTCCATAGACTGCTTCCATGTCTTATTAGAAGAATGCCTAATGCTATGTATGAGGAATTACATGTAAATGAGAGAGGGAGACTGAGAGAGAGAGAAAATACCTTAGTAAGCTCTACAATTCTTTAGGATGTCAGCCATCATAGTCTATAGTAACAAAATAACCAATAAAATTGATTGAACAACTCCCAGTGATCTTATGGTTATGGAAATGGTGAATAACAGGGCAATGGGTCACAGTACCAAGTGAGTGATGAGTAAGGATATCATTTGTGTTGTTAACATTACAAGCATGCCCAAATTCTTTTAACACTTGTATTAATTTGCCTTCTCTGTTTTTAACATTGCTTTGACTATTCTTACCATTAATTAGTACTACAACAGTACACATATAACTCCTGACAGCTGTCAAGAGTGTGTTGAAAATAAATGATGGAAATAAATTTAATCTTACTGAGTCAGTTAACATGTTATTTTTTAATTTTTTGCCCAAAAAATAGTTTGTTTGCTCCTATTGGATTGAGTCTTATAAACAAAATCAAAATGAATGGAAGACTTAAATAAATATGCACACCTGTAAGACTCTACTGATAGAGTAAAACTTATTACTAATGATTTCTCTTGGTGTATATATAAGCCTGAAACTAATTAATATTTCAAGAGAGTTTTCCAACATTAATCATGATTCATGAACTGTCAATCAGAGAAAAAAAATCTGTATTGCAAAAAGAAAAAGGTAGTTTATAGTAGTACCTGACTAGATAGTTAAAACACTATTAATCCCAACACACACAAGGTAACACATTAATAATATTACTTCTGTAAGTAGGTAAAAGAGTTGCTATCCTGTTTGGGTAAATATGTCTGTTGAAATAAACAGCAAATTTAGCCCTAACTAGAGCTTGATTCTCCCTTTTCTTACCACATTCATCCTCAGCCCACTGCTTTTAAATCTTGCAAGGATAATAATTTTTAATAGATTTATTTATTAGCTGAGCATATAAATTTCAGTTGCATTCTAATTCTACTACGTGTTGCCATTAGGTGACATGTCCACAGTCCTGATAAAGTCTAGATAGGGCAAACATTGAGAAGCCAAAACATAAAAAGAAATATCTGAATTACATTTTCAGATTTGCAACCTCCAAACAATATTGTCTGCAGACACAAGCCCAAACTTTTAATTGCAGAGCAGCTTCTAATTATGAAGGCTAGTTAAAAAAAAAAAAAAAATCAAATTGAATGTCCAAATGTGGATTTCCATGCTTCTGCTATGACTGATTTTTTGCCTCTTGACTCTGGATCTTTTGTATTATTGACACATTCCTCTTTTCAGAGATCTTATGAGGATGGATTGCTTAGCAGGGTGTCACTTGCAATTCAGGACTTGCAGGTCCAAAGATCTATTGGCTCATATCCTGCAAGACATTGTCATTTGTGCCTCTGTTCCCAGGCATACACAATACCAATTTATACCTAGGCTGCACTAAGTGGACCAAGCTTTCACCTGTTATACATACATACATTTACCTGAAGTACCAAACTTACTTCAAGTGAGGATCTAACACAATTTTTATATGTAATTAAATGTATAGTAGAGACTCAGGTTGCATAGATAACTATGCATAGGACATCAGTATTCGAACAAGTAAACATGATAAATCTCAGCTCATGTGGTAATCAAGGAGCAGAATTTTTACTGAAACAGAGAAACTGGAAACAAAAATATTCCTTTCAGTTGTCTACTAATACAAAGAGGAAGTCAAAACCACAACAGATTCATAAATATGGCCTACCAAATGTGCTTTGTAAAGGTGAGGAAGTGAAGAAAAGATTAAAAAAACTATCAGATACTATGTAGACTCTCAAATTGCGTTTGATGAAGCAAAAATAGAAAAAGGCCCACATTCAAAACAAGATAGAAAATAGAGAAGAGACCATATCAATGTCTGACAATATTCTATTAGACCTTGAATTTCTTTATTTTTTCCATTCCATACAATACACTACTTTCAGAATTTGTTTATCTGCATCATGAACCAGTTTGAACATACCGTCACCATTTTGTCCGAACTCTTGTGAGAAGTTTGCTGTCGTTATGTGCCTATTTAGTAATTAACAGTCCTAGTACCAAATAGTTCCACAAAAATTTGAAACAATATCCCTGAAATAATGTTGACATTGATTAAAAAAAAAAAAATCTAATGTTCCAGAAGCTATATTGCCTAGCCTTTCTGCTTACTTCATTTTTGAGAGATGTTCTAATAAGACAAATATCTGTGGAGCCACATAGCAATTGCTGTGGAATACTGGTATCTTTTAGTGTCCATGATCTGTACAAATCTCAGTGTAAATCCTATTACTGTCATTTTGAAAACTCTAGAAGTCCACCCCATTCTGTCAAGTGCCTTTTTTTCAGATATGGCTTGATTTGTCCAAGAAGTCCCCAGTTTACCAATGGCATCTAAGATCACACAAAGCCAGGAATGTGAAGAGCATGAAGAACCCTTTCTGGAAGAATGAAAGGAAAAAAACCCAGGGGTTTCCAGTTCCTATAATTCTATACTAATATACAGATGCAGTTCTGATGAGTCCTATCTAATTCTTTCTGGAATGGACATTTTTCTCTGATCCATTGCTGCCAGAATGAGTAGGGATATTTTCACATTTCTGTGTGACAATTAGCAAGCTGCATTTTCCCAGACTGTCTTGATCATCAGATATGATTATATCGATGGCCATATACAATTCTTTCAGTAATAGTATCTATCTTTCATTTCCAGCTACCAAAAAGCATTGATTTCTCTTCTGTCTTCTTCTGTAAAGACGAGAATACCCTGAATCTGCAAACACTTTTTCTCTAACATTAAGTACATGATTTTAAAGTCATGCCACTCTTTTCACAATAATATCTAATATTTAAAGCTAAACAAGTACATTATTATGGTCAAGTTTTGAAGCTGACTGAAAAAAAATGGAGTACAAAAACAGTATGCTTTAGGTCCTGATCTCTTTTGATGAATTCCAGCAAAACCTTTGCATAAATATACACTGACAACTTTATTCTTCTAAATATTTTCACCTCTACTTACCCTAGAGCTGAGGCATATCTTTAATTTGCACAGGCATAAAATGTCATTGCAAGTGATGTTGTTGCTATAAATTATTTTTTTAATTAAAATTAATATTTTTATATTTTTTTTTACAAAAAATAGATTTTTTTTCTGAAAAAATGCCTTCTTGAAGAATTCAATACATACTTTCTCTTCCTGTAGAAAAACAAAACAAAACAAAACAAAACAAAACAAAACAAAGAAACGCCACCCAAACCTCTATTTTGAAAAAATAAAATATAAATAAAATATAAAGAGAAGAATCCACAGGAGTCATCTAAAGTTAAGGCTTTACGGAAATAATTGCTTCCTCTGGTCTGATTCCTTAAATAAATAAATAAAAGGAAGGGAAAGAAGGAAGCAGTAAAGTGACTACATTAAGAAATTGATTGATGTGTTGCTCCTGTGCGATGCTCAGCAAGCCTTTCTCTGGAGAGGTTTTATTGGTTTGCTGGTACTAAATTTTCCAAACATATATATATCTTCTGATGCAAGGCAAGTTTGTCACCGTTGAGAAACTACGTCAGCCAAGTTAGAAAAGTTAAGAGCCTGTAAAACTTAAGTCATCCAGAACTGCCACTAATGGAAAAAAATATAGAAAGATATTAAAGAAATTCAAAGTTATATGAAGGTTGGGGTTTTAGATAGATGAGAGTAAAAGGTAGGAAGAACAGGTATTACATTTGCATATTGCTTAAAATACATAGAAAAGAATAATTTAAAACACAATAGTATGTCAGACCACCTTCTTAAAATTGTAAGGGAAAAAAAAAAGAGTTAAAATACCTTGAATACCATAAAAATTTCCTGATTCTGTAATCTAACCTCTTTCTATATTAATTTTAGCAGTACAGGAAAGTTTAAACCGGCAATTAAAGACAATATTAAATAAAATCAGAATAATGAAAGAGCTAGATTCTGCTTTCTCTAGAGCCTTAAACCTACATAATTTAATAGTACAAGTTTTTAGAAAACCTTGATTGTCTTCCTTAGCACAGAATAGTAGCAGCTGTTTTCCATAAGATTTTTACTTAGCACTTTCTATAGTTGAGATTTTCTTAATATATTTCATCTCTGACATTCAAAAGTTAATGGACTGAGCCGTTGGTCACTGAAGAAAAATTCAGATATTTTCTCACTTTAAAGAGTTGGGGTATTTTTTCCTGTTTTATACCGCTATAGATGAGAGCAAAAACATTCCTTTGGACTCTGATCACTCAAATTTACAGGAAGTTACTGACCCAAATTTATTTGTGTGTATGCAATTTCTTTATTTTCAGAAAGGAGTAGTGCTGGGAAATACCAGCTTAGTTGTTGACCCTCAGGTCTGAAGTGATATGAGGATAAACAGGTTATTTGTTAAATACAAGTGTTTGGAGTGTCCTGTTTTTTCCCTGGAATGAAGAAGCGAATCTTGATTTTGAACTCAAACATGATTCAGCCACACTTTGAAACCTTTCATTCACCTACTGTAAACATTCAAGTATTCGATTTTATTGGCAATATCTGCTGGAATATATGTTTTGTAACAACAGACTTCTTGTTCTATCATCTAATAATGAAGGAAACAAAATATTATTAAACTTGGGCAACTAGCAATGAGATGTAGATTTAAATCTTTCAGAATTCAGTTATGCTTTTACCTCTAATACTCACAGGCAACATAGGCTTCTCAAAGACAGTGATAAATTCTGATTTTTGTACATCAAATATCTATTGATCATATCTTTGTATTCCTTATAAAGTTCCTCTTCAAGCAGATCCAGGAGAACCTATTTCTGAATCAGAATACAGTGTTAGCAGTTGGCACTTGCTACTCTGTAATCCACTCACCCTTGGGATCACTGCCTTTCCTAAATCAGGTGAAACACCTAAGGTGGAAAAAAGGCACAGCCATGACACAGCACATTTGTAAGAGCGGAATATAATCAGCCAGACAACTGAATAATGTATTTAAAAATCATATTTAAGCACATGTTCTGCTGCTACTGGAATATTATATAATACTAATTTACCACTAATCAGGCACCATCATCCACCAAGAGCAGCCTCTGCCAGTGAATTGTTATACTGCTAAAAACCTGACAGATTACTTTCTACTACAGCATGCAGAAATAAGAGATCCTTACAAATGACATGCCACAGCCATGAAAGCCAATGACACAGGGAGCACTTACAGCTGATAAGAAGCATTTACTCTCTGCCACTTCAAAGGCAAATTCTCCCTGGGATGCCTTTAATCCTACCTGGCACCTTAAACCCAGTGCTCTGCGCTGCAGCAAGGAGAGATGAAAGAAAAAGGGCATAGGCAACAGAGAGACA
Source organism: Caloenas nicobarica (assembly GCF_036013445.1). Taxonomy (NCBI): domain Eukaryota; kingdom Metazoa; phylum Chordata; class Aves; order Columbiformes; family Columbidae; genus Caloenas; species Caloenas nicobarica. The sequence continues at coordinate 28,626,169 of NC_088246.1, read as the reverse complement.
AGCAGATTTAACAAGACAGGCAATGCATATGTCTGATCGTTTGTTGACCAAAAATATATGAAGAGACAATGGAATAATGAGGGATGGGTAACAATAATAATAATAGGTTTCAACAAATATATTTTGAGGACCATTGCTTTAATCAGTCACAGCAGTTGCCCACGCAGTTGGAAAAGTGTTCTTGTATTAGGATGAAAATCAAGTTATTATAAAATAAATGCAAAGCTGTTCTCTTCTGCACTGAAAACATTGTATGTCCCCTAGGTGATAACCAGATCATCAAAGAAAACTGGGATTTGGACCTTTCAGGTAGCAGAAATTTTGTGCTCTAGAAAAGTCTAACGCCAGCTTTCTTTCCAGACTTCTACCTTCTCCTACCACTACTTGGCTCTGAAACATGACAACATTGACATAATACAAACACTTCCACTTTTGCCTAAGACATAGGAGAACCACAAAATGTAAACCCCACCAAACTATATCTAACAGTAAGTGAACTAGTTTTGTTTTGTTTTGTTTTATTATAAATATTTATTTCAAATTATCAAGATGCAATGTAAATTCTAAATAAAGATTTATATCAGTTCTTTTAATCTGAAGACGTGCAATCAGGCTTGATTAGGAGACATCTTTGCCTTGACAAGTCTTTGCCAATGTCATATCCTTGTGCTTTATAATGATAAGGAGCAGAAACTTTTTCCAAAGCTTAATATATCTCCAAGTTTTCTAAAAATTTATCAGTCTTGACAATGTTGTCATGCAGATGTTATTTGAGTATATAAGCCAAGATATTAAATTGGCATTTCCATCACTGCCTCAGTATTGTGGATACACACAACTCAAGTACACAGATTATCAACTGAAGCAGAAGTTAAGCAAGATCCTTAGATTGCACTGATCATTTCAAACACTGTGCACAATAAATGAATGTGGATTCCTTTGTTTGTGGATCAGTCTCGGGAAGGAAACTTTATAATTTGAAGGGGATAAAACACCTAAGGACTTACAGAGGTGATAGCTTAATGGTTCTAGAAAATACTTCTTATCAAGAACAGATCAGGTCTTTCCATGGTTTTTGCTTGTACTCTCATTTTTTTTTAAGATACTTGTATAACTTGTGTCTTGAGGCTTACTATAGACCAGGTGGTTATAGCTTCTGTGTCTCTCTCAAAATCACTGAGAAAGAAGATACTTGTCTACATTAAAATTTTATTATGACATAATTTAAATTATATAAACAAATAAGCTGGTTTGGCACTTAACAAAACTGGAAAAATCATCATAGTTGTTATTGCTCATCTTCACTATGACTTAGACTGGGATTTCTTTTTAGTCTCAGGGAATCCTGAGGTAATACAAAGGCCAAAGTAATTGCAGGACTAACTAATATCTGGATAACCAAATGATATGGCTGTGATAAAGACATATAAGCCAAAACGCATTCTGCTTATGGTAAGCTTCATGTGAAATCCTCATATAATGTTTAATACATTCATCATCCCAAAGTATTAGAAGAGAACTTTGGCATATCCAGCTTAATTGGAGGAAAGAAAGCTGTGACACAAATGTCCAAATTCTGGCAGTCTTCCTCTGCTGAACCATTCTTTCCATGACAAATACCTTGGAGGCAGTGCTCTCAAAATAACACACTACTTAATGGAAAAAGGCTGACAGAATCTTGATTAAAATAAATATATTACTGGAAGTGACACCTTGTACAGATAAAGATGGAAAGAATTAAATTGTTAGAAAATTATGCCAGTTAAGTAAAAAATTGCAGCCAAGACTGAATCGTGCCTTTTTGTGGTGAGGAACTTTCTGTTAAATTTGTAGTTATGGTCCATGCACAAATAAACATATTCATAGTCTTTGTAAGTTTTTCAAATGTAAATACTCAAAAAGACAAAATGTAAAAAAAAATTAAAAACATTTCATTACATATCAAATGTAATTATATAATTGTATTTATTCAGGGGAAGTGCTATTTTCTTTATGCTTCAGGATTCAATAGCTATGTGGGCTTTAGACTATCTGGTAATTATACGCTGCAGTTAAGACAAAGCTCCTTGTGCTTCAAATCTAGTCCTGTTTGACGTATTTCACCCATATCTGCAACATTAAAGAATTTGCCTAAAATAGTTACACTTCATCACTTTGAAATTTCAGGACAATAACAACTTAGAGAAACTGGCATCACTTAATTCTATGATCCCCTGTGTTTAAGAATATGGTGACCATTTTCAGTAGTTTCTATTCACCATCCTCATTATTTTGACAAGTTTTAATACTATTCATCAAAGAACACATACTGAGTGTACACTTTGTGGCTATCATGGGAATTTTCAGACTCATAAAATTGTATCATTATTCTTTAGCTGAAGTGAGTGATTGGTGTTCTGTACAATGAATCTTCCTTTTAATAGTCTGTATTAGGCTTTGAATTAAATTTGAAAACTTTTCATGTTACCTAAAATGTGGCATTCTTAAAGACCTATCTTCTTATACGTTTAATTGACCTAAGTTGAATCCCTTGCCCTATTGCAAATGGCCTGACTTAGTTATATAAAATTTCACCTGCTGGTGCAATGACTAATTTCAGCTTTTTCAAAATGATGGAAGCAAAGTAGTTACTATAATCATACAATCACAGAATCCTTTTGGTTGGAAAAGACCCCCAAGATCATCAAGTCCTACTATCAACCTAACACTGTCACTAAACCACATCCCTAAGAACCTCATCTATGTGTCTTTTAAAGACCTCCCGAGTGTCAGGCAGTACAGTGTGGCATTGAGGAGTATTGGTTTGTTGGGTTTTTCTCCTGTCATGTTTTTCTTCATAAGAGAACAACATTTTAACTTTTGTCAATATGAATAAACAAACAGTTCTTTATCTATGACATCTTGCTTAGTTGAAAAAAAGCCCTACCATAGAATCATAGAATGATTTGGACTTTAAGGGACCATAAAGATCATCTAGTTCCACCTCTCTGCCATGGGCAGGGACACCTTCTACTAGACCAGGCTGCTCAAAGCCCCATCCAACCTGGCCTTGAACACTTCCAGGGATGGGGCATCCACAACTTCTCTTGGCAGCCTGTTCCAGTGCCTCACCACCCTCACAGTGAAAAATTTCTTCTTTAGATCTAATCTAAATCTACCTCTTTCAATTTAAAGCTATTACCTTGTCCTCTCGCTACATACCCTAGTAAAAAGTCCCTCTCCAGCTTTCTTGTAAGTTCCCTGGAGCCTTCTCTTCTCTAAGCTGAACAACCCCAACTCTCTCAGCCTGTCCTCATAGGAGAGGTCCTCCAGCCCTCTGATCACCTTTGTGACCTTCCTCTGGACTCACTCCAACAAGTCTATGTCCTTCTTATATTAGGGCCACAAAGTTGAACTCAATACTCGTGGTGGGGTCTTACAAGAGTAGAGTAAAACGGGAGAATCACCTCCCTTGACCTACTAGTCATGCACATTTTGATGTAGCCCAGGGTGTGCTTAGTTTTCTGGGCTATAAGCATTAAGGAACCATAGTGAGCATAATGATCCTGGAGGTTGGGAGGTGCAGGATCTCCTGCCATCAAGACAAAATCTCACCTCACTTCAACTCAAAAGTACTGCCTCTGAGAAACTTGTCTGGAGGTAGGCTGTGCTACTAAGAATATCAGCACCCCATCAATGGCACTGATAAAGGATATCTCCCACAAAACTGTCACCTGTTGCACTGGGAGACAGGTGTTTGTTGGTGGTTGACCTTGCCTGGCTACCAGGTGCCCACCAAGCCATTCTATCACTCCCCCTTCTCAACTGGACAGGGGAGATAAAATATGAAAAAAAGACTCATGGGTCAACATAAGGACAGGAAGATCACTCACCAATTACCATCATGGGCAAAAAAGACTAGAGTTGGGGAAGTTAATTTAATTTATTGCTAATCTAAATCAGAGCAAGATAATGAGAAATAAAAACAATCACTAAATACCTTCCCTCCAGCCCTCCTTCCTGGGCCCAACTTCACTCCTGCTTTCTCTACTTCCTCACTTCAGATGGTGCAAAGGGATGGGGAATAGGAGTTGCGGTCCATTCATTACACATTATCTCTGCCACTCCTTCCTCCTCATGCTCCTCCCCTGCTCCAGCATAGGGTCCCACCCACAGGAGACAGTCCTTCACAAACTTCTGCAATATGAGTCTTTCCCATGGGCTGCAGTGCTTCATGAACTTCTCCAGCGTGGGTCCCTTCCATGGGGAACAGGAACAGACTGCTTCAGTGTGGGTCCCCCACAGCGTTACAAGTCCTACCAGCAAACCTGCTCCAGCTTGGGCTCCTTTCTCCATGGGCCCACAGGTCTTTCCAGAAGCCGCTTCAGCATGGGGTCACAGCCTCCTTCGGGCATCCACCTACTTCAGCATGGGGTTCTCCACAGGCTGTAGGTGGAGCTCTGCTCCGCTGTGGACCTCCATGGGCTGCAGGGGACAGCTGGCCTCACCATGGTTTGCACCATGAGCTGCAGAGGAACCTCTGCTCCAGCGCCTAGAGCACCTCCTCCCCTCCTTCACTGACCTTGGTGTCTGCAGAGTTTCTCTCACATATTCTCCCTTCTCTCAGTTTTTTCCCCTTCTTAAATATATTATCACAGGGGCACTACCACCGTCACTGATTGAACTCATAGAACACATAAAATGTCTTGAGTTGGAAGGGACCCACAAGGATCATCGAGTCCAGCTCCTGTCCCTGCATATGACAACCCCACAGTTCACACCAGGTGTCTGAAGGTGTTGTCCAGTCTCTTGAATACTGTCAGGCTTGGGGCCATGGCTGCCTCCCTGGGGAGGCTGTTCCAGTGCTTTGGCTTCACCTTGACCAGCAGCTGGTCTGTCTTGGAGCCAGCTGAAACTGACTCTGTACAACATGGGTGCAACTTCTAGCATCCTCTCATAGAAGCCTCCCCTGCAGCCAACCCACTGCCAGAACCTTGCCATGCCATTCTGTGTCTTTTGAGGCAAACTAGGTTCTTTGGGGTCTGCCTAGCCATAAAGATTCAGTACCTTCCTTCCCTGACCAGAGGATTTCCAAAAGCAGTAATGGACAAGCCTGTCACTGCTTCCAAAACCTCCTGGGAGCATGAAGACGTGTTTGAGCAATAGCCCTTCACAGAGCCTTGCAAAGAGAACCTGGTGCCACATCACTGTCAGTAGTCCCCAGCAGGCAGCCTGTAGCTGGATGATGGTGTGTCTAGCTAGTCATGACAAGTCACAGGTCATCAGTAACTTGGTATATCTATCTCTACCCAGCCAAGGTTCTCTCAAGCTTTTTTCCGTAAGCAAGATGACTAAGTGCCAAAACATAGATTAAAAACCCATGGTATGCTCCCATTCTCTTCCCCAAACCCTTTCCTTTATGTGCTTTCTTTCCCATTTCTGGACTCTCTTCTCTCTCGTGCACTAAATTAAATCCATTCTGGGCCTGTCTTTCTTTCTGTCTCAGTGTAGAACACAAGAGGAATATGGAGGGAAAACAGTGCTCTGAAAGGGAGGAACTAGACAATATTTTTTTCATTATTTGCCTTTTTGGTGTTGACTCTCTCTGGCATGCTTGGAATATTCCAAGCCCATTTGATCATGGATATATGTACCAATTGATCTAGGCCACCTAACAGTGTATATTTTTCTGCTAGGCTTGTTGATTTTGGGTGTGTAAGGTAATTTAGAGTTATTTGGAATCCAATGTCCTTTCAATTTGAAAATAGACAGTATTATAAAGTTCTTCTTAACAGTTACTCTGACCAGGTACATCTCTCACCTTAGTAACCTTGCTTATCTCAAGACAGAAGTGCATTGATGAGACATTATGAAATATTGTATTCTTAGTGACTTTGTAAGGCTAGGAAAAGCATTAAATACTAGTATAGTGTTACATCCTACTGAAAGGAAACTAGTCAGACTTTAAACAAATCTTGTTTCAGAAACCTGCCTACTTACAGTGGCAGTCACTATAAAAATATTCATTTATTATTTTTCTTTAGATAGTTCCAGCAACCAATTTTTTGTGATGCCAGGAAAACTAGAAATATGCACAAAATGATTCACTTAACTTCTAGATACTAATTTTCAAATGTATCAATTTCCTCAAATTTTTGTTTGAACCATGGACAGACATGTGCACAGACTGCTTAGGTAATAGCCCATTTCCTCTGGGGAATAGCTATTTGTAAGCTAACACTACCTTCACATAGGAAAGAATGGCAAGGGTGACAAGTGGAAGCTAAAAGCAACTGACAAAGGAGTCTGAACAAAACTGTAGTTTTCTTGATGGTAAAAACCCGACCTGAACAAAGTGCTGCACCATTCTGGTTAGGAAATTGGGGATATAAGTAATAGTGACACCTGATAGTGTGATGAACTCTCACAGTCCCTTTGGAGCAACCATTGTGTATTCTCCGTTCCTTTTTAATCATTCCAGTCACCTACAGGCAGTTTCCTCTGCTATTGTAATAGTAAAAAGTGAAGATATTTTTAACTGGTGAATGTTCATTTGACATTTCAAATGCTTTCATCATATTATTTAGGGTAGAAAAACTGTTTCTCACTAAATAAAAAGATTTCAAGTACGGTAGATTCAACACAAGGTGGCAAAGAGCTTTGATTATGAAATTTCAACAGCATGAGAATCGACTGTAAAGGCTAGAAGAAAATTCTGTTACTCTGTGGGAGAACAATCTTCAGAACAAAAGCTCTTTACTACCTAGGACTTTATTAAGTTTTAGATGCTGATTTCCCTCACTTTTCTTCTCAACATTGGAACATCTCTATTAATGCCTTTTAGACTAGAACACCATGCAGGGAATTAAAATGGCACTACAGCCTGGAAATTGAGGTCTATTATCACAATTTACTTAATTCTAGAGTTATGCTTATATATATAGCACCTAATAAAAGTGAAAGTGAAATAGCAAAGGTGTTTCATTCTGAGAAATGTTGTCCAGGCTGACAAAAAAAAAAAAAAATTTTTCCATCTACTTAGACAGATACACTTTAATGCATTTAAATCCTGATGCTGAAAATCACAAAAACGCATGCTCTCAGCTGGTGATCCCTGAACTTGGTGCATCCTGAGTAACAACTCAGCCTCTCCCCTGTCTGTCTAGGGAGATGTAGGCGGATAGCAGGATCTTACACATTTCAAACAACTCACTGTGAGACAGGCATACAGGGGAGCACTCCTTCTGCATAGAGTAGAGATATGTAGAGGTGGAGGTGCCCTGGCCCTGACCTCAGTGTTGCTAACATTGTGTCCCTTGCTCTAGCCCCATGCTGGGACAAAGCACACTTGCTGAGTGCTTTTTGGTGAGCCTGCACACTCCTGGGTCCTCGCTGCTGAAAATTTTCTCACTGCATATAAGAGAAGAGTGATGGCACCATGTGGTCCTGACTGCCCTAGAGTCCTGTGGGTATCTGGCAGTGACACCAAGACATCAAGTAATATAATGTTGGAGGTTCTTTCAAAGACCTCTCCTTCAAAGGTCCCCTTTGAACTTAGGCATTATTTGGTAACTTCAATAGCATCAGCAGATATAAGGCTCACTTCTGTTTCTGCATTGAGAAATCCCTTTTGCACAGGATTCTTATTATAAGGTAATTTGTTCCAATTATTTGTTTAACTACACTCTATTTTACAATTCATTCACTTTTACCTTCATGACTGTACCTTGAATGACCTATATTGATATTTGTTTGGTGGCTGGTGGCCAGTCCCAAACAGCACCCCTACCCATTAAAGACACTAAACTACAAGTTAATTCACTCATCTTCATGCTTCTTTAATAGGAATTCAGTACATATTACTGTTAAGCAAATGCCATTGTCCCCTCATCATTTGCTTTATAGGGATGTTTATCTGGATTCTACAGTCATGGAACTTTATTAAACTATATTTAATCTGTGTGCAAAGGTCATAAGATACACCTCAGGTATGTCCTTATAAGTCAATCCTTATGTTACCTAAAACTAGAAACAGAGACAGAAGCATAAATAATAGAGGGGAAACCCTAGCTTAAACGTAACTTTTTCTGAGCTGTCATAGAATCACTATCGAATTTTGGGGGAATGAGAGAAATAGAAAAGGGCAGAATGGGAGTAGAGCTTTCTAAACATATGGATTGTATTTGTGGTAATGTGTTGTCTTCATTTGTCACAACATGTAACCTACTACAGTCAGTACAAGTACTCCTCTGAGTTGTAAGCAGATTGATGGAGGACAAAGCATTCCTCTACAGAAATATTTCAGTAGAAGTTCTGGTCATGTACCACAATTCACCCTGGACACAAATATTCTCTGAGTGCTGAAGTTAGCAAGATTGAAATGGTAGATGTAGAGTTAGTCTACAGCACTGATATTTTACAATATCTGCTCATCATTCGGAATGATAAACTTCAACTGAAATGCAGTGTAGCCAAATCTCTGGTTTTGTTAACATGTAGATTGTCCTATATACTTCAAATACAGATCAACAGGCTCAATTTTAGGACTCAGGTTGCACAGGATACAATTTTTTTAAAAAATTTAAATTCAAAATGGTTATACTGTGATCTCTAATTTTACACGTACTCCTTCTTACTGAAAATGTAGAAAACCATTGTAAGAGCTTCCAGCCAAACCATTTGGAATAACTAGCTCTTTAAAAGATACATGCTGCACTGCATACCATAAGATGCACAGTAATCTGCCTTAAAATGCGTATAATCCTGTATATAACATTCACAGAAAAGATCTTATTGCAGTTAAGATCATGTGTGTGCATGTTGATTTCAGTCATTCTTACAGTATCAAGGATCGATGTTGAAAAAGATCTGTTAGAGTGGACATCCTGCAGTATTAATATTCTTTGTCAGGTGACTCCAGTCATACTGGGAAGGAAATGTCTTTGCCATAATGTTGAAACTGCTCCTGTTATGTTTTTCTTTTATTATACTAATAGATTTGTGTGTACCACAGTGCCTACTTATTTGTATTTTCAAGGTAAGTCATTACCTGTTAGTTCTGAATCCTAGATCATTACAAATCAACATCCAGAAGCTTCAGATACTCTGTTTAAATGATCTAAGTTCCATGAAATGGGATTAAATAATTTGTAGAAGCAGATTCGATACAGAAGCAGTGGTATGCATTGCTTTCAGTCTAAGTGGTAGCATCATGGAAATAAGCACTCAAATTTTATACTGATTTATCCAGATTCTTTCAAGTCCTAGAAACAGAGAGGTCATCAGGCTATTCACACTTTATGTTTACAAATTAATGTTAAAGAATGCCCATTGGGCAGCACTCTGGCCAGATGCAAAATAATTAGTTGAATGAGCTCCTAAATTATTAATAATCCCTCAGCGTTCCTACACACCTGCAGAAAATTTGAACTATGAACAGAGACTCTTGAAATATCTATGCTCATGAAAAGAAATCAATGGCATCAGAGTAACACTCCTATCCTACTCAAAGTATTGACTAAAATGCATAATTCTGAGATAATATGGGCTAGTGCTCAGTAATATAGTTGTAATAAGTATGTTGCAGTTTCCCTATGTAGTTACTTTGATTTTTACCAACTTAAGATACTGAATAAAATACATACTATTTTCTCCTCTTTGCTCGACACTAGTTATAAGGAAATGCAGTCAGAGCTTTAATGTTTAAAGTATGCTGTGAGATATTTAGCAATAATGTTAGTACTTTGACCTTTACAATATCCTACATCTTCATTGGCTACTCACTTAATCTACTTCCCCATAGGTTAGAGAGGCAGTAAAAGAATAGGATACATGGAACAGATAGGCAATATACAGCCAATCACACAAAGGAATATAAAAAAGGTCAAAATACTCAAGTCTACTACTATGATTTATAAAACATAGGAAGAATTGGAATTTTAGTACCTAATTCTACTGAGAATAATCATAATGAGAACTGAAAATGGCACAATGAATAGATTTTGTGACAGGAATTTCATTTTGAATGAAAGATAGCAGTCTGTATTCACTAAAACTAGGTTCATTACTTTTATGATTTCACTCTTCAAAGCTACCTTTGGGTCTGGGACCTCTTCTTCCCTTTCTGCACAAGTCAATTTAAATATTATAGCTATCTATATCACACAGCCACTCAGGGAAATACTGTGAAATGTATTTCTTGCTGTTGGAGTAAGAAGCTAAATCTAAGCTCACATCTGTTTTTATATATTTACATGTATGCGTGTATATATATACATGCATGCATGTATACACACCCACACACATTCTTCTGAGTATTATGAAAACATAACAAAGAAGACTTGAAGATAAACTGGTGAAATAACATCTTCCTGAATGTCTGTCCAGATCACAGCTCTATAAAATGTAAACTGTTTTTGCACAATGACAAGTACCTGTGTTACTGCAATGTAGCAAGATATTAGTTTCTTATTCTTAAAGCTTCCTTTGAGTTTGTCCTCCCTTCACAGTACATGTAGAGTTATCAGTCAATAAATAACACGCATTAGCATATGCTGCCACATTTCAAACAATTAAATTTTATATTGTACTTACAAAAAGCTAGTAGAGCTAATACCATTACCATGGCTCAGAGAAGTGGTAGCTCATTAAATTGTGTTGACTTAATTGCTTGGGGTCATGTGAACATACTGGTACTGATGTCTGTGAGACTATCCAGGAAGCTTAATGGTGAGAATTTGCATTTCAGTGCAGCTGTGTTAATGCTGACCAATTTAGCAAAATACAAACCTCATGTGCTCACCTAGATTCCTGCAAACAGATCTTTGCAGGCAGGGCTTCATGTCTCTTCTTGTTCAAATGTCCTTGTAAGAAAAGGGCTAACAAACCACCAAAACCAAGTGTAAAAATTAGGAGCTTCAATCTGGCAATTTTCAATCTGACAGTTCTGAAAAGGTAAAGAAAGCAAAGGAAACTAACGGTAATGAAAAAATAAAGTACATATTGCTGATTACATGGCTTATTTTCTACTTCAAATGAAACTACAGCATAATTTTCAAGCTGCTACATGGTGCTACCACTGAATTAAGGGACCCTGCTATAAAAATTAATCCAGTTTACTAGAGAACACAGTGCGTAGGTCCTATATTATACCTTGAAAGCATTAGCAGTAGCATTTTATCATATTTATGAAGCATGTAAAGCTAATAAATATTGTATTTTTAGTTACAGACAAACCACTCATTGTCTTAAACATATTCCTGCAAGTATGTTATAGTGGATTGCCTACTGCATTCTCAGATTATTTTTACTGCCTCTTGAAAAAGTTCTCTAACTACATGCCATTATGTCACCCACTGAAAAAGTTTGCTGCAGGGGGTGTTACGTTGGTCTTGTTCTGCAGCCATGGTAAAGTTTGTTAGCTAAGATAAAGTCCTTCTGGGAATTGTTACAGAGGCAGAATTTGCAAGCTACAGATTTATAAACTTCAAAGATGTATTATATTTTGGAAAGAGAATTACAAAAAGGTAATCTTCCTTTACACATTTTCTCTAGCCAACATACTGCACTTCTGAAAAATACTTCACAAATCCATCTTTGGACCCATTTGGAGAATGTCCATTAATCCTGGTCTCACTTTTCTCCAGTGCCAGCTGTTCAGTTGCTGTTGAAATTATGGTATTTCCTTGCAGTCCCACTGCTGGATGAGCTGAGATGGCTTTTAACTTCAGATACATTGTCATTCTGAATCTACTTTAATTAGGTAAATTCTGCTGAAAGGCCACAAAACACTGGTGAGCTCTATAATTTCAGCATACCAGGTGGCTGCTGAGTTCAGAAATGCTTAAGCTCAGCACTGATAGGCAGGATTCCAGCCATGTTTCAGGAAGAATCATGGAACAGTTCAGACTAGAACCGACTTCAGAAGGTCTCTAGTCCAGCCACCTGCTCCAAACAGAGTCAGCCTTAAGGTCAGACCAGGTTGCTCAGAGCTTTACCCAGTCAGAACTTGAAAACATCGAGGGATGCACAGTGCATGGACTCTCTGGGCAACCTGCTCCCCTGCTGGCCTGTTCTCAGAATGGAAATCCTTTTTTCTTATGTCCAATCTGAACCTTCCTTGTTTCAGTAAAATTCCACTGCCTCTTTTCGTCTCACATGCTTTTCTATAAAGAGGCTGACTCCCCTTTGTCAATAACCTCCACAGAGACAACGATAGGATGCTGTTAGGTCCCCCCAGGTCATCCCTTCTCCAGGCTAAAGATACCAGCTCCCTCAGTCTCTCCTCTCACAGCAAATGCTCCAGGCCCCAACCATCTCCATGGCCCTTCCCTGGACTTGCTCCAGATTATTGAACTCTTTCTTGTACAGGGGGAGGGACAAAACTGCATGCATTGTTTATATGTTGTCTAATGAGTCTTTAATAGAGGAGGATAATCAATCCCCTCAAGCTATTGGCTGTGCTACTCTCCTTACAGCTCAAAAGTCTACTGGTCACCTTAGCTGCCAGAGCTTACTGCTAGTTCATGCCCAGCTTACCATGTATAAAGACTCTCAGATGCTTTTCAGCCATTCAGTCACCAGTCTGTAACATTGCTGGAGTTGTTCCTTCTGCAGTACCAGGCTTTGGATTTGTCTTTGTTGAATCCTATTGGTTTCTGTTGGCCCATTCTTCCAGACTGTCTAGGTCCCTGTGTAAAACAGTCCTGGCCTTGAAGATATTGAGTAATTCTCCCAATTCATAATTGTCATTTGCAAACCTGAGGAGAAGGTACTTCATTTCCTCTTCCAGGTCACCGATGAAAATGTTGAACAGGACAGGTCCCAGGGTAGACACAAACATCATTTGTGACAGGCATCCAGGTAGTGTACAACACGATACGCTCTGCCCTCTAAGGGTGAACATGTGGCCACTTCTTTTACCCTATCCTGTTGTCTACCTATACAAGAATACTGTGAGAGACAATATCAAAGGCCTTGCTTAAGGTAAGTCAAAGTAAAAAGTCAAGGTAAAGGAGACTGTGTTATCGTGCCTGGGAGGAGAATCGCATGACCATGCACACCCATCCCATGTTCATATCACGCATTTTGGATCCCACAGCTGGCACAGGAGAGTGTCCAGTTGATTCAGAAGCATTTGAGATGACTGCTGCTTATTGCTAGCAGCTGCTGCACACCCCACCCTTAGGCACAGCTGGGCAAACCTTATTGTTTAACCCTTGCAGCTTCAGCTCTAACCTTCTGCTGCAGCCTTTATGGCTGCAAGTCAGGGATTGCCTGGGTGCAACCTGGGAGCTCTGCGTTGCACTGGACCAACATGCAGTGCAGTTTCAAAAGGGCTAACACGCTCTCCAAACATTCAGATTTCCAGTTCTAAGTTTGGTGCTGGGTGAAGTGATCTCTACTACCCCGAAATCAAGATTATATCATACCTAAATTTAAATTATTTTAAAGTCATATTACATTACTTTTTTTAAGGACTATAAACATACATACATACATGCATAAATGCACACACATTCATGTAAATAGATGTATGCCCCAATTATTTCAGAAGTCTCTTTTGACAGGGAACTTGAAAGAGAGATAACATCCCACCAATTGGGAAACAGAAATCATCTATTAGAAAAACTGAGCAAATCATACAATAATGAAGGGTTGGATTCTATCCAAGGTTAAATACGATATCTCTTTCCAACAAAATCCTCTGAGAATCAGAGTGATACATATCTGTAGTTTCAGAAATGTTAAGAAATACCACAACCTACTGGAAAGTAGTGGATAACAGCCTGAAGAGAGTGGATATTCTGTCACTGGTGGATGTTAGGTTATTCTCTACCAAAAGGAAATCTTTAGGCAGAAACTAAATTACCCCTTGTCAGGGATACTCATTTATATAAAGTGACACTGCTACTCCCACCCACCAATACCGACTTCCAGTAATCATTCATGTGTCATACGCACACACATACAGAGTTATACCAAGTCATGTGAGCTAATATTCACTTCCACATTCCCAGGCTGTAACCACTTACTCATGTCAAGATATGTTCTGTACTGTTCATTAATACTAATGCCAATTCAAGCATATCAGTGTAGTCATGCTCAATCTTACTCAGTTATGCAGGCACTTTACTCAATCACGATCAGTCAGACCCACCCATTTGCACTATAGCTGTGACTGATGCACACACTCAGAGCCTCAGGGTGCGTTTGACAAATAGAAATTGTGTCGCCTAGATTTGGAGACATATTTTCATGGTAGCAAAGCAGCAACAACTTCTGACATTGCATTTGAATAACTATTCAAGAGGACGAACTTTTACTGAAGGCCAAGTCAACATTTTCTGACCACAACTATAAAGACATCTGCATTTTATCACAAGATGTATAGACACAAGTGTAAATAGGTAACTAGCAGAGAGATTTCAAAATGAGTGATTACATCTTCAAACAGGTGCTGGTGCATGAATTGTATCTCATATATTTTACACATTATTCAACCTTTTTGGTGGATATATGTGAGTAGTAGGCATTGAACCTCAGAAATAATTTTCAGAGACTGACACTTATCTGTGAGCCATTGCCAGTTCTCTGGATCACTCCGTATAGTGTTACTTAACAGTAAACTTCTATTTCTTCTCTGAATTCTGGCTCTTGGCAAAGCAAGCAAGTCAAACATTTGAAAAAAGAGTAACAAGCATGTTTTAAATTTTTATTTTAAACTTCACTGGGGTTAAAACCAAGCAAACAACCTCTTTAATAGTACTGTAATTGTATTATGTAATTTTAAATTATTATTTGCCTTAATTCTGGCAATAGTATTATATTATAACAAATTCTAACAAATTCTAACAAAAATATTTCCATATCTTAACACATTTTGGGTTATTTCACATTTAACAGTGGAACTCCCAAGTTCAGAGTGTTCTATTAGGAAGTAATTGCAACATTTGCATTCTTTAAACACAGCGAGCAGAAAACTTTATTTTACTAATACTTGCCCTCAGACTAAGCTGCCTTATAACTTCTTGGCTTTGCCTGCGAATGGGAGAAAGCAAGAAGTGAAGCAACTGTGGCAGATAATAGGGTAAAAGTGAATTAGCATGTTTCGCAACTCATGGAAATGTATTTAAAGCCACACAAAAATGTTTGCTCTCATTGCTATGTATACGAAGTGGAAGAGGGAAATACTTCTTTGTGGGTGTATATGTGAGAAGAGGCAAGGCAGAACTATTCTTCTGTTTACCTTTATGTCCCCATTGCACACATTACTAATAAAAGAGGTTTAATCCAATTGCTCTTTCCTTAAGGAAGATTATAATTTAAATTAGAGACCAAACAAGGAAGTAAACTAATTATTAAATTTTGCCTGAGAAGAAGTGTTATTAAATTTCATTCTTACAGATCAAAAGCACAAAAAGTGACCATGATATTACTGAAAAAACATTTATAATATGATATTTCAATCCTTTATATTTCTGAGGATCTGTTTAAGATTATAAAGAAAATACACAAAAACTTTGGCTGATTGTTCTTCGATGCCACTTAATAAAGATGTGGTTGCAAGTGACAAAGACATCTCATTTCTGTCAATAAGAGAGATAACATTGGAGGTCAGGAATACAATATTGATGTTGGTAGTCACAGGACACAAGCTTTGTACTGAGTTTGAAAGGCCTCAAGACTGAGGATTGTCAGGGTTACTCTGAACTTAACTTGCCTGCTGCTGCTGTTTTCACTTGATTTAGCTGCAACAATTTTTCTAATGACCAGGTGGCTATGCCTAAGTTGTTTATTTTTATATGTCTTTGTATGCAACAGTAATGGTTTTTTATATAGGTAAAAAGTAGTTATTCTGTGTAGAATGAGGCATCTGGACTAATGGAAATTCTTTGATTAGACCATTGAGGTTTCAACTAAGCTAAAAAAAAATTATTAGCTTTGCATATGAAGTGTGTGTTGCATTTATCCATAACCAGAGTTTGGATGTACTACTGTACAGGGCTCAAAAATTGTCAGATGTTGAAGGATTATCACCCTAAACTGATTTTTTTTACTTCAAATATGGGGAAAACGAGAGAAGAACTATGAAAATAATTTAATTTTTTTCTATATATGAAGTGTTTGAAGAGAGAACAGGTAAAATAAAACCAAATGCCTTTCATTCTTTCTTTTATTTACTCTTTGTTTTCTTCCAATTGCAAGTTCTTTGTTTAAGAAAAAATCAGTCACTTTTTCTCCTGTTTTTTCATAGTGGAATCCATTTCAGAAATTCATACAGAATAATTA
Organism: Caloenas nicobarica; assembly: GCF_036013445.1. Taxonomy (NCBI): domain Eukaryota; kingdom Metazoa; phylum Chordata; class Aves; order Columbiformes; family Columbidae; genus Caloenas; species Caloenas nicobarica. Next base: position 28,609,900 of record NC_088246.1, on the reverse strand, counting down.
ATGAATTTTCTTATTTTAGCAATAAGGACACACAGATTAAACTATGAATACTTTTAAATACCTTGTGTTTTAAGAAATAAAATAGTTGAGCTCCAGCCTTCTTTACTTATTTTATTAGTAAGAAGAAAAGGTAAATAAATTGCTCATCTCTTCCCTTCCTCGCATTTGCTGTCATGAATTTGTGGCAGAAGTCTTGCAACCATAGTTGTTCATTTACATGATTGTTACACAGGTTGACCAGATTTAGCTGATTTGATACTGTTGTCACATTATAAGAAAGCTGCAATATGTTCTAAGTCATACCTAGCAAGTATTACCTATGGAACACTGAAGTAAGTCAGGGGTTCCCCACCCGCACTCTACAGAACAATTAGTTCTCATGTGGCAATAGATCTCTAGCTCTTATTAAGCTGCCAAACAATATTAAAATAAAGTTACCTTGAACGCTTTTCTGATACTAACTTTTTTAACTTAAGAAATGTGTGCAATCTGTCAAGGACACATTACGTACACATGGTTAAGATAGAAAGTGTTGTTTATGGTCTTTTCAGTATATGGATGACAGAAAATCTCAGATTATATAGACAGAAAATCTTTCAATGTTCTCCTATTTGAAACTGAGTTTCAGTTCAGAGCAGCTCAGCATCGTTTCTTCGAAACAACAAAGAATTGGACAATGAATACTTTTTTCTTTCTTTTTTTTTTTTTTAATCAACAAACTGGGAGAAGAACATCCAAATTTTGTAAAGGACATGATGTTTACCTGAAAAGGTTTCTATTGATGAATTCACAACCAGCTCTCCGTTAAGTTTGTTTACTAGGTTGGGTCATATCTCTTCATGTTAGCAAGGAATACTAGCTCCACCAATAGCAGTTTGTCTTCTTAGAGGAATGCAAAGGCTTTGTAAAGATACTTCTTGTCAAAAACAAAGGAGAATAGGGAGCTGGCTAAGTACCCATGGGTAATCATGAAGGAAATGTCACTTTATGCTGCCCCTTCTGACTATGCAATGGGAACTCTGTGTCATCAAAGACATGTTAGCAGCATTCTTATTGGTTTTCTCCTGTTTTATTGTCTTCTGCTAAGCGCATTAGAAAGTAAAATTACAAGAAGTGTAATGTATTTTTATATATGACAAATTGGAAAGAAATCATGTAGTCGTAGAAATGGCACTTCATGACAATATGTAGAAGCTATCAAGGCACACACAATGCAGAATACTATTATAAAGGCTTATTTTAAATGCTGAAGAGGCTTCCATGTGAAGTAGTAATGTTCCTACATTTCTTATTCAATAAAAATAGACTTTCAAATGTGTGAAATTATTTTGGTTACTTAGTGATATTTGTACATCGAGTTTAGTGTCTACCACAAGGACTGCCTAAGTGAGGTCCACTCTCTATGACGGAGCTCTATGAAAAGATTCACATATAAGAATGTCCTTGTTCAATCTTACTGAAAACCTCCTGTTGAATTTGGGTGAACAAAAGGAGTTCACAAACCTCTTCACAGACTCCCTGATAGGTAGGCTTAACAATGTACATGCCATTTGTTTCTGGGCCCCATAACATTGAGGTCATCTGCTTCCTTTTCTTGCTTAGTAAGTTTGTTTAGTCTATAAATCCTGCCACTTCTTCTTCCATAATATTTTAAAATTCAGATCTTTCTAACAGACTCTAGCAGGAGACTCCAGCATAACCCAAGGAATGACCTACATATTGATACCTTATTTTACAAACCAGATACCTTTCCATAATCCCCCTATTTTCTGGATGCTTGGCTTTTACTCAGTTATTTACATATAAAACCAGTTTTGTGTTCTCTCAACACAGGTCAGATCTTTATCTGTGCCCTAATCTCCTTTCATCATGGTTACTGGTACTGCATATCCTGTGTTTTCCCTATGACCCTAAGTGATAGATTGGAGAGCATAAAAAATATAATTTCTCAGATGATCGTACATTGTATTCTCCACTGAGTTCCTCCATTCTGTTCTACATTTCCCTCTGTACCACACAGTGTTCTTCGTGATGTCTTTAAGATCCTTCACAACAGTGAACCCTCCTGTACTTTTTATTGTCATCATGATATCCATCCCGCTACATTCTTAGAGTATAAATATCTCAAGCACAGACGGAGTCTTAGGTCCATTTCTGTGACTCTCTTAGAAAACAGGCTGTGGACTGTTTATTTCTGCTTTCACGTCTGCAATTACTTGCAAAAAAGAATGACCACAGTGGATTAAAAATATGCCAGAGGATAAAAGCTGTGGAAAAAAGAAGCAGGGCTCGCCTCATCCTTGGAAATGTAGCAGAGCTTTCAGGTTGAATGGTGGATTTACAGAGCGAGGTCTCAGAGCAATGTAAAAATTGACTGTATCAATGTAGGCAATTTTTCAGGTCTTCCCTGGTCTTCCCTTTTGAATTTTTCTTCATTTATTTTAAATCCAGATAGCCTGGAATCACCAGTCCAGTGACTGGCTACCACAGCCTGTGTGACTTCATAATCAGCCCTTATGTTCTCCAATTCTTTTCCTCTGTTCACTAGCCTTCAGTATTATGCCTTGATTTAAAATAAATCTAAATCTACATCAGTGGTGCTTCATCTGGTAATTTTTCTTTTGAATGTTAACAGTATTAACATATAATAACAGCTATTCCCTGAGAAAAACAGTGATGTCTTATTATATCCCTTTCTGATGATAGAAAATTTAAAGAAACTTCAAGGAGGTTGCATTTCAGCTGGACAGCTCCTAAACACTAAACTTTCTGAGGTTACTCTGTGTTAGAAATGGCCTGAATTAATTGTTTTCTGCAGTGTATGCCAAGCAGTCAAACTAGGAAAATTGAAGCCAATGTGACTTTTTCTTTAATCCTTATTTGATTGCTTGATGCAGTCTACTGATGCATCTGTTGGCGCAGTAGATTAAACTACTCTTAACCACTGCAACCCCTGTCGCTCACAGAGCCAAATCCTAGAGGCATTTTTTCCCTCTGCCATTTATTAACAGGAAAAGTAATTAGAATGTTTAGTAGATAAAACATGAGAATACTTACTGGCTGAATATTCAGACCTTTCTGAAACTGCTGCAGTGACAGACAATCCAGGTGGCATTTGCAGGTGCACAGCTGCAGTAAATGATGAAGCTGGCATCCTTGGCAGTTTTCCTCAGTGCTGATGGCAGTGGTTTGTTATTCTTTTTATTGAGTTTGTAATCTCCCTTCCTCTTTTGTACACACAGAAACACCCACGTATTCAGCTTGTCTTCACATCTTTTCCTCACATACGTGCAATTAACTGCAGTCATTACATGAAGTGTTATTCTGTTTTCCCTAATTCCGGTTTTACTAAACACTATTTTACACATGCACACACATATACACATTTTAGTTTCAAATTTTTCATTACAGGCGCCTGCACATGCAGATTTTTTTTTAGTATGAAGTTGCTAAAATGTTGTAAGACAGAAGCACTCAAACCAATGAAGCGTTTTTGATATTTCTGAGTTTCAGATTGGAATCCAGGAAATATTAATAATTTCTGTGTGATCTTGTCTCACTCTGCTGCCACAGATATCATTATGGCACATAATAACAAAATATAAATTGCCTTAAAAATGTAACAACAAATATTTTAAAAGCAATAAAAATAACCCCCTCAAAACACACTGCATGCACTCGAAGATGAGACATAGTGATTTTAATAAATGTTTAAATAGAAACTCCACTCTCTTTTTCCTGAACCTGGTAATGCTACGAAGTCTTAGAAAATATTTCAGAACTGGAAACTCTAACAAATCAGATTCATTCCAAAATAGTGTTGCTTAGCAGTAAATACAGGGCATCTCAAAGCATTAAAAATATATTGTCATATCCATTTAAAAACAAAAAACCAACAAACAAACAACAAACCCCACATCTGGTCATCAGTGACTTGATTGATATCACTTGACATAGGTAATATTCGTCACTTGTAAGTATTTCCCAGAAAAACAGACATTTTGGTAGATTTTGACATCGTAAAATATGTTTTAGTTACTTCACATCCTATCCAAATCCAGTTTGGCATTGTGGATCATATAATTGCTATAAAGGACTACTTGTTCTTTAAAGACACTGCTGGGGCATTGATACACAGACAATTCTCCTCCTCCTTTTCACCGCCACCTGCCTGCCTGGCACAGTCTTCCACTGACCACAAAGCTCTACAGTCATCAAGAAAGAAAGTCCTTTTCAGATGAGTTCATGCTTGTTTTCTTTGGCTTTGCAGTCTCTGCTTCAGGCATTTCCTTCTACAGGCATTTCTATTTCATGGTTTATCTCCAGCAGAGCTTTTAGAAGGGTCTTTCCCACATGACAGCATGAATATGAAAAATGAAAGAATGGATTTCATGACTAGTTCAACACATGTGACTTGGGAGGAATTGTGTTACTTCCTTTAATAGCTGGAACTGTCTCTAGGGCAAATTGAAATAGGAGGAAGACTGAGTTTACCGCTGTAGGCCCGCTGACCTGAAGGGTTAGATCTCACTAGACCCTGCTGAACACCAAAGATTAACAAAAAGGAATGTGCATCATTTGTAAAGGAGTTTTCTTCATTACATTTTCACCCAAGATTTCAGTCAAGGAGCACAAAGTGGTCCTCTGGATGATCTTACTAAGATGAAAGAGAAAGCAACAGAAACTACTGCACAAGTGGTCTTTTGATCTCATAGAATTCTCTCTGGCATTCTGGAGAAAGCCCAACCAAATCAACATCTCTATATAAAAACTGTTCCTTATCAAAATCATGGTATTCGCAAAATGAATTTCAAGTCTGCTTTGTTTTCAAATTTTGTTTGGAGTGAAACCAGCTGTTTAAATTGCCTGCCTACTCTAGCAACCTCTAATGAACTTCATGTGTCATGTCAAATCATGAAATGTGATAAGGACCAGCTGGGAAAAGAAACAGTTGAAAGGATGAAAAGTAAAGAACTCAGGACAGTCTGGAGGAAGGAGATGAGTTTTCTCCCCAGCATCATTCAAACGCAGCTTATTAAAATTGTTGAGACTGCTTAGGGCAGAGTCAGGTATATTCTGCTACCCAGCAGTGAATTTCCTGCCATTTTTTGCAGCAAAGTGAGTGACACAGCAAATGCATAACTTTGAAAGTGCACATATATGAAACTTGAGAGAACAGGTATGGAAAAGATAAATGGTGAATCTGATTACATATTTTTCTGACTTATTCCAGTGGCAAATTCTGCTGCTTTTGAATAGTGGACACATAGTGAAAAGACAGAAGACAGATTTTTCATTAATGTGATCTGTGATACATGTATCATAAAACAAGAAAAAAGAAAATACTAAGTTAAAACACCTGTCCAATTGTTGTCTTCAAGATTTTATTTACAGCTGCGTGTTAATTTCTAATAACAGAAATTTTCTTTTTAAGTTTCTTGTAGCATTTCAAGTCTGAGACAAGCAATATGATGATAGTGTATTTTTCTGTGCTTTCATTTCACAATGAACTGTATTAGCTGAAATACCCAGGAGAAAGAGAAAACTTCAAAGCATGACCCCGAATAATGTAGAGAATAGGTATGGTCTGAATACCAACAGAGCCTGAGCTTTAAGTTCAAACAACCTTTTAAGACACTTCACAAGAAATAACTTTTTTAATGAATTGAGTTCATCTCAGGGGTAACAGTGATGTAAAAGCAGGTTCCAAATCTGACTAGTTCTCTTCTCCTGCACGTGTCTTTTATATCCTGTATAGCAGCTTGGGCATTGGGGTTGACTCAGAAACACTCTCAATAACCTATCATCTCCTGTAGTGAATAACTTCCAAAGCTAACATCAAAACCAGAACTTTCAAAACCTCCTAGCTACAAGTTTATTGTTCAGTTTAATCAGCAGGGAAAGAAGACTGATTTTAAGAAATGCTCTCCATATGTGAAGCAGAGAAGAAGTTCCCCAGTCAGAAAACAAGGAGCAGACCTTCATAAAAATATTTATTTTCAAAGTGTCATTAGACTACATAGCAAGAGTGAGTTGCCATAGAGTAATACTGCATTAGCAGACTTATCTCTGGTAGAGGCAAAAGCATTTCTTAAAACTAGAATGTGCCATTCATCATCACCAGTTTTAACAAAGGTTTATTCACCCAAGCGAGGATACCTAGGAGGCATAGTTTTCCAAAAGCTCTTATTGAGAGAATTGACTTCTTAAAGGGGGATGGCTAAAGGACCACAAAATTCTGTACAAAATGGATGTGCGAATGGCACCTTTTGGGTAGCACCCCCAATATAAAGAAAAGTATCCTAAGAAAAGCTCAAAGACAATAAACTATGGTATGAATAGAATGCACAGAACTTCAAATGTCATGCTTCTTTTTTTATTCAAGAGGAAAATGACTATAGTTTCTCACATTATTGATTTCAGAGGTTTGACATCTTTATCCGTTGGGATGTCACTTCTTGAATGGATTTGTCATAGTGTCCACAAGTAGATTGCCTTCCAGAAGAAGTCTATAAGGAGAGTTTCTAAGTCTTTTAGTCATATGACATGAAAGAGTTCCCCAAAAGGGTCAAATTTATCATAAAGTCCTCCCAGTAAAATCTGGTATGTGACCTGTGAGAGAGATAGATCTAGGTGCGAGTATGACCATGCACTCTTTTCCTGTTCTTCTTAAATAGCCACCAACAGTCTCAATCTGCAGCCTTATTTAACCATTAGCTTTCACAGAAAATTTCCCTTAGACCCTTCAGCTCTCTTCACCAGGACAGTTTAACCTGATGTCATTCTTTGACATTTTTGACAAGCGACTCATCAGATGATCTAGGACTGGTCTCTTTCAGCCCATGAGCTTCTTACTGCTTCTTCTTGTCTAATGTTGAATAGTTGGATCCACAATGATGGTTCCAGCCTGTGCCAGCTAGAAATGGTTCACAGAAGAATGTGCTCTTGTGTTTCCTTCTCTACACCTTCATCATGCTCTTCTGAGCTGAGCGATACAAGGGGAAGTCACTGCTGTATCCAAACTGACATGAATGAATGAATTCTTTTGACATATTCTGTTTCTACCAACCTTCATATACCATGTGTATGTCATTATCTGGGAGTTTATATTATTTTTAACAGCAAGAAAATGTGGAAGATGTTAAATTAGAATTTCTGAAATATATTCAGTTGATGCAAATAACTTTTCTAAATGACTTCAAAAAAATATTGCTTTCAATAAGGTACTAGATATTAAAATCCAAAGAGTTTAAATATTTTTATTGGGTTTTTTGTTTGTTTGTGGGTTGGTTTGTTTGTTTGTTTGTAGTTTTGTTTGGTTTGGTTGGTTTGGGGTTTTTTTTGGGGGGGGGGGGCGAAGTTGTGGTTTGTTGTTGTTGTCATTGTTTTAATGTATTGACAGCTCCCTATTTGACTTTTCCATTACAATTAGTTCTTTCCCTGTTGAAACCTTATTCAGTGAAAATTCTACATGGAACTTTGTAACATACAACAGGGGTATTGAAACACAACAGTAGTTTAAGTTGTCCAGTCTAAAGCATACTGAGAACATGGGATTCATTACACTTAAGGAACTGAATTCATTAGGTGCTAACAGCTTGCTGTCATACTAACTACCAATGTGGTCTGCTGAGATCTTTACCAGGACTCATTCATTAACTCCCTCTCCTTGTTCTCATCTGTTTTGCAGCTGTAGTCAGGTGAGAATTAACAGGCAAGTTTACATCAGGCAGATGGTAGGTTCCCCAGGACAAGTCTATTTAAAGAATAACTGGATAATAAACACGGGGCAAGTAGGGAATATAAAGATTTAAGGTTATTTTGCAGTATGCTTTTGACTTGCAGTTGCTCCTGAGTGGAAATAAAAACAAACAAACCAACACAAAACAAAAAACCCAAAACAAACAAACAAAAACCCCACAAACAAAAACCCCACAAACAAACAAAAACAAACAAAAAAACCCCTCTTCTTTCTTACAGTATAGAACCTCCCTGGACAATTTAATTTCCCTACATGTGTTACTGTTGACAATTGCTCTTGAAATAAGAAATCTTAACTCTGATAACACAGAATTCCTTCAAGTAAAAGGGAAGAACCCTGCCCTCTGCTCCCAATGTGAAGCATTAGTTTATGTCTCTTAATGAGCTCAAACATAACTCATGTATTAAAAGCGAAATTAAGAAAGCAGGCACATATTTTCCAAAGTGGTAGGATCACAGATAATCAAAGTTGTTTATTACACCATACAGATACTTTGAATAATCTTGCCCTCATCCCCTTGCTTCCTACAAAATGATAGGGTCTGCTTTAGAGACAATCCTGAAGAAAGAAGTCCTGAGACAAACTTTGAAGTACAGTTGCTCTCTGAGTGCTTGTTGTCCATCCAATGTGAAGTGACCTTCAGGTGCACATATCTTGCATTTGCTTTTCTGTTTCATCCTACAGTCACAGGAGGCAAAGTAAGGAATTACTCGGGCCTCCACAGGCTTTGCACACTTGAGCCACAGCAGCCCCTTGCCAGGTTCTCTAGGCAACCCATGAAGAAGTCCCTACAGGGAGGATCTCTGCCAGAATATAATGTTGACCCACATAAATGTCAAGCACAGAGCATGTGGCAAAATCATCAGTAATGCTTGTCTCCTGTTTTATTATTAACCATGGAAGGGCAGATTGAACCCATTCCCTACGTGTGATTGTTTAACCAGTCCCTCAGGGTACTACCTTTACAGACCACACAACTTCCCCAAACAGTTTGCTCTCATACTTCCTATCCTTTTTACGCTCACCCTGTTTGAAAGAGTTCCACATAATTTTATATGGCTTGCTTTTTCATAAGTTTTAGTGGTTTTAATCAAATATTTTTATATACCAAAATGTGTGTGATGTATAACCTTTCATAATACTTGAGCGTTGCATTTTTCTTGATAATGGATTTCATCTTGTACCTGACAGTCTATGCTTGAAACTTATAAGCATAAAATTAAAATACCAAACAAATTTCTAAAATGGTTCTTTGAACTAGCAAACTGCACAGTATCTCAGAAGGCTTTAGTAAGCATTTCTCCCCTCACAGCTTCCCAGACACCTAAGTTGATGTTCATCCCTCTTTTCCTGCATGCTCTGTATTTTCTGATTCTCTGGGCTCTTTATCACACTTTTATAAGAATTCAGAATGGCACAAGGGAAATTATTTTAAAAATTGTTCTACTTCTGTCAAGGAGAAAATCTCAACAACACTGTGGGGGTTTTCCTTTCCCTGATATGGTCAGAAAAGTTTTGCAAAGACATTGGCAATAGCCCAGGAGACAAGTACAGTATTTTGATATCTATTAAGCTGATATGATTTTGACATTATTCCTTCTGGTATTCCCTCAAGATACATATTTCTTGAAACAAAGTAGCTGACACATTTCTCATTTTGACTTTGGACAGATCCTACTCTTCTATCAGGTTCCTGGTACCTTATTTCTCAAGTAATCATGTTAAACACATAAGTATTTATACCTATAAGTTCCCAGAAAGGACTTATTGGTGAAATTATTTCTAGAACTAATGTTTGGCTTTTCAAAAGTACATGTATTAAATGCCACTTTCAAAGAACTGAGCATTTACTACGACAAAGTTTAGGGGATTTAGGTACATACATTCTGCATTTTAATATTCCATTATAGATTTTTGTTGGACTTGATTTGCACAGTTTGATTTCTAGATTAAAAAAAAAAGTAAAAAGATAAAGTTATATCAGTTATTGTGTTAGTTAGCCTGTCCACATGCATTTGATCAGGAAGCCTCTTTTCCTTCTACAGTCTTTCCCTGCAATACAGTTCCCTTGTTTTCCCAGATAACTCTGAAGTACAACTTAACCTTTCCTCTGATGTTACCCTTTCACCCTCTGTTTAGGAGATGTTTAGATGACAATATGGTGCCACAGATCAAAACCTGGAAGTGAGAAATGGAAACATGCTAGCTTGGTATGTTTGCAATAAATAAATAAATAAAATAAACAAATAAATAAATAAATAAAAACTGGAGTTCAAGGAAGTAGTGTGTAGGGGTTTGTTTTTGTTTTTTTGTTCTTGTTTTCTTTCTGTGATTTCTACCAAGAATGGTATAAGCAAAATGCTCTTCTTCTTTTATACACTGTTTATTCATGTTTTGTTTCACTGCAATAAGGCTGATAACAGAAAGATTGCATGAATAACCAATATTCTTCAGTTTCAGAGCTTAAACCAACAAAAAACCAAAATCAAACACTTCACCTTACAGTTAATGAAGTTTAAATTTTAACCCATCTTCTTCACTCAGAACATTTTATTCAATAAAGATTTCTTCCAGTTAAAAAACAATTACTTTTTCAACAACAATAAAAAATAATTGAATAGATGCATCACTACAGTGATAACCTGCTTTTACCCTGAGGGATTAGAGAAGTCATGAAGGAAGACTAGGTCATCTTCTCTGTTCTGGTATGACTGGGAAACTTTCCATCAGTACCTAAAACACCTCTGCTACCAGTGATAGTAATTCCTGGTGAGATGCAAGTTAACACAGAAAATCCGAATGCCACACATCATACCTAGGAAAAACAAATTTTGATCCAGATATTCAACATAAAACACTGTATCCAATCACCATTAGCAGCACTGACCATGTGTTTGGAGGAATATATTTTGGTAGTTTGATAGTGGAACCTATAGCCTATACTCTATTTATTTAGTGTTTTTTTCTGTACTTTCAAACAAAATGCATAGATGTCTTCTCTAAATAAAGACTATTTGATTGAAAAACTAATCTTGACTTCTCTCCTGTTTGAAAATGGCACATTATCTCTGGCTAGTGTGAGATCTTTCTAATATCTTGAAACTTCAGTGTTTTGAAAGTAAAGGTCATCCTAGAAATTTAATACCTGACTAGAAAAGATCTCTTCATCAGTTTTTTGTCCTTTGATCATTTAATCGTATTCTCATAAATATGCCTAAAGGAGAACAGAGTAGATCAGTCAAGTTCAATTTAGGTCTGTGGCCAAGATCTGAGCAATTAAAAAGATCTGTGCTATTTATAACACCTTCTGATACTAACATTTGCCGGGTTAGAATGTCTGTATCTTTTCATTTCAGATAATGAAAAAGCCCCTGTGCAGTTCTATGCATCTGCTTGAATTAGATGACTTGGTTATTTCTACCTGCATGCACATTTACTACTAGGTTATTATACACACTGGAAGGATCACAGAATAAAGCTTGATCTAGTACAGTGTAGTTAAGGAAATTAAACATATGCACTCCTGTATTAACAGTAATCTGCTTAAACGTCTCTCTGGCTGCCTCATGCTATACTATAGATAAGCTAAATAAAAGCAAGAGCTTTTTATATTCATTCTCATCTTCAGCCATCAAGCAAATGGCTACTCATTCCATTTGTGTTATCTATAAAATGGAAAAAGTACCGTATATTAAAAATCTGTGTACATATCTCACAACTACTTTCAAGTAAAGAAAGAAACCAGGAGTCTCATCAACAGGTTTTTATGACCTTTATATACACTGTGAGAACATAGCCTTTAGTTACAATGATAAGCAGAATTTCCATTCTGATAGAGTTCAGAGGGTAGAATTTTAGCTTCTTTATCTTGTTTTTTTACTAATATGCAAGACACATAGCATCAAAGATGCTTGGGTTCCACTTGAGGTATTTTATTTCTACAGCCAACACAATAAAAACCTCTTTAGAGAAAAAACAAAAACAAACAAACAAACAAACAAAAAAACATAATAGTAATAGTAATGTGTAATATTAATAGTCATCTTAAGCATTTCCCAAGCTGCAGCACTGCATCAGCACTATATTAGCCTTTGCTCCTCCCCCCTTTTTTTTCCAGATTCCATATCTTCTCTGAATATTACTTTTGAAGCTTGCAAACATGTAAACACCTAAATACCTCTATTTCAGAACAGTCCATGGGTTAGCATTTCACCTTATTCAAAGATAACAGCTCAGACTTGTTCATATATATTCATTTTTGCTGCATCAAGGTCACATTGCACAGTGGGCACCCGTCTTCTAGAACTGCCCTCTGTTGCAACCATTTTTATAAACTATGAAAGAACAAAGTTTTTTGTCATCCTGCACATGTTTCATCCTGAAAACTGTAGACTGTTCTTTATCTATCTCCAAGTAAAAAAATTCTTATTTATTATTTTATTGCTATATTGAACCTATTTTTTCACACCTGAAAGTTGGCTACTGTGTCTGGATGTTATGTCTGTTTTTCCAGGTACCACAATTCTTCAAATGAAAGTGTTCATTTCTTCCTACAAAAGTTATCTTGTTTGTTATTCTCTTCATCGGAAGTGTGCGCTGCTAGAAGGTAGGGTGAAGACTTTTTAATATTGAACTGTCCAGGAAAAACAAAACAAAACAAACCATGATGTTCTTACTGTAATTGTGTATATGTGCTTTTCACATATTTTTATTGAATTACTCATTTATTTGACAATTCTATGCATGGAAAGTTCATAACTCACTCATATACCTTTGAACCTAGTTCTTCATGTGAAGCTTTAGAATTGAATGTGAATTTGAGGATAGCTGTGTGAACTTCTGAAGAGGAAACTTTTGTTTTGACTTCATCTTGGTAGCATTAGGACCATGTTAAGTTTTGAATTCCAATAGGTACCAAGCTGCCCCTATGTCAGGATTTGTCTCTTTAGAGACAAGAGAGACTGCTTTTTGCAGAGCTGTGCATTTCCTACAGAAATTCAAGTACCTTGGTGCTCTCTCCTCACTCCTACAGGACCTCAGTTAAAATGTAAGCATCAGAGTACCACTTTAATATATAAATTGCTTGAAAATAAAAGTTACAGATGTGAGATGGGAAAAAGGAAGTAGGTAACATTAGTCACAGCCATCTTCCTCTCAATTTGGATTTTGGAAAAATTATTCAGTTCCTCAGCATCCTTCCTGCATTTATGAGGTGGTGTTAGAGTAGTTAGTCAATTAGAGACATCCAAGGGTGAGAGAAAATTGGTAAAATGTTCTTTACCACACTTTGTATTTTTAAAGTGTGCCTTTTATACCAAACAAGGAATTACTTCATAAGAAAACGCAGGGGACATCTCAAGGCATATAATACAGTCTTCCCAAAAGGGTAATCTTTGCTCTTCCAAAGACTATGTACATAATTCGTAATTAGATTAGTTTGTTTTTATTGGTCTGCATTTGAATTAAGATAATCTCATTATTTATTTTTCTATAGTTGGAAATGTTTCCAATAAAACCAAATAATACAAATTAATAAATATGTTATGTATTAGTTATACCTGAAATATATAGACAAAAAAAGCAAAACAGCAATACAATTACAATACTGACTAAACCCCTTTATTATGTACCATCAGAACAAAATGTCCTGGCATTGATTAATACAAAATTAAGCTAATAGTATCAATAAGAAGGGAGACATCCTCTGTGCAGGACCAGCCTGTAATGTGTCTTATGCAGCAGCCAATCTGAGCAAGTAACATTGATTTGATTCAGTTGCAGATAGAAGAGTTCAAAACAAGACTCATAAAGACTCATCACTAAATTAAAACAAAACCAAAACCAACCAAACTGAACACAAGATAACTTCCCTCCCTGTGATGCTTCAGGAACCACGGTCTAAATCCAATTTGTTTTGCTCAGGTGAGCAGTTTCTCACTTGAGTGGTAGGTCAGTCTAGGACAAGTCAACTTGCAATTCAGAGGAATTGCATCTAAAATTGATGTAATAAGATAGTAAGGGTAGTACATGACTCAAGATAGCAAATGACTTATTGTGCTAATGAAATTCCAATGGCTGACATTATGGCAGCTGTGTTAGTCTGTCCATTTATTTGATGAAGTCTGCAAATCATTACACAGAAGAGAGTTGGTTGAAAAAAAAATCAGACTGATTTAAGCACTATCAGAAATAAATATATAAATAACAAAATAACACTTTTTAAAAGTTTTGGGTCTGTTTTACTGTATCTAAAGTAAAGTATTAGGATTCAACTGTTTATACCAGCTTTATTCCTCTTCTAGTAAAGAGAGTTCAGAGGATGTCATGTAGGAAGATTAACAAACATTTCTTTAGACCCTCTATTCATAAAGTCCTAGACCAAAATGTCTGAAACACCATATAAGGATCTGGGTTTGCCTCCTTAGTTACTAGTGATCAAGACAAAACTAAAAAAGTGATCATTCCAGATTTATGGCTGTTCTAAGATTTATACCGCTTCTAAGAGTTAGACCAAACCCTTAGACTTTAATACTGATGCCCATTTCTGGGTGAATGGTCCAATGAGTAAGTTGTCATTGAAAAGGTGGGCAGAGAGTGGTGTAGGTCCAGGAGTGGTGGTAGTGTCACGATTCCTGAACTATAATTCCCATTGGAAACCATATCATTACTGAAAAAGAAAAGAGCATGTTGAGACACTGGAATGTCTGTAAGTCCAGATGGTACAGGCTTCACCCAGCTCTAATGCTCATAGTGTGAAACACCCTTTAACTGGCAATGACCACTTTGGATTCAACAAACAGCTGGTAGGGAGCTGGTGTGGCAAGAACTCTGGAATTAATGATAATTGCCGAGAACATTACAGTTACGATTTTGGTATAGCTTGATATCAAGGCTCTGCTTGCAGGTGTAACCAATGTAACTTGTGTGATCCAGGAAGTCCACAGCTACATTTGTATTGATGAAACAGTGGACTGATTTGAGACAATAGACCAACCTGACTCAAAGTGCCTGCCTGAAATCGTAGTCGACCACATAGCAAAACATTTGACCAATTTTTAGAATATCTCAGTTGAGAATTTAAGGCAGACCAAGAGCTTCCCACAGACAGCTTCTGCAGTATATAGTCCAACTGCTGGGCACTATTTTCATGCTTAAATATGATGACTTATGTCCTGGGTGGAAACTCTGATCATTCCAGAAACTCCTCAAGACAGTTCCAGCCATAGAATTGACAAAACTGCACAAGGATAATGCACTTGTAATCAGTCAGTAGAAACTGCTCCTGCAGCTGAAGAATAGGTCACATAGGACAATCCTTTGCACATAGGTAAGACAGCTGGGCGGTGTTTTGTACATAGTTTACGATAACCAATAGCAACAGATTCTGCTTGTTCTGGAGTGATGACATAGAACCATGGGCCAGCGGGGTGTAAGAATTTGGCAAAAAATGTTTCAGGGAGTCTCAGTGAATCCATTTGGAGTCACTGTCACACTGAAGACGTTGATTGTCACTGTCAGGACAGCAGCTAACCATCCGGTTCAAAAGATTTACTTCTCCATTTGAGCTTTATCCTATGCAAGAGATGCCAATAACTTCATGTTTTAGCAAACACACTTTGACAATGTTAATTCAAACATTTTTAATTACGATAATGAGAAAAAGTGGTGAATTAAAGCTCTAAGTATTTAGCAAGTAGAGAGGCATGTTTTATATTCATCATACGTAAGACAGAGGTTTTTCATTTCATATGCATTCACAGCTGCTTCAGTGAGTAATTTTGAATAATCACATGACTACATGCAGATATAAGACTTAACAAAGACTTAGAGGCTTTTTTTGTGTGAGGATTTTATTTCAGGAACCGTATTTATGGTTTCTTATTTAAACTTGGATGCAACAAAGAAAGCAAAAATGAAGCAAAGAAACTAAATTTTTACACTTTGCTGCTTTAGTCTCCTGAAGTCAAAAATGGGTCTTGAGTCATACGATATTCCAGGCTTTCAGTACTGTCTTTTACGTTATTGGTAAATGGGAAAAAATGGATTTAACTAAAGGTATATGCCTCTAAAACAAATTTGATTTTGCAGTTGTTCTTTCAGTGGTTTCTATCATTCTAAACTGCTGTAATCGAGAGAATAAGGAGGCATGAAAACACAACCTTATCTTAATTATGGAGAGGGGCCTGCTCCAGTGACCTCTATACTTTTAGTAACAGCCCAGGGAACTTCGATCTTAAAGTGTAATACTCATCTCAAAATAATTCAGTAATACCCCATGAAAAATGGTGTGGTTTTGGCCTGGTTTAGCTCAAATGCCTAAATACTTCTCCCTCAGTGGCTCTCTTACATCACTCCTAATTGTCCCCTACTGATGTTCTAAAAGCAGCATTTTGCTGCAATGAATACAGGATGTATTGATTTAGATGTCTCTGCTTGCCTAAGACTCTCTGCTGGTGAGGCTGCACCTCGAATCCTGTGTTCAGTTTTGGGCCCCTCACTATAGGAAAGACATTGAGGTGCTGGAGAGAGTGCTGAGGAGGGTGACAAGGCTGGTGAGGGGTTTGGGTCACAAATCTGATGAGAGAGCAACTGAGGGAACTGGGGCTGTTTAGCCTGGAGAAAAGGAGGCTGAGGGGAGACCTTATCGCTGTCTACAACTACCTGAAAGGAAGTGGTAACATTGGAAGGTGTTGGTGTCTTTTCCAAAGTAGCAAGTAATAGGATGAGAGGAAATGGCCTCAAGTTAAGCCGGGGAGGTTTAGATTGGATATTAGGAAACGTTTCTTCATGCAAAGTGTTGTGAAGCACTGGAACAGACTGCCTAGGGAAGTGGTGGAGTCACTATCCCTGGAGGTGTTTAAAAGACATATAGGTGAGATCCTTAGGAACATGGTTTAGTGCTAGATTTAGGTTATGGCTGGACTCAATGATCTTGAGGGTCTCTTCCAACCAAAATAATTCTATGAATCTGTGAAAGGCTTTCTTGTCCAGTAGTCTTTCTTTTCATAGCTTTGCTAGCTTTCACTTCTCTTGTACAAATGAAATGTACCTCCTTTGATTTTTGTCAACAATGTGAATAATTATGTTGCATTATCTGTTTGGGGTCTGCTTCTGTATACACCAAGGTACCACATCACAGAACACCATAAAGCCACTTGTGTTATTGGCCATTTTTGGTCCAAACACGCAAAATCCCACTAGTTCTTTCCAATCTGAAAAACAGGCCTAGAGATGGTACTTTTGTACAGAGAAGGATGAGAGTCTTGTTATTACCGAAGAGCAAGTACAAAGTTTCCAAGAGAATTTGCATATTGACTAATCAGAGCCACTTTACTGGCATTAGTTTTAAAAGAGATAACAAAAGTGATTTATAAACATTCAGAAGTTCATAGATGAATTTCAAGAAGCATGAAGTATTTTTAGTTTGAAAGGTAGGCTACAGCTGATGACAAGTTTGATTTGATACAAACCAAACCATTTCTACAACTCCTTTCAGCAGATTAGAAGCATAAATAGCTTTACTTTCTTCGCTATTCAAATTTATGTTTGGCCTTGTTACATAGGCCTCTCGTATATGGTCTCCCTTTAATATTGATCCTTCATTTTCAACATTTAATTTATCAAGTAATGTTGTTGCATGTATCAGAATATTCTAGATTTATAAAAATTTTGTATTAATTTATTCACCCATTATAATGTAATGTAGATCTTTAAAATCTACAGGAAGTGCCACATACAATCACAAAAGGTTTCATCCTCTAGTCTTCTAATACAGTTTTTCACTAGGAGTATTACAATTTTTCTATGAGATTTCCTTGCAAATGGAGAACTTTATTTACGGTTCAACCTGGCAAGATTACTCAGAGCCAAAAGAGTTTTGTAATAGGGTATTAGCAAGCACTGTCTGCTTACCAAAGAAGGCAGTACCTATTGTCTTCATTGGCCACTGTTCCTAGACCCCTCCTGGGAGAAGGATTTTCATGAGCTTTCTTAACGTGGTAAAGGGACCAAGAATCCAGACAGCGTATATAGCTTGGTTTTCATTCTGATAACAAAAACTTGAGCACTAAACAAACAAACAAAAAATCTTTATGTCTTCTAATTGTGACACTCACCTTAAATAATTTACCCAATCTGTTGCTTATCATATACCACTAGTCACATGATTATTACTGCTGATTTCTCTTTGTTTGAATCTCAGAATAACCAGGAGCTTTTAACACTGCCATATGACTTTCTCCAGAGTGAGCAGTAATGTAGATAGTTATTAGCCTGAGAGATTACAATACCACCATAAACACAGATTTGCTTGTGTGAATGTTTGCAGTGTGTGAATAATATATGTTGTGAATCAAAGTGAATGTGATGTTTTTCTTCAAAGTAACATTTGCTAACACTTTCAGCATTATTTATTCAACTTTGCCTATAACAGTTGGTAAACGTTGACTTGTTAACATGCAGCTACTGTAAATATTGAATTTGTCTCAGCTTCTTTAATAGTTTAAATTTACAAAGCAATGAGTCAAGTTACATGGTTAACCTGATGAACTGCTCTTGTTTTTAATTTCTTTTCTACCTTTTCTCTTGAAGATGTTGTTGTTGAGAATGAAGATCTTCTAAAGCAGTGGTACCTACTTGGCTCAGTCTTTGATGCTGTGTTTTATTCTCTCTGCCTCTCTAAAGGAAAAAAAAAAGAGTATTTCATAAAAGTAATCAATTAATCAGTTTTCTTTTTGGTACATTCTTTTTCTGCATTCCTGGTACTTTGGAGTATAAGCCTTCCTGGAAGAAGCTTTATGCTAGTATTTGTCTGCAAAGTGCCAAGAATATTGTTTTCTAAACAGATTTTAGCTTCTTCTCTATAACAAAAAGTTGGTTAAGTGTCATCCCTGCTAGCTGCAGCTGACAAATAAGGTCTTCTGCCATTCTCCTCTATTTCATCACACTCAAACAGGACAGTATGTCTGAATTTCTTACTGAGGTAGTACAGATTATGTGGGCTACATAAAAGAATTCTTGTGCTCTCTCTTACTGTTAATTATGTTTTTCTTAAAATCTCCTTTGAGAACAAGTGATTTAACCCTCAAGCTACCTTGTGCCTTGTGAATTATGCTCACGCCTCACTTTTTGATTATGGTAATGCCACCGATAGCATCAACACAATAATTAATAACAGGCTTTGTCAATTTTCTGCTTGACAAAATCCTACCCAAGCCTTACCTACATCTTACCACATCACACAGAATTACATTTGTTTCCTTCTCTTTTTAATCTCCTTTCACTTTTCTTGTCTGTATGTGCATATCTTGAGCTTGATTTTCAATGGTGCTTACTTCCTCCAAGTGAAATAAGAGGAGTTTTCAGGGCTCCAAGGTTTTTGCTTTCTTGTTTTCAATGTTTAGTAATGCCTTACCAGTAAATCATTCCCAAAATAAGGATACCATGGAATACTTTGTTTTTCAGCTGCACCTTTAAATAGCCAGAGCACAATAGGTTAAACAAAGCTATTGACAATTTCAATTTACAGCTGGCAATAGAGAAATTATTAATAGAGAAAAACAGGAAATATCCACAGCAAGACCCCCATTATCTAACAAATTATTTGCTTTCAAAATGTATTAAAATCATGCAGATCTTAGCAGGACTGTCTGTAGCACAACACTTACCTGCCTCCTGGCAACACAGTTACAAAGGCAAAGTGTGTCTCATTCCACTTGTCATTTTATAATGAGATGTGAGCTTACATTAAAGAGTAACATGTTTGTTTTCTGAGTGAAATTCCCCAGGTATTCCAGGATGCCAGGCAGCCTTTCTATGTCTGGTCTATTATTAGCATGTTTCATAAATCTAACTCAAATGCAGCTGAATCTTTTCCATTGCAAAGCACCAGGTTTTGAAGCTAGGCAGACATCACATGCATAAAATGCTTAATTACATTGTGGCTTTCAAAGGCAATCTTAGTCTAAATCATTTGCTACTCTGTGAGAGAAGGGTCACCTATGCACCATAACTACAAAGGGAAGAAGGCATTTCTGCTGTCTGTTCTGTCTCCATTTTGAGTGCAGGCTGCCTGCTGATTGTTCTGCATTCACTTCTCTAAAAAGCTTATTAACGTGGTCTAGAGGGAGACTGTCAGAAATGGCAGACTGAATCAAGGGATTCTCCTTCAACATCCAAATGACATGCCGCAGCAAGAGAATTAAACAGATGACTAACCAGTGCCCTTTTGTCTGCAGATGAAGATGGGATTGCCAACTTGTAAACCAGCAACTGACATTTGGGTGGATTAAATTGTCCTGTTATTGTACTGCTAGCTTCTAATCACTGGTGCTTTCTTGATCTCAAGTGCCTCTGCTGAAAGCCTTCTCAGTTCTCCGAGAGTTGTTTGCTGAAACCCTCAGCAGAGCTTTTGCTGTAAACATTTATCCATAGAGAAGTACTGCTCTGACACTGAGGAGAGGAGTTGGCTTCTAGGTATTTAATTAAAACATTAAGAAGAAAAAGCTTTAGTGTCAACATTCACAAGTGCTTTAGTATAGCTGTGGGTTGTTATAATTGAGTTTTCCTGCAAACGCTTTTTTCTCCCCCTTCCTTCTCTAAGAGCTGGAATAGCTTGAAGTTCGCTTTGCCTCATGCTGTTAGTTGAGGCTTTGAGACTGTGCCCCATGCTGTCATTCTCTGGATTCTTTCAATCTGGTTGTTAGCTTTAATTTCTAAAATCAAGATTGGATGGCAACAAGGGGCTCTAATGAAAAGAGGAAAAAAAAAAGTCATTTGTTAAACAGCATTAAGAATTCTTATGTGCAACAGTGTATAATGTGGTCAAGCTGATTGTGTTCCAATTTCGTAAACTGTCAGATGCTTTTTACCTTGTAATTAACGTTAAAAGGGAGAATGCACTGTTCAGAAACAAAAGTACCATGACACCTATAGAACTTATGTCCAAGTTTCTATTTATCACCATTCTGATGTTTATAAACAAACAAAAAAACAAACCCCCATAGACTGCATTATCCCATGAACACTGTCATTAGAATTTGCATTGAGAAAGCAGGGGGCTCATACAATTTGTTGCCAGTCATTTCCTCAAGTTAGTACTTTCAAGAGTACTGCTTTATTTAAAATAAAAGAAACCTGTATCTACCAGCTTGGAACTAATAGAAAAGTACAAAATAATGCCCCTTCACAACACTTAGCTGAATGATATCTGTAAAGAACAGTTTTCTTCCCACACTGGGAAATCTCACTTCTCCTGCCTCAAATGGTCCATGCATACTCTATCTTCAACAAAATGAGTCAAATAAGAAGTAGTTATGCCCTGAAGAAGGGAAAAAGGCAAAGATTTCATGTAATATCTTAAAGTCATGGAAACAACTTTTCAAAGGAAAGAAAAAACTGTAAGCTGTCATTTCTAGATTGCCTCTGGCATTCTGGACACAGTAGTACAGAAGTTAGTAGTTATCTAAATGACAGAAGACTTGTAAAGACACTTTCCAAGCTTTCTACATCTGTGGTTATTCTTGGTTTGTATTTTAAACCTCACTTCCCTGCCTTTGATAAACAGAAGTTAAAGGGGGCAGCTCTGGTAGGGTAAATTTTAATATAGTCAGCTACCTGTTCACAGGCACCTTAAAAATTATGTATTAAAATAGTACTTCTCCCCACTTTGAATGCCCTGCATGGAAAGGAAATTCAGGGTTAGGCTAATTCAAAGCTGTTGTTTGAAGAGCTGCTAGAGCTCTCAGTTTCTTGCACCTTGGCCTTGCCTTCCCATTCGTCAGCCTGCAATGGATAGCTGCGCTCAAGCAGCTCGGGCATCGCTGTTGGTATAATAACATCCTCCTTGCTGCTGCCAGGTGGTTTCCCCTTCCTGTTCTTCACATGGGGAAGCGATGAGTTTGCACTTCTTTCCAAAGTACTTAAAAATGCCCTGGAGCACAGAGCATTGCTCTGTTAAGCAGCGCAGGCTTGTTTTATAGATATGACACAAACAAACGCGACACAACTAGAGCCCAAACTCAACTCCATGTGACCTGAACACTTTGCCATTTTGCTGCTGTGGTAGCGGCAGACAAATACAAGATAAGCAACAACTGCCCTACTCCCTCCTAAGTCGGGAGGTTAATCCCACTTCTGCTGTACAGTCACAGAATCTACCACTCAAAATCAATAAAAGTGAATCATTTTTTCTTGCTACTGTATTTAAGGTGGGAATAACCATATTATTTCCCCAGAGTCTCAAGCCTTTAGTAGGCTGATTTGCATACCTGTGCCAAGAACATTGCTGATATTTTTTAACCTGTTAAATAAGCTTTTGAAGTATTAGGAGATGAAACAGTCACATGAAAAGCTTAAACAGCAAGAGCTAGTATTACTATTTCATTCTGTAAAAGAAAAGAAAACTAAATGCCAATACTGGAATAGCTCGAGAGAAAAATCTCTGAAACCTCTGAAAAGGTTTCTTTATAAGGTAAAAAAAACCCCACAACTCAATATAAAAAGTTTAATTGCAAAAGGCAAAATGTACATTACTTCTATTTAAATCTATTTTTCTTCTCTATCTACACACATACATACACAGAGTTTATGTACATATCATATTTTCAGCAAAACACATATCCTTTTGTGTGTTAAGTCATGACCTAGCTTATTAACACTGGAATAGTTAAATAAACATTTGTTTCTCCCTTCACCCACTTTCCAAGAAGCAGTGGATATTTTTTTTTTTTGGTCAAAAATTTAAGAGGAAAAGAGCATAACATCTTAGCTGAAAACTACTTTTTGACTTTCTTTTTTTTGTTGTTACTGGCTACGTGTTCATACATATTTTTAGTAAAAGCAAAAGTATCCCACCTAAATATTATTTATACCTGAAAATTCCTCCTTAAAATACACAAAGAGAAAATTCTGAACAAACCCAACTAATAGAATTTTTTTTCCTGCTATTTACTCTTTTATTTAAGCATTGAACTAACTTGGAGTAACAATACATGAAGCATCCTTACCATGATTTTTTTAATTATAGTAAATTCAAAAACTTTGAGAGGGTGAATTATTGCTGATGAAAAGTTATAAACTTACACACCAGTGGCTAGTTTAATTAGGAAAGATACTTTAATTAGGAAGGATATTGTTCTGATGTCATATTCTTACAATTTTCATTACAAGGTCCTGCCTAAACTGTGGAAAAGCTTTTAATCTGTTAATAGAAATGGATGATATCTCTTTAAAATTTGCATTAGCAAGCTGGGGAAGTCATTAGTATACAGCTGTAACCCTAAGAGTGGAGATTTGAGAGAACTGTTTATTTTCTGCCTTGCAGCTGTGTGTAAAACCCACTGAGAGAAACTTGTTACCAATTACTGGTTTAGAGGCTTCAAGTAAAGACAGCAGGTACCAAGAGAGTAAAATAGTCTAGCTCACAAATAACTATACAACACAGAAATTCCTTAAGAGCAGCTGTTAAAGGAAAGGAAATATAACTGCTGAGAAGAAAAAAAAAATAGTTAGTAAGGAAGTAAGCAAAGCAAAGCAAGATGTAGAGAAAAAAAAATTGTTAACTGAGACAGAGAAGGGAGGTTTTGCACTGTAAGCTTCCTGTGACAAAGATCAGATCAATAGCTGCAGTACAAGAAACCAATATATTGGAAACAGCGTCTGAGTACTTGTAATACGCAATTGGAAAGTCACTACTATACAGCATCATGTACATTGAAGAATATATTGCAAAAGGAAGGATATTTTATAAGTGTAAGACAAACCGTTAACATTGGAAGAACTTTATCAATCAGTGAAAATAATTTGGTTGCATTGACTGGAAAAAAAGGGCTTGAGTACTGGGGACTTAGTCTCTCACCCATAACCCCTTTTCATACTGTAGCTCCTGAGACACGAACACCTCACTTAGCACATCTGCCTCTCACTCTCCTCCCAAGAAGCTCATGACCTAGTTGGAGGTGAGAGAAGGACTTTTCACTCCCTCATGCAATGAAAAGGCATCCTGAGAAAGGGAGAAAGCCAGCACAGGGCCAGATACTGCATAGCCAGGCAGGAGGAAATTATATCAATTGTATTTTGGACAGCAGTTTCACCATCCAAATACTTTAGCACTCTCAGCTATGCTGAACATGTGTGAGTGCTCCTCATTTGTTTCCTTGCAAAATAACCCTGCTTAGCTGGAATAACCACGGGAGACTTTATGAGCTGAATTTTCTACTAAAGCTGATCAAGACATTTTCACAAAATCCACAGCCTTGGTTAGCTGTGTGGATAGCACTCCCAGCAACATAAACTAAAGAGCAGTATCTTCTTTAATCATTTGTACTAGATTCAGACTTCCTTAATATTTTGGTCTACTTTCCTTTGTTCCCCCCGTTTTGCTCGTGGATGGCTGCTGGCTTAATATAAACTTTGTGTTCAGAGTAAGAAGATTGATATTTCACTCAGAACTGGTACAAAAGGGAACATCGTGGACATTCTCTTGTTTCTTTCATGGCCTTGTGTTGCCAGGATGAAGTCCAGCTCGTTGTGCACTATGTTTCTACAACATTTTTCACCAGAAGAGCTCAAAGTACCAAAAACATATAAACCCTATAACACCCCATGGAAAAAAAAAAAATGTTTTTGTGGTATTTCTGCCTGGTCTAAAGTCAGAAAATGAAAGAATTTTAAAGATAAAGTCTAACTCAGAGGGATATTAAGGAGAAAGCATGAAAAATGAGACCAATGAAGACCTTAAGCTTCTATAAATTTGCCACTAGAAAGCCCATTCTTCAGTTTTGAACCCCCGAATTCCTTGAAGTAGAATCTACAAAGGACAGTTATACATTTTGTTCTCCCTTACGGTGTATAAGAAAATCACATCAAAAGAATGATCCCCAAAACCTGCACAGTGAGCAGTAAGCTTCCTAGAGAAATCAGTAAGTACATAATTCAAAAGGACAGCTGACCATGCCTTCCCTGTAATCTGACCATTGTAGGACAATCTCACATGTGTGTCCATGGGCTCAGGAAAGAATCCTAATTTCCTAATGCCTGTGCATCTATGCTATCGACTGGGCTGTTATATGGTGAAAAGTCTTACGAGTGTGATCATCACAGTCAAGACAAAGGAGACAACTATGAGAGGAGTGTTAGATACACTCACAATACGGAATGAGATTAAATCAGGTCAGACTCTTCAAAAGAGATAGGCATGCATGCGTTATTATATTAAAGCATAATTTTACAGTAGGTATTCTTAGACAGAACTGGCTCAAGCAAGCAGGAAAAAAAAACAACCAACCAAACAAAAAAACCCACACAACTCCTTTTGGCATTGGTGGCCTTGCATCAAAACCATGAAATCAAAATGTAACAGACTACAAAGCATTTCTGTTCCTATTGCTACAACACAGTATTAAACATCTGGTTTTATAGAGTCTTTCTTTGCTTTTTGTAACTCATAAGTAAAAATTGAAAGCTTTTTAATGTATAATCCATTGATAGCAAAAAATAGGCAATTACAGAAATTACAGATTAGAAAATGAAAGTTCTCATTGCATGTGCTATTTAAATATGGGTCACTGGTTACAGTCTATCATAAGAACACATACATTGTCTTAACATGAGCTAGTATTAACCCGACAGAAAGATATTGCACCTGATTATGCATTGTAATGACTGTGAGAGTAATGGGATTATTTCCAATTTTAAGGCAGTTTTGTCAAGATGGCTGTTGCTTACTCTAAATGCTTTTTATATGTTTTTCTTTAAAGTGACAATTGTGACTGCATTGATTTTAAACACATGCTAAAAGGATGTTCTAGTGAAAATTCCTTGTTTACTTGAGAGAGGCTGCTTAAATGTTTAATGACATTAGCTCCTTGCAAACAGCATTCATTTTCTGTATATGCAAATTTTCTTAATGTGAGACCCCCATAACAGGTAGAATGTAGAAAGTTAATGAAGCCATGTAATTACAATCACTATAGTGACTGCAGTCCCTGGAGAAAAATAATGTGATAATATACAGGGGTTTTGACTTTCTTTGGAAACAACAGCTTATAATTTGAAAATAGATAGTAAAATATTTTCATTATCTTCTTCTGTCTCCTAAGGCAAATGTCAGGTACAAATAGATTATGCTTTTATTAACTTCAAAAATAGGAGATAAAGTAATTAGGCAGCATTTAATTGTTTTCTATTTTCCACGGCTGGCAGTAGGCTAAGTTTAAACCCTTCTTTCAACCATAGGGTAAAGCCAGGCTCAGTCTCACTCGAGCCTGGAAATCTTATTTTTGTTCTAACGCTGGAAAGGTACATATTGAAGATGACCCAGTATATGTCATTGATCACTGTAAGGTACAGAACAGAGAAATCAAAGCCTGATTAGAAGCTTTGAATTCCATTTAAAGACAAGATTTCAAAGTACCTGTTCAGAATTTGAACGATTTCAGTGCAATTTATTAAGTCTTTTCACAAATAATAGAAAAAAAATGATAAAGAAGTATTTAATGGCTGTTCTTGTAGGGTAGGTTTTAGCTTATTACTGTGAGCACTATGAAGAGGACACAGAGAACGTCCCTCCTCCAGCAGCACACTGTTGTAGTGCAGCAGTTTGGGACAAAGTCCTGCAGCGTCAGGAAATCAGTTCTCTGACAGCTCTGGGCAAATCAGCATTGGCTCACAGGGAGGATGCTTACCTTCTTGCCTCTTACCCAAAAGAAATACCTAGCTGAGAAACCTTGTCCACCTGAGGCCTCTGTAGAGTAAGCAAAAAGAAATACAAGACATGAACTGTCTGCTGGCAACATACAAAATTTCTCTTAAAGGTGCCTGTTTTTTGCCATTGTGTGAACCTTTACCTTAGGCACATAAGATAGATGGTCAAGGTTTGCTAGTATCCTTATTTGTGTACTGTCCTTCTGCAACAAATTCATCTCAATGCTGTGGAGAAACCACCATATTTACCTGTCTGCATCCATTTTCTGCTGTCAAGCACGTTTGTTTCTCAGCATGGAAATTTTATGACATTTAGCTATTACAGAAAATGCACTTTTAAAGGGTGAAGATACTTTCCTCCATCACAGAGTAGAGAACTCTTCCTTGATGCAATGCTTTCTTCAACAAAGTCACACAGCACTACAATATGACTACAGGTTCCACACTTCCTGCAATGTAGTAGTGTCAAGCAATCTGGAGTAGGTTTACTCAAAATAGAGCAAGCGGTGATAAATTATGTAAGTCACTATCAGCTGGGGCTCTCATGCAGTGTGTAAGAGTCAGTAGCAGCCGTTCACATCATATTACCGGCAGTAGTAGCAGGAACTGTAGGCTAGTGCGACGTGGTCAGCTCATCTTAATGGAGAGGCTACAAATATTGATTAACAGCTAAAGCAGCCAGACACTTTCCATGAATGTTAAATCTGACAGTTGCTAAATCAGATGCCACCATGACATGTTCTGGGTGCAAGTTCCCCAGTCCTGCACATCCAAGATCCATGAGAAGTTTGTCACTGATCCAACCCAAGTGACAAGCCCAGGTTTCCTCCCCCAAACCAACCCTAAAAGAGACACAGGTACATAGCCAGGTCTCTGTCCATTAATGGGGAGAGGGCGTGTACAGGTTATGCATGAGGAGCCTGGAAGTGTTGCTGCTTCAAGAGCAATGCAAACTGGACAGCTAATTTCTTGAAGCTTCTACATCAAACTCAGCCACATTAAACGTAATGCAAGAAATCCATTGACTGAATTACATTTGCATAAAATGTTAACACAATTGTTGTGAAGTACAATAAGTCAGTAAAAGTACCTGTCCCTGAACACTTCACATTCAGGAAAATAACTATATTTCCTAGATAAATTAATTGTTGTGAATTCTTCATCCACCTTAATTTATCACTCACCTCATTGTGAGGATTAATTAACGTCAGCAAAGCAATTATGAAGATGAAAAGTGCCATAAGTGTTTAGAAAATACACATATCTGTTCTGAATAGATATGAATCACATCAAAATATTTCTTATGTCACCTCAGAAATATTCTGGTTTTTTACATGTTCCAGCTCTTTGTAAAGCATGGCTAGTTTTTTCCACTAGAGCTGTTCTCCATAGCTTAGATAGTTAAAGCAGAGATTCCTAATGGTACTATTGTGACAGGATTTCAGTGGGATTTGGATTCCTAAACTTCTTCAGGAATTCAGGTTTACAGGCATTAACAGGCATCAGACTGTTTCTGACTTCGACAAACAGATGTAGCCAATGACTGTGAACTAAATGAAGTAAAGCTTCCAATGTGCAGAACCAAATCACGTTTTTTTTAAGGAAGAACTTCAGAGAGAGGCCACAGGTTTCAAAGGAGTGCCTGTATTCTGTTTCTTAAACAGAATTGTTGACAGCAATTTCCTTCAGACTAGTACTAATATTCTGAAATAAATTAATGTGGAAAACAGGAAGATGCATTCTGAACAAAGATGTGATGTGTTAAATAATTATTTTGAGAGAACTTCCCCCACCGAAATATTTTCCAGGTGTTTTCAACATTTAGAGAGAGAGATGTGGTGCTTTTTTTGTTCATTTGTTGAAGGGAGAGAACAAAAATAGAAAAACTGTTTCTAGCATTTAGACTGAAAACCTGCAACTGTTTATCTTAAGCTACTTAGAAAGTTGATTTTGCATAGAGATAGCTTCGAATTTTATTGCAGGTGTGGTTTCTAAAAATTAAGCAGTTCCATGTTTCAAAATGTTTCGAAGTTTTTTCCCAGAGGAAAGCACACTTATCAGACAATCCATAACTTCTAACATGATTGTGATGATTATATTTATGACCATTTCAAAGTATATAAAACCGTATCCTGCATCCAGCTATGACAGCTGAATTCAAAGTCCCTTGAAAATGTCAGAGGCATGCCCTTGAATTTCAGTGGAATCGGGATTTGGATTTTTGTGCACTTTTTTTTTAATTATCTTTCATACAGGTTACACCTCTATATCTGGGATATATGTTGGGATTCTTTGATACATAGTAATATAAGTATCATGTTGTTATGTTAAAATGGGAAAGGTCTGTATGTTTGGATAGCTAGGAGAAAGGAATAATTTAGAAATGTGTCATTTCAGATTTGCAGTGTTACACCCATGCATCTCCACAGCAAGAGATAATACAAATTTAGCTTGACATTTGAAACACAATTTAATTGCTTGTGAAGATAATATATGTTATGCTAACTTCTACAACCCCTGTAGAGATATCCACATTGATTTCACTTTGGAGACTGGCACCAAAAAGATAGGTAGACCAAACTTTTATGACATCACTTCTTGGATCTGGCTATTTGTCTGAAACCTGTAAAGGCACCTCAGAATAGCAGTGTGAAAAGCAGAAAAAGGGTCAAGAGAAAAAAAGACACAATGGTTTCACTCTGAATGCTAAACCAGCTGTGAAAATTTTCTTCCAATTTTATGGATACACTGTAGCACTTATTTTTGTAATTATATGAGAATGATATGTCCCATGTTAAGAGTTTTACAAAAAAGAAATATAACAAAATTTAACATTCATGGCAGGACATCTTTTGGTCAATACAGTCAGAAATAAATACTAGATGTCAGCAGTTTATTATTTTAAAATATAATCTGCAGAATCCAGTGATTGTCTATTTCATTACTCTCCAGTTTCACACTGGTATAGGATGGAATGGAAGGAGAAGGCTGTTTGCAGTGCCTTGACACAACAGTAATAAAATGGACTCTTACCTGGGAGCAATGCTCTCAGGTAGGAACGAAACCCCTGACTGCCCCAGTACAAACAGTAATTGATAAATACCTTTAGTCTTTTACTATCTCCATGGAACAGTTCCTGTTTTACATAAAGAGTAAGCAAAGGAAGAATGCACAGTGAATAATTACATGCTGTTTACTAAAAGAATGTCATATTCAGTGACTTTTCACATGTTATTAAAGCTTCATTACCTGTGTTTTTTAAATTTATTGTTTTTAACCAGTTTGTTAGCTTTCTTTTAAGTGAACAAAACCTGGAGAACTTCATATTGGAAAACAATGGAGAATAATCCTAAAATAGATTCTGTAAAGAAGAGAGCATTATTTTGTGTTTATCTGAACACAATGCATGACAAATCACATGGTAGATATTCAGATAATTTGGTAATGTTCTCCTAGAACTGCAGTACAGGCAGTAAGTTCATGTCTCAACATTCTTCATTTTCTGTTCAAATGGGTTGTGCTAAGCATAAATGAAGTCCAGTGGCCAGAAAAGCATTTATTGTTCCAGAAGTTCTTTTTGTTATTGCCTGCTGTGTCCTTGGGCAGCTCACTTAAAATTTTTGTTCTTCAGGCTTTTATTCTGTACAGTGTTCCTAGAAATTCTTTCTTCTTAGGAGAAGTCTGATGTTTCATAACTAGTGTTTGAAAAAAAAGTTTTAAGAATTTAGAGCTGCTAGTATGGATGGAACAACAAGTTTAGTAATAATAGGAAAAGGAAATGAAAGCTGTTCATGTAACAAAAGAGTTCTAGGAGATTTTGGTCATGTAAACTGGTATTATCCAATAGTTTAGATTACATGTGGTTGATAATCAGAATTTTACACTTGTATGAGGCAGCTGATTTTTTATTTCTTGCTTGTTCCTTAAAAGATTCAATTTGAGTACTTAAAGTAAAAGCCAATACTCTAGCAGAGAAATAACAATTTTTATTCCAGAACAGTAAATTTACACTAAGTTGCATTTAAGTTTCCATAACAATAAAGTGTATTTTTTAAAAATTATATATGCTGAGCTGGCTCTGTTTTGTAAATTTTGATCTGTGTTTGCAATGGTCTTTTCTAGTAAAATGCATAAGAATGCTACAGCCTTGCCTGTAAAAGCACCCTTGTACATTAGATACACCCTGGTGTGAACAAATTAGGAAGAACAAAGGATAACAAACTGTACTACACTGATAAATTGCTAGAAGATTACACTTATATATTAAGTGTAACATGAAACTTCAGGAATGTTTAGAGCAGCCAGTATGAACTTTCATAGTATGATTTAATAAAATTGCAATATATGAATATACAAACTACTGGAAGAGTCATTACTTTCATTAAGAATATTACAGTGAATAAATTAACCTAAAACAATAAAACCTGAGCAGCAGATATATGTAAGTCATTTACATCTTGTAGTAGCCTCATTTGGTGTAGAAAAGAATGAATGTGTTATGGTAGAGGTTTCATTAGCACTTGCATTTCAATTGACTTAGAAGCACACCGTAAGAATACAAAGGCAATAAATATCATCTATAAACAAGAATACTGTAAAAGGCTGTTTTGTTTTGTTTTTTTAAAAACAAGATGTTCTGTGCCATTATACTTTAGCAGTCATCTTGCATTTTCAGTATGAAAAAAGCTAAAAAAGTCTGTAACGGTGTCGTCAATGGAACCATTGTTCATGCTTTATAAGACTGTTTTACAAAACTCTGCACCAACCCTCTGAATGTCTTGTTATGTGATGAGACAAGCTCAAGAATTTAGAAAGCAGATTTTACCATATTCTGTTAAAGTCACAGAGAACTGTGCCTCTGCTATAGAAATTTTATCTATGTTTCCTAAGCATTTTACACAGTCTAACTAAAATAGTTCAAGGAGCCAAATTATTTATGAAAGTTGTTATTCACTGACACCAAGAGACATTTTAGCATGTTTTCTTTATCATTTTGTTAGCACCTGGATAAAAAGAGTACGAGGAGTTTCTTGATCTCATTCTCTACAGGACAAGAAGACTAAAAGGATTTCCTCACACCTGATTAGGTGGCTGTACTGTTTTACACACTGTCATTTCTAGGAATAAAAGTCAATATAGACTGAGCTCTCAGTTTGAATTATTCATATATTATTCTGCATCAAAGATGGTTGAGGAACTGGGATTACACTGTGCCTGTGGTTGATGCTTATCACCTGTGATCTACTGCTCTTGTGTGAATATGTCTGGCATACTATGCATCACAGCAATACATGATGAACTGTTTCTAAAGCAGAAATATGCAAGATACCATACTATACAAGCACAAAGCCCCAACTAGTTTCTGCCATCATATCTGTATGAGTGTCTGTCTGAATCTCTAGAGGAGAATTATTTCTATGACATTTTCATAAAAATGGTTAAGCAGTTCAATAACTATACAAATATTTCTACTTTTTCATACTCAAAAAAAGACATACAACCATTTCAAGTCAAAACGGTCATCTTTTGAGCCCAAAATTACACTTGAAAAAGGGATAGTAACACTTGCTATAGAGAAATTGTGTAAAAGCAGGGTAAGAACCTCAGAATGATAATTCCTTTGACATATGCCCATATTTTCCAGACTTCATAAGTAATAGCACCTTCATCACTACATGTAATAGTCCATGACTGGTCCTTATCTCCCTTTAATAGAATTGATCTTTTGGCACCCAAACATCCTTTGTTGAAGTATTCAAAACTTAATGAAGTATTTCATGACAAGTATTTTCTCAAATACCTCAGTATGTCATGTCTCTTTTTTCCAGTTAATTTCTAATCTATTTCATCAATCCTTATACAGACGTCATTCAATAACTCTAAATACACAGATTGCACTTCCCTGTAACTTATCAAATCTAATTATCTTGCTTTCGAGTGGGGATTGACTAAAATGGTGCATAATATTCATGATAGTAGCCCATCACTAATTTTCTTGGATACAAGGATTTCTGTTCTATTCTCTGTAGTTTTCTTTATAAACTCTAATATATAATTGTGTGTTTGGAGGAACAATTCAGATGCACTCAAAGATTTCTTCAGAAACAAAGAAGATACAGTCCACCATCATTCATCTATGTTCAGGACACTGTTTCCCTAGGGCGATTGTTCTGCATTTATTTAAAAAAAAATAATCCCCCATAATGTCACCGAGACATTCACAAGATCTTCATCTTTTAACTGTTAGTGTTGTACACCTGAAGTAACTGCATTATCAGCAAATTTGTCCTTATCCGTTTCTTTTTTTCAGATCACTTAGGAATATAGTTAATACAACTTGATCCAGAACATCTCTCTTTGGGATTCCTCTAATACCTTCCTTTCTCCAAACCAAATGAAAATTCCCTTTCCTATATTTTTTTAATCCCTTGGAGCATTCCTTTTGCTCCATGGCTGGTTAAGATTCCTTGCTGAGACACACTGAAAGATTCCTCAATATGAGTAAAACCAAATACTCTATCACAAGTTTTTTAATTCTTCAAAGAATTATAGTAGATTAATAAATATGTTTTCCCTCTAGAAAAGACATCTCATTCTTTATCACTATATGAGGTGTCTGCTGAAACTATTTTTTATGTAATTTCAACCAATTTGCCCATTACAGACTTCAGGCCTATGAGTCTGCAGTTCTCTAATTTTTCCCATGAAAACTTCTAGTGTGTTACTGTGTTTACAACCTTGCTTCTCTTTTAGTGCAAAAGCTGATTCAGTAGATAAATTACAAACCATGACTCATATTTTGGCAGTTTTCATAGGGTGATTTCTTTAGAACTTTTGGCCAAAAAATATCTAGTCATGGGCATATTAATCCTGATTTCATCAGTTGTTTCTAAATCTTTAAATGATGGCACCACAAGCTGAGATAGTTCATCTGTCCTGCCCCCCTGGAGAATAGGTCTAGATTCCCATAAGTTCCTCTAAAGTGAGCACTGAGTCACATCATTCATTCTGGTTTACTGTGGTGTCCTCATCCTCCTTGAGAATTCATTTTAGATCTTGATCTGTATATAAGTTCTACAGATGCACTGGCAGGCTGCAAGCATTTTTTTTTTTTTCCCCTGTGTCTGAAAAGGATCTAAGAAAGCTGGTTCTCAAAATCTTTTTGCTTTGCCTTGTTATTGTTTATAACCATCTTTTCTATTTAATTTGATTTCTGCTAGCCACAACTTCTTCTTTTACATTTTGTAGTCTCTGGCACTTTTCTGTAATCTCTCATGGTTTGGACCTGTTACATATTTATATACATATATGTATATACACACACACTTGACTAAAAGAGAATATGCACCATGATATAAGACAAGATTAATGCTCCAGATATTTTTTTTATCCTTTTAGTTATTTTTTTTCTAAATTGTGTGACATGTTGTCACAAAGTCATCTGAATTCCAGGATAAAGGGGTTGAAACTGTATAAAAATCACTTCAAAGACTTGTCATATTGTCTCAGGTTTGAATGTTGAGATTTTACTTATCACTGTACATGATTTTTCAAAAATCCTTCTCACAATATTAAGCAACTGCAAATCAGACCATTTGAGTATAGCACCAAAATTTTTACAGGAGAGCATCATACCTCGCTTACATTTTTGTAAACTGATGCTACTATTCCTAAGGGACTACCTTTAGCTGTTTATAAGAACATCCTTTCCAAGCAAAAACTAGGTACGGTTGACCACTGTCTTTCAGGTAATCAGTTGCCACTTTTAAGAGCGGATGATGAAAAGTACACACCTTTCCTATTAGAGAAAAGAGAGACACATTAAATTTGTCATGGAAATACAGCTTTGACTTTTCTTAGTCTGCTGGAAATTGTTCTAATTTATCAAAGTTACCGGGCTTTTAAAACATGTAACCTATAGAGCAAATTTGCAATTAGAAGTCTGGCAGTGCTCTACTGCTAACACACATATATGCCAGAAAGGTGTATGTATAGTATATGATGTTTTCCACTAAAAAGAGAATGAGATATATTTGTCTGTGCTGAATAAAGAAGACAAGCCTGGTAAGGAGATTTCCTTCCCTGAGTTTAATAAAGGAAATTTTCAGAGTGTGCAAAGTCTCACAACTAAGCACTATCATGAAGACACCAAAAGATTTTAGTCTTTCACAACTGGGCCCAAAGAACTTCTTACCATAGATGCTCACCATGGCCTCATGCATTTACCCACAGCATTCCACAATCTGCTCCCCTTTGAAGTATCATTTTTCCTACAATGAGCCTGTCTGCTGCTCAGTGTGAGGAGTACTGGCTATACCCACACAATCTAGGGAAAATTTGCTTAGTTTAAAAACAGGGTGAAAGATACAGTATCTCTACTATTCATGGGTGCCAGTTAATAGAAAAATGTAAGGGTTACAACAAAGGTAGTCATGTATATTATTCAGAGATAATATGAACATAGTTCCTATTTCTTTCTACTTACTGTATAAGAAAATGCTATTTAGCAGTCCCAGGTGGTAAACAGTCAAAATTACTGATCACAAATCTCTTAAGCTCACACTCTGTTACATTGTTATAGTTACCACCCTTGACACCACAAAATACAGTTTGAGTGCAGATCTACAGCTGTGTCATCTGGAAAATCCTTTTGAAACATTTTTTAAAATCTTCATGAGTTTGGGTTTTTGGAGGTTGCTTTTTTGGTTGTTTTTGTTTTTGTTATAACATTCAACTGTTAGAACAGGTTAGCAAGCTAGTAACATTTAGGGAGAATTTTAGGTAGTCCTCCGTTTCACCTCACATATCATTAATGCATTGCTTTATCTCCAGATGTCCAGACTTTTTTCTATTTCAATCCCTTTCAAGCAGAGTTTAAAGAAATACATTAAAAAGGACAAACTTAATTTAAAAACGTTATTTTCTAGGACTAGGGTTTTATAGCTCTGAAGTATTTAGAAATGTTAAGTATATATAGGCATATCGTCCACTATAGTGTATAATATACATAGAGTGTGAGAATGATAACTGCATCCCTTGTACTTTGAGAAGGATCTGATGGTCTGGTGCCAGTCCTGGATACCACATAACCATCCAATCATACTTCGTCAGCCCTAGTGTGTCCTGAAAATTTTTCAATTAACAAGAAAGTACAGAAAATAGATAACGTGTTCTGTTAGAGATACCGATAATCAGCCTGCAAATCATTGATCCTGAAACTAAGAACAAGCCCAGGGATAACAGGGAAAGGTCATTAAACTGTGAAAGTGGGGTCAACTCCAGAACATTTGGCAATTTAAATTACTGCATTCTTGGAAAAGTCTTTTTGCTTTGTCTTAGAAGATACAAGTAGGAATCCTAACCAGTGAATCCATGGATGTGAAGGATATGAATTTCACTTTATACATCCCATGAATTGTTATATAATTATTATATACTTCTGAATGTTGCCTAGGTTTACCTCTGCTAGAATTAAAAAGTGTGACGTGGTGAAATGAGATATCAAGCTTTCAGAAAGTGAAAAGAAACTGTAAAGCTCTAATCCAGCTTCAAATCAGTTAATGAGACCCACTTCTAAATCCAATAAATGGGATCATATAAAGTACAGATTGAAATTAAATTGAAGCATTCAGAAAACTCTTTTCTTTGCATTCATGATTTCTCCTCCTGATAGAAAACAGAAGAGTCCACAGAGTTTATAACAGTTAGAATCCCAAAGCTCTCATTTATTTAGGTTGCATTGGCAGTCTGAGATAGGCACTTTCCAGAACAAGAATATGGAATTACCATCGAGCTTGGGACTCGTCATCTGGCGTGACCCATTAGTGTCATATGAGTTCTGCAGAGACAGATGGATACGGACTCAAACCCACAGCCTAGAGAGACTGCAATTCTTACATATTAATAGTTTGGCACTGTGACATATGAATCTAATTTATCATCCATTTTTACAACGTTTTAGATCATTTTACCCCATTGTCACTTTATATCATGAGCCCCTTTCTGTTGATCAGGATAGCTAAATCTTATATAGTTCTGATATTTCAGTTTATTTAGTAAATAAAATAATTTATTCATCTGCCTTGTAAACTTCTTCTCTTCTTGTGTGTTCAAGAGTTAATTTCAAAAGCTTTTGCAGGTGCTATATCTAGTAGTCAAAAGTTTATGATTATCATCAAACAATTTCATAACTAAGATGCAGGGAAGACATGCCATGATTTTTGAATCAAATAACAGAGATGAATCAAGTAGTAAAAAATGTCAGCTGAAAATTTTTCAGCGTGGGAGTCTTGGTAGAGTTTCTGTTAGATCTGTGTATGCTTTTGTCACAGTATTTGAGCTTTTTTCATTAACAGGGCAAGTATACACATTTTATTTCAAAATTTGAGCTATATCTAACCACAGATTTTTTGTCATTAAATTCAAGCTTAAAAATTCATAAAAGAATATGTAATTTTCAAGGATACTTGGTTTCTTTGTGTTATGTACTATGCTGCAGTTTTGACTGTTTCACTTTCCACACTTCAATTGATTCAAAATGCAAATTAAAAGCAGCAAAAAGATTATATACTTCCAAAAAGAATATTTTGATAAATTTTGATTGAACCGAAACTTTCTGGAGATCCTATTAATGGTAAAAAAATTTTACCTTGGATTTGATTTCCATTGGCTTCTTTAGAGAATTAATTTACTTTTGCCAAATTTTTATCTAATCTTGTGAGCAGGATTCCTATTTATAGTGAATATTAATGTAATTTTATCTCCTAAGAAAGATTACTTTATAAATATTTATATTTTTTTATAGCCTAGTATAATTTTACTGACCAAAACTCATGGTAGAAAACAGATTTCTAACTCACTGATAGAGAATGTCTTAAGCCAAAATCCATTGAAAGACTCACAAGAACTTCAGAGAAGCCCTTTAACACATTCAGTACCTATATTTCACCTTCATGTCTGCTGGCAGTAAATGTGTATTAAGCATGAAAAGGCATCTAAAAAGCAGACAGATATATTGCCTGGATCAAAAGAGCATGTTTCTCTCTGTGACCGTTTCCACTGCACCCTTCTCTTTTCCCACATGCTGTTGGGGCTAGGCAACATCAACCCTTTGTGCCTTGTACTACGCTCCCTTTTTTTGTGCTTTTGCCCATCGAGTAGAAGCCTTTTAAAATGTCCAGAGCAGATCTCTCAAGTCACTTATCTCCCAGGACTGAAGAAGACATGCACACTGGACAAATACCTGATGCTTTTAATCTCCTGGTAGGCTTGTATCTGAAGTCCAGATGGCTTGACAAGAAAGAAATAAGAATATTGGCATGAAGCTGGGAAATATGCCTTGACCATGAACCCTCCTAGGCGACACAGCTATTGGTGTACCCTTACGAACTTTCCCTGTCTGATCCTGCAACCCACACTGGCCAGTGGGCACTGATGAGGCAGTTATCCATTATGAGTCTTACTGTCGGTGAATGAGATTTAACCAGCCTGCATTGGACTGAGTTAGATACCAAGGGATATTGTGAAATGCTTTGTATTGTTTTGACTTTGGAGACTTGAAAACAAGACCTTTTTTAAGATTCTGTTGTTTCCCTGCTTACAAAATACTGCAAATCTTCTGCTACTGCCATAGTTTCAATCGCCTGCTGCAATTTACCATTTGTGACAAAGTTCAATAAATAGAAAGTGTAAGTGCATCAAAATTATATTTAAGGATCCTCTTCATCTGCAGAGGACCTGCTTATTAGCTATATTGCACATTTAGCTCCAAGAGTTCTGATTATAATCAATAACTAATCAGAAAGTAACTTAGACAAATGAAGTCCTGAATAATATACCATTGAGTCATAACTTCCCCAAGTACATAAATACTAACACTTTTATTGAAAAAATATGCAGTTAGCACTTTTTCTTTTTATTGTGGCATCTGTTTCAGAAACAGATTTTAAAAGAGAATTTGCAGTAGCAGCCTCTGCTTTCCAGAGATCTGTATCTACTTTAATCAGAAAAGTTGGATAAATGCCCTATGAAAGGCATGGTGCAGGGGAGAACATGAAGATGGAGCTGATTGGAATGGTGGGCCCAGGGGCAGAAAGACCTTCTAAATAGTCAGCCTCTCTGGAGTGGACAAAAATGAAGCAGAAATCCATCTGCAGAACATGCAAAATAACATTTGTCTCAGCTCTGAAACATAACTCAAACACTGTGGGAGAAAGTGTGGTGAACAGAGTTATTTATGGATGTCCAGGGATGAAAGCTTTGCCTATAAAGAAAACCCACAGACATTCCAGTGAGGTAAGTACCAACAGTGTAATAAGATTTAATGTGACCATCAAAAGAGAAATAAAATGGAAAACTTTTGATCGTACTTTCTATAGTGAGGGCAAACTGCAGGAATG
Organism: Caloenas nicobarica; assembly: GCF_036013445.1. Classification (NCBI taxonomy): domain Eukaryota; kingdom Metazoa; phylum Chordata; class Aves; order Columbiformes; family Columbidae; genus Caloenas; species Caloenas nicobarica. The sequence continues at coordinate 28,571,038 of NC_088246.1, read as the reverse complement.
ACCTTTACTGCTAATGCCAAAACATCGAGCCAAATTCACTCATGGTGTGACAATGCTGAATTCCAGTAAGTTATACCAGAGATGACCTTGGTCCATTCTGCTTATGTATCTTAGCTATAAGCACCCAACAGTAGCCAGACCATATTGTGTTTGAAGCAATAACATTTAACAGTCCAGAGGTGAATTAAGAAAAAATAACAGCCAATTTTACTGACAACTTAATTCAACTTAGGTTTAATTGAAATGGCAACAATAAACTGGAAGTAATTCCTGCTCAGGAAATGGCTTCACTATCCACCCAAAAAACAATAGCACGAATCAGACATTTCACTACCAGAAAACAAAGCAAAACAGAACCTTCCTAATTTCTTATGAGTATCCTGAAGGTAAAACTCTAGTACCTACAGCCTCTGAATGCTGTCTGCTTTATGTTTTCTACCTCTCCCATGGACAGCTTTTATGTCATCTATTGGATGTGTGCTAGCATTAGGTAACACTATTTATAAAAAGATACATAGGTAGTATTAGGATCATTTTAGCAGTCCTGACATATTCTGGACTTCCCAGCTAGTGCTAGGAAGTAAACAATGTAGAAAACTACTTTATTTGAGCAGAGTTTAAAGTTACGTGCATGGTATGTCACCCCTGCACAGTCAGAAGAGTCTGCATTACATGCGTACTGAGTCCGGACTGCAAAGGTTCTATTAATCCATTATGTCAGAGCTGCCAAGCATATTCAGCTTACTCTGTACTAGGTCTGAGACATGTGGACCTAGCTTACAGGCAGCTTCGGGTCTCCTTCTTCAATCTGGAGTCATGTGAACCAAGGTCTAATGAACGCCCAGAACAAAAAGCAAGTAATCATCAACCAACTTAAAAAAAAACACTTGAAGTGCCTTTTTTTTCCTTACTATAGGAAAAACATTTACCCTAAAGTAATGGAAAAATCCTCTTTTAAATTTATACTTCTTGGCTCTTTTTCCTTGCACTTTTAGTTGGGTACATCTTTTTTGTTCCCAGTTCTGATCTTACAGAGCTTCTGTAAGAATTTATGTGGTTATTTTTCACCTAGAGACAGACAAGGAACCACTCCTTGTATGAGACTGGGAAGCCATCAAGAAAGGAAGTGGTGTCATTCCCTTCAGATATTATAAAATCTTCTAATTGTCATTAGTATGTTCCTCTTACATAACACAGAACTCTTATTTGGCTTTTATCAATAACCTTCATAGTAGGAGAGATGAAAAGCTGCATTAATTCACCAAAATATCAAGAAGACATATCAGGCTTAGCTCATGTGGTTCAAACTAACAGTAAAGCGCCAGTAGTAGTGTACCTGTGGTAAGTACTCAGCCATTCTTCCCCTACATTGACCCAAAAAAGGGACTTACAAGATGGAGTAGGGCAACAAACTGTAGTTCACACAAGTATACTATAGTGCTTTACAGGGTGATTCCCAGGCTGAGTTGTTTCACCAAGGACAGACAATTGCTTCAGTAATAGCAGTGTATGACTCGGGGCAGTGACAAATTAAAAACGAAATAGCTACAGTCATGGACAGAGTTGATCAGAATATTACATTTTCTTTTTAGCCAAGGTTCTAACTTTTCAAATAAATCTTTCACTTCAACTGAAAATGGAAACTGGGTTTGATAGTTTCCTATTCAAAGTGAACAGCTGGGGTTTTTTTGTTTATTTGTTTTTTTAATTCAGTCAAACTGATTCTGCTTTATTTTTTCCTCAAAACAAAAAGCCTGGGCCACTGAATGGGCCATGGTCCCTGGTTCCCCAGGAGTTAAAGTAGCTTGCCAGAGTTGTGGGAATCCTCCAATGGGGAGTCATGGGACTTAGCAGCAGCTCCCAGTACTCTCACTCAGAAATAATTTCCATGCCCTCAATATTAGGGCAAGGTGCTGGGTAGCAAATCAAACCACAGCTCCCTGGGACCCAGTGACTACAAAGCAGGCACGCAGCCTAGAAACCCCAACCATCCCTGCTTCAAACTGCCCAAACTTCCCAGTCCTTCCTTCAGCAGGTCTCAGGCTCCTGTTCTCTAGGCAGTCAGACACTAAAGGGAGCCCAGAGAATAAGGCTACTCCAGCCCTGTGTGCTGGATGCCATAGGGACCAAGAAAATCATGGAAAAAAAACCATGCAGGATACTGCAAAGATTGGCTTACTGAGAGTTCACTGGAAGGTTTCCATAAGGTACTTTGGCTTCATCAAATATATACCTTCTTACTCCAGAACAGACCTTTTATAATGCTTCATTTAAAAAAATCCCAGTAAATATGACATATCACTGGTTTCAAAGGACTGCATTCACCAGAAATGTATCTCAATCCAATTTGTTTACAAGAAACCCCAAATAGGACCGCTTTTTAGCAAAGGTGGATTCATTACTATTACAGTACTGGATCCTTAGGTCCCAATATCTTATGCAGGCAGCCTCCTCCACATTCATGAAACACTTGAATAAAATATGAGTTCTGTATTTATTCTACTCTTGTTACACTATTATACTATCATTCTTAAAGGAAATTGTATTTCCAGAATTTCTACAATCAGAAGAGAGGGGGTCTGAGCTCCTAAGTATCTTTGTTTACTTTTTAGCTACCTCCAGTGCTCTGCTCTTGATCCACCACCCATCAGTCTCGACCTGTGATCCTCCTTCTCCCTGCACTTTATGATGGTAAGTCTTGTCACCTACTCAAGAGCACACACATCAAAAGAATACTTAAGAAACAGCACATGTGAGTAATTGTTTCAGGGAGATGTAAGTAATAGGATAGAACAGAAAACTGATATTTCTGAAAGTGGTTTTCTGGATACTGCGTTTACTGATATGTAAAACACAACAGCCTGGGAAATGTCCACACAAACTCTGCTCCCTATTGTTTTATCTCATGTAACAAAGACATGTCTATGAAAAAGCTCAGTAATCTATTTGACTTTCTAGTGAGAATGTAACAAAGATGCATTAGAGTTCATTATAACAGCATTTTTTTGTGATAAAAGCATCCACCAATAAAACAGGTCAAAACTATTTATAAAAGAAAAATTCAAGTCATTCCTTCCTGTTGAATAGTAAAAAGTAAAAGTAAAAGGTAAACGAAAAATTTACTTTTAATCTTGCGACCACTATAAAGTTCATAAAAAGCTCATCTAGAATTATCACATCGTAAATCAAAACTCATTTGGGGGCTTTTTCTTTGTTTTTATTTATGTTTAAAATTATTTGAGTCCTTTTGGACTGGAAAGGTCTCTTTTCAAACAAGAAGAGAGTGTAAAAAGTTACCAAGTAGAGTAGCAAAACAAAGCCGAGTAATGTGAAATGTCCCATTCACTTCAGGAAGGAGTTAGCACTGCAACCTGGAGGAGACGATATAAATACCAGCAGTGTTAACTGTTCCATTTTTAACTTCTTCATGCTAATCTCACTGGTAATTATATTATTTTATACAAATATATTCTCTCTTCCTTCTCTTTACTGGCAAATACCCCAATTGTTGCCCCACAACATGAGAAGTCTGTTGAAACTTGGAGTCAGCTCTGGCCTTCACAGTTACTAGGCAAAGTTTATCTATCAATCGTACAAAAATCTCTGAAATGTGGAAAACTGAAAATGTAGTCACAGAGTCAAGTTAATTTATTGCTATAAAATATATGCCACAGGGTTACTCTGTTTTATATTTTCATATTTCATTCTGCAGAGCCATCCAACGTGAAGTTAGAAGAAGTTGTCAACAGATGTTAAGGTGCCAGCAAAGATTAACACAGAATCCAGGAATCATGTAGGAGGCCATAAGCTTGCTTTATCCGTTATTCCCAGGATAGTTTGTGAAACATTTCTAACCATATTTTGAATTAAAGCTTCTCTGGCCTTGAAAAACACATGATTAGTATTCATATGTGAATTTTTCAGTGGGGCATTTTCAGGCAATTCCATGGGAACAGAAAGTTACACATAAAAATGAGGACATCTCTCATAAAAGAAGGTATAATAAAGGATGGTTCTGTGAAGAGTTTCTCACATAAAGGACTAAGAATATCCTGTCCACTTTTGAAAATTGGTAAAGGAGGAAAAGTCACCTTTGGAAGAGTGATTAGCACAGAATTAGAGAGACATAGGATAAGAAAATAGAAAAGATGTTAAACAATTACTTAAGCACAGTCTGCACAATTGAAATCAATAAACATTTACCTAAATCAGAAATTAGATTTACCAGGACAAAAGGGAAGAAATTAGAAAGTATCTTGATAACAGAGTTAATGATTATTAAAAGGTTTGAAACTTGCACAGTGCTAGCACTCTAAGATCAGAGTGTATACATTCAAGTCCAAGATCACTAAAAAGAGTTAGAAAACAAATTAGAGTAATTTAGTGGATATTTTTATGAGTTTATTAAACCCAAGAGAAAACATTAAAGGCTGGAATATAGCCAACATCGTTACTTACAGAAGAGCAGTGATACACTAGGAATTTTCACGTGCCTTAGCCCTAGCCAAATTTGTTGTAACAGATCACATAAAATAACTTTAGTTTATGTAATTTATTTTCATATGAAAATCTAAATATTCAGTATGGTTAGAAACAGGAGAATGTGCCTTCCTCAGGGAGACACTTCCTATTGATATGCATCAAATCATTCTTGCGACTAGCAAGTCAGGCTCAGTTTTCACTGCTTTCCATGCATTCTTTAAGGAAGGGCTCGCGAAGGGCTGTTAGGGAGAAAATGACAGCTGCTGACTGCCGTTGAACTAAAACTGGTTCTAGTGTTGATGTAAATTAGCTAGTTGAGCTAACATCATTTACATCAGTAGTAATCAAGTAACTAAGGAGTAAGATTCTACTGTGTTAGCATTATAAGAAACACTTACTCAGACTTGCAGGACCAGAGTAGCTGCAACAGCACAGAGTTCAGCTGAAGTGAAGCCTAATCTACTGAAAACTGCCTCAGAAGAAGGGTAATTTAGCCTCTCTGGTGCTCCCTGCTACCATGCCTAGACCGCTCCTAGTGCCCTGCTAATTAACTTAAAAATGGCTCACTAGAGGTGTCTCTGTACTATATTCTTCAGGAGCAGCATACCAGTAGCAATATGCAAAAACAGTTTGTTGAAAAAAAATGGACATACACAGTCACTTGAGATAGTCTTGTACTTATGCTAAATGAGCATTCTAAAAAAGGACAAATCGTACATCTTCCTGATGTGAATTCTAATTAGACGTTAAAGCACGTTGAAGAAAAGACTGCAGGTAAAACCTCACTGTGTTTAAAATTCATGTGTATGCAGAAATATTAATTTGATATGAGCTATGCAACCATACATAGAGAGAAACATACCATTTTTCCTATACATTCTGCTTTCTTCACTAAAAGCCTGGATTGCAAGATTGAAGAGAAAACAGCAGGCAAATTTTCTATGGTTATGTTTGTTATATATGTAGATGTTTTGCCCTAGCGAAACAAAGAGTCTGTTACCACAGATTAGAGATAGAAACCAGGAATGATATAAAATGCACTGGAAACCTATGGAAGACTGACTCTACAATTGATGTGACAGAGATCAAAACTGAAAGCCATTTTCTACTCCAGTGCCCAAAATACAAAAAGCAGAAGAAAGATACTTCCTAAAAATTACAGATGGTGGAGAAAGAACTGAAATGCATTGCAAACAGCTCTGGGTCTGGAAATAAATAGTAATTCCAAATATATGTGTCAAAGAGTTGTACATCTTTTCTTAAAATTCATCTTATTCAGATGTTGATTTGTTTGCATGCTTGCCGACTGTTCTGTTTAGGTATGTCAAGTATCCAGGCATGGAAATATTATGAATTATAACAATGGTGATGAGACTGCAAATAAATCACCTTAAATACATTAAAAATGAATCTTCAATTAAAGCAAAATAGCTAAGCATGTGTATTGCTAATGGTTTCTGTATCTACACATGTACTTGAGTGATTTCCTGAGAACTGCTTTTCTTCAGTAGACATAGGTACTATAATGCAGTTCTGCCTTTGTGATTCATCAGAAGTGATTATCAGGTGTTCACTGTAGTTTGCAGCTTCTTAAATCTTGGTTCTGAATTTTGCTGCTAAATTTCAGATATGTATTCTGTATTACAGAAAACTATCTTAGAAAGTTTATTTATAAATATTTTATATCCAATATGGAAAGATGTTTAAGATGTCAAGGTGAGATTACGATACTAATATTATATTTAGGTTTTTTATTATAGAAAACTTACATTTTGTGTAACCCGTGTAAAAAAATGTTTGGTTGGGCAGCTAGATTAAGTAGATATGAATATGCCTTGATCTGTACATGTATTGTAACTGAACTACTTTATGCAAACAAAAAAGTAATTTAACATATTCTGGCATATATGAACACGGGAAATTCAATATGAAGTCTCTAAAGATTTGAAAAATATGGTATTAATCAGAAGAAGGGACAAGAAACCAAGTAGAAGCATCTAGAGGAACAAAGCTAGTTTATTTTTTATCCTCTGTAAGGTCTACTATATTTGATTGTTCAAGATAGTCTGCCCATAAAGTAGAACAATAGTTAATAAGGATGGATGTATCACCTAAGCGTATCAGAAATGGCTACAGCAAGAAAAGAATTGTGATGCATGTGGAGGATTCTTTTTTGTTCAGCTCTGTTTTCTATGACTGGCTTTGAAAATGGAGAAAAGTGCTGTGTGTCTACATTCTACATTTGCTAAAATGACATTATAGAAACAAGTGTTAAACAGATTTCAATACTTAGATTTTGTAGTTTCTTTGTTTTGCAAAGGAAATATTTCAAATGGCATTCCCTTAATGCTGCAGGAAATAAATCATTTAGAAGAGAGTGAATTAGGTTTAGTTATAATGAATATGAGCTAACAAAAACAAGAAAACTATTTTATAAAGAGATAGAGATTTATTTACAAAGAGATTTAGGCAATGGCGTTAGTGACTTTGATGGTTAAAGGGTATGTGTTATTATGAGTATGAAATGGGAAAAAGTAATCCATATATGAATATCATGTCTTTTTGTCCTTTGGAGAAAGCAAGATATAGCGTTTTAATATTGAAAGAGTTTTCTCAGTGATGTTTCTATGCACTGAACAACATAAAAGAATAGACAATTTGGCACTTGTTACAGGTGTTTAGTTTGATATTCACTAAAAATAAACATCCTGAACAAGATTGTGTTTTTATCTGGGAACAGCAAATTTGAAAAGGAGTGGGAGGCTAACCATTTCAAAGTGTTTCAGGACAGTAGTAGAAGGCTTATCAGTTAGATTATTTGTTTATTTGCTTTAATGATGTAAAGAAAACTTCCTGTTAGAAAGAATACAAGAAAAGAGTAAATATAGGAAATAAGAGTTATATAGATTGCTATACTCTTAAATAACAGGAAACTAAATCTATACAGATTGTTATGCTCAAATGCTAGAAGAATATAATTTTTTTCAAGCATCTTAGAATCTGAAAAGTATTTATCTTGTGGAAATATGCAGTCAAACTTCTGGTCTGTCATTCACTTCTGGAGAGAATGAGATTACATTCTTCCTTGGATAAAGATACCTGCTGCAGCTGAGCCCTGCACACGCGAAACTAATGAAGGGGGTTTGGTCTGTACCTCCAGGAACAGCCTTGAGCTAGTGACAATGCATACAGCTAAGAAAATTAGAATAAAAGCATCACTTCAGGAGAAATACTGGGTGTTGTTGTGGCACAAACACATATCTGTGCCATAAGTCATTCCCTGTCAATGCCTTTCCTCCAGGGAGTTAGTTGTACTTTGCTGGTGGCCAACATTTAGCAGTAAGTGGGCTACAACATACATGCCAGCTAAGCTGTTCATGCTATCTTGTGTGGAGGGTGGAGGAAAGCTTTTTTATATATTCTCAGCCTTTCATCACTGATTCAGTGATGAGATTGTACATCTATTCACTGCTGAACTTAGGTGAAATGTTCAAACAGTGTACCAAGGCCAAAGGCACAGGACAGAAGTGTGAAACTTAGCTGGTGCACAAGAATATCACCCAAGGAATAGTATGGCGCTCAGGGTAACTTTCAAAGGATTCAGAGGAGCAATCCGGTTCACAGGTAAATGATGGTCCTGATTTTTAGGTAAGTGGTTCTTTTTTGTCAGTGACCTTCAAAACTGAGGAAGAAAATATCACAGCAACGTGAGGCTTTCCTCGCATTGCTGTCTGCTTGCATATAAAAGATTTTAGAAGTTCGCAAATTATTCAGAGTTTTTGGATGCCCTTTATAAATTATCATGGACAACCAGGGTCTTTCTACATTCCAGTTCAGCATATAGCTTGAACACTTAAGCATTGTCCATTTGAGCCAGCCACATGTCCCAAGCTTTCTGCATCGCTAGATGATAAACATAGTCAAGTGAACTTTGTCATTTCTAGTTAGTTCATTCAAAAGCAGAGATAGCTGTGATCAGTTCTCCCGCTGTAAATATTGAGGCTCACATCTACAGGTGATAACAAAACTGGATGAAACCCTATCAAAGTATAAAAACAAATCATACTTGCTATTATCAGACTGGAAGGCCACTAATCTAGCCTTTGTCTATGTGCTTCTCAGTATAAAAATTTTAAACAACTCTCCTACAGTCCGAAAGTTCTGAATCATGCTCTAGCAGTTACAGATTGTGTTGTGAAATTATAAATACAACTCACTCAAGACAATTATAATGATGGTTTCTAAGGCACAGCCTCAACTCTTTCTTTCCTTTATTCTTTGGATCCGGTGTTTTTCTAAAATAAGAATAAGCAGCTTAATTAAATTGGAAGTCCATAATCATCATCAGAATACCTAAAATACCTTAGAATGGCAGGGATGTCTGATCCATGCAATTACTTAATAGTTTATGAAGCTGTACTCACTCATGGGTCAACACTTACCTGTGTCCTCAGTTACTGTTTTTAAGTTTCTGCAGTATTTTCAATAACAAAGTTAGCTTTATACAAAAATATCATCTGCAGAAAATTCTGTTTAGCCATAGGCAGTGTTTAAGTGGAGCCCGACATAATCAATGCTGTCAAAACCAGTGATAAGAACCACATAAATGAATTAGGTGTAAACCTTCAACTAGAAATATCTTTTTAGGTTTAGGCCTTAAAGTTCAGCTATTCTAATGCTAGTATTCTCTACCCCTTCTACTTTTATATCTAAACAATATTATTAATATAAAAATTGTTCTTGATACTGTTATAATTAAAATTACCAATATATGTAATACTGTTGATTAAAACAGTATACTGTTGACAAAACTTGTGTGACAGTGAAGGGAGTAATACAACTTTGTAAACTTCAGAGGTCATCAGGATGTAAGTGATTAAAAAAATGCACACTTTCAGCACCTGAATTTTGTCATTCAACACTGCCAAATAAGCTAAGAGAAGTTACACTTGTTCAGCACATGACCCATAGCAATCTTTTTGCATTCAGAATACTGTTTGTGCTGAGTCAATGTATTTATGATAAAGAACTCTACCTATTCATTTTAAAGTGTTGTAGAAAAAGAAAATATGTTACTATATTTAGGAAGAAAACTTTTCTTAGTGCATAACAAAAGTAGAAGGGAAGGCTCAAATGCACAACTACTCATGTTCTGGAGATTTAAATCTGGAATTTCACGACAAACCTATCCCTGTAACCTTATCTACTGCTTTCATGTGCCTATCCTAAATACCTCAACACACTTTTATTCTAAGGAATTTTCAAGAATCAAGAACAGATCAGCATCTTTACTAAAGGTCAAAGTATACATAATCCCTGTGGGAAAATCAGAGGCACAAGAAAAGCACCAATTTCCACTCATGCTTTATAATAGATTACTGTTTTCATAATCTGCTATGTGTTGGCATTACATTGTTTGCTTACTAGAGATAGAAAGCACACTGAACACAGTTTTTATATCTCATTAGCAAAGTAAAGCACTGTCCTTGGACTGTATGTATCCAAATGGAATGATCACTAATCTTGTACTTTTCAGAGAGGCCATATCTTTTGTACTTTTAAATTTTGTGCCATGCTTAGGCATTAGAGCAATAGTTGATTAGTAATAGAATAAAATTAATAGGTAATCTTAATCATATTCTTTTTTGTTACCATTACTTTTAGTGCAAGTAATTCCTGGTACCACCACATATTCAAGGTTACTTTACTGTATGTACATTTGATACTTTAAAATAAAGGGTATCAGAAGCTGTTGGCATTTTAAGAGGTGCTTTCATAAAAAGGTTTCCATAAAAATTAAAAGGTCAAAAGTTTTAGTCTGTTTAAACACAAGATTTTTTAATTCTCTGTCCCTTTTCTTAATTTCTTTATCTTTGTTCAACTTCTCTTCCTTCAAATTTGCTCAACATTTTTCTTAGCAACTATCTCCCCACCTCCATCACTCTCCTTTACAACATCTACTTGAGCTTTACCTGAGGACAAAAGGATGAGAGACTGAAATCTGCCCAGGATCAAAGCCTGGGATATCGGGAATCTTAAGAGTTTTCCATATATGATGCAGTGACTGATTGTCTCTGCTTCTTTCACCCTTGAGTTAAATTCCTTCTTTCCTTTCTGATTCAACATCTGTCTAGATCTGGCTGAAACAACCCTAAACCAACTTTTCTTCTTGTATCTTTGTCAAAACTCTATCACAGTCCAACAGCATAGGCCTGGAGGGCAAACTACCTACTCTCAAGTCCCAAGGTACCCAGTGAAAAGAGATGGCCCAGTATACATGACATTTGGCTCCAAGGAAGCCACAGGAATCATGATCTTCAAAATTAACCTGGAAAATGGAAAATTTTGAGTACACACCTTCAATTAATCATAATAAGAGAAAGGAAGAGAGTAAGGGAGAAAAAGAAAACTGGGAACATAAGACACATATGTTTCTTTCTGGTTTTTTCTGTTAAAATCCTGTCACTGCTGGGTTCAGGACAAAGACCATTCATTCTATGTATTCTTTGAAGTGCTTAGCACAATGAAGCTTCATCTCTTTTTGGTCCAGGTCGTCACTGTTATAGACAGAATTAATGAAAATTATAAGTGAATATTGCTCAAGAACTTCAAATGTGTTTTTTGTTTGGGTTAATTCTCATGAGTCCATTCTTTATGGACATTATCTGCAAGTAATTCCCACAAAGGAAAGGTCTATGGTTGAAAACTTTCAGATGGCAATTGTGAAAAAATAATTCATAGCCTATAATTATTATGATAATGACACCATCCGTAATCATAAATCATCATTATGAATGCATGATCACTGATTATTGTAGCACTGGGCTTTTGCTTAGTACTAAATAATATTTTAGGAACTGCACAGCAAACTGAAAACATTGGCAAAGTAAACTTTCTTGCAATGAGGCTGCTAATTTACAAGGTAATGTTTATTAAAATATTATAGTTTCTTGTTTATCTGTTCTCATATTAAAGTATAATCAAACAGGCAGCTTGCAAATAATTCACTCTAAATTATTTAAATGTGATAACATCATACAATCCAAGATGGAACTAATTACAAGAATGGACTGGAGCCTTCTGTAATCTGGAATATTGTTTTTTAATCTAATTCTACTTCTGAGATAATTACTCAGAATCAATCACTGTCAGGATTATAGCAATAATCAGAGTGGAGTTAGAAGCTGTTGATAATATCTCAGAGTCCAATTTCTCCCCATGATAAGGAGATCAAATCAATTCAGCAACTGAGAATTACATTAGGATTATTCTAAATATAGTTTGTATGCATCATTTTACATTTTTTTTTATCTTGGGGTTGTATTCACTTTATTTGGAGTAAATATGTCCACACCAAACTTTAGATGGCATTTTAAAAACAAAGCCAAAGATTCTCAGTTTATCTGAACAGTGGCTTTCATTGCAAGAACTACAGCTTTCTCTCCATTTCCAGTAGTGATTTATGATTCGACAGGAAGACAACCAAATGAGTCCTCAATGTTTCTCATTGAGTCCTGAAAGAAGAACACTAAGAAAGAAATTTGTCTGCTGCTAAGTATGTCCATATATTTGATAATCCACAGTTACTAAAGCTATAATACCTATGTATTTAGTTATTTTCATTTAAAAAATGAAATTATTATTCTGTCTTAAAATGATATGAAAAAATCTATTTGGTTTTGAATTTACACAAAAGAGAAGACTTGGACTGTATTTTCCAGTGAGAATAAAAATTTTAGTATATATTTGGAAGTAATCCAAGCTTTTCAGGAAAAAACTAATTAAACAGTAAATAGATTAGTATTAAGGACACCATCTTACTGAAATCAGGCTGCAAACCAGTTTCACTTTTCTTTCTTTTTTTTTTTTCTACTTTATTGGTAGTTATTTGCATTTGTCTACTCTATTCAGAAGTTATTTCACCAGCCTCTTTAAGTATTCTTTGAATGATTTTGTATGTTCTATTGCCCTATTCTTATGCAAGAAACGAGTTAGCAATTCACTCCTGCACTATATATGGTCTTGAAAAGTCAAAGATACAGGGCCAATTGCAAATCTGTCTGAATACTGTTAGTTTATTTTTTTTAAACTGGGGACATTATTATTGGCAATTTTGCCAAATTTTACCTAAGTGAATGATTTTACTATATGTTGTCTCCTCAGCAGATGTAGCAAGACATTTTCTTTCCACATAGGAAAGAGGAGATGAAAAAGGGCTGGGAAGAAAAAGAGAAAAGAAATAAAATAAATAGATGTTCCAAGTAAGAGAACAGAGGTAAAATACGTAGTAGCAGAGAAGAAGCTGATACCTCTGAGACAGAAAGATTAATTCTAGTAAAATACAAAAAGATATCTATCTGTCAGCTATATAAGCACAAAAGATAGCCTGTGTTGTGCCAGTTTTCACAGTCCTCTACACAGTTGCTAGGAGGTGTGGTAGCCCAATTATGCACTTTAAAATCTTCAGGCATCTGTCTCCTTTTATGAATTTAAACACTTTGAAAGTCCCATCTGATATCTTAACACACCTGAAAATTTTATTTTTAGGAAGTAATGGAAAATTGCAAAATTATTTGGACTGTATGCCAGCCCTACATTCTCTAAAATTCTGATGACTGATTTCCGTCCACTCAGTATATTTTAATTATGAATTTTAACATTTTTACATAAATCATTTTAATCAACCTAACTAAAAATATAAACTAAAATCACTTAATCAAAAGAAAGCATTCTATTTCTGTCAAATAAAATACTTGATTCGACCTAAAATGACCCTTTCCATTTTTATTGTCCAGAAAAAATGTTGCACACTTGATAATACCTACAATTCACTTCCCCCAGATATCCCTGAAAAAAAGAAAATATATGAAGGCATATGTAAATTAATATATAAATATTACTGTTATTGTTAACCAAACTTTAATTTCTATATAGTAGGATTCTGGAGTAACACCCATACAACTGTATGCCATTCTTACACTGTTAAGGAACGTTAAAGTGGAAATTACATTTCATTCACCTCATTTTGATGCTATGTTATATGGGCAGAGACATGTAAAGGGAGAAATAGGGCTTCAATATAAAGAGATTTGGACTTTTAATATCTACCTAGTTATAAACTCTAGACCTATTTGAAAGTCTGAGATGATGGAAAGTGAGAAGATAGAATAACTTAGACAAAAGTTGTTAGACTTTAAGCTTTCTAGCTTGTCTTATGGCATTCATTAATTATTAGATCATATCACATTTATGAGAGAAATTTCATATCCCATATAAAACCATTACACGTCTTTTGTCAAGGCAGGTAGACTTTCACAGAGAGAAGGCCGAATGAATACACAAATGGCAGATGAATTCTTAGGGGTCTTTTAAAAAGCATGTTTCTAAAAATGGCAAATGTAAAATATCCAGAATTAAGTGGTGTGCTGGTTTTGGCTGGGATAGAGTTGATTTTCTTCCTAGTAGTTGGTATAGTGCCGTGTTCTGGATTTGTGCTGGAAACAGTGTTGATAACACAGGGATGATTTTGTTACTGCTGAGCAGTGCTTACACACTTTTGCTTTTCAAGACCTCACGCAGACCCACCAGTGAGGGGGTTGGAGGTACACAAGAAGCTGGGAGGGGGCACAGCTGGGACAGCTGACCCCAGCAAACAAAGGGGATATTCTATACCATATGACATTATGCTCAGTATATAAAGCTGGGGGCAGAAGAAGGAAGTGGGGGGCGTTCAGAGTGTTATCAACATGATTCTCATTCTAAATACAAAACACAGCCCTATAACTGCTACTAGGAAGATTAACTCTATCCAGTTGAAAACCAGGACACAGGGTCTGAGCCCTGACCCAGCAAGCATTTTTCACCTGGAATGGAACCACATTCCCTGAAAAGTACAACTCCGTAGGTAGCTGGGAATCACCTCCAGATGACTGCAGGCTCCCTGAATCTGCTGTAAAGCAGCACGCTATCAGGAGGCTCTATGTGCTTTCTTATACTCCGTCCTCATCGGCCTCTTACAAACCAGAAAACTGGATGAGGGCAAAGAACAATCAGAGCCTGGTTTAACCCTGTTTTGTGTCCCAGAAGGTTCAGTGAAGCACCCAAAATACCAGTTTCCAAGGTAAAAAAATGTTTCTGTGTTTTGGGGTTTTTTTTAAACTTGGCCCTCCAGGCATTTTTTATATCTCTGATGACACTGGAAAGGTTTTGTTTCAGTTCAAGTGAAATAAACAACTCTCTGATGACACTGTAGGTCTGAAATATAACTTTACCATATTAAGCTGGAGTGAAGTTGGAGCTATATCCAAACTAAGAGCATTTTGAAGATAACAGGATAAGATATATAAAATATGCATATGAATATATATTTTGAGAAGTTACCAAGTAGATATTAATGAGGCATATATTCATCCTCTCCTTGCCTTTAAAAATTTTATGTATGCCTTCTAAGTTGCAGTAAACACTGTAGTTATCTAACTATGATGACTGTCGCCACACAAATCATAGCCCATGGCCCAGTTTCTGCAGTGGGTAGCACTTAATCAGGCAGCTGCTTTTGCTGACATCATATGTTGCCTATAATGTGCGGGGTTACACATGGCTAAATACAAATTACAAAGACAGGAGGGAAAGAACTGGCTCCACAGCCACTGTTCCCTTAGAGCATTAATTTACTCCTTGAGTAGCAGAGCAGGTTAAACAGAACTACTCGTAAACAATTTGGTCTAGTTGTCTCACCAAATTGTGATAAAATAAATAAAACTTGCAAATTTCTCTCCCTATAAATACTCCAAAATATGCTAACTTTAAACAAATGCTCCTTCAGTAAGACTCCAACATTCTCTTTGAGTTCACCATTTCATTTTCTGTCATACCATAGCTGACATTAAAAAAGAAATCGCAATAGAAGTGTCACATAATAAACCAATGTAGTTGCTCTAGCCACATCAAAACAAAATATTTTAATTATTTGCTGGAAAAAGGGCAATGAACTTGATGCAGAGCTGTTGATTGTATTGAATGCTTGGCATTTTTCCCCATGTAAAATTGTTCTAGTAGAGGAATTTCTACAAATCAAAAAAATAATAAAAATCCCTGGAAACAAAAGTACTACTAGCTGTGTAGCTACTCATAATCCAGGGTGAGGATTGTTTTTCAAATTCTGATGACATAGTCTTAACTTATTGCAGGTCAAAATTCCTTAGAACTAACAATTTTAAAATGTGTAAGATAGCAGCTCTGTAACTGATAAATATTTGCATTTGCTTTTCTATATCAATAACAATAAACACAGATAACTCTCTGAAGACTGGGAGCACTGAATGGCTGGAGTGCATAAAAGAACTTTACAACAGGTCAACACTGCACGTGCAGCACAGTGCACATGGTATTGCACCTCTAAGGCAGTATTCAGAAGAACCAATAAGTTTACAAAGTCAAGTTGTGTTTTCACACTGTCATACGTCAGTGAAAAATACCCTCTGAGACAATTATTAACTTGAGCACAGGATCACTGCACGTAGGCCCAGGCTAGTTGGCATGTCATTTCCAAAGCAAGAATGCCTCTGCTCTTCACACATCAAAATTATTTTTCTGGGGTCTGCATGGTCATGGTGTAGATATAATACATCCTCTGCTGATCAGTTTTTCTTTGATTTTGGATACCTGAGTGGTTGTTACCCAGGAATTCAAAAGCGAGTCAGACTTGGCAATCTGCACATCTGTGATTGACACTTTCTTACTTTAATCTTCTGCATGTAGGAAGGAAACCAACTTTTAAAAGACACAGTAGGCTCTGAGCATAGTAGACCATCTGTGTAAGCCACAAGAGCTGCCAACAACAGCATACCCCTCCTGTGCTCTGCTTTTGAAACACGCTCCTTGGAGAATAGCAGCTGAGATTCACAGTGTCTCAAAGCAATCTAAGAATCAAGTAAATGGGATGCCCAATGGTGTGATGGCAAATCCCTCATGCTTTGGTGTTAGGTAGGATGGAGATGATGATGATGGTGACAGTACACTAAAGGACAATGATGCTGTAGGCTGGGTAAATTACCTAGAATTCCTTAATTAGATATGTCCAAAGCATATAACTATCTTGTCTTGTCCAATTTACTTTCTGATAGTTCATATGTGGGTATTTTATCCTTTTAAGACTTTTCATCCCTAACCTTACCTAGACTCTTGAAAATGCATGTTAACTCTAATCTTAGCCCAAAATCATTTCGTATCCATGTTTTTTACCAGTTTGGCCTTTCCTTGCCACAACTAAAATTTACATAGCATTTGCAGGCTAAACTAAAATGTCTTTCACCTTTTAGTCATTTTGTGAAGCGTAAAACTCCTCTTTTCAAACAAAACATTCTTTGGAACTCATGAATCTCTGAGCCTGAGAAAACATGAGATGCACTTGTAACATACTAAATTTGTAGTTTTTCACAGATGGCATGTAAAACTGAGAAATCCAGGAGTTCCAACAGAACTTTACTGAGACAACAGAAAACTCAAATTTAAATTAGCAGATGTTATTCTAAGTGTATCAAAGCCAAATAAAATGTTTGTGTGGACCCCTGCAAAGCAAAACTGCCAAGCTTCACAATATTTCAAGGCAATACAGTTTGCTGTAAGACAACCACAGTTAATACTTTCAGATTTCCAAAACCCATATTACCATATGTTCGATGATATATTCATTCTCTCCAAATAGCTTTACACTTTCAAAGGACACAGAAGCATATTTTCTCCTAAGTAATGCTAAATTATACTGTCTCTACCAGATTTCTGGGGCGCAGAAGAAGAAAACAAAAAGGCCCAGCAAAGAAGTCTGTACGAACCTGTTTGTGTTTCCATATGCTTTTTTCAATGATACTCTAGATCTCAGTGTCACTGTGATACCATTAGGAAAACTCCTATTTGCATACTTTTAAAAAAGACAAGGCTCCTTCTGTTGACAAACACTGTACTGACTCCCAATGCAAGTATGATAGGCAATATTGTGGGTATCGACTCTACCACTTCCCACTCAGAGGTTGCTTTCTTTATTGACAGATATAGCCTTGCATATTATGGTGAGGGTTTTTGTCATGACTAAGATTTGTGTAAAAGCCTTTTATTTAGCACTGTCAGCTTTAATAGGGGAAATGACTGATCAGCATGTCTGACAGAAAGAAGTCTCTTCTTCGAAATTGCATTGTGCCAAAGTGTCAGGTTCAAACACTGTGACAACCCTTTCCCTTATGCACTGAATTACAAATAAGGACTCGCTATGATTATGCAAGTGTAGTCAAACTTGTATGTTTAAACAGAATTATTAAGCTTATATTGTTTTCACATTCCACCAAGTATGTGCACAGCAAGACACTACAATACAAATTAAGGTCCCAGACATGAAAGAAGTTCAGCAAAGGTGAACCTCTCTGATTTCATTTATGTCCTTATGAATCCCCTGATCAGAATTCATTTCTTGATCAGCAGTTTAACAGACCACTATTATCTCTTTCTCTTTGTTGTTGGGAACAATTTTATTCTTAGATAAAATACTACGTCTGCTCCCTTGCCTATCTTTTTTCCTCCAGAAAGTATTCATCATAGCTGAATATCTAAAAAAATAGAATTTTTATTTATGCACTCTTTTATTTGTACATTGTCAG
Organism: Caloenas nicobarica; assembly: GCF_036013445.1. NCBI lineage: Eukaryota > Metazoa > Chordata > Aves > Columbiformes > Columbidae > Caloenas > Caloenas nicobarica. The sequence continues at coordinate 28,552,907 of NC_088246.1, read as the reverse complement.
AGTATGTCTATCATTAAAAAATGGAAACTTTACCAAACAATCAAGACATGAGTAATGTAATCTCTCATTTTTAGCAGCAGGACTTAGACGATAATGTTCAAAATTTGGATACACAAAACCTCCGGTTCTGTCTGAATATTACTCCTGTATTACTTATGTTTCTCCTGATGTTAATATGTCAAAACACTTTGAACTGTCAAGGTGCAGGACTCAAAAGGATTCCTAATGGTACCTACAACCCAGGCATTCCCTAACATATCTCCTCCTGTTTATGTATACCTAAGTGTCTCGTTCATTGCAAAATCATCTTAATTTTGTCCCATATAGCTTACTTACCATGCTACCTTTTTAATCTCTTTTCAGTTTGTGGATCTAAAAATACTTCTTTGGATCTCTGGCACTTATAAATTGCCCATACTCTGGCAATTACAAATGCAATTCAGGACTGGAATGGGTTCTGGTACTTTTTCATAGTTGCCTCTCATGGTGTTCATTTGGGTTGTTTGACTTTCTCTGTCTTCCCCTATTAAAAGCAGTAATGCAAAAGCATGATCTGACATTACTGAAACAGTTCCCCAAAACCTTCAGTTTCCACTCTCAAGTAAGCACCAGACAATGCCTGTAACAGATGAGGACTGAGGGCAGGTAGCACCACAGAAGAGTAAATAAAGAATGAAGGCATTAAAAAAAGAAAAAAAAAAAAAAAGAAAAAGAAAATAATGCATACAGATATTCAGATGCATTCATATCTAAATGGAGTTGTTAATTAGAATTGAATTTTTTTCTTATATCTACTATTCAGAGATGACATGATGGAATGACTTTTTAGGACAGCTATAAAAGAGGAAGAAGAAGCGGTTTTTATCATGGATTTTATCTGGGGTTTTTTAGGGTTTTTAAAATTTTTTTAAACAACTAGTACATTGGGTGGAATAAAAGCATTTTCATTGAAGAAAGACTAATGAAAAAAGCCATACAAAATAAAAATCTTTGCTTTTTACATCAATGTAATTCCTGTCATATTACAAATATCTTTTGCAAACTCACCAGCTTCATCAAGTTTTGAAGCAATTTAGATTCCTCCATTGCTATGTAAAGCCTTTCCAAATCTTCCTTTGTTCATTGGGAAACTATTTCTAATTTCTAGTTTAAATTTATACATTTGTATCCGTTTAATTTTCTGTAAGTACTATCCTTCAGTATTTATGCCTTTGCATTTATTTCCTGAATGTATTTATGAAAACTAAGCATACCCTTCTCAACTTTTATTTTGCTAGGCTGAACAAATCAATTCCCTTTAATCTCTTTATATACGATAAGTCCTCCATTTCCTTTAGTTATACAAGTACTTCTCCTTTGCTCCTGTTCCAGTCTCAGAGGATTTTGGTAGTTTGTTTTAAACACAGATTGCTTAACACAATATTACTGTATTCTAACTGTGCTCCTACTAATAGCCTTGTAAAGCAACTATACAGTGCCTGGAGTAACATTTCTCCTCAAAATATCTCATATTATATGCTGCAAAACTGCCACCTTTTTCCATGGCTGATGTTTTAACCATCATGCTTCTCATATAGGTTTGTTCTTCTTCCATCAAGTTAAATTGATGAACCACTTTTGCTTAAAACAGATGTTATGCTGTCCATTCCAACATACATGCTCTTGTACTTGATCTGATCTATCTCACTGCTATCACTCCATCGCTTGAAGTTATACCACAGGACAGTCTTGTCTTTCCCCAAACTGGTAGTAAGGCTCGAAGTGGTATCCACTCTACTTTTCTAGATCACCAAGCTCATTAATGAAAATATTAAACAGAAGTTATTTAAAAAAAAAAATACCCAAAGAAAATAAAAAGTGATCAATCTCCTTTATTTGTTTTTAGTATCAATTAATTATCATGTCTCTTTTAGCCAGTTTTTTATTCACCTTACAATAAACTCCTTGCATCTCCAATTCCTTGGTTATTTGTGGGCATTAAATCAAATACTTTCTCTTAAACATAGTTATATGAAGTTCATGAATTTACTGTGTTTTAAATAAAACAGTTTTCTTAACAGGCACTAAGTTGATTTGATAGAAATTACCTTTGGTAAAACCATTGTAAATTTTAGTTGACTCCATTTATACCTGCATCCTTTACATAACATTTTCAGAGTGAAATGAGCAGGTATTTCCCCAACTATCTCACCATCACACTCCCTTTTTCAAAAGTAGATACTGTGGCTGGTGTTTTATTTGTAGTTTTCGATGTCCTATGTCCAATTCCCTACTAACAAATTAAGTGAAATCATTACTACTGGATTTGCAAATTCATTTTCCAATTCTTTTAGCATTTTCAAAAGCTGGTTAAATTTTAACCAACTAGTAGTCCAAATGCTGTTTCAATCACAGATTTGGCAACTTTCATTACTCGCTGTGCAGTTTCCTGAATACCTACAACTATCCAAATATACATTACTGTCCAGATCAAAACTGCAAATAAACTATTCATTTACTCTCTGGTTCACAGACTTTCTTGCATCTTGGTATTTGGAATGTGTTGCATAGGCCTCACCTTTTATAGTTTTATTTTTTATTATTTTTTTATTTTTCTTTATAAGGTGAAGAACTCCTCAGCTTTTAGGTTTTTCCACTGTATTCCTTAATTCCCTCAATTTCAAGAATGAGCTCTTTTGTTCATCATTCTTTTTCTTGCTGCTTGGCTCTAATTTTCTTCCGAGTAGCTGTGTATGAGTTTATTCTTTACTCATTATTCGTGCTTTGTCATTTTATTGTCTTCTCTCTGAAATATAAACTCTAGAAAATATTTGCATTTACTTAAAGCGAAGTAAAGTAAATTCTGGGCATCTTCCATGTTCAAATTCTTTGGGTGTTCTCTTCAGCAAATCCCATTAACAATTTTTTTTTCCATTTCTCAGGCTTTACTCTTTCTCACAGATCTGCTTTTCTATAATTTACATTTTAAGAATTACTGAAGCAGTTCAGGATTGTTCACTCCCAGCCTTTTTTCCATGATCAGTTCTCAGAAAGCTGTATGTTCCTATTAATTCAAAAAAACTAATGAATTAATTACTTAAAATTTTGATCCTCAGTTATGATTTTGTAGCAGAATTTGCTATCTGTCTCCTCCAAAGTTATGAGCAGAAAGGACATGATGGTAGAAAAAAGTGTAAAAGATTTAAAAAGGTGGACAAGACCCGGGGCAGGGCGGGGGGAGGGGTAGGAGGAGGCGGGGGGAGGAAATATCAGGTTTATACAATTAGTTAGGAACAAAATAACATAAAACATAAGTTTTACAGGCAGAAGGAAACCTAGACAGTCAAGACAAGATTCATAGTTGAAAGCAATTTAGGCAGCAGTATGAAATAGGGCAGCAAAGCAAGCCAATGCGATAGTCTGTCTATGCATTGATATCATGACATAGTGCAGCACTGTCATCTGGAGAAAGGAAAAGTGACTTCAAAATTTTAAAATGTTTCTTTGTGCACCTTATATGAGGAAAAGTGATTTTATCTTATACTACAACCACCATAGCATTTCCTTCCTAACTGTTATATATCTGGGAAATGGCTGGCTCATACTAAATTCTGTTCTCTAAATGCTGAATTTGTTGAAATATTTTTAGATGCAGAACGTGGATTCCATTCTGGCTGCAATACTGCTGGCTGCGGCATTCACAACTGGGGAAACTGAGAAAAGTGTAGTGCCTAGGCTCAGTCCTTAGTAAACTTTCTGTTTGCATTGTTAAAACACTGCTAGTCATGAGCACTTCTCCTCCTGGGCATTGTCCACCTGACACCTGCAGACCATAAATACGTTAGCATTAGATCAGTCCATTCCAGCCCTTTAACAAAAAAGTCAGTCTAATTTCAGCATATTTGGATTGGCCTTCCTTCCTGTTTTCTGGGATTCCACAGTGCTACTACCTGTACCGACCTTTGAAAAACAGGATTTCTCCAGTACCTCAACACTACTCAGCCTTCCTCATCCCAAGTTGTCCCCTTGACTCATCAGGTTTTAAAAAGTAAGCACAGTTTCTGTACAGATTTAAAGAATTTATTGTTATCATGTAGCAGAAAGTTAGTCTTTTTAGTATGCAGAAGGTAACAAGGTTTAACACTTTAGTGATTACTAAAAAGAGCTGACAGTGCTGAACACAGAATCATTAGTATTCCCTAAGAAAGAAATGCAACATTTTGTAGACCCAAAATCCTCCTCTCAGCCTCTCATGTTTTTTCTGTCTTCTTCTGAATGACTGTCCCTTCTTTGCTGACTGCAGAATCTCTCAGCAGTTTGTTAGCTGAACCACCTAAACCAGCAAATATGGCAAACACAGAGTGACTTTGTAGCAGAGCACTAATACCATTTATCAGATATTTGTAAATCATTCTGTAAATACCTGCTACTGGTTTCCTCTCTGCGTTCTCTGCTTCAAGGAGATCTGTGCTTGCAAAGCCATTTCATTAGGGAAATGCTTAGAGCTCTGATCCAAGTTATATATGTAACGTAAACATACCCCAGAGTAGCAAACAGAGATACCATGCTGCCCCAGCCACTGCAGTGCTGAACCCTTCCCAGTAAGATTTCACTGTGTACTGTGCTAGACATGGAATCTTTTATGAAGCAGACATGAAAATTGCAATTTTACTGGCAAACTTTTGTGATAGATTTAGCATACACAGAATCTAAGAAAAAAATATATCTAGCACCAACATACAGTAAAGACAAATGGATTCAACTGGCCTTTCTTGAGATCTGAAGAAGGTATTTTGAGTTTGGGTTGAATCTTGGCTAAGAACATGAATGGATCTTTTATGTTAGATAATAGGGATCATAGGACATATCTATTTGTTGATTCTTATTTGCAAATCCTAAAATAATTCCTGGGTCCATATATTTTTACTTTCGGAATGGAGGTCTTTTGTATCAGTCATCTGCCTATGAATTTAGTGTAGTTAAGGCACCATCTTTCTCTGGTCTATATTTGTCTTCTCTATCATTTATGTAATCAGCAAATTTTAGTCATTTTGCAAAATGCATTTTCTTTCAATAACTATCATCTTCCAGCTATGCCCCACATACTCCATTTCCAGATCAGGCTTGAGTGGAATGTCCTGTGAATTCTAATCATTGAAATTGTATTAATATCTACACAAAAACTTTGAATCTAAATTCACATCAAAGTCAACCTTGTGCCCACCCTTTTTAAGGACTAATTTTCAACTGCTGTACCAGAATCTATAGATGTTTGAGTTCATACGCTATTGAAGGGTTTGATAAGCAGAGAGATACAAAGGCTAGTAACTTAAATCATCATCTGACCTATACTTGGGGTTTGATTCCTACATCAACTATGTCTATAATCTTTAAAGCAAACATGGATTATAGCAAGCTTGAATGAAAATTGATGTTATAGTGTATATTGTCAGTGGAACTATTTCACCAGCTCATTGGATTTTCAAGAAATCTGACAGCATTAAAGACATCCCGTGTTTGTCTTCATCTAAAGTCAACAGAATTTTGCCTTAGAAATTAATATTTATAGGCATTTTTCAAAGTGAAGTCACAAATTGAGGAAGGTATATTATTTTCCTGTGCTTTGAGCCAACTTGATATATTAAACAGCAAGTAGCTTTCATGAATGCGGTTGCTTTACATCAAGCTTTAGAAAATATAGTGTTTTTCCTTTTAGAAAAATGAAGTCTTACCAGATAAAATATTCCTTGTATTCCTTATATTCCTACGTACTGCAATGTGAATTTGGGTAGAGATTGTATTTTACTTTCTGTATCTACAATACAGAAACAACAATTTACCTGCCTGATCATAAGGTTTGCAAAACTGAATCAATTAAGGCTTCAGCAAACTCTGAGATCTTAATATAAAGCATAGCTTTGCCAGGAAAATGAACATGAAGTGTTTTGAGATACATTTCATATAGTCTGTTTTGTGAAAGATTATACTCTCCTCCTAATGATACAGAGGCAGGAGTCAGAGCCTTGTTGTATTTTCACTGCCAAATCTGAATTCTAATGAATACCTAATTATTTAGAGTGGCCTGCAAGTGTGAGAGTTGTCCCTCTCCTTCCCGCTGCTGTGGAACTTGGTGTTTCCTAACATGACTTCATCAAAGCTCTGTAGTTTAAAATGTATTGGCCTGGGTGTTCCCTTTTGTACAAATAATATTTCAAGCCAACCCAAAGAAGCTTAATAAGACAAAAAATGTGCTGTTGGTTTTAGGATAGACTCTGCTACAAAAGATGTGACATTGTTGATTCTGGTCAGTAGAAATGTCAGAAATAATGTGTATAGTAGGGGCTTCTGAATCTACACTGTTCCTACACTGTTCAGCACCAAAAGAGATAGCTATTCACATAAACTAGGTTCAACTATTAGTGATATAATAATATAAGTAAAAAGAACAGAAGTCCTTGCTTTTAAAATATTTTTTACATTAAAGTTCATGAAGTCATTAAATTCTCCTCTGTGATTTTTAAAATTTTATTTATAAAGGCTTAAAAGTATTTGGAGATTAAAAAAAAAAGAAAAAAAAATTAATTTCAAATCTACTTTCCCTCTCCTATAACTCTTAGGTGATGATTTGTACCCACTCTTGAATCAGAGATTATGTCTGTAGAAGCCACTCGTTATTAAAGCTCCATCATTTTACCATTCTTTTAAAACATATTTTTCGTTTTCAGGGTCTGTGTATTTTTAATATTCCTGTAGTGAAGCAACATATTGACTTAATTAAAATAAGTCACATTAATCTATGAATCTCTGATTGGAATTTGTCAAATAGTGATTAAGGTATAATAGAAAGACGCAATCATAGCTACCAGGAATTCAGCAGTTGTCTCACAGCGAGAATCTCTTGACCTTACAACTCATTTACTCTTCAGCTTGGCCTGGTAATCTCCAGAAGGAAATGATGTGGAACACACAAGGATTCAGGTCAGAACCTTGTTAGAATCAGTGTGAAAGAGCAAAAGATTATTAGAACTCTCAGGAAATTATGACTGAAAATTATTTCAAGGGAAAATTATACTAGGATGCAAAAGGAGCAAACATAAAAATCATTAAATAAGATGCCTTCAATGCCCTGAAACCATACCAAGTCTGATATATATTGACACTATACAAAAAGCCTGCTTCAGAAAAGACTGATTTTGTATGTTAAATTGTAAATATTTATGTTTGCAAATGCTTGTTGCTATTTGTGATAATGGATGACATGAAACACATACATAGCTCTATTATGTGTATGCAGATTTTTCTTATTTGCTCTACTTCTTAAACTGGTAAAGTCTTGTAGTAATGATATGCAAAAATAATTGGACAATAAACAGATTCAGGTTTTTTATTTACAAACAACCAAATTCTCTCTCAAAATGCCATAATACTCCCCTCATTTTCACATTCTCATACTGTGCTCTTTCGCAATCCTCTTTACTGCATAAGAGTACCAATACGTGGAAGTTTGTGCACACATCAGAAGCAAAACAATATGTCTAAAAAGGTTTTGAGACTAAAATCACAACGTAATATCTGAAGAAACTATGTTCTTTGGCAGGTTGCAGTTGGGCATTTTTGGTTTCTGTATGTTTGCTGTTACTTCCTACCTGGGAGTGGTTAAATATTTTTTAGTATCATCCTCTTATTATTTTCCCACTGCTTAGCTTTTACCTTGAAGACAGACCTCATCTAAACTCTCCCAGTTTGGGGAGTGATATCCCACACAGACCTATCATACCTGTCTTACTGCTATTCCAAATCTCTAACCTCGACAGTTAGCTCCTTGCCTCCCCTCCAGGTTTCCCTCAACCTCTCTACTAGATGAAGAATTCCTATTGTAATTATATTGACTGTAAATCAATAATCTAGCTATGGCTCACCATTCTCTTACTCTGGTCACTGACTAGTGACAGTACGCCCTCTTCAATATCAGTATCTCAGTCTTTCCTAAGGGACTGAAAATCCAGTGTAACTGGTGATTACGCCCTGGTTTGTTAATTGCATTTCTCAGCCTGATAACCTACCTGTGTGAAAATAGAAGTTTCAGTGTCCCTTTGGCTTCATCATGTTATTAAAGACTAGAAATGTGGTTGTCCTATTCAACAACAACAGAGAAGGTAATTTCCAACAGAAAGTGCCCTTTCTGCTTCCAAGACACTCTTTGAAGAAAGACAAAGGACTGTAGGACACTGTGCACACTTCTTCACACAATAAGCAATATGTGGGAAAATACTTCAGGTTGATCACAAAAGCAGGGCTTGTCAGAAAAGTATGTTCTCTCAGGCACTAGTAAATATGCTGTGACTTCACTATTGCTACCAAGTACTTAATGGAGTGAGCAAGGAGAGAAATTCTCGACTAGTGAGAGCTAGTTCTTTGTAATACATACTTTCAGTTATTAGATCCTGTACTTACATGTTTAGTGACACACACGCCCCCTTGCAAAGTCAGTAAGATTCTTGCATAGATGTTTATTGGACTTGGTGCAATCCTTAAAAATAGTCTCATTACATCTCTACTGCCATTAAAGAGATTCTTTCCCAAATTACTTGTTGTTGTAGAGGAAACCACCAGATGGCGATGAGAAATGCAGCTCTTCACCATTTCCTGTGATTGTATAATGTTCTGTTCATCTGTCTTCAGACCTAGATTCCTGGTGGCCTCAAAGGGGAGACAACTTAGAGTCGATGAAAGGAAAGCATTTATCACCTTCTGCAGTATACACCTGCTTGCCTGCCAAAATTGTAAAACACCTGCAAGCAACTTAAACGTGCATAGATCTGTTCATAATGTCATACTCCACTATGAAATTTATTCTAGAAGTTCTCCTTTGCCCCCAGCCTAGCAACATGTACAGTCTCTGAATGTTGCAAAGAGATAAATCTGCTATTTTACTCTTGAAATTCTAGGGCACCTATCAGCACGGTGTCTCAGAGCAAGTTGTGTTATAACAGTCAACTGAAGACCAACTGATATGAGTGATAAAGTACATCAGTAGCAGAAAAAAATCAAAGTGATAAAGGAAAAAAGACTGGTGATAGAAGTGAAAAAGTTTTTCTACTATTATAATAATGTACGTATTTATTACTTTGTCTCAGTCTTGCTCTAGTCACATAATAATTGTTGTGTATCAAATGAATGAGAGTCTTTTTGTAGCCAGTGTGTCAGCTTAACTGGGTTTATGATTTTCTTTGTTACATCTGCTTCATTAATTTGTTTTATATGGCCTGTGAAACTGCTGGGAACATATTTTGCTGCTAAATAAGTTATGTGGACAGTAATTATAAGTGGATATTCAGTCTGCAGTTGCCTTCCTGTGTACACATATAATCCTCTCTTTCAGATACCAAAGATAATTACAAAGCGTTCTCAGTTCTTGGATCCTCTAGTTTGATTAGCTTTGCAGCTTCCATGGCTAGTGGCACTTACATTTGCTTATGTTGTAGTGAGTTCCCTTGCTCAAAAGAACATGCTTGCCATATTTGCTTTTTGTACAGTGAGTATTTGGAGGTGCAAACTGGTTTGAAGACTAAATGAACCTTTATGTCCAACCTCTTCAGTTTATATGAGGAAAAGTAAAACAGATCTATGTGCCAGAGTCTTTTGATGTATTCAGGAGCTAATCTTTCTTCCTTTACCCTGTGATGCTTAGCTCCTTAGATTGCTCTCATCTCAGAGAAAGACGTTTTCTAGGAACTCAGATGGGAAGCAAAGGTATGTGAAGGAAAACTGAATTTTGTCTGTCGAAACACATCCACGTACTAAATTCCACTGCAAATGTATTAATTTCAAGGAGGACTTCGTGTCCTTTTGGATGCATAATCAAGATGAACTATTCTTGGAGGACAGAGTAATTCAAATTATTAGGCCATTCAGAGAAATTTGGAAAAACAGCTCAGCTCTGTCACTCCCACATAACCAAGCAGACTGCCAAATTTCATTGTCAGTTCCATGTGGACATTTGTACATCTACCATTTGTTTAAACAAGCTACATGGAATTAACACGTTAAGGTACCTGTAGATATGCTTGTAAATCCTGCAGTCATAAATTAATTATTTTGTCAATGTAATCCATAAAAAGAGAGAAGCAGGGGATTGTAAGTTATCAAAGATTCTACGCTTCTCCATGCTATCAACCGTTTGCAAGTATTGGAGGAATGATAAGTGTCATTATAAAAAATTTTACTCACAGTAATTACACGTTTACAATTGAGTACTCTCCTCTATTTAGTAGCAGCTCATAGCATGTAGGATCCATACTGCTATAAATTTTGTCCAAAACAAAACTGATAGTGTAGAAGTATAAAAAGGCATATTCAATGGAAAGAAACATTTTCTTCTGTCATCAGTTAATTTCTGAAAGGCGAAGTATCTACTTCTACTTGCATGCTCAAAACAAGTATAACTAACTTCATTTAGGAAGGTTGCAGCGAAACTATTTCAGATATTATTTTGTATATAATGGTATTGTCCATATCTACTATGGATTTAGCTCTTCTTTCATTTGATTGCTGGATGAACATGAGGGATTCTCATTCATAAAAATATTTTTCCTTGTTTTGTGAAGTAATGAAACTACTTCAGTGATTTACATGAAGGCTGGGATTCAACTCCTGATTTCAGTTATCTAAACTTTTGATAGCTATTTTAAACCACTTGTCCAGACACTGTGCAGTCACTGAAGAGTCGAGTACCTCCAAACAATGGTTCATCTAGTACTTGGATGGAGGAATTATTCCCTGGAGATTGCCATTGACTAGAGAAGCCAAGATTACGTAGATCCTTAACTTTTAGACAGTTGAATTTCAGTGGGATAAGCATCATTCAAGGGGTGTAACACTAGCATACAGCTTTCCTATTTCAAACTTCCAACATTTGTCTTTCATCTCAATGTGCTGTCCAGTGCATGGTCAGCTTTTATTTATCCTGCTCCTTACTACAATTTCTCTGTCTTGACTTGGCTCCCTGTGGACTATTTCTGCTGCACTAGCAGCATCCTTGAGGATTCTTCAATGATACCTTCCCCTTGAGGAAGAATTACCATGCATTTTGAAATAAAGAGTTAAGGTGGTTTTTGGTTTTGTGGATTGTGTGTTGTTTGTTTGGGTTTTGTTTGTTTGTGGGTGGTGCTTGTTGTTTGGGGGTTTTAATCAGATATTTCCTTATATTCTGAACTTATTTATCAAAGAACAAAGTAGGAATTGTCCCCAATTGTCTCTTGATTAAAATGACAATGACTACTTAAACCTCAGTGAAAGAAACCAATCATCTTTCATTAATGTATTTTTTCAGTTTGAATCTGATTAATTAAATATGACCAAGACTATGCCTTATTTATCACATTAAGAATTTTGTTGTAAATTAAAGTCATCAAAGATATAAATCTAACATGTTCAAAAAGCTTGGAGAAGTTGAAGAACCACCACAAGTTGAAATGAACTTGTCATCAAGTATTTTAAGTTTACTTTTGCAAAAGTTTCCTTGTAACAAATACGAAGGAGACTACTACTTTACCAAAGAACTAGAGTCAGTACAGTTATTGTATCAAATGGCAAGTATTTAATATTAGAGGAATTAAACATAGAATTAACTGCAGGTGTATCCTGACAAAGGATACAGTATACTCGTTGTAGCTTTAAGACTTCGCATGTGGTTTATAATTTCAGTTATGCCATACCTTACATAGGTGATGTAGCTGTAAATTGTCATTTACATTTAACCATTATTGGTTTGATTTCCTGGGCCCTTCTATGCAGAGAGCCAATTAACTATGCAAGCACACGTTCCTTCTGAGTTGGGAGTGACCACAGTTTTCAAAACGAGTCCATATACAGTATATTGAGTATTTATTTTATAGTGACATCACGTTACAGTGCATTTTGGTGTTGCTACATTTTTTCCTTAACCTAATAGATGTACTTAGATGTGTCCAAAAATAATTAGAATCTTAAATGAAAGAGAGAATGGATTAATATTTTATCCACCGTGCTGGAAACAACCCACTAGTGTCTTGTGATACATCCCAGAGCAATTTGCTCCATTTGCAGACTAGCTCTCTAACAAATTTTCCTTTCAAAATAAAATGTAAAAAACGAATATATAGTATTCTGAAATATAGCTGAAATTTGTTTCTTTGTTTCTGCCAACTCTCTTTACCCATAATAGAGAAGATTGTTTGAATTGGTTTAAATTTGAATTTGTTTTGGTAAGTGCTGGCTGTGAAAATGTGTTTCATAGAAATATAGAATCATAGAATGTCCTGAGTTGGAAGGGACCCACAAGGATCATCAAGTCCAACTCCTATTTCTGCATAAGACAAACCCAAAGTTGACATCATGCATCTGAGGTCGTTGCCCAATCACTTCTTGAACACTGTCTGGCTTGAGGCTGTGATGGCCTCTCTGGGGAGCCTGTTCCAGTGCTCCATCACTCTCTGGGTGAAGAATCTTTTCCTGATGTCCAACCTAAATCTCCCTGGCACATCTTCCTGCCATTCCCTCGAGTTCTGTCGTTGGTCACCAGGAGAGATCGGTGCCTTCCCCTCTTCCTCCCCTTGTGAGGAAGCTGTCGACCGCAATAAGATCTCCCCTCAGTCTCCTCCAGGCTGAACAAACCCAGTGACTTTAGCCACTCCTCATACAGCTTCCCCTCCAAACCCTTCACCAACTTCATGGCCCTCTTCTGGACACTCTCTAGTGGCTTTATATCCTTTTTATCCTGTGGCACCCAGAACTGCACACAGTGCTCCAGGTGAGGCCGCACCAGTGCAGAGTAGAGCAGAAGCAGAGTCATGGTGAGTGGAATTTGAGTTCTTTTTTTTGTTTGTTTTTCAGTCACTTTTTCAAAAAATGTTTGGAGGTGGGGCTGGCCCTGATTGATACCTAAAGCTTAATGTACAGGAAGTGTTGCTAAACAGGTATATCGTCTCAAGAACAGCACTGAAATTAAACTGTTTCCAAGAGATACCATGTTATTGTATTATTTCTCAGTACTCCTCTAGGTACTCCAGCATACTTTCCCCTCTCTTCCAGCCAGCTCCACCTAAAGCGTGTAAAGCTGTGAGGGAACTAAGTAATTTCCTATTTTCTTCAAGCATTCTTGAAGAGTAGCACCATGGTTCTCCTCAAATTCTTACAGCAGTAGGTCAGATGCCTTATAGCTGCCATAGACAGAGGGGAGATGACAGATAAAAATGTAATGTTTCTTACCCTTAAGACGAGTCTAGCTCTCAGTGTTCTGCAGGTGTTTACCACTATGTATCTGAGTATATTCAGTTGTCTGGATTTCATTCTGAGCATTCTGTAATCTATAATATATTATAATATATAGATTATTATACTATAATATATATATTATAATATAAATTATGTTACATTTGAGTATGTAGTATATATGTACATATTATATAGAATGGCTAATATATATTCTACAATACATGAATATTCTGAGCTGTGGTTGACCCCCAAAAGTTCATTTATTTGGCCCTGATGAAAAAAATATGCCTCAAGTTATGTTTTTTGTTTTAATTTTTATAGCTTATGGCTACTACGGTTTAATTGGATTTAAGCTCTCTAAGTACTAGTACAAGACTAAATGTACCACAGTCTGTGATACAAGCTACTGCTTCATAAATGCACTAGAAATGTACTAAGAAATACAACAGAAAGAAAGAAATAAATATGAATCTCTGTATTCTTTAAGGATCTTGTTGAAAAGCATATTATGTGTAAATGTTCTGCCAATTAGATTTCACTTACTAGGTTTCATTTCATAAATAAAGTAGGAAGAATGGGTGAAAATGATTTTGTTTTACATATCCTATTTCCTTTAAAACAAGAGCATATTCCAATGTATATGTCTTTAATAAATGTGAACTGTGTGTAAAAAGCTGGAAAAGAAACATTAGAAATAATGTTTGTGCATGTTTTTCTCAGATTGTTCACCAATAAAACCAAAGACCTATCAAAAATTCTGCTTGAGCATGGTGCTCTACAGGTCTATTAGCTAGTCACTCAGCTTTCAGCTGAACTACTAACTCTGAAAAACTATTTGCTTTCTTGTTGATGTATGAGACACACAAACAGCAGTGAGAACAAACATAAACTTCTGACAACAGCTGCCTTCCCCCAACCCATTATTCTGGGGAAAAAGCCGTCATCTTCTCCAACATACAATGCTATATAGACTAGGCAGCCTGCCAAGAACTCCATTCTTTGTAACGTTAGGTCAGCTCAAAAACAATCAATTTTAAAAAAGCATCTCTATTAATGCTAGAATCAAGCTACTTAACCAAAATATCAAACTATTTTTAAATTAGATACATACTCCAAAGCTGAGTTTAGAGACTGGAAAAACAAAAGGAGGAGGTGGTAAGGAGGGAATGTATCAGTTCAGTGCTGTTCCTTCTAGTTTGACTTTCCTCTGAGCAGGGAAAATAGAAAGATGATAATTACGAAAGCCACAAACTCTCCCACTTAAATTCTTGTCCTTCAAAAGAAGCAAAGTGACATCAATCATCCCGTGTCACAAATTCAAAGAGAAAACAATCATTAAGGAACATCAGTGCTTGGTGTGATGTAAGCAAAATATTTTAATAAGTATCTCAGATATGCTCACCCCAAAGAGCAGACAAAATATTAAATTAGTGTAACTAAACCACAAGTTAATTTAAAATGTTTATGGAAAAAGAGGATTTTGTTGATTTGACCCAATTGTTCATCTAGATTAGCGGTGTCAAACTCATTTTCACCAGGGGGGAGGGGGCACATGAGCCTCGTGGTTGCCTTCAAAGGCCCGAATGTAATTTTAGGACTGTATAAATGTAGGAGTAATTTGGCCTTTAGAAAGCAACCGCAGGGCTGATGTGGCCACCAGTGAAAGTTAGTTTGACATCCCCTGATCTAGATCTTAACTACAAGGATAATTGTGAGCACAGTTTTGCACGTCCAATTGTTTGAGATTGTTTATTGTTCATTTACGTGTTTACTTACACAATTTATAGGCACTTGTTTTGTGTGCGAGAAGATGCAACATCACATTACAGTGAGGCAAAGAAACAGTTTCATTCCATAAAAAGACACGTTTCCATCAGAGTCATGTCTACATTTTCTCTGTAGTGTGGCAAACATTTCCTCATAAAACATGATTATATCATCAAAAACAAGAGAATTTCACACCATTTTCATTGAGTCGGGTTTTGGTTTATGCTCTTTTTATGAGCCTCATTGTACTTTGACACTAAGAGTAGTTACAGTCAAGATGTCCACTTGGTAAATCTGAAATCTCTGGATGTGCCAGTGAACAGTCCAAAATCCACATCATGCATGGCAAGTTTACTAATGCCCACTGCTGTGGCTTCCAAAGTATTCTGAGATAAGGATTTTTTTTCTTTTTTTTTTTTTCAATAATGGCAATAGTAAAGCAGTAGATGTGGTGCCCAGAGAGGTTGCAAAATTTGTGTCTTTGAGTATTCTGAAAACTTGGCTGTACAATTTATTCCTGCTTTGTGCAGGATTCACTGTCACTATCCTCTGCAGGTCACTAAGTGTATTGTCCAGTCTGGATCTATGACTCAACAGAAAGCACAGGAGATTGAGTAGTCTCTCTTCTCCCATTGTTAAAATGCCATCTGAGAGTAGCTCTGGACACTCAGCTCTGGAGGGACTGTGGGAGGCTATGCTGTCTTGTCTTTCCATCAGACAGCACCATAGACCTCTCAGGTCCTCATTTCCTGGTTCATTCACTCTCAGAACATCTCATTTCTCAGATCTCAGAGCATGAGCCTTTCTTACCTGCTCTCACCTTCTGTCCTCCTCCTCTGTTACCCCTTTGCCTCTTCTGTGTTGGCCTATGGATTCACCAAGAAAGCAAGGCATAGTAACCTGATATGGTCTTCTACGTTAACATCACATTAAAGGAAACAACAGAAAGGTACATTGCCAGGGCAGTAATAACCTTATGTGCTGTTATTAGGCTCCCCTGCCCAAAGTATGGCATCCCACCTTTCAATTCAAAGATAAGTTGAGATATCTAGAGGAGACAGCTAACAAATCTCCATGTTAACAACCATCTGTTGTCATGAGCATCCAAATAGGAAGAATGTACCCATTGCTGTGCCACTTGCTAAAGTGGTTCTCCTTGGCGTGTAGCATACTGAGGTTGCAGATTTTTTCCATAGGGTCATTCCCCCCTAAAACAAGAAGTCAGAACACACTTAAATCTTCAGATAGTTGTTACTATTCCTATCCCTCTATACTATCATTCATTTTGAGTGGAAAATGAACAGGACAATGCAACGTGAGAATTTCTGAAAGAAATATTTTAATTAACATAAGCTCCAATTACAGCTCCCACTCATTATAAACTTAAGTAAACTCCCACTGACTTCAGTAGGAGTTTTGATTTGGTAAGTACTTAATCAGCGTAGTGTCAGTAAACTCAAAAACACAATAAAATTAACAAGAACTAGCAAACTGCCAAAGAAATTACTGTTATGATGCTCAGTTCCAAAGTGTCAGTTCCACAATATCTGTGCTTTCCACCCCTGAAAAATATTGATGCAGGCCTGACTTCTGGGTTAGCTCCTAGCTCAAGATAAAACAAAGGCTTTACTGAGGTGTATATGCAAACAAATACTTGAAACAGAAGAAATAAAAATAGTGATAACAAATAAGAATAACAAAAAAGGTTCTTTCAATCCAGTAATTTGAGGAATCTTCAACAATAAGACTTTAGTATGGCCATTGCATTACTTGAAAGACAAAGCCATGAGGCATGTGAAGAAAAGAGGAGTGAAACTATTAGGATTTAGACACAAAATATACTGCGATCCATTCAAAAGACAACACTGAAAAAAATTGTGCCTGAGATAAATGTAGAAGCCTTTCCAACTGTTAACTGGGCTGTGTTAACCTTAAGAGATTTTTAGCTCTTCTGTCTAATGACAGATGAAACAAAAATAATTGATTTTGGCAACAATGAGCTATTTGATACTCATTTGTCTAAAGAACCCCTTTCCAGGATGTCTTAGTTGCAGACTGAGAGAAACCTGATTGTGCGCTTCCTCTTTCAGCAACCAAGAAGACAAAAACATCGTTAATGCAGAGTGATAAGGTCTGACTTCAAATAAGACTATGAGTTTCCTGAGAGCTGGTGGGGTTGTGGGAATGTTGTTGTTGATAATAGGTGGTGTTCAGGAGCTGGGTGTAACACTGTGCATCTAATGCAGGAGTCACCCCAAGCGATCTGAGGCAGCTAGGAGGAGCCCCCTCTACCCAATGTTGTTCTGCAGTGCAATGTGGGCCTGTGTTGTGTGGGCGTATGTGTATGCAAAAAGAGAGAAACAACTGGAAATGAGCTACAGAGATCTTTTAAGAGCAACGTAAGAAATGTTACATAAAGAAGCTAAGAGCTAGAAGGAGGTGAATGCTTAGCCACAGATGAGCTCTTTATTGTATGCATTTCTTGTGTCTGGAGGACTGGAATCCAATCGATGTATCCTCCTGAAATACCTGTAAGGTAAAAAGCATTATAGTCTCCATTTCTGAGCAGGGAATTGAAGCACTAGAGATTAAGTGAATTGCCAAAAGTGATATAGGCAGTAAGGAATAAATCCTAGTCTTCTGACACCAACTCAGTGTCTTAGTAATCCTCTCAGTTACAGCTGCTGTAAGAAAACAAGTCTCATCTTTTGTAAATATTACCTAGACCTTCAGATGTATAATCCTGCTTGAATGTGTAATGTCTGCTTCATTGGCTGGAGGACTAAAAGCCAGCTAACCATACATAGACATAGTTCTAACACTTTAACACTGCCCATGACCATACCGGATAGTACTGACGTTCTGCTATTCCTGCTGTGTGTGGCCACAGTAATGTCATGTCAGAATTTGCAGAGATGTAAAGTTATAGATTCTTCTTCTATCAAAATACTAAATAATGGGTTTGAAATTTCATGCATGTACAAAAGATTATATTTGTACATATACCAAACTTAGTACTTTTTTTTTTCAATATTGTGAAATAACTACTTATTACATGTTAAAATATTTTCTTCAGGAGCCAATGGCAAAGGCCTGCACATCAGTCTGAAGTTCTAGCAGGTCATAGATAAGACAATGAAAAGCAAAAAATATTCAATTTTACATGACTAAAATGTGCCTACTAGCATTACCAGTTTCAGGGGATGGGTTAGTTGTTGCTAAAATATGCTAATATGAAAATCTGGTATTCAAGTTTGAGGTATATAAATGACTAAGCAGAGAATGCCTGAAATTCACTCAGATTACAACAACAGAGACCACAAAGATACTAATGAAGGTAAAATCAACAGCAGAATTTGTAAAGCATACCCAGGAAAGAAATACCAACTAGGTAAGATTCAGCCTATACAAATGGGTATATTCACACAGTTTGAAAGAAGTGACAAAAGGGCAAAAGGTTACAAACACAAAAAGACTTTAAATTCTTTTTGGGTTTGATGTTTATAAATGGTATGCAGTGGTAATGTTAATTATTTCATCTCTGAGCTTTGCTAAATGGTTCAAAGTTAACCGACTGGAACAGATCTCCAGTGTTTAAGGAGGTTAAATGTACAGTATGCTCTGACAGGATACCTCACCACATATCAATGATCTTTCACTGTTTACTTTCTCTTTCACCAAATATTTTCATTTTAACTCCCCAAAGCTTCTGCTGTTTCTTTGTTCCTCCTTTATCCTCTCTTTGCTTTACTCAGGAACTCTTCCCCAGTCTTAGGCAGGGTTATAGAGCTCTTGTTTTGTCTCCTAGCATAGGAATAGAAACTATCATGCCAGAGCATCTTTTCATGTCCTTCCTCCACAATTTATTAATTTAGGCAAAATATCAGATAGTCTTGAGGTACAAAAGCTGTTCTTATGATCAATATGTGTTTCAAGGGTCTAGATGTTTTTCATACTGTACTATTCTTTCTGCTGTTAGATTCAATCTCAACACCCATTCTGAGCCAGAGCTCACCACCACCACCAAAAGCTGAGTCCTTTATGTGCCCTTATTACCAATGTTCCATCCTCACACCTTGCCACCAAAGTCACATAACTGAACAAAGATGCCTGGCACCAGCTTTTCCAGACATATGAAAGGGGACATTTGGAGTAAACAGAAGGTAAACCACAGCAAAACTAAGTCTAAAATAAACAGTAAAAATAGTGCTTTTTTAGTGCCATGTACCAACAAAGACTAGCTTGAAAAATGCAAAACTTATCTTAAACTTTGTGTGTCAGAAGTGTGAAATTCAATAGCAATTGAAATTTTCCTGAAGTCTGTCTGGAAACTTTTCTTTGTGGTTCATTTGTCCAGCAGTGATGCTGAGGGGTGTAATGTCTACCCTTTAAATACAGTTTAAAAACACCTTTTAAGCTTTTCTTATGAAACCAAACCTTGGGAGTAATAGAAATCTCTACCCAGGACCACGCTACAGCAGAGAAGGTAAGTGCTAGAATTATCTTGAAGAGATGGAGAGCAAAGGGAGTGACAGCATGCAAAGGTGCAGTGATGTAACATTCGCAGCATCAGCAGCAACAGCATGTTAGCTATCCTTACTTAAAGACTCACTGAGAGTACTCCCAGTCTGAAATTAGGATGTTAAATGCTGCGGTTTCCAGATCAATATAATCTGCAGAGTAAGATAGCACTCATTTCTGTGGTACAGACAATTCCAAAGAATCACAGCACTTCATGTAATAATGTATTTTAATGGTCAAATAAGTTTTTATCAGGTTTTTATCAGGCATGGGGCAAAAGCTGGTAGGGAGATAAATTGTAGCTGTGCTCTTCCAAGGTGTTTCTGATAAGACAAACCTGAAAAGCTGCTACCATTTTTTCCTTTAAATCCCAACATGATACCTTATTCTGTGGCACTGGGAGTATTACATTTTTTTAAAAGCAATGTGAAGTGATGCCTGGACATTGAAGCAGTTAGTTGTATTTATAAAAAGTAAAATATGGCATAGTAATATATATAACATTTGCACATAATTGCATGTTTTAGCATACTGCTCTCCATGTAGGTTTGTATTTCTCTCGTCTGCCCAAATTGAAGTGCTTTGAGGCAAAGAGTGGCTCTGTTTCTTTATACTGTGACTGTATCAGTGTCAGCATTTAACTGTAGAAATATTTCGAGGAAAGATAACAGGACTTTTGAATACTAAGATTTTTCCCAAAAAGGAAAATATCAATCTGCATTGAAAAACTTGGGTCAGGAAATAAATATCTGAAAATCATGTAAGCTGGTATTATGCTTTTAATTATAAACTTCTCATCTTTTATTTGGCCAAGAAGTAATTCTCTTGAAATAAGTTTAAAGAAAGAGTAGAATTGTTTTGCCTTTGGAAACAGAAAATTTTCAGATACAGGGAATAACATTCCTGTGAGACGTGACTCGAAAATAACAAACAAAATACTCTGTCCCAATCTACCTTTTTGCACCCTCTCTGAGGAGAAACAAGACCAAGAAGATAAGAGAAGAACAACTGAAAAATTTTATATGTAAAGAGGAGATTGCTAACAACAGTCATACCTTGAAAGCAAGAGGTCAAAATTTTTCCAACAGACAATTTTCTGGGAGAAAATGCTATTTCTCCTACATCAAAACTTTTTAAATGTACACAGCAGGAATTAAATTTGCATTGAAGAGTCTTTAGGTACACACTGGATTTTTTGTCACAACAAAAGTAAGGAGACCTGTCCCAGAGTAGTAATAGCTCAGTAGTTGTGCAGTTACATGCATACAAGGGTGCTTAGTTAAGGTCCTCCTTTGCCTGACTCAGACAAGGACATTTTTTACATCCCAACTGAGTATCCTAGCCATGGAAGGAGGATCTATCATATCCTTCCTTTAGCACTGTGACATTCTGTATAAATAATCCATTGGTCCAGCTACTTAAACACTGACCCAGCGTTCACTGTATTCCCTTGAGAAGCAAAAAACAGAGCCCCAAGCCCCCACTGTGATAAATATTTAATCAGTTATCTGATGTGAAACCGTTCCAATAAGAAAACTCGGAAAAAGACACTATATTCTGGTTACTACTGCACATGTTTAGCTGGCAGGAAAGCTCTTGTTTTTCTTGCTCCATCTATAACTATATGCCAAAGCAATAAAAACATGATAATAGAAAGCTTTCTGTTCTAGCACACTTATTCAATCGCTACAAAGGCTAAAAAAGTTCATATGGGAAATAAGAGGAGAAGTTTTAGCTAGAACTAGTTATTGATGACAGTGATGGATTTTTCACCAATGGCTGCTTTTTAAATCAAGATGTTGTCCAGGTTCAAGCAGTTACTGTTCAGGGAAGTCTCATGGCCAGGCCTGTGAGGGAGGCTCATTAGGTGATTTCAGTAATCTATTTGGGTTCTGTAAGCTCAGAATTTATGAAGACAACACAATACAAAAAAGCAAGTCAGCAGAGAAGGACAATGAAATATTTGTTTTGAGCTTTGTGTGAGCGACCTACTGGGCTTATTGCAGTGTTATACTATTTGGACTGAGCAAGACACCAAGAAAACATTTGGATGGTGAAAAAGGTTCCTTCAAGTTTGAGGACAAATGTGCTATCCTGAACAAGCATATGAGGTTATGGATGGAAAAGAATCTTGTGTGCTTCTCCATCAATCCAAAAGAGCAAGCAGAAATCAGTTCTTCCAATGCTGTTTTCTATTTAGGCAGTCAGAGCTGTGATGATGAAGCACTACTCCTCTATGAACGGCTTTGGTAACACGAGTATTCTTCTTGTGTTGAATTGCCTTTGAGACACAGAGTCACTAGTATTTCAACCAGATTTCATAGTAATGAAGAACAGGAGAGGGCATGAAATTCTTACTCTAGATGTCTACTATCTAGCCTGTCCACAACAGACTTACTGTCTAGACTCCATTATAGTCTTGGAGAGCTAATCAATACAGTTAATGGAGTTTAAAGAACAATTCATCTGACCAAATTTAAGACAAGATGAACTGCTCTCTAGATGCCATTGACTGTATTGGCTATATCTCCATTGACTATAATGGGTCTTACACAATTAATTCAAACATGGACAGATGCATTACATGTAACCAAGGCAAGATGAATCTTAACCAGAGTCTTTCCATTATGTGGATAATGAGAACACACACAGCTACATTACACAGTGTACATGATATGCCTGCACAAGATCCTTTTGTTTAAATCTCTTTGTTTCACCTCAAATTGAATTGAAGACTGCCCTGAGTGTTCATCATGGCTAAGAAGTTGAGAGCAATCAGACATGTTGCTAATACTACTGTTTCTTGTGTGACAGGGCATAAAAGAACTGCTGTATCTTAGCAATGCTATACTGGCAGGCCATCTGAGTTTGAGCAGATTACTGACCTTGATGTGTGTGTCAATAGACATATATAGGCATTCCTGGAAATCAAACCATGCCCTTGCAATACAAGGGGTAGCAGAACTTCAGAGTGCAAATTTTCAAACTTTTGACTGTCCTATCTTAAATTGATTGGAAAGGAGAGTATTGAGTCGTCGGTATTGCACTATTACTCGTCCTAGGTTTTAAAATAGGCTTAGTTCTGTGTGAAATAATGTAATTATTATAATATAATTTTGAGTCCCAGTAAATGACTACAAAAATCTAAGTTTAGAAAAAAAAAACAAAAAACAAAAAACAAATCAAAACAAAGAAATACTATGGATGTTTCAGAAAGAGCTATATGCCACAATCTTTTAAAGAATGCTAGAATGTTAAAAGTTTCTTGTAAGAACTGTTCTCATAAAGTTTAAGCAAATATTCACTATAACGAATAAAAGGTTATTAAGCAATTTTGTACCCTGAATACATGTTTGGCTCAACCTTATCTCATTAAAAATTTGGTGCTGAAATCATATCAGCCAGATGGCATTATAATTGTGGGTCCAAGGAGCATGGACAAATTCCCTCAGGTGAAATATTTTCAGACAGGACATATCAGTAGTGGTATCTTGCTACCTTTTAAGTTTAACAGAGACCAACAGTTTGCCTAAAAATACAGTTATACATTTCAGTCTAATTCTAGTACTTTAACTGATAGGAATACAATTTCTAATGACCAGCTGGGACATTTCATTTTATGCTTCCCACCAGAATCAATAACAAGGAATAATCAGTGAGTTTTTTTTAAAAAGTTCAGTTACAGAATAATCATTTTCTAGAGAATTATAGGTTTCAAGGATGTTTTAGATTGGGTATTGCAATTAAATTATTTTAGTTTCATTACTGACAATATTTCTGTAAGTTCTTGATTTAAAAAGTTCTGTTCCACCCCAGGTATACATTATTTACTGGTAAAATTAAGCAGCAAGGCATTGGTTCTCCAAATCCATAGACAATCTTCAGTTCATGTGTGAGACAGCAGCAAGGGGATTATTTGTAGTTTTACTCCTGAATACATAAAACTTGCACATGTAGATCACTAGCTATGCCATTTTGAAAAGGGATTCATGTCATTCTGATCATGTAGTTAACAGCAAGAACAACTGCCTTTGGTCAGTATGCAAACAAGAACCAATAGGATAAAGAAATTCCATCTGAGCTTTCAAAACCGTAGGGAGGTAAAAAAGGAATATCAAGGTATTAAAAAAACATGATACATAAATACAGACCTCATCATTTTCTTCTCCTTTGAGGCATAATATGGAACCACTT
Organism: Caloenas nicobarica; assembly: GCF_036013445.1. Lineage (NCBI taxonomy): Eukaryota > Metazoa > Chordata > Aves > Columbiformes > Columbidae > Caloenas > Caloenas nicobarica. Next base: position 28,529,192 of record NC_088246.1, on the reverse strand, counting down.
TGGGGCCAAGTGGTGTACATAGACCATCCTGAGCAGTGAAATAATGGGAAGAAGTAAATAAATAAAATAAGGGTTTTTTTAAAAGGCAGAAATGGGATTTTGATAGTCAGATAGTCAGCCCCATATGATCCACAACTACAGTCCTGTTATCCCAGACATAACTCTCTTCCACATAAGAGTCTGCCCAAGGACATGAACATGGAAAACGCTTCCATGAAAATGTAAGGAAAGACTGAAGACCTTTTTCTGGATGTCATCTGTGAGCCAGGCTACTGTAGTTTAACCTCAGATGGCAATTAAGCACCAAGCAGCCACTGACTCAATTTCCCCTAGTTGGATGGGGGAGAGAATCAGAAGGGTAGAAGTGAGAAAACTCATGCGTTGAGATAAAGACAGTTTAATAAGTACATCAAATGCCATGCACACAAGCAAAGAAAACAGCGAATTCATTCACTACTTCCCATGGATAGGCAGGTGTTCAGCTGTCTCCAAGAATGCAGGCCTCCATCATTTGGCAAAACAAACTCTGTAACTCCAAACATTCCCCTTTCTTCTTCTTCCCTCAACTTTTGTACTGAGCATGACATCATACAGTATGAAATATCCCTTTCCCAGTTTGGGTCAGCTATCCCGGCTGTGTCCTCTACCAGCTTCTTGTGCATCTGGCATGACATGAGAAGCTGAGAAGTCCTTCACTACTTGGCAACAACTAAAATATCAGTGTATTATCAACATTATTCTCATTCTATATCAAAACCACAGCACTATGCCAGCTACCAGGAAGAAAATTAACTCTATCCTGTCAAAAACAAAGACACAGACCAATGGGCCAGATATGTTAGGCTATACCCTACCAAAGCCTTGTCTGTAGAATGTTTCAGTATGACAATAGGGCAGTAGAACATTTATTGAATGTAAGGGCATCATGAGTGTCTCACTTGAGATTTGGGTTTTTAAACAGTATTTAGAAAGAGCTGTTTATCAGGAAGCATACATTTTGACTCAGCAAAATTACATATTTTTAGTCAATCGACACATTCTCAGACAGACAATAATGCTCTGAGAAGAGCTTCACAAATTCCCTCCCTTTAATCCCAGAGAAACCGTGTAACTTGACCTGGACTGAAAACACCACAAATGAAATTCAACTGCTGAGAGAGTATACAAACACTGCTACGCAATTGGTCCTGAATATCAGTGGACCTCCACAGGATGAAAACTAAGCACAATAGCTCCTTCCAGATCTTCTAAAGAATTATAGCCTATGTTATTATGTTCAGGAATTATGACTTATCTGACCGTAATCATTAACTCATAAAGGCACATAAGTGTCTTAAGTGTTGTGGCTCTGCTAGATAATACTATGCTACTACCCACACCCATTTTCATGGAACATACAGATAACCTCAATATCTCAGAATCAGTAAAAGATACTTAGAGAAATCCTTCATTTTCTTCTTTTTTTATCTAGTTGTTTGTGTGTTTAACAACACTGTGCTGATCTTCAGTTTCATTCCTCAGGCTTTAGGAGTAACACAAAGTAACCAGAACTGATAGTCAGCAAACAGCAGGGAAATGTTTTCAAAGCAGAAGGAACAGAGAAGATACTTGCGATCATGTTTTTGACCTGTCCCAGTGATCCTGCGGAGCACAGCACAAAACTTCATGAAAGGAAGTGTTTGTTTAAAAAGGTGTCTGACTCCCAGGATGCTGTAGCAGAAATTGTAGGCTGGTTTTTTTACAAGCCTCTTCAGGGTGTTAAACCTATTCAGGGTGTACAGTTTATTCTCGGTCTGCATCAGTGCTTTGTACTGATCTTAAACACTATATTCATATTAGCGCTTCACAGATCCAACCTAGCAAAGTTTTCTTTTCAGCATAGTCACACAGTTTTGGGTCATCTTAGCATGTGGGCATACACTCAGTTTGATGGTGTTTCTTTAACACTAACTACCTAAGCAAGAAATGGCATGCATTTCTAAATGTTAACTTTCCACAGTTGCAAACACCAAAATAATCAATTCCATTTGTAGAACTGCAGATTAGAATAGTAGTATTAAAACACAGTAATCCTTCTGCCTTGATGTACATCTTTGTTGTCTAGCAATAACAATCACTCTAGTTGGGAAGACAGCAACAGCAGATCTTACAATGCTCACAGAGTTCAGCTACAGTCTCTGAGTTTTAGCAGGGAGATCAACTATTAATTCTCTGTGGCCAAATTAGAACATAAGACAAACTAGTTTTGTTTCAATTCCCAGATGCCTGAGATTTTTCTCAGTTTCCTTTGCAGCACTTATAAACTCAGCCTGCCTGCCCCTAAAACCTTTCAATTCCGTAATCCTCCCTCTTGCTGTATATTCTGTAACCTCTGAATGCAAATTAAGGGACCTCAGCTGGTGATTCTGTCTGGCTGCTAAACAGTCTTCTCACGTTCCCATTAAAGGCCCCTTGCATTACACAGACAATGCTCCCTAATGCACTTATAGCTACCTTAAACTTCAGAAAAGAGCGTGGTGCAAAAAACTTGAACCAAACCCCTTCAGACTTGTATTTTCCTGCAAAGATGTTTAGGTTTGAATATATCTATAACAATTTTATATTCAGAGAAGAGCATGGCTCCAAGCCAAGAGGAATTCCACGGGACTTGGGATCTGATTCATACCCATTCATCTAATGGGCCAGAGAACACCTTCATGTCTGTCCCTCACTCCTGACCTTGAATATGAACACAGTCCAGCTGTGCTAAGTTATTACTTTGTTCTACCTGAAAAATATTACATTTTTTTAGTTTTCACCAAACAAGCATATATCCTTAGCAATATCAATTAACCATGAGAGAGAGACCCAAACAGAAACAACATTCAACAGCTCAGAAAACAGTTACTGGACTTTGTATATCCTATAGGCCAACCTTTTCTGTAAGAAAATTCTATATTCAATTAACTCTATTTTCCATCTCTTCTCTCCCCTGTACTGCATTTACTCATGACTGCCATCCCAAGGGCAATAAAAAAGTGTAATTGACACTTAGAAATAACTCTTAGAAGACTAGTAACAAGCAACATCTACATCACATCATAAGACCATGGTCAGGGGAGCTGACACAGAGCCCTACTTGCCAGAGGTAATCTGCTCCAATCTGAGTTTCCTGATGCAAATGCTGAGTGCTTTGCTCAGTTGGTTATTAGAGTCAGGATATAACAAGTTCTTTGCAGCTCTCACAATATGTTTTGAGCTTATCCTGACAGTGCTCCAAGATCTCTGTGGAATGGATCTCCAGAAATCACTGATGACTGATCACATGCACTGTTAGGATGTAAGTGAGAAAATTACAGCTGAATACAGAAATCATGTTGGTTTTTTTTTCTTCCAACTTCTGTAGCAGCTGAGAATTTGGTTTTCTAGTTGAGGAAGGGGATGATTGAGTTCTTTTCACTCCCAGTGAGAACAACAAAGCAGACAGAGGTTCCTCTCTGGAAGAAGGAAAAATGCCATTTCCTTGAAAGTTAGAGGAGTTTGAAATTATACCTTTGCCATGCAAAATACCACTTTTTTTTTTTTTTTTCTTTTCGTGGATATTTGACTATCAAATCATTTTTTACCAAAAAAATGCATATTCCTGAGAAACAAGCTGATTTTGGAAATGATGACACACTGTCTGTTGAGAGGTGTAGTTTGCAGGCTTCTGGCCTGTGGAAAGGACATGATGCTACACAGGGCTCTCTTGGGCTGTTGTTCCTGAATAATAGTGTCCAGACAAAACTTCAACGTATAATACAGGAACACAGGTCAGCAAAGTTCTTGTAAAACATCAGGAGCATTTGAAGTTTGGGAGTGATTTTCTGAACTGTTCCTGTGGAAGAAAGAAAAAAAGTCCCTGCCTTGTTGATCCTTATGAAAACAACTTCACTAAGTATCTTATTCTCAGCCTATTCTGTGGTGATTGACTGATGCTCTAGCTCTCTTGTGGGGCAGAGTAGTTAGTTCCCATGAACATAAATGTCTTCAGAAGTATCCCAAACTGTCTGAGAGTGGCCAAAGTATTCAGAAGCTAAATACAATAACTGATAAGCAAAGGCATCACAGACACACATTTACACATTCCACATACAGAAGTAGAGTACAGCCACCTGGATCCCATTCTCTCACAGGATCAAACTGAAATACATTAACAGAAAATGTGTGGAGACATTTATTTAGTGACTGGTAAGCAGAGTATTTTGATCTGACTCATGCAGTCATTAGGGCACACTAATTACACAGGCTGACATTCCCCACAGGCAATGAGAAAAGAGCTGCCATCAACAATTTACATGCATATAAGATGTCTTTTTGTATAGAAGTATTACTTTGTTTGTGGCAGGACTAAAAGGATGTGGAAGTAAAGGGTAGATGTATTTTGCAAGATTAAAGGAAGGTATCCAGATTCAGCCACTATCTGCTTGTGATTTTTAAAATACCAAAACCACTGTCTTGATGTTTTCCTGTGTCACCGAACAGCTCTTTTTTCTTGCTTTTCTTCCACTACTTACAAGGAAAAAAAAATCCTTTCTTACAGAGTAAAATAAATGAAAATGGCACTGTTTTTAAACATGGGAGAGGGTGAGGAAGTTATGGTACATTAAAAACTCCCTGTGTAAAGGTGGCAGCAGTAGAAACAAGGAGAGGGTTAATTTCTCCATACTGTCAGAAGGCTTCCTTCACCCCACAGTGAAAATTCCAGAACAGAACACTAAGACCCAAATAACAAGGCAAATCATAATAATGATAACATATAAATAACAATATTGAGACATATTCTAGTCATCTTTTTTGCCTTTTATTTTGCCAGAGGCATTCTACTTTTTCCCATTAAAATAAAACAAACAAAAAGCAGCAACATTCTTTATCTGCTTTGAAAATATTATTCAAAAAAATTGATCCCTCTCAGCAATTTTATTAAAATAAAGTTGAATATATTCTGCTTTTAAAAGTAGAAATCATTCTGTGCTTTTAATTTTTTTCTGAAGTAACAAATTGCACAGCACCAAAATGTTGCTTACCATTACTGGTCCTGGCCTTAGGGAATGTTACTTTATTACCTTTCCAAACCATACTTCAGAGGAATTAATTAATTGATGCTCTTAGCAGCCTCATCCTGACAAAAACATATGATACTCAAATGTTAAACATGGAAGCTAAGATGAAACTGTCAGGAGAAGGCTGAAAGTGGTTATTAATATGGGTTTTGATAAATATCTTCTCAGGCTCACACTGTGCCTCGTCTACTTTCATCTTGGAAAGTAGTTAATCTGATTGATGAAGATCCTGTTTCAGATTGTCTCCATGCTGAGCTTAATAACTGCACTTTTTTTTTTTCCAAAAAATAAAAAGTCGCTTATTGCAAGGCAAAAAAGCTTTGCACTGGCATGTTTTGCAATCATGTAAGAAGCCTAACAGAGGAACCCTTGTTTTTTGCTCTCTCCATGCTTGAACAGTGTTGCTTAATTACCACACCATTCCATACATAACAGCATCAGTCCACTTCCTCCTCCCTGTGTGCTTTGCAAAGCAGACTCTGATAAGAAAATCATCATATGCTGCTAATGTTAAGCCCTTAGGCTTAAAAAAATCAAGCTCATCATGGCATTCTATCAGGCCTCCAGCACAAAGGAGTGACACAGCAAGCCAGTTTTGTGTCATTACTAACATTCCGTTCTTAAAAATGAACATGTTGATTTTGGTTTTTACCTAAATTCATCTATTGTTGCTTTAAACATGTAGTCACATTTATGGTTACTAAATTGAATTAAAAGGTGTATCTCTGTCACAGAGTAAAACCTATAGATGTATTACCATACCATATGCAATTATTCATGTTAGAAAGAGCAAAACTTCAAAATACAGTATATAAAAATCGGATAGAATAGAACATGAAATATATAGTGCTGCTGTACAGACATACTAAAAACAGGCAATGGGGTTGTTACTAATTATTAAATCAGCTTTGGTCATAAATGTCATTGTCATGTTCCTACAGAAAATTCTTCCGTTTAATTTGAACCTTAAATATTTTCTCCATGAACGTCCTGAAGCACTGTGCAAGAGTTTATCGCCATAGCTATTTCTGTAATCATGGCAACACAGTTCCCCCTGCAATCTGTTCTCCATCCACTCTGCTACATTAAGATGACTTCCTCAGGCCATTGCTGTATCTATATCACCTCTCTTTTTAATCCCACCACCTACTCCCTCTTCTCTGTAATATTTAAAGTAAATTATTTCCCTTGTGTCCACACCTTACAAAACGGACTGGAAATTCAACCCCAGCCTTCTGATTAGCCCATCCTTCCTTCCTAGTATCACAGAATCACAGAATGGCTGAGGTTAGAAGAGACCTCTGGAGGTCATCTTTTCCACCACCTCCCTGTTCAAACAGGGCCACCTAGAGTCAAGTTTTGAATATCTGCAAGGATGGAGATGCCACAGCTTCCCTGGACAACCTGTGTCTGATGCTTAGGGCCTGCCCACTCTCAAATATCTCCTTTACTGAAATGGCAGGAAAAGCTTGACAACCATTAGGTTGATGCAGTGTGGAGACCACTATCTGCCCCACAAACCTGTATTGCCCCACTGCCACTCTGAGCTCCCCTGACTGACTCGTTTTTGTATAGACCCAGGTAGTGATAGTGTTATTTTTAGACAAACAAGGTCCTACAGTCAGAGTGCTGAAAATAGGATATATTCAAAACCTGCAAGGAAATTCCAATTAAAATATCTTCTAAGTCACTAATCCTACAGCTAAACCTGGATAACACTGAGAGCTAATGTGTCGGCTGAAACTAAAATGCAGTGTAATACTGAGGAGTAGGTATTTCATTGCATCCACAGTCTATCCAAGACTACAGCCCTTTAGGAAATTGTCTGGGAAATGTTATTTTGTGTGAAAATACTGACTCATTGGAAAATAAATTTAGAAAGGTTCAGTTTCAACTGCCTTTTGTGTTCCAAAAGCTATTTAACAAAAAGGGGGATTTTAATGTGTGTTTTTATCTGAAAGAGCTCTTTATTTCAGATTTTAGTGGCTTTTCCTAATTAGAAAAAAATGAAGTGAAAATATTTCTAAGTACTTGTAAAAGATTGTTCTAGTTCACTGAAACTTTATTTATATACTGGTACAATGTAAATATTTTTGAGGAAGCAGTAAAATGGTTTTAAATCTGTAAAGAACTACAGTACATTAAGGCAGAGCCCCCAAAGTCTTCTCTCAGCAGTGTAGACAAACTCAATTTTGTTTCTGCAAGACTAAGGGGTCTACTGAGGCCAGACTACTCCTTGTTCTAGCAGCTGGGGCCTTAGCAGACATCTGAGGGAACAAAGAAGATTTGAATCCATGTACACTGAAGAGCTAGGTTTTTCATTCCTTGTAGTGGTAGGGAGCAGAAAAGGTGAAAATTTAGACTAGACATCTATAAGAGGCAGGTGCTAGCTTTCCCCACATACTCAAATCCCTTAGTGGTGGTACTGCAGAAACTGATGTGGCTCTACAGGGCTGAAACACTGATAAAGGAGGTAGCAAAGGCACACAGCATTTTTTGTTGCCAGTTCTCAGGTGCCCTCATCAACTGCTTCCCTGGTCTGTGTGTACAGCCAGCTCAGTAGCTCTGATAGAGGAGCCCAGTGGCTCTGCTGCTCTCTTCTATGGGCAGCAACATGCCCTTCGCACTTGCCAACCTTGTTCATCTGGCTAGCAGGAAGGTCTAGAATATTAATTTATTGGCTTGGTGTCTTGATTAGGACCCTACAGATGTATCAACTGACACTTCATCTTTGACTTTGGGTGAACCACTTAATTTCCCCTGTTCATCAGTTCTTACATGTAACCTACGAATTTCCTTCCTTCATCAGAGCTATTATCTACTAGCAGTTATTTACTGTGAGAGAAGTTGCACCACTGCCTGCAAATGCCACATGCACTGTGGGATATCAGTGGGAATCTGAGTTTGCTGCCAGTACAAAGACTGATGGTATCTCTGCCTCTTTTGAAATAGAGGGAAAGCTTCTCACATCCCCCAACTCTAATAGATCAGCCTCAGTCTAGGAGGTTCCTCCAGTGCATTGACGATAACTTTCTGATGCAAATGGTGGAGGAGCCGACTAGAAGAGGTGCGCTGCTGGATCTCGTCCTCGCTAACAAGGAGGGTCTGGTCGAAGCAGTAAAGGTGGGGGGCTGCCTTGGTTGCAGTGACCATGAGATGGTGGAGTTCAGAATCTCCTGTGGTGGGAGCAGAATACCGAGCAGAATTGCAACCCTGGACTTCAGCAGGGCCGACTTTGGCCTTTTCAAACAGTTGCTGGAGGAAATCCCGTGGGCAAGGCTGCTTGAGGGTAAAGGCGCCCAAGATAGTTGGTTAACTTTCAGGGACTGCTTCTACCAAGCTCAAGATCAGTGCATCCCGACGCGCAGGAAGTCAAGGAAGGGAGCCAGGAGACCTGCGTGGTTAAACAGGGAACTGCTGGGCAAACTCAAGTGGAAGAGGAGGGTTTACAAATCATGGAAGGAGGGGCTGGCCACTTGGGAAGAATATAAGGCTGTTGTCAGAGGATGTAGGGAGGCAACTAGGAAAGCTAAGGCCTCCTTAGAGTTAAACCTGGCGAGAGGGGTCAAGGACAACAGGAAGAGGTTCTTCAAATACATGGCAGATAAAACTAACACCAGAGGCAATGTAGGCCCACTGATGAACGGGGTGGGTGCCCTGGTGACAGAAGATACAGAGAAGGCAGAATTACTGAATGCCTTCTTTGTCTCTGTCTACTCTGCCGGAGGCTGTCCTGAGGAGCCCCGTACCCCTGAGGCCCCAGAGGAAGGCAGGGCAATGGAGGAGTCTGCCTCAGTTGATGAGGACTGGGTTAGGGAGCAATTAAGCAATCTGGACATCCATAAATCCATGGGTCCAGATGGGATGCACCCGAGGGTGCTGAGGGAGCTGGCTGAAGTCATTGCTGGACCGCTCTCCATCATCTTTGCCAAGTCTTGGGAAACGGGAGAGGTGCCTGAGGACTGGAGGAAAGCAAATATCACTCCGGTCTTCAAAAAGGGCAAGAAGGAGGACCCGGGCAACTATAGACCGGTCAGCCTCACCTCCATCCCTGGGAAAGTGATGGAACACCTTATCCTTGGTGCCATCTTAAGACATATCAAGGATAAGAGGGTCATCAGGGACAGTCAACATGGCTTCACCAAGGGGAAGTCGTGTTTGACCAACCTCATAGCCTTTTATGAAGACGTAACAAGGTGGATTGACGATGGCAGAGCAGTGGATGTGGTCTACCTTGACTTCAGCAAAGCATTTGACACCGTCTCCCACAGCATCCTCACGGCAAAACTGAGGAAGAGTGGACTGGATGATCGGGTAGTGAGGTGGACTGCAAACTGGCTGAAGGAGAGAAGCCAGAGAGTTGTGATCAATGGGGCGGAGTCTGGTTGGAGGCCTGTATCTAGTGGAGTGCCTCAAGGGTCAGTTCTGGGACCAATACTGTTCAATATATTCATCAATGACTTGGATGAGGGAATTGAGTGTACTATCAGCAAGTTTGCTGATGACACCAAGCTGGGAGGAGTGGCTGACACGCCAGAGGGCTGTGCTGCCATCCAGCGAGACCTGGACAGGCTAGAGAGTTGGGCGGGGAAAAATTTAATGAAATATAACAAGGGGAAATGTAGAGTCTTGCATCTGGGCAGGAACAACCCCAGGTTCCAGTACAGGTTGGGGAATGACCTATTAGAGAGCAGTGTAGGGGAAAGAGACCTGGGGGTCCTGGTGGACAGCAGGATGACCATGAGCCAGCACTGTGCCCTTGTGGCCAAGAAGGCCAATGGCATCCTGGGGTGTATTAGAAGGGGGGTGGTTAGTAGGTCCAGAGAGGTTCTCCTTCCCCTCTACTCTGCCCTGGTGAGACCTCATCTGGAATATTGTGTCCAGTTCTGGGCCCCTCAGTTCCAGAAGGACAGGGAACTGCTGGAGAGAGTCCAGCGCAGGGCCACAAAGATGATTAAGGGAGTGGAGCATCTCCCTTATGAGGAAAGGCTGAGGGAGCTGGGTCTCTTTAGCTTGGAGAAGGGGAGACTGAGGGGTGACCTCATTAATGTTTATAAATATATAAAGGGTGGGTGTCACGAGGATGGAGCTAGGCTCTTCTCGGTGACAACCAACAGTAAGACAAGGGGTAATGGGTCCAAGCTGGAACACAAGAGGTTCCACTTAAATGTGAGAAGAAACTTCTTCTCAGTGAGGGTGACAGAACACTGGAACAGGCTGCCCAGGGGGGTTGTGGATTCTCCTTCTCTGGAGACATTCAAAACCCGCCTGGACGCCTTCCTGTGTAACCTCACCTAAGTTTTCCTGCTCTGGCAGGGGGATTGGACTAGATGATCTTTTGAGGTCCCTTCCAATCCCTAACATTCTGTGATTCTGTGATTCTGTGATTATCGAAAATCTAGTACTATGCGCATGCTTGCTGAAAAAAAAAAAAAAAAAAAAAAAAAAGAGAGAGAGGAGAGGAGAGGAGAGGAGAGGAGAGGAGAGGAGAAGAGAGGAGAGGAGAGGAGAGGAGGGGAGAGGAGAGGAGAGGAGAGGAGAGGAGAGGAGCAGTCACTGTTTCCTGAAAGTGATAAACACATCATAATACAACATATTACATTGCTCATAGAAATTCTAAATGTCAAACAAGTACCTTGGATGCTTCATTGTTTTAGGTCTGTTGGAGGAACAGCACACTGAGCCAACTACCAGCAAATCTAGAACATGAAATTTGCAGGGAAGGGCTGGAAATACTCAGGCTGCCTATCTACATAGAAGCAGCTGGTGTATTTTCACTCCAGATTGGCGCTGCTTGTTTTGTTTTGTTTAAAAGAAGTTACAGAGACTGCAGGAAGGAGAAATCAAATGTTTCCAGAAGGGAAACAGACTATTTCATACTAAAATGGAAATTAAAGCCGTCTACTCGCCTAAAAAAAACCAAACCAAAACAAAACAAAACAAACCTGGTATTTTTATTGATGTTGACTCAGATTTTATCTTGTGTTCTGGCTTTTATGGTTTCACTATGGAAAGGAGGACAATAAGAAGCTCTATATCTGCCTTTGGGATTTATCTTTGCATGAGTGTCCCAGTAGAAGCAACGCGAGTATGGATTTTGACATAATGGGTAGTGTCATTGATTCCCATAGCAGGACTGATAGTTCACGTATCAAGAAAACAGCATTAGGACTGAAATGAGATGGACTCCATTCATGATTGTAAAGATGACATGCGTAATAGCAAGTGTTGACCCTCAAACAGACAACCCCAAAAAACACAACTGACTATGTCATCAGAACTTGGCTCCCCAAATTCTTCACGGTCAGCACATTTTTGTAAACTACCAAAACCAAATTCATTTTTCAGAAGGATGTTTAAAATGTGCATAGAGTAAAGAAGATGTCCTGCTTTTCCAAGGTCTCCTCAGACATGCTGGAGTTGATTCTCTTATTTTTATTCCTTCTAGAAAAAGGAGCCGCTTTGACTGCCTTCAGGTGGGAGTTTGATACAATTCAAAGGAGAGATGTGATTTCCTCTGCTAATAAGCAGAGGTATGAGTGTTGCGAGTACTGTGGGGAATGAAAGTAAGCAAGGTTTATCAATAGGAGAGAGGCAGAAATCAGTAAAAGAAACAATGGGGGCAGGGAGAGGAAGAGGAATTTCCTTTAGGTGAGGAATTCCTCATGGATGGAGAAAACAGATTCTTTGGTAGAGCAAAACCAAGAAAAGTTAGTCAAATTAGATAGATTGCATGCAAAATTTTAAGTTATTGTCCTTGGTAAGTCATAGTTTTCTATGCTTTTCTTGGCAATTGTCTTCAAGCTCTGAACATCATCTTACATGTGTTGAGGAAAGAGGGTGAGAAGGTAGAAGAGGAATGTTGATTCTATCCATGATGATTCATAGCAGAGAAATTAGTATAAGCCCTCCTCTTTCTCTCCATTAGCTGTAGGACTTCTGTCTCCTTCCTATAGCACTGAATGGTATGTAGCAGAAGAAAGATTAGTGAAGGAACTTCTCTTAAAATTTCTTAACTATCCATATCAATAGTGACTGTCATCAGGCAACTATTGCTTCCTACTCTATCCTCTTATCTTCTGATTTGCATTCTGTTCTATTTATAGTATTCTTACTCGCTCATTTTGCTCCCATACCAAGGCTAGTGGGCTTATTGAACCTGAGAAAATCATACAATGTGACTCAACTCTTCATATTGAGATATAATCTTTTCTGTCAGAACAGTACTGAAGGGGCAAAATTCTTTCATAAATGAGCATGTACCGCTAATATGGTTAAACTCAATTGTCAATTGTCAAAAAGTCAATTGGCTCAGCAGTTTGAGTATTTGTTGAGTACTGAACCCTGCTATTTTATGTCTTCGCTATCCCTACATTTAATACATAGGAAACAATCAGTCTTCAGAAAAAATGAGAACTGAGGTTCACTTATTTGGGAGGAGAGAAATGAAAGCTCCACATCACCAAATAGTAGCTATATATAAAAAAAAAATATGGTATACTCTTGGCAAATGACTACTAAGAAATGCAATTTTAAGAATACAAATAGGTATCCAAATTAGCAACAGCTCTGAGAAGCTGTAAGGATACACATTAGTTGCTTTAACAGCTATGGAAGAAACTGTAGGCCTAAGTGTCTTGCTTTTGTTTGTATCAATCTCTGTGACTGTTAAAGAGATAAGTATGTCTGACAAGTTTCATTTCAAAGAAACCTCTTTCTGACTAACAATGAGTTGATCTCATTACCTGCTTCTTGTATCAGTCTGGTGAAAGAGTAAATCTGAAGTTCAATTTCTCAGTCCTTCTTCTTAATCAGTCTAGAAAAAAAAAGTCTTTAAACTAAAGTAACTAATTCAGGAAAAAAAAAAAAAAAGAAAATGAAAACTAGATATTCTTATCTTTTGAAATCTGGGCCCTAGCTGGAAGCTACATTTTTTTATTAAAATAGCTTTTATCAGCCTAAGAAATTAACTAATCTAGAAAGAACATTTATCAAAACTGCGGTTAGTCTCTGAAAAGTAGTTAGGTTTGAGCAAAATGAAATTAAATAAGAAAATTCAGTGACACTGTGGAACATTCCTGAAAGCAATGCATGGGAGAGAGAGTACAAAAGTGCCAGTATACATTAAGTATTTTAATACATACCACACAGAACAAGTCATTACATAATTATAATTAGAGTTGCTTAAGTGTATTCCTACAGTATTATTGCCAGAGTCCAAGAATCAAGAAGCTTTCGCTCATATATAAGAGTCTCATCCACTGAGACTTATCAGCTTCAGGTTTACCGGCATCCATCATAGAGTGAATGAAAACACAAGATAGTTTCTTGGTTTGCCACAATGTCTGGTATATCAACCCACTTTGTACAATATGATGATGATTTAAAGAATGTATTGGCTGGCATTAAGTCTTCTTGCATTAGCCTAATTTTGACAGAAAATAAATTAATTGTAAAGAAATTCGGTTGCCTCAGAGTCTGAGAGCAAATGACAGGGTAAGACTCTCAAGAGTAGGATGCTATTCTCAAGTAGTAGAAAACAAAGACTGATTAGCAAAATAATAGTATCCCAAAGGAGTCAAAGAATGAGGAACAGGGTGAGATGGAGTGCCAGCAGAGAATGTAACAGCAAAACAAAGGATAGCAGACAAATCAGAAAGAAAAGAGTAATTTATAACACTGGTTGAAAGAACAGTGAAATCCAAGAATCAGCAAGGAGAGCTCAAAGACACTCAGAGTCAAGAAAGCACCTGAAATGGGAAGAGACTTAAAGTATATAAGTGCAAGGAGTCTCTCAAGGAGTATCAAAGTGTTCAAGGTGAGATTAAGCAAGCAACTTGAACTAGAAATAGAAAATGCAACATTTAACATAAAAGTATTGTTTGTAGTGTTCAAAAATTATTATTCAGGCCTTCAAAGTTCAGGTAATTGGTTAAAATAAACAAATATGAGTCTTCCCTACTTACTTTATTTACACACTTCAGTCAAATTTTCCAACTTTATTTCACAACCTTAAGGCACACAAGAGGCTTTTCAGAAATGGAAGTTGAAACACTCATGTCTTTATAGGAATTCAAAGGAACATGCCAGCTCCTTCAATTTCAACAAAAAGTGTTAAAAAAATTGGCTACACATTCTGTAATCATCTAAAAAAGCATGAGGAAGAAATATACGTGGACAGGAGTTACAAATAAAAACACCATACAACAACAAGAAAGTCTGTGTTGGGTGTGGGGGATCTGCTAAATATAGCACTGAGTAGTGTCTGTCTCCCACTTGGCATTGCACTTTCCTAGGTGGGACTGTGTAGCACAGGGTTTAATTTGGTACATTTGTCCAGTACAGCTGGCTCTATCTCACTTGCCTTCAGCAAACCCTACTTTCAGTTCCTGCTGCCCCATCACTTCACTGCCTGTGCTTGACTTAGCAAGTAAATTTGTTTCCTGGCCCTGGCATATATAAGTGGGGAACTGCTGCTGGATCTTTCCTTTCCTGCCCTGTCTTTAGCACTTCCCCTACCTTTTTTATGTTACATGGAATGGAATGTGCCTTAAAGGTCATCCAGTTCCAATCTCCCTTCCATGAGCAGAGACAGCTTCCACTAGACCTGATTGCTCAAAGCCCCATTCAACCTGGCCTTCAACACTTCCAGGGACCAGGCATCCATAACTTCTTTCAGCAGCCTGTTCCAGTGTCTCACCACTCTCGTGGTGAAGCATTTCTTCCTTATATCTAATCTAAATCTATCCTTTTTCAGTTTAAAGCCACTACCCCTTGTTCTATCACTCCTTGTACAAAGTCCCTCTCCAGCTTTCTTGTAGGTCCCGTTGAGGTAGTGGAAGGCTGCTGTAAGGTCTCCCCAGAGCCTTTTCTTCTCCAGACTGAACAACCCCAACTCCTTCAGCCTGTCCTCATAGGATAGATGCTCCAGGCCTCTTTTCTTCTTTGTGGCCCTCCTCTGGACTCACTCCAACAGGTCCATGTCCTTCTCATGTTGGAGCTCTAGAGCTGGATGCAGCACTCCAGGTGGGATGTCATCAGAGTAGAGTAGAGGGAGAGAATTACCTGCCTTGACCTATTCATCACACTTCTTTTGATACATCCCAGGATACAGTTGTCTTTCTGGGATGCAAGCACACACTGCCAGGTCATCTTGAGCTTCTCATCAACCAACACCCCTGGATCCTTCTTCTCGGGGCTGCTCTCAATCCATTTTCTGCCCAGTCTGTATTTTTGCTTGGGATTGCCCTGACCCATGTGCAGGATGTTGAACTTGGCCTTTTTGCACTTCATGGGGTTTGCATGAGCCCACCTCTCAAGCCTTCTTGGTACTCCTCAGACTGCTCCTGGCTGTACCACTCATGCTTATGTTAAACAACAGGAGTGAATAATAGTCAGTGGACTGTATGAGGCTTGGTAGTCTCTTGTTGACATCCCTGATATGAGATTCCAGTAAGCAGCACACCTCTCTAGAGAGTGGGTCAAGTTGGCATGTGGGTGTCTCCATACCTCTCAGAAAGGAGTCACCTACTACTATCACCCGTCGCATTTTCTTAGTTGTGTTGTTTGTTATACAGGGAGCACATCAGGCTGCCTTACTCAGTTCCAACATCTCTCCTGACGTGACAGGTCTTTCCTCTTCAGTCTGCAGAGCAGTGAAGCAGTTCTGCAAGTGTACCTCAGGCTTCGGGGGAACTATCTTGCTCTTGCTAGGCCTTGCTGTTGCAAGCTTCCACTCTTCTGAATCATTGGCTACCCTCCCTTCTGTGTGTGAAAGTGGGGGAGGTTTCGGCTGTGGGTCCACTGCAGACTGTGCTTGGAACCAGATGTCTAACTCTTTCTCAGCCTCCCTGATGTTACGCAGCCTTCTTACCACCTCCTGCAGCTCATCCAGCTGCTGCAGGAGGTTCCTTCACCTGGAGGCACCTTTTGCAGACAGGTCTGCTGCCTGTTCCTGCCCCAGGAGAAAGAACTAGGCACTTCCTGCAGTCTGAGATCTGCACTGCAGTGTCTCCATTCATCCCAAAAGCTGCCTGACAAAACCTTGCTAGGCATTTTCATTTGAATGCCCAGTTATATTTTTTCTATGAGCTTGGCTTTTTTTCTGAACTCTCACAATAAAGCAAGTTTATAGGGTTTCCAGTTCATTCTTGGAAATGAAGCAAGGATGAGGCTGGAATACATTGAGACAAATGCGTCCCATACAAAGAACTTGGACCGTCAGAGAGACTAAAAATAGGAAGCTCCAATATTTTAATTGCAATAATGTAGTGATTTTTGTCCCAAAATAAAATTGCTTTATTGCATTTAAAAATGAAGATATTTCAGTTCAGGAAACCTTTTCTTTGGATCTTCCTAAAATGCTCTACCAGTCCCCTGTCTTCACATTGATAATATCTTTCTTTGTAGGAACTATATGTCAGGAAGTATTTTGACAGAAAATTGCTAATAAGTCCTTCTTATGAGGATAGAAATAAAAAAGTCTGTGGAAAAGAAATATAGGTAGAAAACAGTTTCAATGTCTATTTTCAAAATTTTAATAAAAATTTGAGCCAAATATGTTGCTTTAGAGAGATCTGTGGAGGTCATTGACTCTAACCTCTCACTCAAAGCAAAGTAAGTGATGTTGGTGATAGAGTGTCTTCCTCTTTGAAAGGAGAAGCATGATGTTGGTGCTTTCTTCCTCCTCCACTTGGGACTGTGTCTCTATGTTTTCCAACGTGCTTTCATGTTGTGCTCTTTCTCCGTTGAACTTCAGCTGTATATTACATGCAAACTTATGATATCCAGAGTGCCAGAGATATGCTGAATATTTGTTCTTTATTCTCTTTTTATCCCTGAAACTGTTTTTTCCCTGCTCCCAAGTTACATTCCATTAAATTACCATTGGTTTATAGAGCTATCATCTTCAGTATCGTCTCCTGCCACATCAGGCAGTATCTGTATTCCTCTCTGCTGTATCCTGCGTTTATCTTAGCTGATGTTTGTCTTCAGATCCTAGACTCTTGCTACTTAGTGATGACTGCTTTTTTTATTATTAAGACAATATTATTTTCCTGAGAGTTGTAAACAATACCTTCATCTTACTACCTAGGTTTCCTCCACAACTTAAAAGGCTAGATGCCTGTATTTATTTTCCTAGGAAACAAATGAAAAATAAAAAAAGGATTTTTTTTCAGTATTAGATCAGTATCCTGATCTGAGAGAAATGAGAGGCTGATTCAAGATTTCTGAAGACTCTAACTCCTGAGACTGGCCATACCGATGATTAGGAGATATGTTCCTCAGAGACAACAGAAAAAAGAAAAAAGTATGAGAATAAAGCAAAGATGCAGATAGTGAAGAAATATAAGGGCAGGACAAACTGGATGAACATCAATGTTTACAGGAATGGTGATGAGGGAGAAAGAAACCAGGACAATAATGGTAAGTGAGGAACATCGTCTGTGGCAGTCAATACTCAATGCGAGCAGTGCTCAATCAATATGCAAAGAAGCAGCTAAAGTGGCTACAGCACAATGCTCAGTGAAGAAGTTAAAATGGCTGCAGCACATACAGCTTGCATTTGTTAATCAACAAACAGTTGAAGTTGTGCCATCTACTGTGACATGAAGAAGCATGAGGCAGGAGGCAGGCAAACAAAGGTTAAGTGAATAAAATGTGATTGATTATTAACAAGGCCAGTAAGCAGGTGAGAAGCAAAGGCAGTTAAGACTGAAGGATGGAAAGCACAGTTCTTTGTAATGACAACAGAAAACGCTGAACACACACCTGCAGCCCTGCTCAGGGCACTTCCAGCCTCTCACGCACTGGAAGAGCTGCAGAGCTGCTCAGGCAGGCTGCAAATCTCCCACAGCAATACTCCTTCCTTCTGTCCACGTCTCTCTAACCACTAAGCAGAACTCCCTCATGCAGCTTCTGTCTTCTTCCAGGCATATCCTCGGCACTCGTACAATCCCTCCCCGTGCCCCCCACCCCACCTTTTTAATCCTATGTTTGAGTACCAAGCAGGAACTATGATTACGTGCTGCTACTACATAAATTCCGTGCTGTTACTACATACATTCTGTGCTGCTAGCAATAATGCCCACTCTGCTCTTTCAGATTCTTTTCCTATACAGTGCTTTGTTATTTTTTTGGCCTGTTCCCAGTCCAGACATTTACTTTCCGTTTCCATTGTTACTTCTGCTCTTGGAGCTTTTTTTTTTTTTTTTGGTTTCATATGAGCACACAAATGCAACTTGCTAGCAAAACTAAGAAGGGCATTGTAAAGGCAATGCATTGCAGTCAGCCTAGAAATGCAGAGAAGAGTGGAAACATTTAGTCAGAGTCTTTGTAGAGAAGGACAGTCACTGCTAGACCTCCTTCAGTGATACTCTGGCAGTTTTCTCTTCTGGTTTGTTTTCATTTGGGGTTTTTTTTGGAAGAGGCGGGGTTAAGGTTTTTTCAGATTATAAGTAAGTTGAAATTCTTCTCAAAGGAGATATATTATTAAAGGAAGGTAAACAGGTACAATTTGTTATGTCAGTATTCCACAACAGGATTTATCAAGAGGTTTGTGACGCATGAGTTGTACACTTGTTTGTTTTACAAGTCTGGTCAGCATGGCTGATCAGTGGTGGTTTCTCAGCATCATCAGAAATCTGAATACTACCCTTCAAGTAGCTGAAGAGGCCATGAAATGATCCTTTCTAAGAAAAAAGATCCTTACATTAAGCCTGTGATGGACACGGTATGTAGGAAATTACAGTACCATTTTCTGCCTGGATGCTGAAATTCTGCAGCACATTACACATTAGTACAAAATATTCAAAAGCAAAATAAGGCCCTCAGCCTCTCAGCAAATATGAGCATTGTCCACAGTAATTTGAAAGGGAAGACATTAAGCATAGGAAAACTACTGTACATATGGCTAAGAAAGAGCTATGCAAACCCTGCCGTGTCTGTCTTGAGATATTTTTACACCATTACATTATAGTTCTGTATTATAGATTACGTATCTCTCCTATTACAGTCCTGCAATAGTCAAAGAGTAGAGTGCAAAATACAAAAACACATCTTTTTTCATAGGTACACTATTCTTGCAAACATGCTTAAGGTAGAAATAATACCAGAAAATTACTTCCCAAGTTTTTTTAATTATAAAACAAGTTAGTTATATTTGTTAAAAAAAAAAAAAAAAAAAAGAAAATTGAGACCACCTCAAAATTGTTTTCTTAAAGTTCTATAACTTGAAAAAATCTTTTTGTTAAATCTGTCTGAAAGCATGTTGTTCTCTAGCAGCATTTATGAAATTAGCATTTTTAGAGGAAAATCTCCATGACAGTATACAAAGTACACATTACTCTCAAAAGATCTTTCTGGTAAAGAAAAGAAATAATTAGCTTTTTCTATACGCTATTTCAGTACAGAGTTCATTATTAACTAATACGACTGTTCCACATGACAGATAGATTTATAGACATACAGAAATCTGCATACAAATCTGTAAGTGCAGAAAGATAAAGGCATCTATACTCAGGTGGATAGAAAATGCTCTGTCCCCATCACCTATAAGAGAAGAAAAAAAACAAGAATATGTAATTTAGAAGAATAAATATTAGTAATAACTTTCAGCATGTCAAATTTTGTGGTTTCTGTATCATAAACAGCAAGAGTAGAAACGTAAATAAATGAAGGACAAAACAACCTTTTATAGAAATAAGTGCATATTATGTTATGTTAAGGGGAAAAGAGCCTAAATGAATTAATTCAGAACTTCCTTTGAATCAAATGTGTTAACATTCATCTATATGCAAACAAGCAAATTCATACATCTTCAAGAGCTATTTTGCAGAGCTCCATACAGGTGTATTTACATCTACACATGTTTAGGAGCCCTCAATAATGATTTTCAAATTTCTTTGCTAATCTCACCCACATTGGACAGAAGGTAAGATTCTCCAAGATAAGTGACAGCAGAGAGAAACAGCAGTGGTGAATAGTGACAGAAGGATAGGGCTGCTTTGGTGTTTAGCTATTGATGGTCACTGAGATTTTGTTCAGCTGAGAGCCGCTACAAGCTTCACAGCTATAGGAAGGCTACAGTTGCCATTTTCACCTTATTAAACATCACAGAATCCAACTGCAAAACCTAAATCCAAAGAAAATCCAATTTGATTATTCCAGCTTGCAGAGCAAGTTTTCAGAGGAGATCAGTGCTCTTTATTTATTAATATGATTATGGATTTTTGCAACCTAAGCAGAAGTAACTCCTTGAGTATTATGATACTAGCAGTGGTGACTTTACGATGCCATGTGGAGGTAAAGAGCTGTAGACAGAGGCCAGCATTTTGCAGAACACTGTGCTGCAAAGGTGAGCCTTCTCTCAGGGAAGTGCTGGTGGAAAGCGACTTGGAGGACAGAATGGCTAGTCTTTCCCAAGATGAAAATGCTCTATAAATTCAAATCCAATTCAAAACCAGTTTCTGAACAGCTAAAATCTCAATTTTACGTTTCCCGAATGTTTTTTCTAACCTTGTTCTCTTAAGACCTCAGCATATTCCAAGTGAGATTTTCTATGAAGGCCACATTTATATGGGGTATGTGGACACCTAAGGAAGAGTAAGATTCACAGCGAGGTTTATAAAAGCACCCAATTTAATGGTGGATTAAAATAATAAAACCTAAGCTGAAAAGCATAAAATGTGAAAATAAATCTCTGAATGTATTTAAACATTCTAAAAAGGTCTGAAATATAGTGAATTTAGAAGCACACATCACATGCAGAAAATCAGTGGACCTTCTGTTCCTATGTTATTTATGAACTTAAGAAAATTCTACCTTTGGGAAGTCACTTTTTCATTTTGACAAAAAATATAAAAGTCCCAGTTCTAGACATAATTGCAACCTCATCTCATGTTTTAAACGGTCTTAAGATAAAAAGATCACACGGGTGGTTTTGCTTGTTTCTACTTATTTTGTTGTGTTAAAAAAGAAAATAATTAGGCATACAACACCATTCTTCTGGTCACCCAGCAGCAGTGCCTGCCCGACAATGTCTGATAAAGCCAGTGAGTTCACTGGACTATTTCAGTGTTCATTGACAGCTGCTACCCATATCAGTATCTATAGTTGCTGCAATGAATTACTAGTCTAATAAAGACAAAAATAACGATAATATCCCAGAGTTCTGTTGCAAAGTAAAATGAGTGAAGAGCCATCCTTAAGTCTGGATTCTATTTGAAATGTAATTCATGACATTTTCCAATAAGAGTTGCAATTAGTGTCATGGACGTTGCTGTCATTGCATTGTAAACACTTCGTTTCTTGTCTGTCAAAATCAGAGCAGCTGTCACAATTCAACTAAATTGAAAAGAATTGTAATTAGAAACCCCTACTTCATAAAATTTCCAGTTATACTTTAGCTAAAGTCAAAGTAGTAATTACACAGATTTCACTCAGAAATGCAGTCATCGGGTTTTTTAAAGTAGAAAATATTGCCTTTTCCACTTTTCTGAATGCCCGGTGTGATTACAAAAAATTGAAGTTAGCCGAGATTAAAATATTACTGTATATCCCCAGTATTAGAAAGTAATACTGTGTATTATTTTTTTAAAATCATGTATTTGTTACATATAATCTTCTATCCCTTAAGTCTTTTCTATGTATAAAGCTGAGGCATTTACCGTAGAACCAATAAAATGTATTGGGCATGTAAAGAGGCATTCAGAATCAGAGACTGAGTTTTCATTATAGTTTTTTAGGTCCTCAGAGAGACAGATTCCCCCAGAAAGTTCTTGTTATTAAGAAAGAGTGAATGATCCAGAAAACTAGCTGATGAAGCTACAGCCCCCACAAAGCCACTGGTTTTGGACAGAGTAAGGAGGGAGAATTCATTTTAAACCTTCCATCCAACCCACGGATCTCTATAGAGGCTGTTGTTAGAGCAATATTACACAATTTCTGGAAAAGATTGCAGCTGCGACTAGCTTCATTCATTTATTAAGAGGTATTTTTAATTAGTCTAAATGTCATGTAACCTGGACAACCATGAGACTTAATCCTTCAAAAGAACACATTTTTCAAGAAATTTCTAGACTTTTTCTTTGCACAAACTTTGCCAATTTTTGTGCTTTAAATATGTTCTTAAACACTATTCCTTAGCAGAGACATTATTCAGATAACTGCTTATTGCAATTAGCTTATTTTTAATCTGAAGAAACTCACCAGCACATTTCTACAGAGTAACAAATAGATACTGCAAAATATTAACAGTAGGACCTCTATCCCAAAATTTCTTCAGAAAGATAACAAGGCAGTTGAATAACAAAGGAGTTAAACTGATTCATGAGCAGGCATAAATGTTTAAATTTGTTGAATAAATTATTCACTGTTAATCATTCTTTTATTTCTATGTATGCTTGACTTCCCATTTGAATGTCCATTTCATCTTTTTAAATAAATGTACTGTCTCCTTTTATACAAAAGCACCTATTTTCAGAGCTAGATGTCTGAAGTAAAAGCACACTGAGGCATCCAAATAAGTGACCTGATTTTTAGAAATGTTGAGACTCAGCTCAGTGTGATCAATATATATTGATTCCACATACTACATTCTCTTTATGCAGCTGAAAACATACAAATATTGCCATCCCATATTTCATCAGGAAGCTATAAAAAAATTCTTATATATCTGTGTTATTGACAAGCTAAAAGTAAGTGTCAAACTATAATTCAAGTGGAGTATAGTGTTAGTAATACTCAACATTGATTTGTAGAGTTTGAATTACAGAATTTATTTATGTATTCTCTGAAATGCAACAAATGTTTTCAAACTGAATGCAATAGATAAGGGCTTAAAAACTGTCTCTGACTTCTCAGATAGTTGACTTGAAATCTTCTTTCTTAGAGATGCAGTTATTAACAGTACATATTGTGTACAGTTTGTGTAAGAACAGTTTCCCTCTGAAGCCCACCCACTGATCCTGAAAGTTTGTTATGTTTTGTTCGTATGATTCTTATCATCCTGAAAATGCCATAACTTCCCTCACCTTAAGGCTCTTACTGGATTATAAACTGGAAAAATCGACATCCTATCTCTGTTAACCTTTGGCAAAGCTTGAGGAACTATTCCTTGCTTGTGAAAAAGCCATCTAATTGCTAATCTATAATCCTTTTAATATGCTCTACGTTTTGGATTGATCTATTGCCAGCTGACCCAGCAGCGCCTATGGCTATATTAATCCTATTATTCACATGTTCTGATGGAACACTTTAATGAAGTCTGAAAAGCTTGCATACTACTGATATTAAGGATGGTTACACTCATATTGCACCTAATTATGAAACATTCTATTGTATCATTTAATTGTGAAAATTACATTTTTTCCCAAGACATAATTTATTTTGATTACAAGCTTTATCATATTGTTTTCATCTGTGTTTTTGGAGGAGGGGGGGCATGACTTATTTACAGATTCAGTGCTATGGTTTTAATATACTAATAGGCATTACATCACATGACCAGACTGAAAATAAAATTAACAAGGTAAATACTGATGTTTTGGAAAATAGGAGTAATAAATAATAATAGTATCTTTTATATTTAGAATTTAACCTGGAGATTTAAAAACACACTAAAACCAGCAACGAATTGCTAAGCCCTAAAATACTCTTTTAAGAAAGCATATTTAATAACATTACAATTTTGTAGAGAAAGAAATTAATGAAGCATGTTAATAGTAAAGACACTTTACTGTCATCTGCCACAGTTCTTCAATCTTGACTCTTTCTGATTCTTTCTTGCAGAAAATACAGGAACAGTAAGCTTTGCACTGACTTCTTCTTTAGGAGTTTGAACCAATTCACAACCGTTGAGACTGATGTAATCATTTCTAGTGTCCCACACTAAAAACAAATTTATCTTTTCACTCCATGCATTACACAGCAAGTAAAACACATCATCTGTAAGTACCACATCAGAAAAAAAGTTTCTAATCTTGCCATCTGTAAACCATTGCAACTTGGAAAATAAAGGCCCCTATTCCCTACACTGATGCCCTTCACTGAGTCTTATTATGGTTTGGGTCATGTATCTCCACAAAACCTGCCCTGCAGTTACAAGAGAAATCACTTACCCTTCATGATGCCATAAGAAAAATAATAGCCTGCCCTCTCAGAAAATCACTTAAACCGATTGTCACATGTGTTATTCTGTCAACCATCCGAAGAAATAAGAGCATCAAGAACAGAATCTCTGTTTTCTAAATTGTATCTCTGCTGTGTTAACATCTTATCCCAACTCGGCAGCAGCCTCCATTTGCTTTGTATTGGAAATTAACGTCTTGCTATTAACCCTTAAAAATTAAAGAAGATTAAGGATGTAGTAATGTCTCAGCTGCTGAGTGATCAGCAAAATACATAGGCTCCTCATTGGCAGAAAAATAAATGTCAAAGCCTTAGCTGAATAGTAACCTTGGGATACCTGAGCTTTCTTAGATCTGTTTCAAAATCCTAAACCTATCGCATAAAGTACAACCTTAGAGAAGTAATGTGACAACAGAGTATTGATTACCTTCCTAGCCTTACTAAGTCTTATGTATTTATATACAAATATAGACTCACAACAGCATATACTTACAATAGCCAGTTTATACAGTCTTGTGCAACTGGCTATTTGGTTTTGCATCCTAAACACCAGAGTAAATGAGCATGTATGCATGTTTTGTCTCTGAAATACTTCATTGAGATTGTCTAATTGGAATGTTAAATTATCCAATATAACGGCTACAGCTATTCTACTCGTAAGCAAGCGTCACATGTCTAATTCAGGATAATATTTTTCAATCTACTACATTGGTGGCTTTGGGGGTCATAACTGTAGGTAAACCAATGCAGGAGCAGTTGCACATTACTCAACATGTATGTGCTTTCTTGACAAAATACTGGCCTCACAAAAATCTCTAGGAAGAATAATCCCCTCTGGCAAGCAATGGCACTTGCCACTTTGATTTTGACTTTTTTACAAGGCAATTGCTTTCCCTGGACACTCTGTTCAATCCCTCAGTGGGGTTTTCCATAGAGCACTCTTCTTTCCCCTCCGCACATGCATCTGACCTTCCTTACAAATCAAATCAAGAAATTCAGTCTGTCCCTTCATGGCATGAGGAATCCGGGACCTCCCTCAGAGGACCTGTGTCCTACAGCACAGACCCAGGCAGCATTTCCCACAAGAGGCCAGGAGCAACTCTAAGGTAATTTCTCACCCAATTTTGCCTCCCTTCTCTATCCAGCAGGAGTTAACTGTGCAAACCCCCTGAAACACTTCCCGCACTACAGGAATCACCTAGAAATAAGACGTACAATGCTTAAAGAGACTTGATAAGCCAGTATTGGAGACTAAAAATTCACCTGGGGTTGCAGTGCAACCCAGCTACTCACTCTGAGTAATCTTTTGCCTTACCAGTAACCTCATTGTCATTCCAAAGAACAACTCCCTGAATTAAGTGCGATTCAGCATGGACGATAGTGTAACAAACTAGGACACAGAACTGGTAAGAGATATAAATGGAAAAATAAGTAGTTCAACTAAAGGAAATCAATAGATTTTTCAACCCTTGGCAATACATGCTATTAACATAAACGTGCTCATTAGTCTGCTAATAGACTTATCAGCCAAAAGCATTTTTCCCTTTGGGTGCATGAACACCACAGAACATAAGAAAGTCTCTGACTCGTTGTGTCATCTTAAAATAAGAGAACTCTGTCAATGTTGGATATATTTCCTTTGACCAGTATCAGCAAACTGGAAAACAAACATGCAAACAAACATACACACAAAACCCTGGATGTGCAGAACATCAGCATTGCTCAGTTGATACCTCAGCTGAAATTTGCTTGACTAACTGCAAACAGGAAACCATTACAGCACCCATAAAGAGGGTTGAGAAACAAGTTATGACAGTGTCATAAATTATGTAGATTGAGGGGCAGGGTGTGAAAGGCCCATAAGATTCATGGATTGAATATGAAAACGAAAACCATCTAGGGAAACATATGTAGAGGTTGGTTTATTTTTTACTATTTCAGATTCTTGAGATCCCGAACAAATCCTTTATGTTCTCTATTATTAGCATTTCAATTTCTTATCAGCTCATTTGGTTAACATATTATCTTTGAAAGAAACAAACAAACAAAAAAAGGTGGCTAAGATTTTCGTTTTGGAGGGGACAAGGAGAAGAGGAAAGAAATTATTTGTGTCATATTTGATTTTAACTTAATGATACTTATTATCACTGTCGGTCTATTTCTATATTATTTCTAAGGTATTTGTGATAGTTCATAGTTAGCAAATGGATTTGTATATAACTGGTCTCCTCTTTTCTCTGACTTACTGAAATAAATTGGCACATATTTACTTGCATCTTAATGTCTTTTCTTTTTGTCAAACACTTTTAAACCATTTTAATTACTCTCAAGAAAACATTATTTACTTCTATAAGGAGTAGTTATAGTTCTCTCATTTTTTAAAGTTAGAGACGAGAAGATCTTTTCTTTCTGGGAGTTAATGAATTTTTAACTCTGCAGGTTGTCAATTTGTAGTTTAGATGCTGCTGAACTAGGCTCTGAACATCTCAGCAAGAAGACTTCATAATGTTTCTGTTGTTTATGATACAGTTAGAGAATCTGAAAAGAGTGAAAGTGATTCGGTTACTTCTGCTAATATATTGATGAGCTCTCTTAAAATTATCAAATTCACAACTATGTAACACATACTGTGTTATTAGGTGAACTTTACTTCAGGAGTTAGCTAGTAGAGCTCACTGCAGCTGTTAGTTACCATCCTCCTGCCTTGTAGTTGCTATGAAATTTTTAATAAAGTTCATATTATAGGTAAGATTAGTAAATAATTTCTCTGTTGTTTGCTGGATTACATCTGTTATTTACTTTTCCCAGAAATATGTATTAGAATTTGCATATCACCAGTTCATCACAAAGATTAGCTATTATAATTCATCATAATAATTTGCAAGTGCAATATGTGGTACTTCTCCACATAAAGTACAGCATAAATTTTAATTAAGTTTCCTAAAATTAAACTGGCTGCCCACTGTATCATTTTCTTGGTACCATATTGTATTCCTAATTACTACCAAAATGACATAAGCAAGTCAATATTTAGAAAATAAGTGACAGTAAATTCACAGACTAAACACCTGTTGTAAAGAACACATCAACTATGTTTAAAAGTCCAAATAAAAGTTAATTGTAAATTGTCATAACTATCTGATTTTGGAGTTGATCGATCAAACTTAAGTGGTAATATATTTCATAAAATGGTGAGAACCTTGCGGCAAAGACATCAAACAGAAATAGCAACATTAATCAAAAATGGCTCACTGCAATAAGTGAAGGTTTAATAAGTATAAATGTACTGAAGCAAAACATTTAGTTAACCCTACATGCTCTGCTGAATCAGCAGACTATACCATAGGTTGTTCTAATAAAGCATATCTGTATCATAAAGTAATTGAAAAAGTCAGTTCCTGTGGTGCCAACAATTTATTTATTTCCATTGTAAAGAAAATTTTAGTATTGAAGAAGGGAGAGAAAAAGATTTATAGCTCATTTGCAACAGATAAAAATAAATATTTCATTTATACTAGGTCCAAAGGAAAATAATGTTACCTGAGGGATAAAATCAGATTGTTTCAGGAAAATCTTACATTTTTTTCTGACTAGAAAGCAGGTTCCAGGTAAATGTTGCCGAAAAGAGTGAAAATCATTCAAGTAATTTTTTTTTTTTTTTTGGGGGGGAGGCATATTTTCATGCAGACTTATCACCACTTTTTTTGGAAGGAGAATTCTAGAGAACATTTCTAAGCAGTCTAGTTACTTTGAAACATAGTTAATTCTCTCAGTGGGCTGTGTCTGAGTTCCACTGTGCAAAGTCTAACCAGGAGGAGAGAAAGTTCACACAGGGAAGAAAAAAAATCATCTGCTATAAAATGAGTCTGTTTGAAATGTATTTTACTTCAAGACCTACTTCATTAATTGAGTTACATTTTAAATCATTTTCAATATAAATCACCAAGAAAAAAAATGCTATGATGGAAAAAGAATGTTGATTTTCCTACCTTGTCAGAGAAATGGATAATATAAATTGAACCTTAAGAATAACTCCTTCAATACATTAAGATAAACTTTATCAATCTGTGTCCAGTCCACTCTGTATGCACCATGGACCAGTCAGGAGCCATGGCATACAGCGAATCCATACCCTGAAATCTATGAAAGTTTTCTTAAAAAAAAAAAAAAAAAACAAACTATGGTTGAAAAAATATAAGGGTTAGTATTGTTAAAGTATCTGGAAGGAAACAGAAATATGGCTAATAAATTAAAAAACCTATTAAGGCCGGTCATTTGATCTGGAGGGTTACTATTCTGTCCAGGGAAAATTGAGGAACCAAGGAGCTGTGCAGAAAGCATGTGCTGTGAATGAAAGGGACATCATTTCTCCATCTTCTAGATTTCTGAACTAGCAATTAGAACTTTAAAGCATGCACCATCCCAATACCATGTATTGCGGTGAGAATAGCTGATCCTCAGCTGAATCCTCAGTCACCTCCCACATGCAACTATCCATCCATTTCCCCAGATGCAGAGTATCATTGTGGAGGCTGCTGTTGTGAGATGAAACTTCTGTCAGAGGGAATATTTACATCTCCCATCTACCTACACGCTTTGAAATGCTGGAAAAGGGACTTTGCCTTTCCTAGTGGCAACAACTATGTGGGGAAAAAGTTACATTGACTCAGGTAGTAACAGCACAAAGAAATAATTTGTTCCTTTCTCTTCTCACTTCCTCTTCCACACTAGGCTTATATTAAAATCTTCAAAATAGTTCAAAGACAAATGGTTTAAATAAGCATTTGAACGCTGAGAGACCTAAGTTCAAGCCATTTCTGGATTCAGACCAGGAACTCGAATATCTTTCTTTATGCTACAAAACAGTACTCTGACAAGTTGCCTACTGACTAGACTTCAACAGATGGTTCTTGATATCCCTTTCTCAATTTTGAATTGTTTGTGGTACAAAACAACTTCAAGTAACATAAAAACTCTATATAATAAATACATGGTGGATAAGATTTTTAGAAGAAAGTAATATCATCTAGTGCATCAGATGAAGTGGATGGAAATTTTAGGCAAGACTTTAAAACTCAATTATTTCCCAAAGTTTATCAAAATAGAAGAAAACTCAAAATCACAGCTTGAAACAACAGATTTAAGTTAAACCATTATACTGAATGATCTGCAAGGACAAGCTAGTTGACAGGTAAAAAATAATGAAGTATGCACCAGAAAAGACAAAAGAAGAGACTGGAATGTGTCCAAAAACCAGTATCACAGTTAAGTCCATAAATTGCAGTATATTTCAGTTATAATTTTAGTTTAAAGACTTGTCCTTGCAGGTTTTCTGTAGTTCTCTGTTGAGCATCAGAACTGATATGTGAGGAAACAGCTATTTTGTTAAAAATTTTCTTGTACTGACTGTTAGTTGACCAAGCGAATTCATTTTGACACAGGGTGATTGTTTTGCTTCACCTGCATAGTTTTAATATGGCATTGGGTACAGAAGTATCACTGGAAGGAAACAGATGTTGTGTTCATTAATTTTGATGCTCCCTTTGGGATTGTGGGGAAAGGGATTGACTGTGCTAGCTTCAACTGAGAGGTTTGCCAGTTGTTGTTCTGATAAGGTCTAGTTCCATATGGCATTAGCTTAGTGGATGTTTGGCTCTTCTGATAAGTCTGGCAAGCTCAAGGTGGTGTGAAAACTAGCAGAATTTTATTTTTGAGAGGAAGAAATGGAGGAAAGTATTTTAAGATACTGCATTTCAGTATGAATTGATATCATTCAATGTTTTTCTTATAGGTTATTTTATGTCATACAATGTTAAAACTAAAACTATACTTTGTGTTGTTTAGAACTTGTTTGACTTCTATTTTCTGCTTTGAATTTGTACATGCTATTAAGGCATTGAGAAATTGGAAAATGCATACATTAAAATTGCTAGCTAGTGTGATGTTTTGTGTTTTATGCTGAAGTCATTAGATGCTTAATCTGCTACTTTCAAACTATGTGGTAACTGGGATCTTTTTTCACCACATGCAGACAAACATATATATTCACAGAAGCTGGACTGGAGGGAGATACTACACTGAAAACTTTTGGTTTGACTAGTAGCTAGAATGAGAATTCATCTAAAGTTTTAGTTGAGAGATGTTATACTGGCCTATAAACGGTCACTGTCCCAATACTGTAACAAGGATTGTCTGTATAGGCATGAATTTCAATATTCATTTACCTTACAGAAGACCTGGAATCAAGTTCTCACGCCTTATTCTACCATTTTTCTATGTTATTCATTATTGTGGTTAAATCTCTTTAATTTTCATTGAATATCATGTTTAGATCCAAAAAATGTTTCTGCACATTTCTGAAAATATCTTCCATACTGGTATAGTCCCACAAAGCAGTTCATTTCTAAGAGAATTTTTTCTTTTCATCTCAGGTCAGGGATATCATAAACAGTCAGCAAGGGGAAGAGTTGTCTCATCCACTGAGGTTGAGTGGGTATCTTGAAATGGAGATTTTTGAAGATTCTAGTGAAAAATAGTATGTTCTACTGATGTTTGCCTTCTTCAGTAGACCCAGAGAGAGGAAGATGAAAGTTCAGGGGGCAGTCAATAATATTAACAGCTCTTGTAAGAACTGTTGCTTGGCTTTTACTGAGCAAGTCTGTACTGATCAACACAGAAATTTTATGTTTCTAACTATATATTCATTTATCATTTTTTGAAAACACTTCTTTATACTTTAAAGACAGTCACATGATTCATCATGACTTACTCATACATGGAATATAAAGCCTTGCTCCTGCCAGTTACTAGACTAAGCCTAGAACCTCAGAATACTTGAAACATGTAAACATTTCAAAATATCATAAATACTTTCTCTTCTGCATTTTCTATTCTCTAAAATGGCACCAACTTCATGACAGCATTTGCTAAATCACAGTTATATGTGTAAACTTAGAGAAAAATGCTTAATAGCAACATACAAAACTTGGCTTGGCATGAAAAACATTAAATATAGACAAAATATTGATTCCTCCTAATTTAACACATTGGCAACTGAAATCAGTGTAAGACATAGTTCACTGAAGTGAGGAAAAAGACCTTTGATTTCTCTTAAAATAAATAAATAAACACATTATTTTGTGATTGTACCACATGCTTTTAAAGGAATCTTCTGGGTTATATTTGGAATCTCTGCTTAGAAAAAGTCAATTATTCACCTGGGTACTTTCTGACATAAAAACTATTGAGAATAATGAAAACAAGCAGAAAATGTAATTTAAGCATGAAAAAATCTTAAATATAAAAAGAATAAACCTTTTCTATTTTGGAATATTTCTAATTTTCTTATTAAACGTTATCCACCTTCTCTAATGCAGAATTCAATTTCCAGCACAAAGAGATAAAACATTGATAATAGTAATGGATAGTAATCTGAAATGGAATGAAGAAAAAATAGAAAAATGCACTAAAATATGTTAATGTTATTGTTTGCATAATATCCATAATATCATAATATCTTTTTAATGTATTTAGGCAAACTGGAAACAACTGACATTAACAGCAGACAATAAATCCCTTTATTTTGTACGTCCAGATATAATTTACATGCTGAGATCATTGTGTTCCTTGTCACATATTTGCAATAAAAATAACAATGAAATAAATTAATCTGGTACTACAGAAGTGGGCACTGCAGTACAATGTCTCAGTGGTTTTGAACTTAAAAATACCCCAAACATCCAGACAACAACAAACAGGACACACAGTATCACATACACTAGCGTACAGTAGAGAGTTCTCTTAAAACATGGAGAAACTGCCAATATGCCCTTGGAAAATATATTGCATTAAACATGTCGATAAGAAATGCTATCAGCTTAATGAAGCAGATGTTCAGGATTCCAAGTGGATTGAATGACACTGATAACTTCATTCACAAGTAATAGTCAATATAAAATATGATTTTCTTAATAGAGTAGAGCACAGTATTGATAATTAAATAAACTTTTAATAATGAATCTGTCACAGAGCAAGAAGTGTTATGAATCATTCATAGTTACATGCTTGAGGCAAAAAGTGAAAAATGGTTGATTTTTTTCACTTTTTTTCTGCCAGATTTGCTCTTCTAAATTAGCTGGTCAAACCAGTTGAATAATGAGGTCAAATTTTTGACAAGGTTAAAACATCATGGGTTAGGGATAATGAAAAATAAATTATTTAAATAAGAAAGCAGCATGGCCTTAATGTTCAGTAAATTATTCAAGATTTTTTAAATAAGAAACTATGATATATTCAGAAGTTTTCCATTGCAAAACTGGAGTAAATAATATCTATTCTTAATATTTCCCTGTATCTAGTTCCTCCAAACAAACATTCTTTCCTCGGGCCAGTTTTACAGTGCCTAGTGTTACTGCTCAGACTAAGAACTGAAACACAGCACAGCCCTCCCATATGAGTGGGTGATCAGTTCTTCAACAAATACAGTCATTCTTGATATAACAGGAGAGCTCTGAGGTTTCTGAGATGACGACCCTCTGAGGTCCATCAGCCAGGCACCTCGTGCAATGCCACGCAAGGGACAGTCCAGTTGTTCCCACAGTACAAGATATTGATAAACTGGAGCAAGTTTACAGGACGGTCACCAAGATGGCCAAGGGCTGGGGCACTTACCCTGTGAGGAGAAAGTAAGAGAACTGCACATGTTCATCCTTGAGAAAAGACAGCTTGGGGAGACATAACAGTAGCCTGTCAGGATCTACTGAAGCAATAACCAAGAAGTCAGAGACATGATTTTCACAGCAGTGCATGGTGGCTGAAAGAAAAACAAGCATAATTTGAAACAGGTAAAGTTCAACCAGGATGCATTGACAAACTTTTTCACCATAAGGTCAGCCTGGCAGTAGAACAGGTTTTTCAGAGAGGCTGTGCAGTCACCATCCCTGGAGATTTTCAAAACATGACCTGACCCTGAGCAACCAGGTGTGACCTCATAGGTGACTCCACTTTGAGCTGGAGATTGGACTAGAAACGTCCCGAGGTCCCTTCCAAAATGAATTTTCCTATGAGGAACCAGTTAAAAAATTAAATTGACAAGTTAATCCATCTCTTGACTCCACAACTAGATCTTCACTCCCTCTTGAGTCCTATTCACTGAATTCACTGTCTCGGTCCTGCCTGGACTGATTAACTCCATAGATGAGCAACAGACGAGAACTGCCTGTGCTATTGGTGAGACAACAACAGTTACAACGGATGAGTGAAGAGACTACCAAACTACTTCTTGATGCTTTGAATAGCTGGGCTGTCATCCTCCACCACTACATTATATAGGTTAGTTTACATCTTAATTTGGAGAATTTTCACTCCATCAAATATCATGGCTATTATGTAAGTTATGTTAGTACGGTAAGGTAATAAACTGGCCCTGGTACTTCATTGTCCCATTCGACTCTGCTGAGTTTTATGCAGAGGAAAACAGATAGGGCAGAATAGAAACTACCCTGTCGAATAGCCAATGAAGACAGGAAACAGTGCTAGAGACAATCTTGGAGAAGCCACTACTCCAAAGGAGCTTGAGTGCTCCAGAATCTACTCTTTTATGTTATTCTGTTCCCATCTTCATTCTTCTGAAGCAACAGCAGAAAACATTTCTGTGTTACAATCTATGTAGAATAGATCTATGTATCTGATACTATTTTAAAACAAGTTAGCTTCAGTTACAAAACCAGATAAATTACTCACATTCTGCTCCATTCTGCTGTGTCTAGTCTTCTTCCACTTAACTTACTGCCAGCTAATTTTACCATATTAACATAATGCTGCAAACTGCAGGAGAGAAACAACTAAGTAGATAGCTGGTGACCACTAGTATTAGTTCGTCGGTGACGCATCAAGCATCAGTGTTATGCAGAACAAAATTCAGCATGTTCCTACATCTTGTACACTTTGTTTTCCCTAGGACTGCAAGGCAGGATTAACAGTTTGTCATGGATATATTCTAGTCTATCTCATATTCTTTCTCTGCTGTGTCATATTTCTTCAGTTCCTTTATTCAACAGGATTTACTTTTTTACAATTGATACATATAGTGAGTAATGCAAGTAGCTCTGTATTATACTCACGTTCTCAATTAGTTCCTCCCTATTGAAGAAGCAGATCCAGGACATTTTCTCCTCTGGATGGATTTTCTACTTTCTGGATCATAAAGCTGTCTTCTCTGTATTCTAGGAACTACTTTCATGTTTTACTGTCTTCATTATCTAATGGGTTTCAAAATGGTTATTGTTAAGTCCCTCATGAATATAGTAGCTTCTGGTTTTTAACACTTCAAGAGTTGATGCAGGAATTTTCCACTCCATGTCAGATGATCTATAAAAAATATACACAATCATATCTTCATCGCACCTGTTTACCATTAGCTGGTACTGTTTTGTTCTCTTATTTTTCTGTATAATGATTCAAATAGTTTGTTTCAGGCTTTATTATAACTTATTTCATTCAATTTTTTATATGTTAATTCTTACCTAGTAATAAGTTTGTTTAAGTCTTCTCCTCTGTTGCTGCTTTAGCACTTTTCTTGCCCTTTCTTTTCTTGACACACACTACAACTTACTTTTCTGTTGATTCATCCAAATAGGCAAGAGCAACTACAAGATTTATTTTTTCCTTCAGCTGAAAATTAACCATTTTACCTTTCGGGCTTTGCCAGAAAAGATAAAGATCTTTGTTATCCATTTGTATACATTATTTTAAGAAAGCATGTTCTGCATCTTAACTGATAGATACAGTAAGGCAAAGTAGTTGCTAGGAGAATTTTTCACCACAATAACAGAAAAAGTAGTGATTTGTCTGAATATAATTTATAGCTACCCTGAGGCTGCAGTGTATTATACATCTTTTTTTATTCACAGAATGTCTTACAAATGTCTACTGAAGATGCCTCTTTTTCCACCTGTGTTCTTTCCTGTAATGCTTCGTATTTTTAATACAGAGTAGTAAAGTGTTCATAAGAAAAAATAACATACTTCACTTTTTTTTTCTATACGCTAACATTTGCATTTTGTATGAGTTCCATATGAGCACACTTTGTAAAGTAGCCAGCTTCTAATCACATATAAGGGTTGCTAATGTCTAATCATTGCTTAGGGACATGGTGGAAGTTTTAGAATGTCCATTCCTTCTTCCTTCTCACCAAGGTCATTAAGGACATTTTGTAAACAACTGAAGTATTAAAGAGAATGAGTGCTAAGTTTTCAGAATTTGTACTCCTATCTTCATTTGATATTTTTAAAATCTGCACTGTGAGCTTTGGCAAATCAACCTGAAGTCAACTTTTGATTTTTTGAATTGTATTCCTTTCACAGACAATAATTCTAGTAAACTTACTAGAAAGAGACCTCTAACTAGTTTTATGTTGTTTGTCTTGGTCACAGAGCATCAGGCACTGCCACTTGCTCACCCTACTCTTACTTGTGGTTGTCAGAAAAGACTTACTGATACCATAGACCTCTACTAAAATTTCTGGGAAACTTCACATCCTTCAGTTTGCAGAATGCAAAACTATTTACAGAACAGTGTTATCATGTACTCATGGAATCAATTTAAGCAGGTTCAAAGGAACTGTAAATTAATAGAATTTAAAATAAAAGTCTTGCATGAATCACAGAGGTGGCTTCCAGTAAGTCTGGTGTTCTCAAACTAAGAAAGCATTGGAAAAACAAACTCAAAAATAAAGTAATTAAAGTTTGACATCTCTAGACTATCATTTGTGCAGTGCCCAGCAGTTAAGAATCATCAAGTTCTTTAGCAGGATTAATTTCAGTGTTTGCAATTATAGTTAACTGTCATGGTATTAATTGTAGAGATTCAGGTACTTACATCTAATGAAAATGTAATCTCATTTTATACACTAAGAAAATGAGGAGAATGTAGACAGTGGTGTTTTGACGGATGCCCAGACTGACACTCTAAAAACTGTGATAAAAACTTACAGTAAAAAAAAAATGCCCTACTTAAATGACCAAAAAATTTACCAGTTATGAAAAAATGCTCTTTTGACCTCCTACACACAAACCAATCTTGTCCTCAAACTCATGGCAAGGCATCAAAAGGGTGGGCAAATCCAAAAGCTTATCTGAACCAAATGATTAATTTCAGTCATAGAGCAAGAATAGTAAATTATACTACAGAACCCCGAACAAGACAGCAGAAGACAAAGGTGATAGCTTCAGAAACTGAATCCTATTTTAGAAGGTAAAATGGTCTTAAATTTGTTCAACAAACCTTTGAGAAAATCGATGATCATACTATATAGATTGGCTAGACGATTCCAGTTTAGGACTGTGTGAGTTGACCCTGGATGGATGCCAGGTGCCCACCAAAGCTATTCTATCACTCCCCATCCACAGCAAGACCGGGGAGAGAAAATATAATGAAAGGCTCACAGATTGAGATAAGAACAGGGAGAGATCACTCAGCAATTACCATCATGGGCAAAAGAGGCTCAACTTGGAGAAATTAGTTTAACTTATTACGAATAAAATCAGAGAAGAGTAATGAGAAATAAAAGCAAATCTTAAACCACCTTCTCTTCCACCCCTCCCTGCTTCTTGGGCTTAACTTTACTCTCAATTTTCTCTGCCTCCTCCCCCTGAGTGGCACAGGGGGACAGGGAATGGGAGTTGTGGTCAGTTCATCATATGTTGTCTCTGACACTCCTTCCTCCTCACGGGAAGGACTCCTCACACTCTTCCCCTGCTCCAGCATGGGGTCCCTCCCACAGGAGACAGTTCTTTATGAACTTCTCTAAGGTGGATCCTTCTCACATGCTACAGTTCTTCACAAACTGCCCCAGCGTATGTCCCATTGATAGGGTTCAGTCCCTCATGAACAGACTTCTCCAGCATGGATCCCCCACGGAGTCACAAGTCCTGCCAGCAAACCTGCACCAGTGCAGGTTTCCCACAGGGTCACAGACTCCTTCAGGTATCCACCTGTTCCAGTATGGGGTCCTCCACAAGCTGCAGGTGGAGATCTGCTCCACCATGGATCTCCATGGGCTGCAGGGGACAGCTGGCCTCACCATGGTCTGCCCTGACGGGCTGCAAGGGAATCTCTGCTCCAGTGCCTGGAGCACCTCCTCCTCCTCCTTCTTCTCTGACCTTGGCATCTGCAGAGCTGTTTCTCTCACATAGTCTCACTCATGTCTCCGGCTGTGATTTCTGTTGTATATATTAAGAAAGGAGACAAACGGTTACATCTAAACAATCTTTTTTTTCCACTGATGGTTTGATTTCCTTAACTGATCTTGTTTAGATTCTTGAACAGGATCATAGGGGCATCAGTCTCAACACAAACAAGGCAGATGAGAACATGGTTACAATGATCATGAGCAAAGAGGACAGAAATATGGAGCATTGCGACAGAATGGCTTAAACTCTCCTTGAGAAAATCTCTTCATCTGCCTGTGTACGGAAAAACAAATCCTCACCTATGATTTCAGGACTTGCTTAACCTCTTAGACCTGTTGTATTGGGTCTTACATCCAAGAATACTTCAATTGACTCTGGGAGTTGAGACTTGCTATGAAAGAAGTTTGTAAATATTAGCTAATTTTTAAGGAAAAGTGCTGGTAAATGCCACTTGAAGGCATGAACACTTAAGAACTGTATCAGAAGTTATTATCTTAGCCTGTAGTGAGTCTGCATCAAGACAAAACTGAGACTTCTGAAGTGTTTTTATGGAAAAAAAGAGAGATCCTCTCCTCAGAAGAGAGAGCAGCTAAGTGTCGCTCCCCTGGGAGATGAGAGTTGCAAGTTCAAGTCCTTCTTTCCAAACGAATCAGAGCAAAGGTCTGAGGTCTGTTTTTTCATACTGCCAGTGCATGGCTATCTGTTGGCAATGACGGGATTGCTCTTTTCTAGTTTTGACAGAAATTAAATGCTGAATAAAAGAAACCTTTCCTAACAAAAACAAAACAAAAAACCCTAAAAAACAAAAGCAAACAAAGAAACAAACCAAAACACACACAAAAAACAAACAAACAAACAAAACCAACCAAACAAACAAAACAAAACAAAGCAAAAAAACCACAAACAAACAAACAAAACACACCAGTACATTCATGCAGGAAGTCCCCTTCCAATGCCTCAGCATTTTTTACCAAAAACCTCTCCTTTTCTAGTATAATTTCTATAAGCTTTGTTACTTAGTTCCCAGGGTTTTTGGACCAGTACAATTTTCATAGTATATTATAAAGGTCTTCCTTAATTCTTCCTTAAGTGCTCCTGCTCTGGCAGGGGGATTGGACTAGATGATCTTTCGAGGTCCCTTCCAATCCCTAACATTCTGTGATTCTGTGATTAATAAGCGTATCCTTAACACAAAAAAGCCCAGAGTTAGTGATAAAAGGTACTTCAAACATAGCTTACTACATAAAAGTAAAATCAGCCATGACTCCAGCTTTTTTACATCTGCAAATTAAACCTTTACATGGGCTCATTGTTACCACTAACTTTTAGCTTTTACTAAGCAAATACATCTGATCTCTGGTTCTTTCTGCATTTCTAGGTTATAGCCAGTCTTTCTTGATTCCTGAGTTTTGGGACAGTGTTGTACTGGGTATTGTTTGTCCTCTCTTGTATCTAGAAATTAATTTTCTGCAATGTAAATGCGTTCATGTTTCACACTCCCAAGAAACTTAGCAGGCTCAGAGGAATGTATGGTGGCAACTGATTTAGGATATGTTTTAGAACATGCAGATTTTGCCGGTTTGAAATATAGGACCTTATGGTACAAGGTCCAAGGTGATTCAAGGGAAAAATTTTCAGGAGTCTCAAGTGTCTTCCAAGTCAGTGGCCGACCTGTCCCAGTACATAGGAACGTTTTAAACACAGGCTGAGACACTCTTCACCTTGATCTCTGTCAGAAGAGGAAAATGGGAAAGGGTTTGGCTGTCAGCTGCTGAGGAATATAAATGAATTTTGCTGCTTTATTATTAACTTGATTGGTATATCCTAGGTAAAAGTACTATTGAGCATTCCTGTTAAATAGTGATATTGGGTGGAACAGCTGTTTTGCATGTCCCCAGGTATCACTATGTTAATTAAGTTAATAAAGCCTCTAGCTGTAATCGTATTCTTATGTGTGTATCTTATTTGCCTGAGATGTTTGAATGAACAAACTGGTCTTATCAAATCTAACAAAATACATATTTTGTTACGTAATTACCAGTTTAAAAGAAACTTTTTGGGGTTTGGAACGTATCCAGTTACCGGCACATTAAAACTTATTTATTTTTAGGAAATATACCAAAGGGATCTGAACATAACTTTCAAAATACAATGGCAGCCCCACATCCAGACTGACATTACGTTAATGAGGACTTTTTACTCTCACCAGGGTAGTGTAGACAATCATATTTCTTTTTAAACAGTATTTTATAGGTAATTACATCAAATGAATTCACTTCTACCTATTTAAATTAGATTTTCTTTTTCTCTAAATTGGTGAGAGTTTGCCCAATATCCCAAAATCTCAGCAGTTTTCAGAACAATTCTTCACTGTATAATTAAGGTGGGGTTTTTTTTCTGACCTTGTTCTGAATAATGATAGTGTGATTGGATTTGAAATTAAAATGCAAGGGAGATGAGAAAATTCACTTAAAACTGAGGCAAAGAAACACTTCTTATAATTCCTAACATTTAACAGTTCTGAATTAGCCTACAGAATCCAAAAGGCTGAAACATAAGTATAAACAGTTTCATCATATTTTAAGTTTTCACAGCTTGAAAAGTTTGATATTGACATAGAAACATATGTATGAAAGAAACAGAAACCTTTTTGTTTAGGCAGAAAACAATTTTTGAGGACATGCGAAAGAAAAGACTTGATGAGCAGGTTAATCCAGATTAATTCTACAGTATTCCTTGCCTATCCCTCTGAGACATGCAATTCCAGCCACGATCTGAGACAGATGGTAAAGTAAATGTCCCTTTGCTTCTACCAGGCAATATCATTACATGGGACCAACAGGTTTTAAAGCAACGTAACCCTTCTCAGGACTACTTCCTTATTTGTTTCTTCACCTCATCGCAGACATTCAGTCTAAAAGTGAATTAGAAAATGGTAACCAACAGACTGTCAAAATAGATACGCTCAATGCAACATTAATCTGTAGGCTTGCACTCCTTTGTGGAAGGCCATGCAGGCCTTTTAGTATGGAATGGACAATGAAAAAATCAAAACAGATGTTTGGAGCAGAATAAGGGAGTGGGTGCTGCTTTGAGGGTGTGGGCACACAAGGGGGTTGAATTCAGATTTGCTGCGGGCCTTTGGGTCCAGAACTGATTTGGCTGTTTGGGGAAACAATGTGGAAAGAGGATCACCTGTGAAAAGGAAATAACTTATTTAAGTTCTGGAGAGTAAATAGTGTTAAGTAATTCATACCAGGCATAGAAAGTTAAAATTCAGAAACCAAAAGGCAAACACACAAAAAAAAGGCATTCATTAAAAACAAATACTGTCCTTATTTTGGAACTAAAATGAGAAATAACTGACTCATGAATCTCCATTTTGGAGACATAGTCTGTTTGTGGGGTTTTTTTTTTCAAAATATCGGGTAGAATTTCCATGGTGATATTCAGTGAAGCTCTTCCATGTTCATATGTAAACTACTGAACGTAACAGAACAATCAGTTGATAGACTCTCAGTTGCAATGAGACTCTCAGTTGCAATGAAACCATGACTGCTATCCACAATGTTATGTTATGCCTTTCTTACTATGGAAACCAGTAAAGTAAGCAGAAAGCTTATTTCCTCTGTTTAAATTACTTTGGGTTCTAATAATAAATTTCAGACCTGATCTGTGATCTGCTGAGGTCAATGGAAAAGCTGCTAACAGGTAGAGTGGACTTTCATTAAGGTTTATATGCAATTTTTTTCTGAAAGAGAAATTACATTGTATTTTCATCTGAAATGAGTTCATTTAAGATAATAATTAGACTTGATTATGTACTGAAAACTTTGGTGATTTTGTTTTGTTTTGTTTTTGTTTTTTTCCAGCTAGTGCCTTTTTTCTCCTTTCTACAACTGCAACCAGTTGTGGTTTAACTATATTCTAAAATTTATAGACTTCACTAAACTCTCATATCATCCAAATTTTGCCTCCTAATTTCTTTCTCAAAACAAATCTATCATACTCTAATGTATGATTATTTGATGTTTAATGTCAACCAGCAGTGCTAACGTGTCAGGAACGATGAACAGAGTCCAATCTGTTTTCAAAACTGTCACTGACTCGCAAGTTCTTTGTTGGGTTGACACAAACTGCATGAAATCAATGGGCATTTTCACTTGAATGGCAGCTGGGGCAGACGCAGTGTGCATAGTGATGGTATCAGCAGTTCTATAGCATGCAGTCTGTTCTGATTTTACTGATTCTCCTAAAAGTCTCAGATACCAGTAAACAACACGTGTTTATGATAGCCTATTTGTATATCTGCAATTTTAACAAACTCATCAAGGATAACAATTTATAGATATTCTCATCCTCCTTATATTTAGGGAACATAATTATGGTATGACTGTAATGTTTGGTTTAGGTTTCACTTTGCTTTTTTTGGGGGGTTGAGAATTTTGGGGGGAGTTCTTTTTCCACTTCTCCCTAGTTCAACCAAATTAGCAATGTTAATTCTAGTACAAATCACAAAGTTTTGGTATTGATTTCACAGACACCTCAAACAAGATTTTGAAAAGGAAAACCTATTAGGAAACTTAATCATTTGTAGTAAAATTATGTTAGCTACTACTTGGCAAGATTGCTTTAGAACTGAGGCTTTGAAGCCTGTCACAGGTCTTAAAAATAAAATTGCTTGAGTAGTTGAGGAGAACTGTATTAAAATGCAAATTTTCAGCTGTTAATATTTCTTCAAAAACCAATAATCCCTCAAGGCCACCAATATGTCAAATACTTAATGGAAAAATATCCCTTAGGCGGAATGGCCTTTCTAAGTTGACTTTTGATTAAACTTAAAATACTATATTGCAAAAAAACTTAAAATCAAAAAGAGGATATAAATATAGTACTGGACTATAATGTCATAGAGAATGCAACTGGAGGGGCAAATTTAAGGTCACTAATTTTTAAGTAATTTTCTACCCTTTTTGAGGATTAGCCAAGGAAATAATTGCTAATATAAGGTATACTCTATAGCACACAACTACAAGTGATCCTAGGAGGAACAGAAAATAATACTTTTTCGAAGTAATACAGATGTAAATATAATGTTGGCATATA
Organism: Caloenas nicobarica; assembly: GCF_036013445.1. Classification (NCBI taxonomy): domain Eukaryota; kingdom Metazoa; phylum Chordata; class Aves; order Columbiformes; family Columbidae; genus Caloenas; species Caloenas nicobarica. The sequence goes on along the minus strand of NC_088246.1, from coordinate 28,486,687 downwards.
GTTGGCATGTATAGCACAGAAGTCAAAGTCTCCACTGCCAAACACTTCTGCTTTTATTATGCTGTACAGAATCTGGAAGTTGATATTCAAAATAATCAAGTGAGAATACAACGGATATCAATTTTCCTAGCTACTGAATTCTAGGTCTCTATGTGTCTCTGTCAAACATAGGAGTCAGATTTCCTTTGAAAAAGAATGACTGAATCTAAGGTCTAATCCTGTTCTCACAGAAAACAGTGACAAAACATTAATGTAAGGAGGACTAAGATCTCGGTTTGCTTAAGTTGTGGTACACTGTGTCCAAGTACATCAAAATTTTGAGGAAATGAAATTGTCATTTAAAGACCAAATCAATTCCAAAACCAATAGCTATTGTCATCTTGAATTACATAATTCCCAAGTGTTGTCCTATAAAACAGATATATGGAAAGAAATCACAAAATGGCTGTTTACTGATTAGCATATTCTATGACATCTGCGCTGCTGCAATATCACCTTTTATAATGAAAACCTTGCAGCAGCAAGGTAAAAAAGCACAACAGATCCACACTGCTTGTAGTGTCAATGAGTAAAGAGAATTTTTAGTAGCAAGAAAAAGCAGCTCCAGGTACCTGACATATAATCCAGTCTCAGTTCATCTCTAAGGTACTGCATATTTGTTTTCGAATAGGAGTTGGACAAGTGTTTTGGTCAGATAAGAAAATCTTATTTGATTGTGAGGGAACAGCAGCTGGATTCTCAGCTGCTGTGAAGCAGAATAGTACCTGTGATATATCTTGAAGATATAAAGATTTACATCAGTTAAGGACATGACATTGCATTTGATCTTCAGAAAATGTAGTACCATGTCCTTAATCTGTAATATAATTCCAAAGAACAAGTTTTCAGTACTAAAGCCATTTTATAGTCCTTCAAAATGTGGTAATCTGTATAGCTTCATTTTAACTTGTGAAGCTTCAGTTACCAGCACATTAGTGTCGTGAATGTGAGCCATCTAACAGCAAAGAAATTACACTGGGAAAAAAAAAAGCATGAGGCAGGAGCAATATCAGGACCCTTTTTTTTAAATAGAAGAAGCAGTAAAATCTGTAGTTTGTGTAGGTAGAAAAAAACACCAAACAGAAGTTTTCTTCCTCTTTTTCTCCTGCAAATAAATCTGAAGAGAAAATTGAAGTTACTGGTGATGTTTTACCTGAAATTTTAAACAGAATGCGTCAGGGTTTCTTTCAGGTCTAAAATGTTCTAGATTCTATCAACATACTCCAGAAACACCAGACTCAAGCACAGATACACCTGGGTGAAATTTGGGTTTCAAGGAAATTTAGGGTGAGTTTCCTCTGACTTCTTTAGCTGCTGGATTTCCACTGTTTGGGTTTTTTTTAAGGAACTTGGGCAAATTCCAGGTTCAAAAGAAGTAGTTAACACCTAAGCAGGTGTATTCCTCCTAACCAGTTCTTGGCAGCTGAGAAAGCTAACTGTCCTAGACCTCATCTGAAGATGTTTGACCATCTTCCCATACAACATAAACTCCTGATACAGTATTCTGGATTTTAAACTCTGAGTTTAAAGAATACAATGCACTTTCTCTTAGTAGCTAATAATCTAATCTAGTTACCTTGAAAGACACTTCAAAAAAAGCACTCAAACTTTTGAAACCGCAAGGATTTCGTTTCTGGTGAGCACCAAGAACAGATACAGTAGAATCAGATAAGGACATTCCAGGTGATCAGCAGGTTTCCAGTTTGCTGAGTGCCAAGTTATTTTCTGTACAAATAAACTGAACTCTAAACAGGAAATTCTATTTCAATTCTCTGATGTCCTTTTAAAAACTACTATTTTTTCAGTCACAAAGAGGTCACGTACTGGGAGTTGAGGACACCATGTTAAAGACAATGACCAGTCTTGATTATGACCAATGATCACATTCAGATCTTGGCTATGAACAATGATCAAAACGTACTTGCTGACATAGCGTGTCACAGCCTCATTTCTCAGAGCATCAAAATAGCTATGCAAACAGTTTTGTTTACACCAGCTGGAGGATGAATAGTAGCACTTCTACATTTTCAGTTTGACAAGTCTATACTTAAGAAAGAGTAGAAAATGAAAACAAAATATAGTTAGAATGACAATAAATATAGATTACTTCACTTACAGTATTTAGCATGAACAACTTTAAATGAAAAATATTTCAAGTGCATTTCAACATAATTCTCTGAACTTGTCCTTCAAATTAATTTTACCAATTCACGCTGAAGTCCTAGCTCTATTTCCAGTCAAAGTACATATTATCAAAACCACATAAGCACAGCCATATTGATATCCCAGCTTTTCATGGTATTTAACAATGCTTTGTTATAAACTCATTTTTGATTGTTTGTGAGTCAGACTTAGCAGAAATAAGTAGTAGTGATGAGCATTGTGAAGCTAAAGATGGAACCAGACTGTGTTTTGTATTTAATTCAGGGCGCTTTATGTCCTTTCTCTCCATAACTTCAGGGAAGAAGGAAAGAAAGCCTCCTTCAGCCTTCCCCAGATTCAGCATTAAATAATGTCATACTTTCATTCATTTAATACTGTTGTAAGTTGGCTCGTTAGCAATTTTAACTCATGAACAGGTGATCTGTGTAGTAGAGTTATAGCTTTGTTTTACCATCACATTTTATCTTTGCTTATCTGGCAGAAAGTTCTGGCAATATTTTTGAAGTTAAAGGCCTTGCCCTTTTATTTAGTTTATTTTCTGATATTTTCCTTTATTTTCCCTAGGGCCCATTAGGAGTTGAATTTCTGTTCCAAATAAATCCGAACACCCTTATTTCTCTATTCTCCAAATAGTTGCAGGGGTTTTGTTTTGGTTTGGTTTTTAATTTAATTATTCCCAAGGGGCGTTTTACATTTAAATGGACAATTGAGAAGGCATTATTTTTTACCATTTACCTTTCATCTTTGAAAGATGGATTTTGTCTCTTTTTTAGTTTGGTAAGGAAGTTGCTTGAGCATTGCCAGATTCTTAACTAATTCCCCAAATGATAGCGTTATTTGGGTTTGGTTTCGGGTTTTTTTTACATGCTAAATGGCTTTTTACTTTGTTATCGAGTTATAGCATCAGATGACCTTGTTTTACTGTAAATAATTTTTTCATTATTCATATAGCAAAAGAATCGGCAAGGTATGGTGCAATGGTTTAGATTTAGACACATGGTAGTTTTAACTACACATTTAAAAGAAGACTTCTCTTACATAGCTGAGAAACTAAAATTAAAGTTTCCATCAGAGAAAGACCACGAATAAGTTAAAATTAAGGAGTTTCTGTAAAACTTATCCCAACAATCAGTGTTGTCCAAAATTTAAATCCTTTGGCATTCTTATAAAAATTGTTTAAACTAAGAATTTTATCATGTAGTAAGATGAGGTTTTATCATCAAATAAAGACAAAAGTAAGAAAGAAAAAGCCTGGTAACTAACTTGGATTTAGGCCCCAGTAATAATACTTAGTCTGAATGTCCCTCTTGAATTTCTCGTTTGGTCTGTTGAGTCACTTTCATTTTGTTGGGTGGGTAAGATTATGCTTACCTGTCAGATCAACTGGTATCTTAAAAGATGAATTATTTTCTTTGGTATGAGCTTATGATTTGCTTGTCTTTTGAGCAAAGTGATAAATACATTTATAACCTATCGCTTCCAACTTATGGCAGTTCAGCCTTGGCCAGATGCCAGATACCTACCCAGACATTCTCTTATTCCTCTTCCTCTCACATGCCCTCTATGGGGGGCAAAAAAAAAAGAGGAAAAAGCTTGCAGGTTGAAATAAAGATAGCGACATCACTTACCAAATGCCCACCAAGCCACTCTATCACTCCCCTAGTCAGCAGGACAGGAGAGAGAAAATAAAACAAGAGACTCATGGGTCAAAATAGGGACAGGGAGAGATCACTCAGCAATTACTGTCACAGGCAAAACAGACTCGACCTGGGGAATTCAGCATTTTTTAGCACGAAAATTTTAAAATTTAAACATCCAACCATTTCTGAAATGCCAAAGAATCACTTAGGCATCATTATACAAACTCCAAACAGGTCTGCTGAAATATGGAGGAAAATGGAAAACCAACATATCTTCAAAAGTGCCCCCTTAACCTCCTTGCTGAGAGCATCTTTCAAGTTAAGCTAATCTGCCAACTGTGGTAGATGCTTAGCCAGCAAGACGATATCGAACAAGGGATGTTTTTTTGTTCTCTTCACCCTATCATGGTAACCTGTACTACCAAATTCTGGTCCCTCAGTGAGAAAGAAACTAGAGATACCTAGTCCCCTGAGTGTTCCTTCTGTATTGGAAGAAGCAATGTGGCTTGGAAAGGAGAAAAGAAAATTCAGACATACAGAATTGTTCATTAAACCACCAAGTATAAAAAGTTTGAGGCATGAGGCAGCCAATAGGAAATCTCTCTTAGGAAGGACAGTGTGATGAAGGCATAGTCATCAGCGTTAGTCCTTCCAGATCTCTCTGCTGCTCACCAAAGGACTTGTTTTCAGAGAGATGCCTGACAAGTGTCTTCAAGAGCTGGTTGTGACAGAAAATTCCTCAGCCCCACCAATCCACCTTGAATTTCCATTATCACATTGGCAGTTTCTGATGATGATCAAGATTGTCTGCATCCCATGTTCACAGTCTGGGGCAGGGAGTCAGTGGGCAGTGTCTGGTGATCAAAAAGTCTCTGTATCTGGAGTCCATAGAAAACATTAGGTAGAAAACACATACCATGCAATCTCAATGTCTTCTTTTTATAGTCAGGCCTCTGTGGGGAGGAAAAAAAAGAAAAGGGCACCTAACTACTGGTGTATGGGCAAGATAGGAATCCTGATACATCCTTGATGTTGGGATTTATCTGTAGGATGTGTATCAGCTGTACATCACTTCATAAAGCAATCACAATAAAGAGAGGCTGCATTTCTTACTGTTATCCCAAAATCTGATGCAGAGGTGGTTTTGTTAATCTTGTGTTATATAGCATTTGGGAAGAAATAAGTCAGCAGTGTAAGAATATATTTCTACAGTATGTAACATGTCATGTAGAGAATTTTTTATGTAAGGCAATTCTGTGACCTTACTTTTCCTTTAAAATACCTTACATTTTGATTTGCTGTTCATTCAAGTGACTGAAAGTTTCTTCTCAGAGCACTTTTTAATAGAAAAAGAAAAAAGAAAAAAAAAGAAAAAAAGGAAGAAGAGAAAGCTTATGAATATGATGTTTAGTATGCTGTCAGCCATTTAAGGTTTATGCTGCCACAACTCCAGTTAGCTGAGCACAGCAGTAGTTATGAGGAGTAATGAGTTTGCCAGACATATTGAAATTCTCTCCTGCTGTGTGCTGTCAATTGAAAAAAAAGGGAGACAGTGATGGCCAACAATTTAAACACAATAGACTGACCGTAACTGGCACCTAAAGAACAATAAAGCGAAGATCAAATGGCAGGATCTGGCCAACTAGCTTGCAGGTTCCCTGAATATGACAAGGATTGTTGCATTTTAAGTTTTGTTTGAAAAGCAAAGTGCAGCAAATGTTTAATTAGAAATAAACATATTCTATTGGAAAAGCAAGATAATTTATGACAAAATGATTCATATTAAAGATGGTTACACATTTTTTCTCTCTTTCTTGTTGCTTAATTTAGAGATGTATTTATTGATAACTTTGAGCAACAGTAATAGATAAGAAGAAGACACATGCCATATATTTCTCCAGTTTTAGTGATACTCCTGTGAGAGTTCAGAGATTACTCTCCTGCATTTATCCTCTCAGAAAGATTGAAATGTAGATTTTTTTTAAAAAAAAGTAGATCTAGCTACCAGTTAGGGTATTCATTATTTTCTGGTAAAAGAAAGATTGGACATCAAATTTTCTACTCTGAAGTTAATAGTTAATTAGATCAGCTCTATATGAAAAATTTATCTTGCTATGACTTGATTTTCAAAGTAATATTTCAATGTTGCCAAAAAGGAAAAAAAAAAAAAAAAGAAAAAAACCTCATGACAAATGCATTTTTTCTTCCTTTCAAGTAAGAATAAATATAGTGTTTCAGCATTATGGAATTGAGCCAAATCAACTTCACTTGAGTTCAGTTCTACTATTTAGCAGGAGCAAGTGAGTCTGGAGAGGGCTACAAAGCTGTTCCTTATTCAGGGTACAAGCTGGGTGACTCATCAGTGGGGAAGATTTATCTCCCCATACTAAGAAAACCAAACCTTAGTTTCTGAGGCTGAGCTAGTCACCCCAAGATCCTGCTATAGCCAGTGGAGATAAAAAAAGACACCTCTAGACAGGCATTTATCTCCCTAAGATGGGTGTAGATGGACCAGATTAATTGTGAGTACCTATTTTTTATTATATTTGCTATAAAGAGGGTTTCAACTGTTCAATCCAGTTTTTAGAGTGCTAAACTTTGTCCAATTTTCTTTTCCATAAATGTAGCTTATTTGAATATTTTTCTAAAAATATTCTATTTCTCTTCCTTTGAAATAAAAAAGCTGGGAGTTTTTCCCTAAAATCCAATTCTGCATGATTTCAACAGTCCCCAATTTCAACTGTCAGAACCAGAACTAAATATACACAATTTGCATCATGTTATATCAGTTAAGTTATGCAGTACAAATAAATATAACATTGATCACATTCGACAATGCTTTTCAGTTTCTGGTTTCTCTGGAGACTACAGCAGTAAGTTGTTGCAAAGCAGATTTGGACAACTGGAAGCCTGCAGTATTATGAGCTGATCCTCTGGTAGCCCCCTGGGAGCCAATGGAATTCATCAGAACAATACTTCCAGAAGACTTTTTAGTTCACAGATCACTAGCTTGATCAAATATGTATCATGAATGCCTAACCATTTTTTAATTTATTTTTTAATATTAAAAATGATGCGCCAGTTTTATTTCAAACTAAGAAAACAAGAATTGGGCATGTCAAGCTCAGAGCTTCATCTGGTCTGTCTTCTTCAGGCTTCCTGTCTGTACAAGAGCTATGCAAAGAAGCCTCTGGACTGCATGGATAATGTACAAAGCTGTGCCAGCTTTGCTTAAGTAAGGTAGTACTGGATCACAGGGTTCAAATATCTATGTTCAGTGGAAGCACAGAGGCACAGAGTCAGTGCATTGGATGTAACTGTATTCCCACTTTGGTCATACAAGGGGAAAACAGTTTTGTCACATTACTTGGCAGACATACAACTTTGTGTCACACCACGTAACAGGGTGAATTTCTATTACACCAGAAGCAGTGCACATTGTGCTTGTGTGTACAGGAAGAAGGAAACTCTAGTTCTTTATCGGCCACATGTAAGCTTCCAGAGTTACAAGCACTGAAGTAAAAGCTGGTGTCTGACATTCCCGAATAATTCCCTGCCTGCTTAACACACTGTCTAAGCACCACAGGACTACAGCTTTTACTACTAGATAAGGAGGGCAGCTTACAGCAAGAATGGCAATAGGCTTAGGTAACATAATCCACAGCCATGGCTGCAGCCTAGACAGAGTTTTGTGAACTGCATGTAAACCTATCCTGGCCACACAGAGTGCTCTTGCTATTCAAAACTATTTCAAAGAATGCTTTTACATGTAGCACTGTCACCCACTGTAATGTCTGAACTATATAATCTCTGATTATTTTTCATCCAGAACTACTGGTATAGTTCCTGCGCCTTGAATGGACAACAGAGGAGTTTGAGCAGGGGACTTGCAGATGAAAAACAGAAAAGGCTAATGCTCCTCAGATATAAAAAGGAATATTCCTGTTGAAATTCTTCCCTAGCTTTGAGATTTTGAGTATTTTCTTGGGCAAAACAATGGTATTTAAACATTATACATGACAAACACAATAAGGGAAAACAGATTTACCGCAATCATTCACAGAAATATTCCAAACCATTTCTTCATACAGAGGGAATGCTCTATTTCACAGCTTTCTTTTATCAGTTAAAGAATAGTATTTCTTAGTAAACAATGGAATCCAGGGTATTACCAGCAGTTGTAAGCAACCTGTATACTTTGTACATAAGCGCAACTGAGTCTTTGAAGAAGTAGTTTTCTCTTTTTGTAACAATATGAAAGAAACAGTGGGTATTAGAAGGAGGCATGACATTAATGCAACAGTTTTTGAGAGCAATCATTTGAGAGGTTAATCAAATCTGCAACTAGTTAAGAATTCCATAGTTAAATTTAATGATCAAATCCACATAGATGTCAGTGCTATGACAAACTCACACTGGGTGACTAGAGCTGACATGAGCTGGTTTATTCTAGGCTGAGGACCGATCAACTATTCTGACTAATTTTAATCATATTTTGAAGACAGTAAAGCTTCAGGTAGCTATTGTGTTCACTAATAAGACTGAATAAGAAAACAGCATGATCAATGTGCTTAGGGTCTTCAGAGGGGCCTGAATTTTACCCTGGTCTTGCCCTTATTCTGGTACATAGCATGATGCAACTTGCTTCTCTGTGTCGCCACAGTCTGTCCAGATTCTAGGAGCTTCAGGGAATTTTTTCTAATTACATATAAATGCAGAAATGGATTTCAAATTACTATGCTTTTGGTGAGTATTTAAAACTTGGAGTATATTGACCGCATGCTCAGAGGTCTAATCACATGCATCTAATCTGAATCCTTATTCAGTTTCACCCATAAAGAATTTTTTGCTATGGTACTGAAATTTCTCTACACAGTAAAAACTATTTATTAAAAATCTGTCTAAAAGTCAATAGCAATAATTTAATTGTCTGGACCAGGTTATCATCTAAAGCAGACATAAATGCAGATTTCTGAAAAATGTATGTCACTGTCAGAAGATACAAGACAGAAAATCCATAAAAAGAGAATGATGCATGTCTGGAGGAGCAAGCAGGAGACTTAGGAGTAAATTCCTTGCTCTGCCACTAACTTTATGGCCTCAGACATACTAATTTTTTTTTCCTTTCTCTTTGTGTTGGTCTTTCCTGAAGGTTTAATAACGTTATTTCCTAATCTCACAATATTTGACAGAGAATTCACATGAGACTCTGAAGCATTTAGATACAAGGCTACCAGTAGTAGTCTATGAAAGGGCATTCGGTACAGGCTCAGCACCATATTCCTGTTATGGGCCCCCCTCTTCAGTGCTGTTACTTGTAGCTTTTCATTTACATTAGCCCAATCCTCACACCATACAGCTGCATGAAGTGCAACCACCCAGTAATCAAGATCTTTAGAACCAGTTTCCACACTTCAGTTCGTACAACCAGCTAGACCACTGTTGAAAGATATTTAGATTTTTTTGGTCTCCAGTTCCTCATATATTTTTGCTGCTTTTTTTTTTTCTTGTTCATCTTCCCACCTTTCTTTCGCATTTCTGATCCTGAACCATACTAAGTTACCTCCTGTAATACAGGCTTCTCAGTCCTCTACTCATTGGCAAAACCCTCCTGGGAGGATGACTTTTTAACATTTCAACATCTTATATTACTGCTGTGATCTTTTCTGCACAAGAGCTGCCAGACACAAATGATTCACTTTCAGTTTGTCAAAGGAGATTACTAATGGGAGTGGACAATGGATCTGCAGATGGACATTTTTGTCTCATTCTACCCCATGCATGTGCAGATATATCACCATTTAGTTGTCTGTCATTTTGTGAGGGTGGCAGGAGTTACTTATAACATTTTTCCACATTCAAACTAGAAAATAATCCTCCTATTTTCAAAACTGTTATCTCTCAGAGATTACATATCCTCAAAGTCATATTGAATCTGAGTGTAGGGTATAAAGGCTTTTTCTAATTAATTCAATTTGGTTATGCAGACATGGTTCTGTCTACATAGTTTTTTCACATAGCTTTTTTAATATTACCTCTTTTAGAAGGAGATTAGACTTCAGAAATTAAAATAAAAATCTATGTGAAAAATAGGGTGACGTTGGGCTGACTTTAACCCTAGCATCTTACTTCTTCTCTAAGCTAATGGCTGCTGAGCAGACTAAAGTTCTTAAGTTGAAATGTGACTGCATAAATCATGCAAAACAATTCAAAGTTTCTAGATATCAAGAGGCTTGCAGACTTGAGGTGTGATTGAAGAGTAATAATGTACTTTTGTCAGTGAGTTAGCCTGGGTCTGAAAAATAGACTAGCTGATTGAAGGACTTGACCTAATGATCTCATTCTTTTATCTCTACTCTGTCCTTGTTTCCAGTCCACTCTATATCTTTGTTCTCCATTTCTTAGTAGACGAAAAATTTCCCTCAATTCCACTTATGTAAATGAATTTCACGGAGCCTGTCAGTTTTGGTGAGATCACTTTTTACAGTACCCTTATTATTTTCAGCTGACATGACAGACCTAGCTATAGGTAACACAAATGCCTTTGGCACAGAGATGACAGAAAGTTTTTCTCAGAAAATTCCAAATTGCTTAGATACAAATCTGTTTGATCAGAATAATGGCACTTTAAGCAAGCATAGGCAAGATTCCGGTAGGGGTGGGGAAGGTATGAGGGGGTGGAAATTGCTTGTACAAACAAAAAAACTACTCTCAAATACCAAGAAGCGTGAAAAGATATACTTACTTAAATATTACTATTTAGATTTAACTTGATTTCACCATATGGTAGAAAGTTTACTGTGTTTTATATATCTTGAATAATTATCCATGCAGAAAATGATTGTTATGGATTTACCAGGACTTTTTCCAGACCCTATAAATTATTTTACAAATAACCACTTTTATTATCTAAAATCTGTGCTAAAAGTGTACCTGAGAATTCTCATCATGACCTAGATCATGTTGTACTCAAGTTGTTCCAACACAGAAAAGAAATCTGAGCCTGACACCTGAAATAAATCGTTTTCTTCATTTCAGGCAACATTCTGTATATTTCCAATGCAGGTAAAGAACATTTAACATCCTAATAAACACTGTAAATAAAAAGTAATTTTAAGGAACCAAAAATTTCTTATACCTTTTGTGAGTTAACTTATCCACAGTTGTCATCTTTGTCTTTGGAGCAGAATGCTATTCTGATTTTAATAAAATGTATGTGAATGGCACTACTATAATTCACAGGTGATTCCAGTTTTTGGTGTTCTTGCAGAAAATGCAGGTTTAATTTTGAATAGTTAACATTGAAATTAATGAAGACACATGATTTAATTTAGATATAACTGAAAATGGCTGTTAACTATTAGATAACTTCCAAAAGTGCATTTCCTCTGAGCTGTTCTATTACAGAAAATAAATAGATCACTTTACAATATCTTTCCATTATCTGCATGATCAATCATTTATCATGTGCTTTCGCTGTTTAAAAATAATAACAAAATAATTGAAATGCTGTTGCTAAAGATAACGCTTCTTGAAATTAAAGGAACAGTTTTGTTTTATGTTGCCATTTTCAGAATGTAACAACAACAAACAGCTGATTTATTTTAATATGCATTCATAAAGTACTGTTGTAATTTTGCAAATGTTATTTCTCTGTCTTACACCAATATTATATCTGTGTTACTTCCCACATAAGAAGGCAACACTAAGGGGAAAAAAAAAAAAAAACTGGCTTACTTTGCTTATTTTTATAGCTGATTTATTGTTTCTAGGGATTTAATCAAAGTTTCCCCCCAGAAGCTTAATTTTTGAAACGAATTTACATCTTACTAGCTATTCTAAAATACAATTAATCAGCAGAAGGCTCATTTTTATGTTTAATTTTTCAGCTGAGAAGGGAATTTTATAAGGGGAAATTCATCCAGTACCAAAAGGTTTGCAAAAGTTCTGCACTTGTTACTTAAGCCCTCTGTTCAGTCTGTAAATGCAACTCTCAGTGGTGCTTGCTCAGGACACTTTAACCCAATTAAAAAGCCCTTGACAAAATACGCTACTGCATTTCAGACTCAGCCTCAGGAGGAAACATCAGGGGTAGGGACACGACAACATGGTCAATTAACATGACTTCAGATGTGTTAGCCTGGCTCTGCAATGACATTAGCTAAAATCAAGTGAACTAACACAATTAAACAGAAGAGCCTCTTTATCCATCCAAATGTGCCCCAAATGACCCAATGCCTCGCAGATCTGTTCAGAGAAAACATGGTAAAAGCTCCATCTGGAGTACCATTGCATCTTTAGGTATAGCCATGTATTCAAGTCAAACCTGAAATCACTCCTAAATGTTGCACTAACCCTTTGTGTCTCCTGTTTCTTTTGCATATCTGCTTACCATTCCAGTGTTTTACATGTGCAATGAAATATAATCCCTCTCCAGGTCTCTTCTGTGATCTATTTATACTGCATACTCAACACACTCGAACCAGTGTAGAAATCACACAGCTTTGTTAGTGTTGCCTGACACTTGTCATAACGACCTTGCTGAATATGGGCTTATCTGGGGCTTTTTTCACCAGTTTTCTTTTTGTTTAAACCATTTTAATCCCTCTCTGGTTTTCAGTCTTCCCAAATACAAGATATTTATGTGCCGCTCAGGCTTCATCTTCTGTACCAAACAAGCCAGGCTCCAATAATCTGCATTAAGGTAGACTTCTAGATCATTTGCTCATCCTAGTAGCCTTCTCTGTACCTTTTCCAGTACAATTTTACCTTTCATTAACATTATTAACTGAAATATTAGTCTATGATTTAGAGATTCTGATTCTTCCACAAGGTTTTCTGTCTCCAGCAAGTGCACTAACCAGTATTCTTAACCATTCAAAGTCCAACCTACAGAAGCTAAGACTTCTCAAGTTTATCCAGTCTTCCTTTACATTCACAAGCTTAGTCATTATCAAAGTTCATTTGAATATATTATCCCTTTTTCTGTTTTCCTTCATGTCTTAATTTTTTTACTTCTTTAAAATATTCCAAAATTCTTTTATACAATATACTATTGAGATCATATCAGCAAGTCAGTAGTTTGTTTCATAATAATAGTGCTATGTGTAGTAAAATATTGTAATTCTCCAGTCAATTTTTATGGATTTATTTTATGCTTGCAAATGAAATTTTTCTGTTGTCCAATATGCTTTTACTCGACTTCTGGGGATGATATTCTGCCATATACACCTGAATGCAGCCTTTTCCTATAGTTTTTTTTCCCCTTATTTAAGCTATCAATACAAGACAGTTTTTGCATCTTTGACCTGCAGATGCTAAGGTTCCTCTGAGATTTTTCCAGATTTCAGTGTTATAAATCATAAACCTGCTTTTGTTTATCTTATTATTACTGAATAATCTTCTTTGATTGACCCTCCTAAAAGATCTTTCTTGCTTGTCAAAAGGAAATTTTTGTTGCTTTTATGATTACTAGGTTGAGAAATCTATTGATATAATCACATGAAAAAATACACAGGTCCTACTACCTTTAGCAGCACTTATTCTCCAAAATAGTTTCCTAATGTTCCCATTGAAAGCTCTACCCTCAGCCTAATTTGAGTCCAGCTGTTCATCAGAAACCTTCAATGTTATTGCCCCCACACACATACCTTTTGTATTGTTTGTTCTCTAGATATTTTGGCAAGCATGTTTTAATAAGACTTTTATGTTAGTTTTTGAGTTGAACTGTGGACATAGCAACTGCCACTAGGACTTTGGAGTGTCCATTGTCAGGTCTTTCATCTTCTTTAACTGAATGTACACTTTCAGCTTTCTGATAAAGGTGAGATTAATATGCATCACTATGTCATCACTTGCTTTGAAAGTTTATTAACAAGAAGTGGTCATTCATAGAATCATAGAATCCTTTAGTTTCAGAAAGACCTTTAAGATCATCAGGTCCAACCATTAAGGTGGCACTGCCAAGTCCACCACTAAACCATGTCCCTAAGCACCATGTCTACACATCTTTTAAATACCTCTGGAGACAGTGACTTAACCACTTGCTGAGCAGCCTGTTCCAGTGCCTGACAACCCTTTCAGTAAACAAATTTTTGCTAATATCCAATCTAAACCTCCCGTGGTGCAACTGGAGACCATTTCCTCTTGTCTTATCACTTGTTACTTGGGAGGAGAGATCAACACCCACATCACTACAACTTCCTTTTGGGTAATTGTAGAGAGCGATAAGGTCTCCCCTCAGCCTCCTTTTCTCCAGGCTAAGTTCTACGAAACAGTTAAAACAGTCTACAAACTGTTCATTGAAATTCTATATTTTCAAGCAAAAGTAGAATATTCTTTCTAAACATATTGACAGACGAAAGATACAAAACTAATTTAACACACTTTGGATGGAAAACCCTCACTCATTTTGTATGTCTTAAAGAATAAAACTTAGCAAATTTTATGAGAACAGAGACAAGCACTACAACCGCATTGAGCTGTGCTTTGTACAATGTGATATTGACATTAAAAACAAAGTTGTCCAATGTAATAGATGACTAGAATAATGCAGATGGAAAGAGAGAAAAATACAAGTACTTTTACAGCATTAAATAAATTCTATAATTTGTACCTGGTGTTAACACTCAGAACCTTTGCAGGCCTTCATTTACTCAAATGCTTTATCAGTCTAGTAAATGGAAAAACAGCTGCAGCTGCACAGTGCATGTGAGGAAACACCTTTCTCGCAACTGAAATCCAGAACCTCTGGATGTAGCACTTTTACTTGCATTAGCCTGCTTATATACTGGCATGAAATGAATCTTCTAACCAGGCATATAAAACAAGGAAACACTTCTACATGAGTTGTAAGTACCAAGCTCTGTGTATGTGTGTGGCAAGCTATGAAACTATTAAACTTTTTTCATCCCTATCCTTTCAAGTTTTTCTTCTCCCTGTCTTGTTGTTTATTGCATTCATTGTGACCCATCTTAGATTTGATCCTGACCTCTTCAAGGCCGAGATTGTTTTCTCTGTGTGTTTTGTACAGAGTGAAAATTGTTTTGGACATCGAGTAATTTGTTTCAAATAATATTTGAAAGAACTATGAATAGATTTAGATAATCAGTGTTAGCTTGTCTGATAGTGAATCAGAAAAGAATAACTACATTTGCTGAATAATCACTTTAGATTAAAATCTGAATATATTTGGAATCTGACCAACTCAAGTAGTTTGCAATTTGTCTCAAAATTCTCCTGGAGGAGCCTCATAGAGGAACTGTGGCAAATGCTGCTTCTGGTATCTGAGAAGAATTTTTCCATCATGAAGACTGTAGGACTTTACAGACCTGTAATGGCAGTCAGCCATTCAGGTATGGATTTCACCTCTTTCCTACGAACAGTCTTATAAAGATCCCTTTGGTGTTTCTGGATGGTAATTATATCTGTCAGCTATGCAGCTCTCTGTAATTTCATGATTTTCATAACTATTAGAAACAATAAAACAACTCTCTGTTCTCGTCATTCTAAACTTCTCCCTAAACTCTCTTTTTACTGCAAAAAAAATTAAGACAAATATTTATTTTAGTAGTATGGGACCTGTAGGCACATTGCATCCAATGTGAGTATGAACCTCATAGCAACCAGGCATACAGTCTTTACAAAAACTGATTTTGGTCAGATAAGATAAAAAATACAGGTTTATGTACAAGAATGTCATGACTATTCATGAAAATTAAGGTTACTGCCACAGAAAGAACTGGGCTTGTTCACCCTGGAGAAGAGATGGATTCAGGGGGAACCTGAATGCCAAAGTGTACAACAAGGGCATCAAGAAGGGCCCTTCACACATACGAACACATGTTCCTCTTCTTCTCCATAGAGAAACACCACTGACAGTATACAGGCAAAAGAAAGTTCTTATTTAGCTGATTTAATGGTTTCCACAATACCTAATACAGTAAGGGATCAGGGCTAGGGGAATTTAATTGCTAAAGTAGCAAGATCATGAATAATGATATTAAGGATACCATGCTGAGTATGGTATGCTCCAGTGACCAGAGGTCCTGTTTAATCTGAAAGAAATGACTGAGAATGTTAAGAGTTGGCCTAATCTGTGCAAGGCCACAAGCACCTGCTGGGATCAACAGCGGACCATGTACTTTCAACCACATCCAGAAAGGTGATGACTCCAAAGGCAACAGGATTGTGCACATACCTCATAAAAGAAGGGACCTTGAAGGACTTTCCAAGCACCTACCTGTAAGTCACTAGTCTAACAGATTTCAAACTTTTAAAATAGCTGGAGCCTGGTGCTTTACCTACTGCCTTGCAGAAAATGCAACAGGATACTAAAATGAGAGTAGTGGAATGATTTCAAATAAAGACAGCAATGAAATTCAAATATCTTGAATCCCCTGTGATTGGTAATGCCTAAGAAAACATTTATGGAAATGTTACTTTTGTTCCAGATTTTCTTCATAAATTTATCAAGTCTAACCACACACACAAAGAAGGAAAACATTGTTCGACATCTTGACATTGAATATGTCTTTTTGTCTTGTCCTAGATGTCTCACTTTACTTACTGTTTCCATAAAGATGAGATGACCTCTCCTGTCAGTTAGAGACAAGTTATAACTTTTAAGGTCCAAGATAGGCACAAATTGCCATTTTGTTTTACTCTCTGATTTTATATTACTGCTTTGATTTGTAATGTACTGCAATTTCATTTGCAGTTTGTACTATCTTTCTAGGGAGATCAATTAAAGATAACCAGACAAATTTTTGATTATATTCAGAGAGTCGATTTTAATATTACTTAAAAGAGGGGATTGTAATCTTATCAAAGATGTAATCTGTCCAATTTTGCTTTCGCTTACTGGGAGGCTTGAGCATTGTAATTCAAACCAATGTGATATGGAATATGAGCAAAGTCCAACTTATCTGTGTTCCATCATATAAGCTAAATAAGTAACAGTGTAATGAAGAAAAATCAAAGCCACAAAAAATATTTCCATTAAGCTGCCCAGAAATGCACTGGCATTTCTGATAGCATATTCTAAGAGGCAGTGAATCTCAAAGCTAATGCAGAGAGTGAGAGGCATCAAAATAATACCAATTTCAGAGGAAAATACAATATCTTACTAGATTGAGAATGACTTTACATTGTCCTTATATTCAAAAGATAGCATAGCAGGCTTGAAAGAGAATGACGAGATAGATTGACTCCACTAAATGCTGCCTTCGCTGGATGTGGGAATGACAGGTGCTTTCTTTTTGCATGGTATTTTATGAATGCTTAATATCAGTAACCTCCAACAGTGATTGCAAGGTGGGTGTGAGACCCTTGCCTTACTGAAAATCAGACATTATGTCAGAATGCATAGTTTTGGATATCTAACTTGAGACTTTTGTAAATAAATTCTTGAGATACATAGATTATATTTCTATCAAGCCTCCATTTTGCATACATGTCTTAGGGTACTGAAAATCCAAAGTGTTTGCTATTCCACAGAGGTAGGCATTTTAGGTCTGCTGAAATGAGTCAAATTCTGCTGAAAAAAACTAATATATTGAGGTGTAAATAGTATTCAGATAATAATTTAGCAACTTTTAAAATACATTGCTAGTCATTATTTGCACATAGGTCTAGATAAACGAGGGCTGAGAGAGGATGGAGTCATTTCTTGTATTCTGAAGGCTTTATCGATACAAGGCTGGTCCCACTGAAATAAATGTAAAGGTGCACCAGCATGTAGCACTGTCTGAGGTTCAACACAACTTTTGATTTCTGCTTGTTCTTCACTGAGTGCAAGACCTAGTTCCGCTGGTTTGGAATTTAAAAATAAAATTAAGCACAATAATATTTAATTATTTGGCTTTGGAAGATTAGGCAAGGAGTGAAAAAAAAGATAGCATTTTGTTTGCCTTTAGTTACAGTTTTGTAAGAAAGTAAGTGGCTTTGACCTTGCAGCAAAAAAGGCTAAGTGTCCTGGGCTTCATCAGGAGGACTGTTACCAGCAGGTCAAGGGATGTGATCCTTCCCCTCTGTCCAGCAGTGGTGAGGCCTCACCTGGAGTACTACGTCCAGTTCTGGGTTCCTCAGTAAAAGAGACATGTGGACATGCTGGAGACAATCCACTGAAAGGTCACGGGAATGAGTAAGGAACTGGAGCACCCCGCACACAAGTAGAACTGTGACTATTGAGCCCAAAGAAGGCTCGGGGGGAATCTCACCAAAGTGCGTAAATATCTGAATGGAGACAGCAAAGATGGAGCCAGGCTCTTTTCAGTGGTGCCCAGTGACAGAACAGGCAATGGGCACAAACTGAAACACAGAAGATTCTGTCTGAACATCAGGAAATGCTTTTGCTGTGAGGGCAAGGGAGCACTGGCACAGGTTGCCCAAACAGGTTTTGTACTCTATGTCCTTGGAGATATTCAAAAGCCATCTGGACCTGGTCCTGAACAACCTGCTCTAGGTGACCCTGCTTGAGCAGGGTTGGACAAGATGACTTCCAGACATCCCTTCAACCTCAATGATTCAGTGATTCTGATTCTGTGACTGAGGTATCTCACAATCATTTTGAAAAGTATGTGAAGTATATAAGGGCTTTAAAGATCAGTTTTGGCAAATACGGGCTCGTGAAACCAGGGGAGTGCAAGGAAGGACAAAAGAAGAGTCACAAGGAACTGGTCTCTCAGTTCAGCAGTACCACCTTTTGGTGGGCCTGTAATGATCAAGTTCAGCTACATCCCACCTCACAGGTATAACTTCGCCTCTTGGGACTTCATGATGCTACAAGGCCTGCATCTGCTGAGCACCACGTCCGTGAGCTGCACTGACCTGAAGGCCCAGTATGGGCCTAGAAAACCTAACACCACAAAAGACATCCACAGGGCAACCTAATGGTGTGTTCACCTGTGACAGTACAATCTTTTAGACAAGTCTTTGGGCTGTTATTTTTAGAAGGATTTAAGGGTCTTTTAGCTGATCAAACATGCTCTCAGTTGTCCTAGGCAGGTTTCGCTAAGCTTCTATGTAGACATCCAGGATGTACTACATAAAAGTCATGGGAAGAGTGAGAGCAAGAAGTGGAAGGATTAAGGAGCTGGATTTGATACCACCAAGACAGATAACTTGTACCACTGTGTATCTCACAGGAAAACAGGTTTCTCAGTATCTCTTCCTATTTACAGTTCCTCTTTCAGACACAGCTGGTACCACATGGCTGTTGTTTATGCAGATGTTCCAGCTGTTAGGGACTTTAATCTGACCCTTCTGCTACAGAGTTTACAAGATAGAAAATGTTAGGCACTTTATGTGAATAATATATCATTCACAAACTAGATGTTCTCAGCTTCTGTAGTAGTCCATCTCAAGTCCTCAAGGCTGGAGCTAGTGCTCTGAGCAGCTAATCAGTAGGGAAAGTTGCAGCAGCACTTTGGTTGCTTTGAAGTTGCCAGTTGCAAGAGACTACACACACAACTGAATTGGACACCTGGGAGGTTAGACTGTAGTTATAGCTGTGAAAACAGCAGCAGTGCCAATACATTGAATCTAAGCACCAATCTGTTGTTTTGGGAGTCTGAATTATTTTGAAAGCCCTAGCAAATGACTGTCAAGGACACTTAGGGCTACAGCTATAGCTCATAAGGGGATGTTTCACAGAGGTACTATCTCAGGTCTTGAGGTTGAATAGTCACATCAGTTCAGGTCCACTCCAATAAGGGTATTTACACTCTCAGAATGGGATTCTTGCTTGGACTAAGAACCCTGCTGAGACTGGCATAGCTGCTGAATTGCAAAAACTTCAGTTAAGAAAGAGAGATGTCTTTTCTTCCCACAGCAGTGCAGGGTAGATATCCCAAAACTCCTACATCTCTCAGTGATTTATGAAAACTGGACTTCAGGTTCCCAGGTCATTTTGGAGTGATGTTTCACTTCTCTTTCTCAATTTCTAGAACAAAAATAATGATTATTCCACTAGTTAAGAGTAGATGGCAATGACAGAGTTAAATATCATACATTCAGGGCTTATGTTCCCATAACACATGTGTCTCACGGGTAAGTCTCTCACTTCCCCAAGCAACAAATCCAGAAACATTTCGTTTAAAGCAACACTGTTGAAAAATACAGTTTTTTCATTAGATAGAATGTCAAACATTACCTTCTGATACTTGCATGTGTTCTTCCTGTTTGTAGTAAAGCTTTGACCCTCAGCATCATACTTTGAAAGCATAGCAGTATTTAACTAAAAAATAGTCCAAAACTTTTCTAACCTACAGTGAAACCAGGTTTACTTATCTGCTTTCCTTTTAGAAAATCTGACATATTTTAAACTAACCTTGAGTTAACACTAAATGTCCCATATTCTTTTACTAATGCTAAATAAAATTTGCCACTCAGCAGGTCTAGCTGCAAAACATAAGGCTTACTGAGACTTTTTTTCTTCCTAAAATGAGACTTGTAATTCAATTATGTACTCATAGGGGGAGAAAACAGTGCATGTTCCAGCCAGCAGCCCCTATTGTCCACATGTGCATTCTCAGATCAAACAGATCTAATAATTCCTTGTTAAAGTCATCATTTCCCATTAGATGAGCAAATGTGGCTGGTAAAAGGTAATGGTTACAGTGTGTTACACAATTAACACAGTGTGAAATGAAGTGAAATATGTTTTCTAAAGTTGATTTTCAATGGAAATGGAGTATTTAGACTCCGTGTATCAAAAGTACAGATTCAAATGTGGGCTGTGCTGAATGTTTTTACAAAATTGACTCTGCTCACTCACAGCAGCTCTTCTACCACACATTAAAATCAGCATATTGACAAAAGCATATCAAACATTCTTTAGGGTTATGAAAGAGAAAACTTACATTAGAATAAAATCACTTGAAGTTGTCTGGATATATATAAATGATGGAAATGTTTTCAGGCTTTGTAATGGTTTCTGCCAAAAAATGTACTAAAAATTCCGATAATCACAAGGACTGCAAGGGATAATAGACAGCAAGATTAGCGTAAGTAGAATGAATTCAGAAAAGAAAATTACATTGTTCTGGGGAAAAAAAAAAAAAAAGAAGAAAAAAATAGAAAAAATAGCAAAACCTTAGTGAGCAGTTTACTGTGTTTTCTACACGATATGTGCCAAATTACCCAAGTATAACTGAAGTAGTCAGAGAAATACAATATCCAGCAGTTCACAGATATAGAAGTTGCTTATCAATTCATGCAGCTTCTGTCTGTCAATAAAGAGAGCAGGTCTAGTAGCAGATATCTGATCTGAAAAATAAAAAATAAAAATCTGTAAGTGCTTTCATGTAGTAGAGCACTTTTTACTACCTATAGGCTAAATGCAACTCCATGGAATTTAAAGCAATGAGACCATTTAATATCTCACCTGTGTTATGACACATTGCTGGAAGTTCATAGAAGGTGCTACAGAAGAAAATATTGCGAGTTCTGTTCTTCAACTGCATAAATCCTTAGGGCCATTTTTTCAAGATTTATGGCCATTCCCCATGGGCAGGTGCTGACTGTTATGCCCCAGCTCCACATGTTCCAAGCCAAAGTCATCAAAGCTAGCTGAGACTCTAGAGCCATTTAGACAGGTCTGTATGTGACTGTGTCCCTCCCTGTTACCAATCCTTACTTCTCAAACGGATTTATTGGTATGAGCCAGTCTGGCCAGCTCAGAACACTGGGAAGGGTCATATAGAAGTGGCAGCCTCTGACCGTTTAGACATCTCCTGAGGTACTGTTGTGCTTAACAGAGCAAATATCCAAACTTGAGGCAGCCTATAGTGGTCTTTGATGGCAAGATGCCCTGCATTACCTAGGTTCAAAGAGATGGTTAAGCACCTCGGAAAAGGATTTCAGAAGACTACTATATACTGTGATAGAGAAAATCAGGCTGAATCTGGAATATGGGCAGTAGTGTTCTGCAGAGTCCCTTACTACAACCAAACTAAATTCAGGTTCCAGTCAGGATGAGATCAGGCCATTTAGTAATTAAATTACACAGAAAAAAAAAAAACAAACCAAAAAACGACACATTCAGAAGTGTCTTCCTCTTGAGACAGGAAGACCCATTAGGTGAAGAGGTACAGAAAACAGATGTGGAAACCAAAACAAGCTTAAAACCAAGGGTCTATGTACACTTTAATATTGTGTACTGTACAGAAACCTGCCCTGTAGCTGCTGGAGTAGGCTAGCAGGTTTTATTATCTATTTTTCTATCTTGCTTTCATTCTGGATTTCTTTCTCACAATTATTCTATCGCTCTTCTCTTGAGTGTTGATTTCCTGTATACCCTTATACTTGTCCTTGAAGTTTTCACTTTACAAGCCTGCAAGGTATCAGGTGTTTGATGACACCATTTCAGAGCATACTTATAAGATACATATTTTGTCTTAGCAATAGGGTGCAGCAGTGTTTAGATAGCTTTGAGATACTAGGCGCTATCTCCATATATCCTTTTCCTCCTCTTCCTCCCTAACCTTCCTTTTTACTATCCATAATCACTTTCAAGCTCCCATCTCAGTTTAACTAGATTTTGGAACAGGGACTGTCTGTGTTTGTGGTTTCACAATGGCTAAATGGATAAATAACTGTATGACAAACATCAAAAAGCAATAGTTCCATTCCTCTTTTTGCAATTGTCTGAAGGGAGACAGAATGTTTTGTGGGACTCTTCCTGTTGCAGTATCAAGACCACACTCTATGTCCCCTGGGAGTGGGAGGAAGTAGTGTTTAGTGTTGAAGATGAGGAAGACAAGCCACAAATATATCCACTGACTAGATCTTGCATCTCAAAAACAGAGAAAGGAAGGAACGATTTCACCATCTTGTCCATTTCATTGAGAAGATTCACTCTATGAGACAGATACATGTTCACGTAGCTTGTGATGTCTTTGGGTTGTGGTAGTATTCACTAAAATCCTCACAGAAAATCCAGTGACTCCAACGTGAATCTTGTCACAGATTTCAGTGGGCTTGAAATTAGGTGTCACATGAACAGTCAGATATGCACTTGAGACTGCTCCAAAACTGAGTACTTCAAATCACGTCAGTGTTTTTATTTAAGCAAAGAATGACAGGGAATATAGACCAAAAGTCGATCCAATGTGAATACTTCAAAGACTTGACTCCCTCAAAGTGTAAATTTGACCTTGTAACTGTGACCTCTATGAAAACGATGCAATGTGACTTGCCTGAATAGTGAAATGCTAGATCACGGTACTTCATTCCATAGCTGAAAATACACACAAATGAAAATATCAACTCTTAAACCAAATGCACTGTACCCATTTGCAGATGATGTCCAGTTAGGTTACTTCAAATGATTGGCAGACAGAGTTTACAGTCTAATCTCTTATAACCAGAAATTTTCAGACCACAGACCTCCCAAACTACTCTTTGTGATTCAGATTGTCTGTACATGATTTTTTCAATACACTAAGGGCAGATGATAGTTCAAATTTACAAAGAAAAGATTGGCAATAATGATGCTCTTCAATAGCTCTTTTCATAAACTTCAAAACAATGACCTGTAATTGTAGATGAAGAAATGTTGTCATCTTTTAGCAGAATGGCTTTTCTTCAAGTGGAATATGTACAATAAAGGCCCTGACATAATTGTCTAGAGCAGCAGTGAAGAGGACAGAGGGAAGTGTGAGGATCTTCACACAGGGCATGCAGAAATGGCCATGGGTAGGAAAAGGAGGCAGATCTATCTTCCTTCCTTGAACAGCAGAAAGCAGCATGGGTGAGAATAGACTATACAGATGCAAGAGCTGATGTGGTGCCACATGGAAAAGCTTCTCAGCAGTCATTGTTTCCTCTCAGCAGCATAGTCCTTGGAAAGGCGAGGTTCCACACTGTCCTGTACTAAGGCTGATGGTTAACATAACTAATAGCAACAGAAATAGAAATAATTGAAAAGTGGAAAGACCTACCTCTGACAGAATGTCTGCAGGAAATGAGCTAATTTACAGTGGCCAGGCTGTGAATCAACTGCAAATAATTGGTATTTTAGTTCTAATAGTGAACAACACTGTAAATAAACTCTGAGTATATTGACTAATCAGTGAACAAGTAAATCGAGAGTCACTGTCCTCCATTGCAATGTAAATGGTCTTTCATCTGTTTAATTAAGCTGTAGAGGTTAGGTTCATAGAAGGACAAATGCACCTTGAAGCTCATCAGTCTTGTTCTTATGACAGTGAATCCAAATTTTCACAAAATTCTTGCTTAGTTGATGAGTGGCCATACAATCACCTTGAATAGATTTCAGGCCAAATGTGCCCTTGTTCATCTGTTTTCTATCAGGAAAGGAGGTGAAATCTACACTTCTCTCAATAATAATAAAACTCCAGGATACTTGAAAGCTCCTACTCTGCTAAAGTACTGGCCACAATAAACATTGGAGTACCTAACATATGCCTAAGCCTGAGACATTTCTCTTCTTGAACCCTTGAAAGCATTAGATCTGGTAGACTTGTAGACTTCTTCTGAGCATGTAGAACAGAAAAGAATAGGAATTGTAGCCTTGGAAAATGCAGCTACAGGGGAGAAGTTGACAGAGAACTGAATTCACATCTTCCACTTTCTAGGCAAGTGTTGTAACTAGATGATTCTCATAGGAATGGTGAGGATGAACCCTGTCTATTTTAAAAGATAAATCTTTGTTCAGTTCTTTGATGGAAGGAAAAGACTGAGGGCTGATTCAACTTGTGCTGAAACAGTCATGAGATCTGATTCAGAGGAAAAGAAAAGACTGAGTGATTGGAGACAACAGGCCAAGAGAAGAAGAAGTAGAAAACTTATTTTACCAGCGGCCTGCACAAAGGTGACCAGTGTTAAATAAAAGCACTTCCTCGGTTCCAGTCCAGGCTCCACAAATTTACCCGTGTATTTTTTTACAACCAGGTTTGAACTGACTTTACTTATCCTGTGAACTCACCTCCCTCCAGCCCAAAAGCTGTGCAACTGTATCACCTCAGCGATGTTCTCACATTTAAACCCATCACAGAAGTTTACTAGCACAGGGGAGTGTGTGAATGCAGCTACATGGCTTCGTCCTCATATCCATTCAGATCAGAGCACTGGCAAAGTCTGCCTCTGCCTGCAGGTAACCAAATAAACCTGCACCTTTGTTTTCACATGAAGCTACTCCATGTGTTATGATAACCGTGTAAGAAACAGAGGTAAACAGAGAACTGACAACTAATACTAAAACAGTGTAAAAAGTAGCTAGAGGTGAACTTTGTCTTTCAAATATTTGCATGTAAAATTTTATAAAGAAGGACCAAATCCAGCTTAAAAATAAATGACAAAAATTTAATTATGATCAGAATAAAATAATATTTATAAAGGTCAAAAATTCTTGTTTTGATTAGAAGGTAGTATTAATACAGAATGCAACCTTGCATAGCTTATCTTAGGCATGTGGTACCAAAGAAAACATAGGGGCTTGTTTTAGACTTATTAAAAAGCCATTTCCCCAAAGTGGAATCTCTGATCCAGACGAAGACTGTAACACATACATATTAACAGTCCAAAGGTAAGGGCTACTTCTAATCTATTAGGAACTGTCATCATAAATCACAAAGAGACTACAGATACACTCCCCTGGAGAATTATTTTGCTCATTAATATGAGAAAGAATTAGGCCTTTATTAATTGTCACTAGTTCCAAGAGAAACACTTCTCTGCCTTGACTTTACACACAAAATTCCGCTTGACATGTAGAGTTTATGATCTTCCTTTCTCCCAAGAGCAGATATATGATAAAAGTATCTCATTCCCTCAATACATGAAAGTTACCTCTTCTGGTGAATAATCTGGCGAGTTTTTTCTTTAGTCATCAAATAATCATTTCTTCGAACTTGTGTGATTGTAGTCTAAAAACTGTAACGGCAAAAATGCCATCTTGTTTTTTCTGGCTATATTAAGACCACACCTGTACCATCTTGCAGTGGTTTACAGTATCACTAAAGACTATGAGAAGCTGATGTTGTAACTTTGAAAGGGAAAAGTACAAGAGAGGGATACATTATTGAATACCAAAATCATTTTGATAAATGAGGGGAATGGTCTGAAATCAATAACAGAAAATTCAATAGAGACAAGTGCAGAGCACTACACTTGGGGCTTGTCTACACTAGCAGATTTGTACAGCAAGCTAAAGCATGAATTTGCAGAACACTTGCTGCTGCATATTAACTTTTCATGCTCACACTCTTGCTAAGCAGCAAGTGTAACTCTGTGTGATGTCATTTACTCCACATGCTGCACAGAGTCTGCATTAGTGCAGGCTACAAGTATCCACAAGGGAAGACGGCATAGAGAAGCTGTAAATTTGTACCATATCTTACTGCAATTTACCAGTATAAATGCTCCCTTAGGGAGAAAAAAATCAAATACACAAACAGAAGATGTGGAATTATAGGTTAGATAGCAGTACTGCATAAGCAAGTTGCAGTCAGCATAAGCAGCATAGTCAGTGATAAATTATGAAAAATAACTATGATACTAGTATTATATACAATCCTTACTAGTATTTAGAAAGGATCAGAAGAAAATTAGTCACAATCTGCTTTGCTCACTGTTGGTAAGACATCAGCCAGAATAATCTGTTTTCTTTGGAGATCCATGCTTGAAAGGTTAGTCAAGTTTTAGAGCAGTCATAGGCATGCAGTCAAACATGCTATAAGAACTGAAACTGCTTAGTCTAGAAAATTAATATCTCATGGCTGAGTCTGGTAACAGCCTTCAAAGATGTAAAGGAATCCTGTAAAAGAAACTCTTGTTTCTTCTTTTAGTCCACGCGCATTTGGAAGGAAATAATTTTTTCATTTGCAATGGCGATTTTCAATACTTTGGAAATGCTGAGGTATACCATGCTGAAAGGTAGAAGAGCAGGTCAACAATGGAAGCAAGACGTGCCAGTTCTAGGAGCGAGCATGACCAGAGAAAGAAGGAGAAGGAGAAAAGCAGAAAGCGAAGAAGGAGAATGAGAAGGAGAAGGAGAAGGAGAAGGAGAAGGAGAAGGAGAAGGAGAAGGAGAAGGAGAAGGAGAAGGAGAAGGAGGAAGAGGAAGTGTGGTCTAAGCATCCTTGAACCTTTTTTCTGTGCAGGAGCTCAGAATTAGACAGCTTTGCAACTCCCTTTCCATTATCACATTAAATCTATGGCAATGTAGATCTTTAAGTGGCCTGTACTTGGCTCAAATATATTCTTTGCAATTAGCTGCAAGGCAGCAACATCTGTTGATTGAAGCCTGACAGCAAGTTACTGGGACTCTAATTTTACGTCTTATCTTTTACCATACAATTTTCAGTGTCTTGTCTAACTTATCTTCCTCGTCTTCTCTATATGTAAAAAGAGATTATGATTTCATACTTATCATTTAAAGAATAGTAAAAACGTGATGTTTACCATTAGATATAAAACTATGCTTATATTTACGTGTTATTTTATTATTAATTTGCATATGGATTATTTAATTGGTGTTCTGTGTTATCCTGGTTATCTATATATCATTTGAATAATTGAACAGGTTCTAAACTGACTTTACAGCTTACATGTTATAATGGGTTCAACACATCTTATGACCGAGATATCCTAAAAAGAGAAGTCTTTGAGTATACCACATCTCTCTTCCACAAAGACAGCAGATGGAAAAGATCTAAAACTGGGAGATTAAACATCAGTACCTGCTAGGGAAGTGGAAGGCAAAGAACAAGCCTACAGGCTGGCAATCACAGCTTTATATTAGTCTGTTACCTGGAAACACAGAAGAAATAGTAGGAAACTAAATAGAAATAGTATGTATTTACTAGGAATGGTGTGAAATTCTTTTATTGATTTCTTCTACCTCCAACCAAATCACTTTGCCTTTCGGTGATATTTAGATGCTTACAGGCAACAACTTATTTATATCAATTTCCAGACCTATGAATAAAGTACCTACTTATTTTTTATGGCATACTTAAATCTTCACCTGAGGATTAATTGTAAGTACCACTACCACTTTTTTAACCTAGTATTTCTAAATGAGTTAATGCAATCATCTCATTAGCTCAACTTTAGTAAAATACGTAATTATGTATCTCATCCCCTCATATGTGTAAAATGCACTAGTGTGGAACACTACTCATATGTGATATGAAATGGGTGAAATGAGTTCAAATAAAAAATAGATTAAGGAAAAACACATCAAACAAGGAAGAAGGCACACCAGAAAGTAGTCAGAAAAGAACAATAAATTATTATTTATATATGACGTCACAGAAGCAATCTAGAAGTAGGTCTAAGTAATTTGCTAGCAAAGTTCACAGGTGATTCTTACATCTGTGAGTTTAGAAGTGAATTTAAAATGGACCTAAAGAGAGGGAGCTGGAGAAAAGTTGTGAAGAAAATCATGGTGTGGGAAAGCAGCTACTAAGATGTCTGAAGTTCACTACTTCAAAACTCAAATGGTGAGAAAGAGCACTGGAAAACAGTATAATTAAGGTTTGCCATATCTATTAGAAGTAATAGGGAACTGCTCATTAGAAGTAAATTGTTTGTAGCTTGAGACCTGAGAGAGACCATTAGAACTATCAACATGCAGGGATTTCTTTAGAGAGGGGTGATGATATTCTATCATTGAGATTCCATCTGAAATATTGCATTCATTTGTAGTGTTTAACTGTAATACAGACTGAGGAAATGGGAATTGTTCTGAAAAGACCAACATAGTTCTTATGGAGTAGTTAATAAAAAGCAACTGTACAGGTAATATTTGTGCAATTAGCAAAATGATGTAACTGGAGAAAATTTGTAAGATTCCTATGAATAAATGAAAGGGAAGCTTTTACCTCAACAGGAGGAAACATTATTTCAGGGATCTAAATTCAGTGACAGTGCAGTCTGCAGGGAAAAAAAGTAGAGACTTGCTTGACACTTGTAGAACAATGGTAGAAAAGGTTTGAGGAAAATAATACTTCATTGGAAAAGGGAGAGATTACATAATAAAATGTTTCTCACTGTAATAGTTTTGATTAAAGAAATGGTGGCTAGTAAGTAAGTCTCTGACACACAAAGGAGATATTATCATCCCGTAATATGGACGGAGTTAGTACTGGAAAATACTGGTGAGCTCTTGAGAAAAACTCAGTCCAAAGTTTGCATCAGATATCCAACAGAGATTATTACTCCTGTTTTCTGAAGTGCTACAGATAAGTTATTGAAGTTCATCAGCCAGAAGTTTTCATTAATTGTTCTTAAGTCATGGAAGATCTATTTGGGAATCAGCTTGTTAAAGTCTCATTGGCACACCAGCTGTGTTGCTACTGACTGCCCACATTATTAACTGGGAATGACCTGCAGGTCATTAGCAAAATGAAGACTACTGTACCTATGTCACACACCTATATATCAGTCCCTTTCATACAGTTTATGAGTGAACTTCACACCTGGAGGGTTAAAATGAATGATTGCTAGATAAATGTTCTTCTTATACAACTAAATTAAAAACAAACAAGCAAACAGAAACAAAATGAACAAACAAACAAACCAAACCAAACCAAAACAAAACAAACCTGTTATGAATACAAGATCACCACAATCCCTGTCAGCCAAGCTCTATTATTTCTGTTTCATTCGTCATCAGCAATAACAGTTCTGGGTTCTAAATGTAGCCAGGAGAATGGAGACCAGAGTATTTACCACTGGAGGGAGTATGTTGCAGTTATTGAAACTTCCTTGCAAAAAAATCCAGCTTTATTCTCAAGACATTCCCACTCTATGACTAATAAAAATCCCCTACTTTCACCCAAGAAATTAAAAGATTCTTCATAAATATGGCATAATAAATTTCACCACAACTATAGCTGTTGGATACTCTTAGAATTAATATGACTTTTTATTCATACTTCATAAGCAACCTAATTTTTCCTTGGGTTACATGTTTCTAAGTAGGCTTTTGCATTTCATTTTAGATTTGCTGTGGCCTAGATGAGGAATTGAAGGTCTCATGTTGTTTATGCCTCTGCCAACTCTGTTTCTTCTTTTTTTTGATGATGAACAGATTTGTAAGTGCACTGGGCTTTTCCCAGGAACTCAGTAGCCCATCCATTAAATAGTGGACAAAGTATGTAATTTACTTTTTGAAATGGCGAATTTCCACATCTTCACCGATGTCTGTGACCTGTTTCAACTTTACACAATTTTTTTGTCCCTCTAATTTCCTGTTAACAACAGGCAGAAGTTCATTTCACAGACCACTAAAGCCTTCCCTCATAGCAATATCCCTACTTGCTACATGGCTGAGGTAGGAACTAGGAATAAATCTCACACATGCTCCATCTTCTCAAATCCTGTCTTTGACAATGAGACTATAGCTTTCTTAGAATTAAAGTTCAAGTGAGTCATTGGTTTAACCCTGATATAAAGCACCTGCAAAAAAATATGTTTGTTTCTGTATCCCAAGGGCAAACTAAGATAAAGGATTTAAAATTATGTGTACCATGCATAGCATATCAGTCCAAGCTGAAGCAGAGATCCACCAGCTGTGCCCATCTAACAAAATTAAAAAATAGTATAGACATATTCCAATGAGAAAATAAACTCCTGCACAGAACAAAATGATCTACTTGTTAGTTTGGGTAATGATAGTACTTTAATTAGTAGGGAATATAAAAAACAATGAAAAGTATTTCTTTTGAGCAACAGGATGCATCAACTCTTTTGGAGGGGTTATGCTACATATATTAGATCATATTGCCAGGTGTGTACTACCCAAGGAAACACAATATTCCCACAGTCCTGCAGATTATTGTATCTTCACAAATTACCACTTAATTTTATGATTGGTCCTTTCAAAAACAGCAAAAATTGTTAACCTTATCCATAGATACTGAGGTTCTCAAATTTATCTGGAACGTTAACTAATTGTGGATTTTAGCATGATTTCAGTAAGATAGTCCCCATTCTTGAAAATTTAAAAAACAAACAAACGAACAAAAACAAACAAAACACACACACAAAAACAAAACAAAACAAAAAAAAATGTTTCTATTAGGCAATAACCTATGCTTCTATTGTCAAAATGTTTTTGGAAAAAGTGTTCATGCTCATACTCAGTGGTAGCAGGGTAACTCTCCAAAGGACTTTAGTATAAATAATAATCAAGGTTTCCATTTTTTAATACATGCATGAAATAAAACAATTTCTTCACTTCTCATGTGTTCCAGACTGTTACAGTGGAATCAGAAGTTTTGCAAAGGGTCAGGAATGTTTGGTTTTAATTGATGTATACATGAATATTTTTAAAATTGTATTTTTTTGAGAACTGTGCATACTTTTTTTAAAAACAAAAAAACCCTATTTCATAAATAATATGCCTCAAATTTATAAATACACAATTTACAATAACTTCGCAGTACACTGGTTTGAAAATTGAGAGTTCTTGGCATCAAAACAGTTTCTGATAGGTATTGTATACTTTTCTGTATTATGCATCTCCTAGCACAACTGATCCTTGATGCAGCCATTTGAGACACAATTCTCTTCCATTTCTAGATGCAGTCGGATAAAATTTGACCACTTCTGCCACAGAAGGACATGGAGGACGCATCAGATGCAAAGACTGAGGCTCAGTGTCTTCTGGTGAAGAATAATTCTTCAGATCAGATGCCTGAGATTTAGGTTGGTTTTGCTGTAAAAGTAGCAGATATTTTGTAATCTCTCTTTTCCTCCACAATTCTCTAATGCATTTTTTTCAGGCTAGTTTACGATATTCCTACAGGATTCCAAGTTACAGCATAAGATTCAGAATGCAGGAAGCTGTAAAGATTTAATCACAGTAAAACTGTTCTTCAACTAAACCGGTTGAATAGTATTACTCTCAGGGGTGTCCAACTCATTTCCACCGGGGGCCACATCAGCCTCGCGGTTGCCTTCAAAGGGCCGAATGTCATTGTAGGAGTTATACAGTCCTAAAATGACATTCGGCTCTCCTGAAATGACATTCAGCCCTTTGAAGGCAACCGCGAGGCTGATGTGCCCCCTGGTGAAAATGAGTTGGACATCCCTGCTCTAGGCTAACATGCACCAGAACACTAATAGGCTTCCATTCTGCTCTCCTATAAATGGAGTTTGAACATTTCTTAGTTCATTGTAAATTAATACAGTAAATTTCAACAGTTTCTGACATCATACTTTTTAAGTAAATAAAACTTTGAAAGACAAGGGCTTTGTAAAGATGAATTTATTAGTTTGCTTACTATCCTGCAAACTTGGGAAAAGGGCAAAAAGGGATAAAACTTTGAGTGACTTCACAAGGAGGGAGGAAACTATATTTTCTGTCCCATGCTGAAGTATTTTGATAAAACTAACAAGTGAAAGTCTTCCAGCTTTCCATCACTATTTAGAGCTTTGATCAGTGATTTTTGCAATATAAAACCATCTCTTTCCTATATCCTAGATTCTTTTCTCAGAAGCACAGAAGCTGACACATAAGTTCTATCACTACGTATCCAAGGCAAATGTAGTGTATTGATCTTTGCCCGAGTGCATAATCCATGTATTTTTGCAACATGAATAATTGGTTTAATTAAAATATTCCTATTTGTGACATCTCTATGTAGCAAAAGTAAGACAAAAAGTATGCTTTAAATGTTGGTGTTTTTTTAAAAAAATAAGTTAACAAAAACAGTCCCTTCATTTCTTAAAAATAGATAACTCAACCTTCTTAGTCCTAAAAACATACCTTTAAAGATATGCATCTTTATTACATCTGGAATTAGTTATAGTGAGGCAACATTTGCCTGGCCCAGCACTCCATTAAGGCATTGTTCATGACCCAGATACCCATATATACATTGTTTAACTGAATAAACATGTTCGTGTTCATTAAATTCCTTTTTCAAATAGCAAAACCAAAAACATTCTCTAGCAAAGTTAGCAAACAGGAAATATTTCCCAAAGAGACTGAATGAAAAGCAATGAACTAGCACCTAAGTAACACATTATATATTTTGATATCAGATCACTATTTCACAACCAGATCACCAAAAGAACTCTTCCAAGTTCAAACTCAAGAATGCCTATGAAGAACAGAAAGCTCTTCAAAGGCTTAAGACTGAAAATATGACTGATTGTGACGGAGACAGATAAGGTACCAGCTACCACAATTAAAAGAATCAAAACCATTGGATGATGAATAATTCCTTTTTGTATTGATGTTACTTGAAAAGCTGACAAACATGTATATGAACAAAATGTATCTACTTCATATATTTATGGCAAGTTTTAAAAAAGAAATAAAATAATGAAACTGTGCTACTAATAGTATTTCACATCCCTTTTCCAGAAATATGAGAACATAGAGCATGTAATGCTCAATCATAATATGAATTGCTAAATTGCTAATCATATTTAACACTGGAATTCTACATACTATTAAATGGAAATTTGTATTGAACTCAATAGCAAAATTCCCATTGACTTTAAGAGAGACAAGATTTTACTATTGGTCATAGCACAAATTACTTTATGGTTTATATTCAGAACAGTTTCTTTCCATAGAGCACAAATGAGGAAACACTACC
Source organism: Caloenas nicobarica (assembly GCF_036013445.1). Taxonomy (NCBI): domain Eukaryota; kingdom Metazoa; phylum Chordata; class Aves; order Columbiformes; family Columbidae; genus Caloenas; species Caloenas nicobarica. The sequence goes on along the minus strand of NC_088246.1, from coordinate 28,453,260 downwards.
AGTATAATCACAATTCCTGTCAAAGAAAAAAAAAAATTGCATCTCAGCATATTCCTGAACGAGATCAGAATCTGGACTGTATGGCTTGTACAGTTTCTTTCTCCAAATCTACACAGGGTCCAGGGCCACAAGTTTGTCCTGGGAAATATATATATAATGAAGAAATATATAATGAAGAAATTCCGACAAGCATATCTGTTTACAGAAGCCAAAACAATAATAATAAGGAAGTCTCCTCTCCTACTTATACTTCAATGGGAAAATATTTACTTGCCAATAATGTTATCAGTTTGCTTTGTTTCATTCTCATTTAAGTTCAGCACATTTCAGCAAGAGAGGTCCACAACTGGAAGTGGTTTCAAAGTTCTGTTCTTCTCAAAACGTTAGTTTCTTGGGACTTTGGAGAAGCTGTTCATGATGCTGGACATATTTGGAAGCCAACCCATATCAGCATTCACAGCTTTGACACAAGAACACAGAACCTGGGAGTGAGGGTGGAAGGGAGAAGCAAGCATTGCCAGGAGTGATAATTCTGAAAGATATGAGATGAAATACCGAGTTCTTCTATGGGCAGCCTTCTTTTAGGCATGGACTTTTTATAGTTGCTGTTTATCTGGATGCTGGGGGTAAAGTATGCCACTATATACACACACACCAAAAAAAAAAAAAAAAAAAAATATATATATATATAAAATCTATGAGTTTTATGTTTATAGGAAGAAAATTCCCTTGTACCGTAAAAAGGGATCTCTTCATTCCATAAGGAGAGATCAGTGCCTCAGAGGAGGCTAGAATTAAGGCAAAGGCCAGCCTGCGTACTTGTGTACACAGAGAACAGCTCCATGTTTTCCCACTTCTAAATTATAACAAATAATTTTTAACAAAGCCCTGCTTCTGTAATTTCTTGTCCGAGTAGGGGCTCCTGCTCACATTAGCAAGACCATTCAGTAATAGGATCTTCTTGCCAGGAATAGGGCCCAAGAAATTTTTTATATATTCTACATATATGTCTATATTTATTTGCACACACACACACACATATACACGCACAAACATGCACACACACAAATTAATAAATATATGTATGTATATGTACATATGCAAAGAGATAAGATTGAAAACATGTCAGACTTGGAGTGTTATCCACTTGCCAGAACCATTTAAACTACTGTCTACACAGTACATATTGAAACTCAACTTTAAGATTTTTTATTTCTATGTACAGTTAATTTTTTTTCTCTGGAAATAAAATATCTAAATACAGACAGACTGTAATGCTGTATATGTATAGCTTTCAACAATACTTTAGCTGAATAAATGCTTTGTACATAGTTCTGTCTTTTAATGGAGTTTACAGCTACATTGATAGAATGGATTCCTCTTTTCTTTGATTGTTTTTAACCAATAACAAGCAGAGAGACAATTACAAGTTAATATTAATAAGCAGCTCAAATAACACTGGTTAAATTATGTACAATACAAACCATTCATACAAATGAAGACTAGGATATTGAATTTGTTACAATGTTTTGTAATAAAGATAAGACAGCCACTTACAACTTACATGTTCTCTGCCAGGCATTTCACTTCTTAGAGATCAGTTGGAAAGTTTTTAAGTTGCTTAGCTGGCCTAAACTCAACCAGGTTTAAAGAATCAGAGATTAAAGGGTCAGAGAAACATGACACCAGAATGTCTGCCCACATGTAAATTCAAAATGTTTGCCCATCTTTACTAGTAACAAGCTCACTCCATGGAAGAAGAGCCACCTAACACCACCTCGAATGTGCCTACTGTATGCTGGGAAAAACGTCACAATACTTTGCTGTGTTCATATAATAAGGAATACTGAACTCTAGACGCACATTTTTCCCACTTTAACAAGTATTTACTCCTACAGTAATATTTACCAGTACAGCTACTCCAAGCAGTAGAATGCATGAGTAGGGATTATTGATTGGCATGTACTCAAAGGACTTTCAAAGAGATTTCCATAACAGTCTGCATTAGAAACCATTCTTTGTATAGTTAATCCATTTTGCTTGAAAACAGGTTATCCTGAAACCTTAGATATCAGACAATGAAAGCTCTCTTAACAGGAATCTCAATAGCTGTGAGCTGAAAAGAGTGTGTGTCTCTGTGTATGTGTATGGTTTTATTTCAAATCCATAGTGATTTACAACTAGATTGATACATGGAGCTGACTGGGCAAAAATTACATTAGATTGTTTTCCACTAACATATTTGCAGCCATTTGACATCAGCAGCAGCAGGTAGACACATTCCAGGCAATAGATGTGGCCTCGCTCCGTGAGGTTACAGCCCTGTCATACGACCTCTTTTATTCCCCAGGCTTCAGTCTCAGACACAGGTTGGTCCTCACCCTGAAGGGAAGTAGGGTGTGTCACTGTGGTAGTTGTAATCAGGACACACCTTCTGTACTAGTTTATAATCTGTACTATAAAAGGAAATGTAAATACAGATTACTTTAAAGGGCTTGGAGCAGAGCCATGACACATGGCTTTGGGTCTGCTCCTGATAACAGGTTTTTGAAGGATCATAGTTGCAGAGTGTGTTCTTGGTAGCCTTGTCAACTTTTTCGTACTCGATTCGACAGTTAAAGGACTTGGAATCTTTGGCATCAATCACCGTCTGTTGTGCCAAGTCAAATTCCACTATTTTTGTAGGGGGCACTAGGCTTACGGATACATTCCCTTGACCAGTGGAGTTATGCCTGAAGTAAACACTAAATGTCCCATTGCCATGGTCAACGATTTTCCCCGTTATTAACAGATTTAGCTTCACAGTCTTGATGTTGGAATGAAAATCCCCCCAGCCAAACATTTTCTTAAATTTCCCAGTCTTGACGATGGGCCGCCTCTTTGCTCTGGGCCGAGGCTCTTGCAGGTCTGTGGAGTTCCTCAGCCAGTCCCAGAGATCTTGCTCAGAATAAGTTTCTGGGGCATCATATCGCAGGTCCAAATCTGTATCATTTTCCTTTCCACGAAAAGTCTGTGACAGCAGTCGGCTGATGGACAAGTCTTTGCTACTTTCTGTCCATATGTGCTTTAATATGGATTTGGAGCTTCCTGATTTTAGAAGTTCTGCTTTTCCTCCATTTGTTAAATTTGCACAAGTAACCTGAAAAAGAAAGAAGGAAAGAAGAAAGAAAGAAAGAAAGAAAGAATATCTTGAGATATGCAATACGTATCATCATTCTCACCTGAAACCAAAATGATCAGATTTCAAAATCATAGGGAATTTTTTTTAATAAATTAAATTGTATCTCTGTAGTCAGTAAAACAAACCAGAAATACCTATTTTCCTCTTCTTTCTGAGCAGTTATTACTGAATTCTCCTTTGCCAGTCTTTTACACTGGCCTTCAGATTTAATCCCAGCCATTCACTTTATTCTTCAGCCTGAAAGCTACTTCTGTTATGATGTCTGTAAGTGATGAGTATCTAACAAAGTACTGTAAAGACTAAGGTACACAGCCATGCCATCCTCCAGTCTATATGTAGCTTTCACTGGCCATTTCTCCTCTCAGAGTGACATACGCTTGCTTGAATGTCCTCTCTGCAAAGCAGCTGTGTCTTCTACCATCAGAGTCACATTCGTTTATTTTTGCTGCCTCTGGAGTCCACTGTCAGGATGCTGTCTTGGTGGTGCCAGCCTGACCATGTTCAGAGTCCATGTCATCATAAATCTAATAATATCTAATAATAATCTAATAATATAATTCCCCTATTCTTTTTATGAGTACACATCAGTCTGTGTTCTTTCCTGGGACCTTCAGTCACAACTACAATATAAACAATAGAATAATGAAAAATTTAATGAGTTTTGCATCAACAGCTGTATATACTGTGTGCTGTACCTCAGTTCATGCAAGAGGAGTCACAGTCTTTTCTTACGGTTCCTTACAGATTAGCTACTGATTTGCCTTGTGTGTCTCTAATATGACATGCATTTCTCCTTCCTCACTTCACTTCTTTTTCCACACCTACCTCCCCAAACCAAAAAGTGACCTGTGCAAAACAAGAAGCCATTTGTGTATTTACAAGAAAAATAGGGCCACTAATTTAAAAGTAGTAACAAAAAATCCTGCAAAACCACATTTTTTTAAAAGAGACAAAGTCTTGCACCAAGTTCCTACAAAATCCTATATTTAAGACATCGTTTTTCACATAATTTAGTGTCAGAGCAATTTGTCTTATTTATATTTTTTCACTTTGCCTTAATTGTGTGGAAAACAGAGAACAGATGCATCCTCACAGCTGTCTAACATGCAGCACTGGTAGAGAGTCTGACAGAGTGTAGCAGGGAGGGCTGGAATTGGCAGGGGGCAGCAGGTAGACGGGAAAGCACTGACAACACCCTTAGTCCCACTCCCCCTAAGAATTTGCACCAGACACACTTCCACATTTTTTAACATTTTAACTGCTCTGAAGAGGACATCAAGTTTCTTACTTCTCTTTTCAGGGCTACATCAGAGATTCTGACTATGCCTGTTTTATTCCTCTGTGTTCTGGAACTGATTTACATGCTTTTATCATACTTGCAGTTATATCTTTCTCTTCACTTAAAAATGAATTTAGTGTATTCCCAACCCCGGGAACCCATTGGAAACCATCTAGTATTTAAATCATGTCTGCTCCCTACTGGAACAACTGGACGTATAATATATGTCACGGAGGATATCTATCACAGCATGGCCTTTTCATTTCCTAACAATCACGGAACTGAAGGATGCTTTCATTAACTTCACTACTTTTTCAAGGTCAGTTGAAGTCACATATATAAAATCAGTCTAAATTTTCTTAATACACTGATCACATAGGAGGTATGCCCTCATCCTTTTACAGTAAACAAATAGGTAAATAAATCTGTCACATCCCACACTATACCCCCACAGTGCATTTCACGTTGAGGGACCAGTAAAGGTAATAGATACAATATGGGTTTATTTAGGATTTTGCCAAAGTGATTACTTCCTCCTCTTTTAAATGGAAGGAAGTATTAAAACACAGACTAGCATTTTGATAGCCAGTTTGTAGCTGCATTTTAGCATCAACACAGTGAGTCAGGAGAGAAGCTGTAATGAAATGCACTGATGGTGCACTGGTTAATGAAGCAGCAATGAAGATGTCACAGGGAGAGAGAAAGAGACTCAGAATATAATTTTGCTGTGGCATATGGAGAAGTGCAAAATAAGAAAATAAATGTGACTAAAAGGAAAAATGTGCCTGCCTAGCATGAATCTGTCAAATCACTATGAATCTAAGCAGTTAGATATCAGAGCTACTATACCTGCAATCTATGGGTAAGATACATATTGCTTACCACTATATTTTTCTTTGCTCACAGCTTGTTTTTCCTTTGTTTTCCTTTCTGCATCCAATGATTTACATTTCATAGGATTACACTTCAAGTTCCATGTAACAAAATGTAATGGTGTCAAAACCTTTTAAAGAGAAGGTCTCTTTTTTCAGATGTATAAAACTGAACACCCAGAAAAGGAAGTAGGTATTTTCTGAAATAGTTGATGACTGATCCAGTTCATGTGTTTCCTTGAAAGCCAGTATATTTCATGGAAATGGATGGTTCAGATTCCATGCATGCTATACTGCTTCACCTGATCTAACAAATACAATTGATTGTTACTGTCATTGATTTTGTAATACCTGAAAGACTTCTAGTCATGCAGTTAGCCTCAAGACCTCTATTTGTGATTTTCAATGAGGGTAACTGTCTGCATTCATGATTAAAGGCCTGAACCTGCCCTCTCTAGTCAAGCGTCTGGGCAAGCCCTAGAAAAAACAGCCCACAAGGGTTAATAAAAAAGCTCTAGAATTCATTGTTCTTCACTAACATTTTCCAGCCAACTGCTTTTTCATATACTGTTAGTATACTATGTGCTATAGAAAGCAGCTATATGTATCCTCAGAGACTCGCACACCCAATAATACAGAGCATTGCTGTGTAATAGAATTTCTGCAGATGCAGCAGTTATTTTCACGTGACCTAATCTACAATTTTCTTCCATCTCTTTTCTTTCCAACCACAAGGCTGCAATATACAGGAAAGATAGTGTATAGCAAATCCATGAGATTTTGCACTTAGTAGTGTGAAAACTAGGTTACTGAAACATAGACCTATTTTAGCAGTACATGAAAAAAGTGCCAATTTAAAATGGCTAATGGAGAGCAAAAACACTGAGCAGCCCAAATTCTGTGATGACATTTTTGTCCTCTTCCTTGAGTATATTTACATGTAATTCAGAAACTTGCATACTCTATCAGCAAGTTCACTGTAACCAGAGTTTTCTTCTTTTCCACAGCCACTCCTAGGTGAAACATCTAAAAGTTTGGCCCACTAGTACGGGGGCTGGCTAGGACAAAGTTTATTTTCTTCACAGCAGTTCATACAGTGCTGTGGTTTATATTTTGACCCAAACACCGGTAACACACTAATGTTCTAGCTCTTGCTGAACAGTGTTTGCATAGCATCAACATCTTCTCTGTATTTCTCTTGGCTCCTCAAGTGAATAGATTGGGGGGTGCACAACAGGTTGCGAGAGGACACAACTGAGCAGATGACCTGAACTAACCAAAGAACTATTCCATACACCATGTAACATCATGCTTAGCAGTTGAAAGGAGGGGGAATTTAGGGAGGGTTAGCCATCTTTTGCTCAGGAACTGGGTGGACATAACTCTCCCCATGGGAGACGATGAATGTTGCCTTCGCATCACTTGTTTTGTTTTGTTTTCTTCTCTCTACTTCTACTTGTCCTTCACTTATTAAACTTTTTTTTTTTTTTATCTTGACCCCCAAGTTTTCTTGCTTTTATTCTTCCTTTTCTCTCCTCCTGTCCCACTGGGGAAGGGGGGGAAGTGAGTGAGTGAGGTCTGGTACTTAGCTGCCCACCAGGCTTAACCTGCAACACTTCTACATTGCAATGTATCAACATCTCAAAAGGGCTGAGGAGGTGCATTTGCTCCATGACTCCATAGCTAGAAGTGGTTTTGAATGCTTATGATGTCAGCAGTGTCCATACAGAAAAGTAGTAAGGAGCAAAAAGACTTAGAAACATTTATCCAATGTTACAAGTGTCAGTGGAAAAGCACTCAGTAAGCATGGCAGACAACCTTCGGTTCCAGTCTTGAACTTTTAATGGAAAGTACGAATATCCAATACATAGTCAAGTTTACTGATATCAAAAAGACAGAAGGAGCTGACTACCTGGTAACACTTTTCCAATTAATAATGACAAATTGTTATTCCATTTCTTCTGATTGTAGGAAGGAGCAGAAACAGTGGTTTTTACTGGGCACAATTTCCCAAAACATAATTTAAAAAGACAGAGGAATTGATCTGCAGTTCATTTTTTACTCCATTAAAATAAAAGACCCCCGAGATTCTGTATCCTCCTTTTTGAGGGTCAAGAAATTTTTATAATGATGTTTAACATCATTAAATATATTTTAATGAATATGTGTAATTCATTTAGGACTTCTTAAAGGATACACAGTTTGTCTCAGAAATTTTTGAGTTCTCTTTCAAGACAGCAAGTCCTGAATGCTTTGGCAGGTCAAACTTGAACATTTGGAGCAGAGAAAACAAAGTTGTAAAGGGACCTTGCAAAGCCGTGAAGACCTCAAGTGAGGATTGAGGCCCTCTTCTCAGTGTAAAATCAACCATATGTATATTAACATTAATTTAAGACACCAATTTGAGATTAAAAAAAAATAGTCATTGAAAGAGGTACAGAATGCCTCTTGATTTCTCACTCTTTTGCTTTTATTCTAGCTCTATTACAGTTCATTATCTATAATTACAGTATTGGTTTAGAAATTATGTATTTATTCCTCTGAATGTATGACTACTTGAGGGTAAATGAAAATGTAAACAAACAATCTAATTCTCCAGGTAGAAAATCTCTCTCTTCAGGTAAATAACTAATCAAAACCCAGATCATTTTTGCTGGCACAGCACTGTTAGAACTTGGCAGCGCTGTGTTTACATGTGCTCTGTATAAAGAAATCAGAACTTTCTTTCCTCGGTCAGATATCTCAGATACAGCACAGGAAAGAGAGTACTGATGGACATAACTATACGCTAGACTTCTATCAAGGCAGGACAGCACTCAGAAAATTTTAGTTGGATCCACTTTGCCCATATTAATCCTGCTTGTGCATTAGGTGGAGGAAAATTAAGAACCAGTTTACACTTCTACTTTGATCAATTTTTTTCCTATACCTGTCTACACACTGTACAAAGCTAAAAGTGGCATGGAAATATTTTATTCAGTGAATAATTTCCAGACAAGTCAAAGCCAATATTCTACAGAAATTTGGCCATAAACAAAGAAACTGAGAATGAAAGTTAATGAAGATTATAACAAGGGGGACTAAAACACAGTGAAGGACTTGTACACGTTATAAACTGATACTTCAGAAAGGGAGGACAAACGTGAAAAAACACATACATTAATATTTCACAGAAACAAACCTCTCTGCTCTTAACTTACAAGCCTTTTTGCTATATGACATGAAACAAATAAGGATGTGGATTTGTCGATCAAAAAATGCAAACTGAGATGAATCTGACAAATGGAACAGTAAATCCTGATCTACTGTATCAAATAAGAACACAAAAGTGGCTACGCAGGATCAAACCAAAGTCTCATTTAGAAAAATGTTCTGTCTCCAATAGAAGCTATAAGATGGCTGGAGAAGAGCAAGAACATGGCATGCATGATAATCCTCTAATATCTTTCCAGCTGTCAAATACTTCTAGTTTCCTCTGCTATATATTATTTCTGTATATGTTTTCCATTTCAGTAACTCTCAGTAGACTGCTGTTCTATGCAGTTGTCTACTCTGACCCTGTAAAATTTAACTTCCATAACACCCTTCAGCAATGAGTTCCATGGCTCTATTCTCTTACTTTTGGTTTTGAACCTGGCTTCTGCTGCCTTCTTTGGAGAACCCTTCATTCTCCAGATGGAAAACTCAGTCTCTATCCAAATTTCCCATGCTCCTCCTTACTTTTCTTTGCTGCTACACATATTTTTTTCTACAAATATCGGTGAGTGGAAAACTTGATGAATTCTAGCTACATAAAGAAGCCTACTTTAAGAACACCAGTACATGCCTCAGGTACATTTATTCAGAGCAGTAAACAGCCTTGAGTACCAGCCTCCTGGGTCGCAAGAATAATCCCTTACACAGAAAACATTCTATACCTGTACCTTTGAATTTCCTTATTGTCCTTCTCTGAAGCTTCCTCAGTTCTACTCCTAGTTCTGTCTTTAAGATGAGGAGTCCAGAATGGCACACAGTGTTCAAGATGAGCCAGAACCATAGTCTTGTATGGTGACAAATGGCCTCCTATTTGTTCACTCTTTTTTCTCTACTAATTAGTAATATTTTATTTGATTTTGATCACTAATGAGCACCGAACTGACACTTAACATGGAACTGTCATAACCCTAAAATCTCAAGTCTATTTATATACAAAGCTGGGATTTTTTTTTTTTTCCCATGTGTTTCAATTACGTTTACTACCACAGAATTTCATTCCTTAATTTACTGCCTATTTACTAATTCTGATAAGATCTTTCTGCCATTCCTCATTGCTGGCTCTTTTCTACTCTGAAGTCTTTTGTGTCATCAATAAACTTTCTCATTCACCTTTCCCAGGTCATTTAAAAACATATTCAACAGCAGAGGTCCTTGCACGGAGCCCTACAGAATTCATATGGGGACCTTCTTCCATTACTGACCATAGAAAAAGAAGTACCTGAAGTTTTCAACAATATTTTGTAAAGAAATCACTTGGGATCACTCACTTAAACATAAAAAATAGAATTTTTTGTCACACAGAAACCAGACAGAAGGTATTTTTTTTTTACTGTGTAGATTTACCTTAGAATTCATAAAAATCAGCTTAACACTATCTACTGGGGGGGATTGGACTAGATGATCTTTTGAGGTCCCTTCCAATCTCTAACATTCTGTGATTCTGTGATACTGTGCTCAGCTCAGCTTTAAATGCTGTATTTTTTCTTGTATTAATCTACATGCTATTGTGCTTGTTCCGAATGGTCCCTGCTACAAAAAAAAAAATTGTGGCTATCTGAGCTTTTTTCATCATTGACAAAACAGGGGTTACAGAAGACCTGAAGCTGAGAAAAATTCAGCTGATGGTAGCTGATATAAATTCAGTGAAATTTAACATAATTGAAATTAGAGTGCTTATATCAGTTGATATCTGTTTGAGATCTGACTAGGAATCAAAGACTAATTAGAAAATTTGTAACCACAGAAAGATGAGGGCACTAATAAAACATCAGAGACACTATTTTGTTTAGAGACATTATAATTCTCAACAGTTGTTGATCATTAAATATTACAATATTGCAGTGAGCTGTTCTGCAAAAGAAAAATAACTAGCACAAGTTACAATTTTACAGTGTTCTACACCATATAAATTGCCTTTTATACAGAAGTCTGAAAACTAGAATGTCTCAAATAATTTTCAGGAAATGCAAAAGTGATAGAACACCTTCAATGGTTGATTTCCAATGAGAATACTTAAGAATTACCATGTCTAATTTTGCTTCAGAGTCTTATTTCCTCTCCCTTGCATTCATGTTGACTGTGGGCTAAGCTGTGACACTGCCACAGGTCCTGTGAATGGTAACAGACTGATGAAAGTGGCAGCCTGCCACCACATGTTTGGAAAGAGTCGGAATGTGTTCTGCGCCGGCCCAGTCCATGATCTAGTCTGGGAATCATGTCACTGATCATGTCATTCACCTGGAATTCAGGTCTCAGATACAAACTATTCATCTAGGCTTATTCCATAATCGAGAAAGAGAAACAGAAAGAACTACCTCTATCCCCATGAGCTATTGGTGAACCTTCAAGGACTGAATAAATGCTCTTCATCTAGATGCCTAAGGGCAAGCAAGAAAAACCTGACCTATGGTGCATAGTTTGCCCCAGAGAGAACACCATGGAGAGAACAGAAAAGCTGCAGGCTGGAAGTAGGACAATGATTGCTCTATCTAAACACTTTCTGACATAGTGTAGTCATGTTCATGTCCAATGTTCTTTACACATCTGTCAGCACGCTTAAGCTAGTGCTGTGTTACTCATACAGCAAGGTGTGCAAATTTTCTAGTATTGCTCCTCCTTTTAGATACAGGAAATTTCCCATCTGAAGGTTTCATTTCAGACACAGTGTAACTTTGCACTATTCTGCTATCTTTCAGGTTTGATTTAATCACAAAAAGAATTTTCGTAGGTATTTAGAATCTGAAAAACTAGTCTTCTGGAGCCTGTTTTGTTTGCTACTGACAACAAAAATGTTTAGTAAGCAGGCTTTTAAAAAGTGTTTAGTCATCTGAAGATAGATGGGCACTTGAAATCCATCAGACTTAGATTGTAATTATGGAGACATTTCTTCAGGAAGCAGTTCGCTAATTGGTATTTTTCTCTTTCTTCTTTTTTCTCCACTTCGCTCTGCCAGTGCTAGCCTCTCTGGTGTGGCAGTATAGTTCTTTACAAGAAGCCATTACTTTCTTTTCCCTTTCACAAACTTCCAGAGCGGAAATCAGACTCAGAATTAAACATCCAGACTCCTTTAAGTGCCTGGAGAAGACTGGGAACTTTGAACCAGGAATCAAAACCACAAATCCATGACGGGAAGAGATGAAAAGCCAGCCCTAAGAAATGTTTCACCTTTTTGTTTTGGAAATCAGGGGTGAAGAAAGGTACTGCTATCACTGTTGTCTTTTAAAGAAGGAATCTTCTAGTTTTTCCTTCAAAGATGTAGCCCCTAGAGAAAAAGGAAGTCATTGTCTATTTAATTTAAGAGCTTAAGAACAGTAGCAAGTCAAACCAACATTCCATCTGATCCTCTACGATGTATCCAACAATGGCTAAAAGTTGATTTTTGTCAAAGAATCCAAAATCAGGGAATGTACTACTTGGACGAGAAAATCTTTCACATCCTCAAGCCTTTGCAGATCAAGGACTTCTTAAGCTGGTACTGTGGCTATGAATTTAATAACTTTCAACAAATATTGCCTACAAGAACTTGCCTTTTTCTCTCTGAAACTTCCAGCATCTGAAACACCCTGCAACCAGTAGTTCCACCTCTTAACTTCAGACTGCCTGAGGAACCTTCTCCTTCTGTTTGTTGTGATCAAGTCACCTCCTAGCTTCAATTGATGCCACCCAAATTCTTGTCCAGCAGGCTACAGAAAAAATGGCAAGGCAGCAGCATTTTTCCTGTGGGGTTCAGGCAGAAGCCTAGTGCCTGGATGTTCAGGCCAGGCAAATCTGTAAAAGTTTATGGCTGGCAGTAGAGGAGCTTCCAGGTAAAGGAAAAAAAAAAAAGTTTTGTTTGAGTGACAGATACATCCACAACTGGCCAGTTCCAAAGGTGGTAGTCAAGGGTCAGTGTAAAACTGTGGCTTCGCAATACATAGGAAATGTATGGAATCTCTCAGTTCAATTTATGGGCCAAATCCTGACCCACCACTAAAATCAATTGTAAAAATCCTAGAGGAGCAGAAAGGTTAACATAACGTAGCTTGCTTTTATTTTCTTGCCTAGTTAAGGCAGAATGGAAAATGTTTGATTTGTAAAACATCATCTATCTTTCAGTTTAGAAAATATGATACTATTCCTCATAACAGTCTATGAACTGAAGGACCAAATGAGTTACCATACGCTGTGAAAATCTTCCCATTACACTTTTACAGCTTTTTGCCTTAGAAGTGTAGGATTCAGCCCAAATATTTCTAATAGTGGAGGTGCAAGTGAATTTCTGAAGATTTGGAAAAGGATTGAAATATAACTGTATGAAATATCCTATTAACTCTTGCCCTACGTTTTACATTTTTAGAAAGAATTTAAACTAAACTCTTGAAGCCTGCTGCCTGTGTTGTCATTAAAGATTTTTTACTTCAGTGGATTATGACTTTTGAAAATTCACCCCATCTCCATTCAGCAGGGGATTAAACTTCCATGGAATAAATTAAAGTGGGTTAAAAATGTCTAACAGAGTTTTAAGACTCCTGTATTATGCCAGTATCACAGAATGTTGCTAACTTTGAAATGAAAGTCTAGCTAGGTAAATAAATTTTGTTAAGGATCTATTGTTCTTGTTCCACATTCCTATAAGCCTTCTTTTATTAATATTGGCTTGCCATTTTCTGCATGCATGTAGAAAGTAATATTAAATAAAATTAGATTTTATATGAAAGGCCACAGAACAACATTTTAATCAAAATTTGCACCATAGTTTGCTTTACATATAACACACTGAAGAAAATGTCCATTTTCATATGGGTAGATATATCTTCTGAAGAAGGTGAAAAATATTATAATGTGTGATATCCAGGTACTATATAATGGAGAAAGCCACTGTGCACTATTAACATGCTCTATTAGTATTACCCATTTTCTACATACAGTTTCCAATCATCCACTGTTAATGTAAAAGTTTAATAAAATTAAAATACTCCACCATTTTACAAAAATGTCTTTTTGCTCATGTGTCTATTACCACCTTTTTCCAAAGAAGAGCATTAGCATGTAGATACAGCCCAGTCTGTCCTGACTTCTCAGAAGACTTTTGTGATGACAAAGAAGAAGGTTTTCTTCTGTTTGAATTTCAACCAGAAGAAGAAATATGTTCCATTTCTAACTGTGCTTTTTTAATAGGCATTGATCATTCCATCATTTTGTCAATGGATATCAAAATCTATTAAAATCCATCTCTGAGGAAAGATGTGTGTTTCTTTAATGTTGTTCTGGTAAGGAAGGGGAAGATTAAACACTTTTCTACTGCAGGGGTAATCAATTAATTCTTATTGATATTTTCTTGGTGGTTTTGTTAAGGTCTGCCAATTCTTAGAGGGGTCTGCTTAGCAGTAAGCAGCACATGGGCACTGGCTCTGCTCAGCAAGCTCAGCGCTGCACATTGTTTTCCCGGCTATGAGGTACGTAAACATGTTCAAATGCTCCCAAAATGCAGAGATGTCAAGGAAACATGGATTGTCCTGTTGGAAACCGGGAGACAACACATATAATATTTACAAGATCCAGGCAAAATTTATTCTTGATCTGAACAGCATTCTACCATCAGTGTACATTTGCTCAGTTGGGTTGCAGGCAGACCAAGTAGCCTCAGAAAAAGTACTACCTCCTATTGCTTACCTAGTTGGTCTTTCTATGACTCTGGACACAGGTATCACAAGAGACCTATTATGCTGTTAAGAGGAATACAGTTACAGAATACTAGAAGGGGATACCGTATGTCAATTTCTCTACCTCTTATGAACTTGTAATATTCATTCAGTAGGGTAGTTGTTTGCAGTGTACTTGCACAGAGCAGTTTTCAGGTCTGTGATATCTTTCTGAGTCGAGCCAAACACATGTTGTGAGGGAACCTAGCACAGCCAAACAAAACAAAATTGAACACTCGATAGAAAATCAACATTGTACCTAATAGTAGCCTTATAATGTCTTCCTGTAATAGTGTCATACCTAATTTAAAGGGAAAATTAATAGCCAGCAGGATTAATCAAATTCCATATGCAAATATCTGGCTCATGAGAGCCATGGTCCAATTGCTAGTACTATCACTAAGGTCATTAATTTAAATTGAGATGAGTTAAAAGTCTTTTGGGCATTGACATATAAGTTGAAGGAGGTTATTCATTGCTAATTTTTTCACAATGGAATGAAAAACTTTGGAAGAAAGTGTATGAACATTGCTTCAGCACACTGATTTCTAGGATAACGAGCAGTACTGGGAGCATGTCTGTGGAGGACCATGAGTCCTTTCTTGTAACATAGAGTAGTTCTGATACATTGCCTTAAATTCATATTAAGATGTACTAAAGCAAGTTGAATACAAGATAGTTCAAGGTCTAATAAACTGACATCTTTGGGATTATTTTATGCCTGCTGAATTCTGCTGATCACTTTTGAATTACAGAAATACTTCTCTTTTTGCAACCCAAACCTGAGTACCAGACTTGTAAACCCTTCCAAGACTTTTTTGGTTTTCACAAAAGCTCCAAACATTTCCATTTAGAAGAAATATTAGCTCAACTTCGAAATGCTGGAGTGCTAGAGCACTGCTTATAGTGGTGCAAATACAGTACGTTCTCAGTTTATCATCTCTTCAGCTCACCTTAGAACTTGATCCATAACTGCATTTCTAGGCAGGGTGGCCAGAAGAAATGTAGTCTTTAAAGGCAAATTATAATGGAGTGCCCTACACCTATGAACTTTCTCCAAATGCTGATGGCTGAAATATTTTAAGTTGCATAATAACAGAACGACTGCGGAGTAATAAAGTAGTGATGGCATTATATTACTTTTCATACATAAAGAATAAAAACATAAAATTTATTATTCTGACCTTATACCACAAGGACTTCTCAGGTATGAAAAAAAAAAAAAAAAAAAAAAACAAGAAAACAAAAAACCACTGTCCTATCAAAATGGACCTAGAATAAAGGGAAACCTGCAAAGTGTGGTTTCCAGAAGCTTTCTGAAATCAAAAAAAAATTTAAAAAAATTTTTAAAAGCTGGAATCCTTACAGGTTTGGGCTTTAGTATTTACTTAACAGCATGTTTTTATATCCTTAAAGTATAACAAGTTCAGGGAGAATTAGGCACTATTGGTGCCAAATCTGCATGACTCAGGAAAAGCAGTGGTACTGAAAATGGACAGAGAAATAGGAACTTTTCATACCAAGTTCCAGAGAGCCTTCATTTTTTTTGACCAATACTTGAAGTCCATTCTGCTTTGACCTCAGACTGTTCCGAGCCTCAGTACCCTGACAGCACTGAATTGTTTGGGCCAATTCTCTCTGCAGTTCCATTCGTATAGCCTCCTGCATGATCAGGATTTCAATTGAGTGATTCAGACAGGAATTAAGTTATTTGCCTTTCAGAGAATAAAAAATTTCTTCAAAGACAGGTCAAGATCACCATATATTAATATATTGTTATGTCTGCCCAAAAAAGCAAATAACTTTTTTCCGTTGTCTCATCTTCTATATCTGTGTGGCTGAGCAGTAGCACAAAACAATTTAACCTTAGCAAGCAAATTTAATTTGTTATCTGCCAAATGCTGATACAAAAGAAAACTATGGAAAAGCAATAAAATCCTCACTTTAAGGCAATAGGTAACATTCCTTTGCTATCATATACTTGCTAAATAACATCCAATGAACTCATAAAAGCATTTAATTTAAATATAAATGCTTAGTAGTTCCATTTTTTAAGGAGTAAATTATACTTCTGCCTGTGTTTCTCTGAAATGCATTTGCAGCATAGACATCCTTTCAAAACCCACAGTTAGTTATTTATTATTACTATTACTGCAATGCTCATGGACCACCCTGTGGTCAGGGTTAAGGTGTACTAGAAACTAAATATATATAGTCACTGCGCTTGAGAGCTGTCTCATTGAAACAAATCTGGCAAAGGCAAAGCTAAAAGAAGAAATATTAGTGATGTCCTAACTCAACTGCAGAGCTAAGAGTTAGTACAAATCTCTGGATGTTTCTTTCCATTGTCATATCCAGGATGTCCCAAAAAAGTTTGATTTGAATAACTGGTTGAAATACAAAATGGCACTAGCTGTTTTAAAAAGGATGCAGGCTCAAGGGAAAAAGTCTGCTCAGAAATTAGTTGTGTCACTGAATTCACAAAGTCCATGACATCAAGAAGCCTGAAATCCACTTGTAGAGCATTAAGAGGCCCCAGTTTTCTCCAGGAGCAGACACCTGCCCTCAGTAATGAGAAATGTTTGACATGTTCCTCTGATAAAAATGATAGTAAAGTAATCATACAAATGTAATCTGTCTTCCAAAATGTGAATCCCTCAGTTCCCCCTTTATCCTTCAGCTGTCAGTCAATAGCTGTCAGTCCATTAGCTACCTAGTGAATAACAAGAATATTTTCCATTGTTTTAAATTCACTTAATAAAATTCTAATAATATCATTTTATAAACTTAGTGGGAAGCAGCAACATCCTACTCACCTTATTCAAGCTACTGGCTCTTTACAGTCTTTTCTTTCTTAGTTTGCTGTATAGATAACTAAGACAAGGGACTGTAGGGCAGCAAGAAAGATCCATTTGGTACTTGTTGCAAGATCCTTTAAGCATTTTATCCACCCACCGAAACTTTTCTGTGCATTCATCTTATGGATGCTGTTGCTAAAATATGGAAGCATTTTCATCTAGTGGAATCCAGTAACATCCCGGATGAATTAAAAGAATAGATTTTCCAGTAATTTCAGAACAATTTTCCCATGGAGGACAGCAGATACACCGATATGGTCTAAAGACATCATGTTTACGAGACAGGCATTCTATCACTCACCAGTTGCAGGATAGAATGAGAACATCAAGCTTTGGAATTTACAGTTTTGCAGTATCATGGTCTTAACCCTAACCAAATGCCTGAAGCCTAAGCCCCAACCTGAAACCCTAACTCCTCATTCTAAACCACTACCATTCAACCTCTCACCTAATCCTAACTCTAACCTGTTTGGTGCCCAAGAAGTAGAGGAAGGGCAGGGATTGTATGTATAATGCACAAAATTTAGCTAAGACATACTTTCTCTACAACTACTCATGCATTTTCAAGTATGATGGTGTACTTTGAGTAATGCAGAACCAAATCCTTTGCCAGCTTCATTGACTACTACTTAGCTAATTTTTAGCAGATCCATGTCAGATTAATCCAGCTGAGGACTGATATATATTTAAAATTTTCAAAAACCTGACAGTTTTAAATTGTAGGTTCTTCTTCATTCAAAGCACTTAAACTAATCTTCAGCTATATTTATGGTCCAAAATATGATTTGGTTTCACTCAGAATGAAAGATTTCCAAATATATCAACTGAATACAAAATGCTTAGGCAGAGAGACTGCAATTTTCCAGCTTGTCCTTCAGTCCAAAAATGACAGTACTTTTTGCTATGGGGAAAGGCAGTAAGGGCTGCATGGCAGTTTCTGTGCCTGTTCAATTACTGCCCATTCTAATCAGACCGCCAGCAAGGGATCATTAGGAGTTTGGTGTTTATGATGTAAAATATCTACTAGGGATTGGATTTTGATCATCACTTCATTTTACAGCTGTTTCCCACTAACCAATGGAACAAAAGAGTGTTAATCACTCTTGACCTTTCCTGGATTTGAACTAGTAACTTAATGGCAAATCCCTACTGAGGGACTCTGAAGTACACTGTAGAGCCCCTGAGGCATGCAGCTTGACCCCCTCTGTTCAACATAGTTTTTAACCAACAACATCATCAAGGATATGCTCAGACTTGACGATGTTAATTACAGCTTTGGTTGTAGTTTCCAGATGAAGTATAGATGAAACAACTAGGAACATTAAAAATATCTGCCAAGATCTAGGTGATTCTACATGAAGCAAAAAGTATCTGCAGCCAAGATGATCTTGCAGACTCACTCTACTGCACTGTCAATTTGCTCCTAAAAAGTGACCAACTCCTGGCAATTAGAATTCTTAAGGGGCTGGGTGAAAATCTGTTAGTTTTGGCTTGCTTCAAAATCTTCCCCCAGATGGTAATATAATTCCATACCAGCTGAGATTCACTTTGTGTTGAATTTCATTGTAAAAAGAGGATCATACAGCAAAGAGATGAACAAAAGGTTTTCCCCTCCTCAAATTTCAAGCTATAGCAAGAAGAGCATTTTCTTTGAGGTTTTTTTTTCTGAATATGATTATTTTATTCTAAGTTCCTTATCTCCAGATCTAATCTTTTTCCTTGGTTATTTTCAAATTTACATTCAATTATATTTCAGACTAACATTGACTAAATGGGAGAGAAGAAACAGAGAGTCAATATGGTCTACCATGCACCCAAGTCTTATCGTAAAGCTTAAAACTGGAAGAACATGGGGTTGCACCTGCACATCGTCTGACAGATTAAAACGGCATTAAACTAATATTAATTTTCCTGTAAATGCCAGTGCCCGGCACTGTTGCAGTTTGTCACATAAGTTCATGCTTCTTACATGTGTATGTCAATATATATTGCTTTTTTACAAGATTTAAAGATCATGTTTGTAACTAAGTCTAGAACCATATTTCTGCTTTAAACATGCTTGTTGAAGACTTCTCTATATGGCTTATGTTTACTTTTCTGTAGTGTTTAGAGCATATCATCATTGCAAACTGGAATGTAGACCCTACTGCCCTGAGATTGTACTGACTGATATCTCATATAGAAATACTAGCAAGGTCCCTCAAAGCAGACAGACTGTGTGGACATGGTGCTGCACAGAAGCTGATTAGACCTACCCATTAGCAGAGCTTATCGACCTGGCCATTGTGCTGAGCTGATGCAGCTCTGTGCTTTCTGGTTCAGGAGATAGCTTGCACAGTTCTAGCCCAGAGGTCTGCACTGTGTTTGTTGTATAGTATTGACTAATCCCTCATTTCCTTCATTTTTGTCCACTGAAAAATGTAAAGCTTCCAAAATAAATACAAATCACTGTATTTGTACGTGTTCACTGGAGTGAGTTGTTTCCTGTATGAACCCGGTTCAGACCAGTGCAGTTGCATGATGGTTCACAGAGAGGGACACATTGAAAGGTCCTTATTAGTTTGATGGGCTACCAGCTGCTCAGGTTGCACCTCAAGAGACAAAAAGAGAGGACTGGTTTCCTAGTGTACAAATAAAAACAATTTACAGTACAAGTTGATTGCATTTTAGTGGAGTTACTCCAGAACTACACTGGCATGACTGACGTTCTAATCTGCTCCACACAGTTTCTGAATAGCCCAGTCAATATCAACTTACTGAAATGGGTAATTAATATTTGTCATGAGTGAGAACATTTTCCCTTTCCTGTTGTCTTGATCATACTGCAGCAGGCCTACATAGGCAACAAAAATTATTTTTAAGTTAATGTTTTGGGTAATTCAAGTCAAGAAAGGAAACAAATCTCTCGAAAGTCTTGCCCTAAGATCTCAGCAAGAGACACACGTGAGTCCCTACAGAAAGCTGACTGAGAAAGTGTGTTTCGTGTTGTGTTGGAAATATTTCCTTGACTTGGAACTTTCAAACTTTCACATAACAAATCACACACCAATCTCTCTTAAGCACTTCAAAGGAACAGTAAAATATAGCAAGAGCCATGAAAAGACCGAGGACTTTTTAACCATTCCCAGTCCTCCTCCTGTTGTTGCAGCTCGTCCAGGAGGGCAGTGTGCCAGCTTCCACAAACAAATACCCTGCATGAGGGGGCTGAGGTATTGGATGGACTCAGTCAAGAGGAACTTGTGGCCAGTATGCCAGGCCACCTGTTCTAGGGGAGATCGAGCCATGGAGAGGAGTTGAATTCCATTTCCCTAGCAGTGCTCTTTACACAGCTTCCCTGCATTTATCAAATCTCTGCCACCAGGAGAAGCTCTCTTTGTGTCTAGCAGAGAGAAGGAACAATGGAGCACAATGCACGTTTCCACATTCCCGCACCAGATTGACACCGGAAACCCCAAAGTAACTGCTACAAATCTTACCATGGAAATACAGAGTTTCCCTGGGAAGAAGATGAAGAAACTACTGGCAGATTGAAAAAGAAAAATAATAATAAATTTATCGTTCATTTCTGTGAAAATTAATTAAAGCTTCAGGGGACTGAAATAGTGAAAGAGCTACAGTTACTCCAGGGGGAAGGTTCTATCCATTGTTCTCACATATTATTTATCACACTAAGGCTCAGATGTTTTCAGGAACTTAAAACCATTCACCAGCAAACCTTCTCTTCTTAGTCATTAATATAGTTAAGAGACAATTATCTCAGCAACATATCAACAGACAAATGCCACAGACAAATACATATGAAAGCCACTTTTTTCCTTTACCTTGCAACATAGAAAACAATAAATATTTCTTTCTATATTTGGCAGAAATATTTAAATGATTCATTGCTAGTATTGACCATTTATAAAATGTCACATGAAAAATATTTATTGACATGAATTTTCTTATACTGTGGGAACACAATATAAAAATAGTATCCTGTTCAAATACAGCACTTTTCCTTAAAGATGCCAAAGAACTTTACAATAAAATCATCTGTCTACTATGGAAGAATTATTATAATCATTAGAAATTATAAGTGGCAGAACCGAAGTACCAAAAGTTACACAACTTCCTGAAGAGAACCCAAAATTGCTCTGAATGCCATTTTGACTGCAAAATTGTAGCATCACCAAAAATCAATCCAAGAAGAATCAAGGACAGTTACATTGCATTTTTGGTGAGGGTATTAATGCAAATGTGGTCCTAGCAGAATAGAACAGGCAAGAGAATCCAGAAACAATTTTAAGCTAATAAATATCTGCTTTAATCAGAAGTTCAGGAAATAATGACAAGATTAAAAATAAAAAGTACAAATAACTAATAGCATATTTTGAAAGGAAATGTGTACATTGAAATATAAGTTATGCCATTTTTCCCCCCAATAAACTACCTGAATTGGACATAATGAAAAATGAGACAAGACAGACAAGAATACAAAGCTTCCCAGTGCTGGTCCATCATTGGCAAAGTCGCAGAGAGAAATGAAGGTTTATAGTTGGTGCGGACCCGTGTGACACTTTCTGGAGAAGCAAGCTTTTTATTCAGAAAAGGAACAGATGTTTTGGCAGATAGCATAGAAAGAATCCTGTCAGAGACTATAAACTAGGCTTGAAGGGAAGAAAAAAAGAGTGTGGAAAAAATGTGAAGTATAAAACAAAAGAACCAAAATGACATGGATAAAATAGAAATGCAGAAAAAAGACAAGGGCTTTGTTAAAATGGAAAAGAGAAAGTAAATGTGCTAAACTCTTTGCAACTTTGGAAGAAGTTTTAAGGCAAAAAAATGAAACTTATCTCTCTTCCACTGACACAGCTCATTGCAGCATGAGGCTGGGAGATTAATTTTATAAATGCAGACAGAAATCAAATAAAAGGAAGAGTCAATGCCCTTTTTAAGCATCAGTAGAGAAAGATCACAAGTACACAGCCAATATTAAAATGCAGCCACGGTTTATGGCCAACATTTAAGTAGAATTGTACTGGAAGAACACAAAATAATCAACTGTGCAAATGGAGATGGGCATACTACCATCATCTGCCCCTGCACCCAAAAGTTTTCTTCTCTCGTTTGTAAGAAAAAAGCTCCTTCTGAACAAAACAAATGTGTTTAAGAAGATTTTAAACTGTATCTAGCAGTGAATACCCTCAGTCTTGATAAAAAAGAGCTTTGTCAAGAAATTCTCAGCATACTCCATTCTGAAATCTACTTTTGCTGGACAACAACATTTAAATATATCCTATTTAACATCCAACCATAGACTTTTCTGAAAAATGTGAAGGAAACTGGTACCAGGGTAGCAAATCCAGTTAGCTAGGGCTAAGTCCTGCCATCTACTAAAAATGAAGCACCAGCTGAAGATACTGTGGCACATCTTGGTACAAATATCTAAGTTGCAATGAAATGCGGCCATGTGCAAGGTGCACTCCCAGCTGTGTGTCTACTGGGATCACACTGATACTTAAAAAAGAAGTCATAAAGGTTCAGATACTGTATGTCAGCTCCTCCATAGTAAGAGCCCACACACCTGTCCTTAGCATGTAGTAATTTCAAGGTAGGTCAAGGTCACTTGTGCATAAACAAAAACAAGTTATTACAGGGAAAAAACAAGAATGCAGATTTTTATTACAGAATATCCAAGACCACAGCTAAACTTCCACTGCAATAAGCTTCCTATATCTTAAAATAACACTAACTGGCCAGCAGGGATGCAGCTTAAGGTACAGTTCCTGAACGTATCTTAAAATCTAAGACTAAATTTAGTGTTTCAATGTTGTCCAGAATAGCTGTTTCTATGACAAGAGATGCATACAATAACACCGACTAGAGAAAGAAATAGAAATGTAATATCACAATGAAAGTGTTACACACTTTTGAATTGTAACCCCTGTATTTAAGTCATTAAAGAGGTGTCATTTCTTGTGCAGCAAGAAATAAAATATGTCTGTAAAAACAAGAAAACATGATAAAATTCACAGTCAGATAAATGTACAAAGAAGAGCAGCAAGAAAATTAATACAAAGTCCCAGTAAAGCTGACAGAAAGAAATAAGAATGTTCACCTGGATAGAAAATTGACCACACAAGCACTTTTTGCATTCCATATGTATTTCGATCAGTGGCTTCCATTTAAATGTTCTCAGTCTTCAGTAAAAAACAGATTTTCCTGTCTGATGGACATGAAAGTTCAAATTCACATCTGCAAATTAACTATATTCTTTCTGCTTCATACATCAACTATTATGTGCAATGTTATTTCTGGAATTGTATCTTAGCTTACAATTTGATGATTATGGTACCTCAGGGAGAAGAGAATGCACCTTGCTCTGCCACAGCTACATTTTTATTGACTCCACAGTACTGAATGCAGAAATTTCTTTTTGTCAGCAAACTAAGCAGGTCTGACTTGGAAGATTTAAAGGGTGCAGATCTGGCATCAGTGATCAGTTGATATGACAATGGGATGGCAAAAAGTATTCGCTTGGTCTAGGAAGCTACTGCAACCATTTAGTAGCAGAAATAGAAATGTTTACACCAGAAACATTAAGGAATGGCAAGGTGTCAGACTTTTACGATCTTTTTCCCTGGGAAGAATGTGCTTCTTCATGACTGGGAAGAATTTTTGCACTCTCACCACCAACCCACCACAGCATTTCCAGCCTGTTATTCATCACTAAGAAACAATATGAAGTAATCTCTCCAATGGCTCCCACTGACTCTATAGCTTTCGGGTTTTGTGATATATGATCAGTCCCACCTGGGAAAGTCTATAGCCTCCCAGTTAAGTCCTTAAAATTCCAGAACCATGAAACAGAAGATGAAACAAGATCTTTCAGCGTGCTTTCTCACAAATTCTTTAAGGCATCTAGCAAGGTCTTTCCTCCTCCTCCCCCAGACTCCTCAAAATCTTCTTTGAATCTGAAAACTGGGTTTGTGTCTCCTGAGAAACAAATTCTTCACCAGGGAAGTCTGATTAAAAGTAAATCTCCCTTGCTCTGTAAAGAGGAAACAACTGAAATAATTTCTTACTGAATGGAAAAGCCACAGGTCCAAAATCCCAGAGGACACATGGATTGATCAAAAAGACAACGAAGTCTTTTCTGTTCACTTAGATAGGCTTTAGTCTTAAGTCATTAATCAGCACTGTTAAGAACAGCGAGTCTTGTAGAGAGGTTTTGTGTTAGAAAAACAGAGGCAAAAAAGACAATCTTGACATTTCCACTAGGCAAGAAAAACTCAGGTGATGTACTCACAGTCATATCACAGTTGCTAGATTATAATAACCGGTTTTATATTTAAATGGAGCAGGTCTATGACAAATTAAGTATGGAAATAAGGGCATTTTGTTTGTTACCAACGTTTTGACTGATTTTTGTCCTGAGAGTTGGCAAACACATTTTTATTTTAATTTTAGAAATAAACACTGTGGCTACAATAAACACAGATCCATATGCTTTCCTTTGCAGAATTACTAGCCTATATATTTTTATATGGACATTTTCTATGTATCAAGATATTGGCAGAAGATTTTAAATGACAAAGACAATGGAGATTTTTGAATCACAGATTTTGTGATTTTTATAGTATTTAAAAATAATTTATATTCAATAGCTGTATTTATGTATCCTTGAGGTTGCTTGCTTTGTTTGCCGCTATTACACATTACGTAGAAAAATTAGTTATATGCTTACCATTCTTTCATCTAGATTGTCCTCCTGATTAATGTTGATTTTCATAGCACTATGGTGGATTAGTCATTTTTTTTTTCTCTTGTTCCTCCTACAATTCTCTTACATTTTTCTACCTGGTATGTACAAACCAGTTGGCTGAACCACCTTTTTGAGCTGTCCCAGGCAAGTGTGAATTATTTTGCTTACTTGTATTATAATGCCAAATTTTTCACAGCTGCAAATCATTACTTAGCATCATTTTACTCACGCTGCTGCTTCTTTGCGTTTCTCTAGGAAATGAAAATTATCATTATGCTTATCCTCACAAAATGGCTGAAGTCATTTGCCTTTATTTGTTTTTGCCACTACCTGCGAAAGCCAAGACTCTTTCATCTCCTGAAGCTAATCATCTTCCCCTCTTCAAATAAGCTGAACTTTTCAGTGGTTGCTGCATTTGACACTGACCAATGTTTAGCCCAAACTGTACCAAGTGTACTGTGGATCCGATGGGTGCAAAGCCTTCTTGGTGCCACTGAACCCTCAGAACACATTGCAAGGAATCACCAGCTCTGAAAAGGAAGATACATATACATGCAAAGAGATGCTGGCTGACTAGAAAAGCTCTTAAATGTCTGGTCTGTCTTTTAGACCGTCCTACAGATAAAGCTTCTAAAAGTCATCAGCACTTAGATCCTTATCTCCCTCTCCCTTGTTAGCTTTTATTCCAATTGAGGTAGACCACTACTTAAAATAATTTTATGTCTTCCTTTCCTGAGTAAGTGACTGTAACCAAATAATACCTTTCTGAAAGTGCGTGTTTAGATGTTGCTACCCCCAAGAGCAGAAGTGATGCTTAAAGACCAGTAATTTCCTGTCTCCCGGTTTCTAGTCACCATTTTTAAGTCCTTCAACATTCTCCTTCTGTTATAACTTAGCCTATACCTGCTCAGGTTCTTGTGTTTCTCATCTCCAGGACAGACTTCACCTTCCCCTGAAGCTTTGCTAGTCTTCAAACGTTCTAATATCCTGATCATCTCTTCAGGTATGGTCTTGATTTCACTCAGGACTTTTTCTTCCTTTCCTAGGAAATTTACATCTATTTCCAGCATCTGTCACTCACTCTCCTGTGAATGTTAAGGTAAATCATTAATGTCTAGAGGTTCTGTCCATTAATTATGCAAGTTTCTTACTCCTACTACCTTTGTGGACTACTCAGGCAAAGTACCTTAAAACTACTTCACAAAACAGCCCAGCATGTCATCTCCAACGTTGACTCTTTCGATAGGCTTGGGCTATATTAAAATTTTCAGGGAACCTAACCTTTTTTTGAAAGCATTTTGGTATAGTCTTACAACTGAACTTGTAATGATGAGGATTATTTAAAATTCAAAGTAACCAGCTAAAGCTTTTGGTAAAACTTAATGAGGTGGTGTATCAGTCCAACAAAAATGGACAGAAGTGAGTTTCTGTCACTATGCCTGCTCACACTGTATTTTTGTATTCAAGCACATACATTTGTATGCATGGGTATTATCATTAAACTTCTTTTATTGCCCAGACAAAAGATTCTTAGTTTTCCACATTAGAAAAGAGGAACAGACTACACCACTTACACAATTTCCTCCCAACACCAGCCAGTGCTTCCCTTTATCCTATAAAAACTTGTCTCACATGTCTCTGGAAATTGAGATCACATCATCTCCTTTGTAAACAAGTCAATGTCCTATTTGATACACATCAGTCTAAATTTTGTAGATGCTTCTGCATAGCATCTTTAATGAATGCCTATTCATATTCACCCACAAAGCGAGCCTATCATAATTTACCTCAAATCTACACCATCATAATATCCCTTCCTGCAGTGAACTCTGGGGCCGTCACACAGAATCCAATGGAACAGAAGTGTCAGCTGCTTTGACCAACACCTGCTTATGATTTTCTAAAGAATCAAATATAAGTTATTTGCCGTCATCTTCAAATTCCTTCTCGTTTTATCCTACCTATCATCTCCAGTGATCTGTCTCCTGTTAGACCGTAATGTCGGCTTCCATCACCCCTTTGTCAGATATTTTTAAACAAGCTCCTCTGTGATTTTTTTTCCGAGCATCTGCCACACAACCTCATTATCTTCCTTCAAATCCCTCATTAAAACTCTCTTGCTGTGATGCTTACAAAAAACATGAGGAAACGTTTAAGCTAATAATGCACTGAGACGCTTTCTCTCATACTGACCAACATTGCCTCATTGTTTCCTGTGCTCCTTTAGCTGTCCTGATCCATGTGTTGTCTCTTATCTTATATCTGAATCATAGTTCCCCATGTGGTCCTGGTTTATGACTTAGAGCTCTTTGGTGCTGATAATATAAATAACAATAAGAAAAGGCTTTTCCGTCTCATTATATTTTGCTCGCTCCTGAAAATATGTTCACACTTCCCTTTTGTGTTAGCTTCTAGCAAGTAATTATAGAAAGCGCTATAATATAATCTCAAAGTCCTGTCTCCCTTTTCAGAAGGGAACACACAAGTGAAGGACCAATTAAACCTCTGTTCAGAAAAAATATTTGAAAAGGGGAACTATGGGTAAGAGGAAAAAGCTCATGTATCAGCATATTTTTTCCATAGAGAACAAAGAAGTTGAACTCCATTTTCTCTCTATCCTGTTCCCGCCCCTTAGGACAGAACAAATAGGACTCTCTTCAAGGAAAGGATGAGCTCTTTCCTATGGATTAGTGGTTTCCGTTCTTCCTTCTCTGGCTGTCACTGCTTGCTGGGTGCAGTCCAAGTGCTGCTGCTTTTGAAGGCACACATTCCAGCTCTGGCACTTCCCATGGAAAGGAAGTATTTTCCTTCAGGAAGGGAAAGATTTGGGTTTTTTTCAATGACGATGGACAACAGAATGAAAAGCAAATGTTTTTCTCATCACACATTTCACAGCCTCTCAGCTCAGCTTTGTTTCCATGCTCACATCTTAAAGTTATTTGTAATCCTCTATAATATACACACCCAAAGCAGTTCTGTACCGGCACTAAAAGAAGCCCTTCCTATGAATGAACCTCCTCTGCATGCATCTCAGAGTGACAGTGAGGGCTGATGTACCTAGTCTGATTTCTAAGTCCTTTATATATATAATACACCCCTAGCCATTGTATTTTTCCTGTTACACTTTGTGTCTTTCTGTCCTTTTTACCGGATTAATCTAACACTCATGTATTGCTCAAGTAACAACCCCTATTCAAAGGGAGGGTAGTTATTTCTCTGATCTGACACATTATCACTGCGGATACTACACAGAGATGTAGAAATTTCTTTAGACAGAAGCACAATTCATTAATGTGTTCAGCTGATAATTGCCTATAACCTGGAGAAGAACTTTAGCACCTTTCTAACAAGAGAGACACCTGTGAGAAAAATGTATAAATATATACACTTATCAAATTATCCACAGACATCACTAAATCATAGAGCAATTACTCATTTTTGCAGATAAGCAGTCAGTTTGGACATTTACATATTCTATATAGATAAAAAAACATGAAGTTACAGACTTGGTGTTGCTCAAGTGTGATAGGACTTTGGGAAAACCTGATAGTAAATTTCTCCTCTGTGTTTCCATTTTGAAAACAAAGAACACTAATAATGCAAGCTGACAAATTATATTAGTTTTGTTCATGAAAGACTCTACTCTCAGTCCTATCCTTTTAATAAATCTGAGTTATGGGAAAATGGTTTAATTATGAGAATTTAAGCAGTCATAGAGGTTTGGTAGTTCATTAATCCCATAGCACATCTACAGGAGGTAAACCCGGAACTGCAGCTCAAACACTAGGCAGAGCCAGAGGCTATTCTGCCACTGGAGCAGTTTGGAGACAACATGGAGCAGGTGTAATTTTCACCTCTTCAAGGAGCATTTCAGAATTGCAATTGTGGAGTTTCTTTGTGCTCCTCCAAGCATGAGGCAGCTCCACGCTGTTAGCATAATCTCACTCTACAGACAGCAAATGCAAATGTACTGTCCCCACCTTTGATATCATGTTGACAACATTGTGTCAAGCCTGATCAGCCAGTCTCCATTTAATTGTAAATTATTATCTCAAGAGAAATCCAACTCTTTACAACTTTCACATCAGAAACCTACTGGAAAAATAATAGTGAATAATGCAGCTTATCAGAAAGCTCTGCTTCCTATAGTCAGCACCTGCTAATGTCTTACTAGCAGCTATGCAAATCTGAGGGACACGTGTTGTAAAAGAATGGACTTTCACTTCATGCAATGTATTCAAAATGTTCATGTATTATAAGCACAGCAGAAGTTCCGCTTTGACAATTTGTAGTCTAAGGACTTACTTTTCACAAAAATATTGTAGCAAACTTTTTGATTTAGTCCACGTGGTGTCAGAAAGCTACCCAAAGTGAACAGTTCCATCTTAAAATATTAAGCCACCTTAAGAAAAAAATCAAATGCTCTTAGGAAAATGGTTTAAAAAAAAAAAAAAAAGTTTTGATCACTTTCCTAATATCACTTTCAATGTGTCTGATATCAATATCAATTTCAGTCTCTCTCCAAATTCAAGCAGACACCTTCACCTGAAACTGTGTTCTGATTTAGCAAGAAATGACCTTGCAAGACAGCATGAAGGGCAATTTAATTGAGCTGAAGATATGTCAAGTAACAACAGATTAAGATATGAGACCTTGGTTTAGATTATTTGTGTAATAACACCAAAAAAAAAAAAACAGTCTTCATCAAAAAAGGAAAAGCAATAATGTGATCGTGTAACAAATGAAGTTAAGGTGAGAATCAATTACCTGATCTGCAGTCTATGGACCCAATTTAAAGTTATGCACCCAATTTAAAGTTATGCACCATTTACGAAGATCTTTTGAATAATTCATTCGGGGAAAAAAGTTCAAAAAGTGCTGTCCAATAAAGAACAAAGCTTTACAGTTCATTTAAGCTATGTTTCTTTATGCACAAGTGGCCATATCTCCATTATGCATCCAAGGGTGCACAATCACAAAACAAGGTGGACTGTGACAGAAAGGGACATGACCTGTTCCAGTACACAAAATATATGCATTACCAGTGTTCATTTAGTTGAGGAAAAGTAAAATACGTATAAAATGTCAAACTGCCTGATGTAGCCTTAACTTAAAATAAATGCTCATTACCTTTGAGGGTTTTGTTCTGAGATTTGCTGCAGTAGAAATAAAGAATGAAGAGAAGAAATAAATGTGCCACTAAGAGAAATTGTCCAAGATATTTATACTAAACCTGAGACATGCAATGTGCATGTTTTGTGGCCCCACATTTTTTAAAAACATCTGTCACTGATCTATGAGGTGACATAAATCAACATCGATAAAGGCTCTCAATTACATAGATTCTGAAGGAAGCAATAGGTAGCAAACCTAAAGATAACCAGACAATGCAAATCCACTGGGATAGTTTAATGAATTGGGCAAAAGCAACTGAAAAGATTTTCTAAAGCCTGAGTGAAAATATACATTTTATGAACAAAGAATTGTCAGAATCTTACATCACACCATGTACTACACTGCCTGGAACCACAGAGTAGAGAGGAAAATGGATCAGCTGAAAGATCTTATCACCATGGCATCTTTAGGAATTTTTGGGGAAAAGGAAATTTCAAGGAAAAGTGTAGTAATATTATCTTGTATGTTTGGAAATGGCCTTATCACTGCAAGAATATACTTTCCCAAGCTGCTGTCTACATTCCAAGAGAAATGTTGATGAACTGTAGTTAGTTCACAGAAGAGGCTTGAGCACACTTAGCAACTTAGAAGATCTGTTCGTAGCTAAATACTCCAAGAACTCAATACTTTTACAGAATATTAGCAATTATTTGATCTACAGCTTAAAAGAATGCATATAGGAAACAGAAATTTAATAATGGCTTCTTTAATCGACAGCAGAGCATGACTTTAAGGAGACATTCCAAAAAGCTTCAGAAAAAATGCAGATAATAATATGAATAAAAGCCATCAGCTTTGGCAAAGACTAGGAATTAGAAGTGTGCAACATCTGATCTTACATAGGCCAAAAGTTCCCCAAATTGTTATAGCACAACCAAAGGGGAGTTGTGTATGCATCACAGCCTTCTCAGAGATAAGATACAGAGAAATACAGAAGAATCTAGATTCACAGTAGAAGAAAGACTACAAGACATGAACTGAGAACACTTAAATATGTTACCAACAGAAATACCTTTCAAGCCATTAGTGGACAAACATGCAGTTAAGGTTAAAATGAGATAGCTCAGTAGTGACTTCATCGAAATATCTATTTTCACTGAAGAAAAGTAAAGATTATTAGTTGATGAATGCTCTGAATATCTTCAACAGCTGTAGGATGTCTTACAGTATCTACAGTTTTAGCACAGGAAATGAAGAAGTAGAAAAGAAATTGAAAGAATATGTGTGTTTCATAATAGTGAAACCAGATTAATTTGGACTGACTTCGTAAAGTGCCTTTACAGAGTACTGCGTTTTCTGGTACGACTACTCATAAACATCCATGAATAGCACAGATGCAGTTACTATCAGCTAGACCAATCATGCACTTACTAAGTCAAGACAGAAGTCTTTGTGTCTTGGAATCAAAAACGAAGAAAGAGTTAACCTAACTCCATTGACTATCCTGTAAGCAAAATGTAGGAAAAAATATTGGCACAGTAGAGAAAATACAAATTATACAAGTACGTATATAAGACACTGTCTTTAGACAATCCCAACTGTGCACACAAACGTGAAGTATTAAATCACCAAAAAAAATCTGGAGTCTGCTGTATTAAATTTCAGATGTGTTGATACCAAAAGGAAATACATCAGAAAAATAAAGGGCAGTATAAAAGCACAGCTTCCAGAAATATATCCACATACCGAAGACTGTAAATGAGTAACTTTGAACTACTATGCAACATGGAAAATGTGTCGGTGTAATCAGTGTGATACTGTGGAATATGAAAAGGCTGAAGAAGCTGCAAGTCTAACAAGACAATACAAAACTTCAGGGAGAGAATGAATCAGCATAGATTTACTGAAAACGTGGGTAGCCTTCATGACTTCAGGACACAGTTAACTGCATGTAAAATACTATATCTACTCTTGGACCTTTTGATACAGGAGAGATTACAGCAAACTAAGCAATCAAGTGGAGTGCCATGAAGACGGCTAAGTAGCTGAAGCATATGACACTGAAGAAACTTGAGTTCAGTCTGGAGAAAAGTATAAGGACCTAATTTCCAGATTTCTACTACCTAAAAAGGATCTATAGAAAGGATGGAGACAGGCTTTTCTACAAAATTTTGTGTAAAGACAAGAAGCAACAGTCACAGAGAAATTCCTGTTGAACATGAGAAAAAAATTCCTCACCATGAGAGTAGTCAAACATGGACAC
This sequence comes from Caloenas nicobarica, assembly GCF_036013445.1. Classification (NCBI taxonomy): domain Eukaryota; kingdom Metazoa; phylum Chordata; class Aves; order Columbiformes; family Columbidae; genus Caloenas; species Caloenas nicobarica. The sequence continues at coordinate 28,421,009 of NC_088246.1, read as the reverse complement.
AGGTGCTTGAGAGACTGCAACATCTTCATTTACAACACTGGACTAAACACAGCCCTGATCAACTTAACTCCAAAGTTAGCTCTGCTGTGAGCAAGAGGTTGGGGTAAATGACCTCCAGAAGTCAAAAACAAAAGGCCAAACTGTGGTTATGCAAGCCCTCCTTCAGATCAGGAGAAGAAGAATTTTAGTCAGACTTCAGGTGATAAACTGAGACGTAAGAGGAATTATTATCTGATTATTAGCTAAGAAATATAGGGTCATCTATGTTAAAAGGGTGATCATTTTTCTTCCATGAGGTCTGTAGCTATAAGGGCTAGCTTTTCAGTATCCAATAGCATTAGAAATTTTCCTTCCCAAAATTTTCTTTTGAAGCTATTTCATACCTTTCCTTTGAGCATCAGGCCTGAAAGATCAGAGAGGGAAGGATTATTTTGTGAGAAGTATTCCCCCGCTGCTGGAAAGTGGATGTTTATATCCATTATTGATTTTCTGTAGAAGTTCATTCAAGTGTAGATTTATTGTTGAATTTTACCAGTTCCCCTCTCCAATTTCGATAAGAGCATTTGTTGTGCTAGGTAAAATATATTATATTCTGGGGAATTCAAATACAAGATTCAGGGCCTTCGATGGTTCCTCTGGAGGAGATACTTACTGTGGTGTGATGGTGAGCACTGGCAAATTGTACATTTGTTCCTCAGTCAAGAGCAGGCCTATTCAGAGGACTACAGTTTGTAGGGAAATTACTTCTAATGATCCAGTTTAGGGAGGCTGAGACTTTGCAAGAATTTTACAAGGGTATCAATGCATGAAGAAAATAATATCAATAATGGGAAAGTCTGATAAAAGATAAAAATGGAAAACATTTTGTTACAAGGAATGCAACTACCAAAATATGGTAGCAACACTTAGGCAAGCTCCAGAAAGAGAATGAAAAGGCTAACAACAAATGGCCACGTTCCAGGCAGCTGAGCCAAATTTTGAAGAGATTCTAGAGGCAATCAGAACCCTTAGGAATAACAAGCACCAGGTGTCGACAGTGTTGCTGCTGAAATGTTAAAAATAAGAAGCAGTAATCTTAGAGACCTCATCCAATAATTTGTTTGATATGGAGGTCTGTGAAAATGCTAAAGGAACTGAAGAAAGCAGACATATTTTTAATTTCAAAATGGAAAACAAAATGTAAAAAGACAGTCTGCTTTCTTTGCTTATTGTGATTCATAGAATCCTAGCTTTAAGACTTTTATATAGATTTTGCCTTTACAGGGTATAAACAATAGGAGAATGCAAGTGTTTCCAGGCATATATAACATTTCATAAATCTCATCTCTATGTATCAGACATTTTCAGTGCTTCAGTGACAAAGAAAAATTGTAGTATGATCAGCATACATATTTTAAATAGATTTTAAGAGCCATGTGATAGCATTTTCCAACACAGTCTTTGTACTGCAGTCAAAGAGCTGCCTAATAAAATTATTAGGGTGGTACTATTCTGTGTATATGATTGAAAAGTAGACTATGACAAGGGAAGTTCCTACACAATTTGCCAGCAATATGGGATTATGAAAGGCAAAACTACGTGTGGGAAAGCTCTGGCAGGAACCTGTAGGAAGTTTATGAAGAATGTATGGTAGCAAAAAAAAAAGAGGTCTCAAGCAAATTCAGTAGCAAAACATATAGTCAGAATTCTGGGAAGACATTTCAGTCACAAATCTCTTGGAAAGCCATTCTTACACCACTATTGCATAACCATGTAAAATGCTGACTAAGGAGAAGGCAGAAAAATATGGCAAGCACTGCTAAGAATCTTTAATGTCAAGGTGAGGAAAAAGGAGAAATGGGAATCTGAGCTTGATTCATCACAGTGATATTCCAGTTTTATAACAGTTGGCCTTCATTGAAATTGATAGTTTCATGAGTATAATTTCAATAGTAAGTCAGGCTGAGTATAGACTCAGTAGTGAGCTGTGTTTATTCATTGAGCTAGAGCTTCCTTCGTTATGGTTATTATTTATGGCCTGCCCTTGGAGTCATACCTTGTTTGAGGTATGTTTCTGAATTATTATCAGGCTTAGCTTGATACTGTACTTCATTACATTAAAATTTTGCTGATGGCTAATTTTAATATTCATATGCATGATGCAACTACAATTTGTCTTTATTCTGTTTTGATTTAATTAAAGTTACCTACCTGAATCATTTTTGCCTTCCCTATTACTTCCAATTACCATTTAATGCCCTTCTTCTTTATCTATTAATTATTGCTCTAGGCAGCTGTTATATACAGTTAGATTGAGTCGTTTTGTTTCTACTTTTGATTTGATGAGTTGTATTGTTATTTCAAAATCAGCAGAAGACACACCTGATACTCTTTTTGGATATAACTGTATCTTCCTACAGAAAATGTCTTATTCCTGTTCCTTTTTAATAAACAACTTCTGATAGGAAGAAAGTTGCAAATTGGCATCTCCAGGCCAAAAGAAGGGTAAATGGGTCATTGACCTTGGAAAAGAATCGTATGTTGAAATCAGGGCTATCATGTAGCATTTCATTATTATAAGAGTTTAAGTAAAGTTTGCCTCTCCTGTCCTTTCACAGATCACCAATAGCTTTTTAATCAAGAAAAATTAGTTGAAGATAGTGTCATTTATCTAAGGCTATATAATGATCTTTACAAATTTTCCTGAATACCCTGTCATAACTGAAAGATTTCTGTGCTGGTTATTTTATTTACCTGCTATTTCTGCCTACCTTAATGTCTAGCTACTGTGTTATGAAAATTACAACTGAATATTACAGCTGAGAAAAGAATTTAGATGTCTTTTGAAATAACAGAATAAAGCTCAGCTCCTTCTAGTCCTTTCTTAAAACAAATACTAAATGTATAGATCAGCTTACAGAATGCTATAAAGCTCAAAAAATCCAGTCTTTGTTGGGTCAAGAGGAAAAAAATCAGAACCCAATTATGTACTAGTAAGATTTTTCTAATCTTTTAGCATTCAAACAGGAACTTGGCCAATTAAATATCTTCCTTTAAAATAATACTTTGTCAGAAATATTGTTTTAAATGCACATCTGAAAATATAAATTGTATTATATAGACAAAAATCAACTATACCTGCAAATGAACAGTGCCATTTATACATAAAAATTAAATATAATTCTTGAGAGAGTCAATTCAGTGGAAATAGGAATCTCTGTTTAAATGAGCTATTCCTGAATAAGGAAAAAAAAAAAAAAAAAAAGAGTCTGGCTTACAGGGTACTTGTTCAAACTGCCCGAGTATAGTTATGACACTAAGACAGGAGGAGTTTGATGTTTTAAACAAAATCCCTTTGTTCATCCAAGGATTTTTTGGTTTGGTTTGATTTGATTTAAAGAGTAAAATTTTCCCTCTACCCAAAGCCTAGAAATTCAAAGGTGTAATCCATATCTGTAAACGTAGTATAAATTATGCAGATATATTGTTAAATCACCTAAACAGATAATACCACCACTGCATTATTAGTCTAACATGAATTTTGGGAAAAACTACCTAGTTTCCACAACATCTGGCAACACTGAGCATTTTTATTAAAAAAAAACCAAAAAAACCCCAAAAAACCAAAAAAACCCAAACCAAATAACAACAACAACAAAAAACCAAACAAAAAAAAAACAACAAACAAACAAAAAACAACAACAACAACAACAACAACAAAAAAAAAAAACCCACACCTGATACATGTAGAATCCTTATCTGTACCTTTAGGACACTACCTTCTACTGCTTCTGTGTTGTAATTATGTAATTTCACTATATTGTCAAATATTTGGTTTTGGGTAGAAACTCTAGTTGTGCCTAAGGACAATTGTGGCTGAATTATTAAGAGTAACCAGTTGTTTGCCAGAGTTTGATTTTTTACATCCTCCTATGTACTTTACATTTTCACATTTAGATTCTGACTGCCTCTTAGTTGTCTTCTGTGTTCTTTCTTTATACCTATCTTTCACTCATGTCTCCACATCATAAGATCAGATCACCCAGAGGTGTGACTTCCCAAGAGAGACAAAAACAGAAGATATCTCACTAATATACTTGCATAACAGTGTACACACACCTATGCATATGCAAACCAAATGAAATAAGTATAATCCACAAACAATATTGTTTCTGAAGCAATATTGCACCTGGTGTCAAATACGCCAAAGAAGAAATAATAAGATTGGTTTGGTAACTGTACATAACAGGCTCTGCATTTAGGGACACTGACAAATTGTGAAAGGCTCACCTGCTTTGGAAAGGCTCCAAACTTTGTTTGATTTAGCTTGTCATCAAAATGTCAGCTGAACTTCAAATGAAACTTCCTTTCCAGTTCCAAACTTTTTGCAAGACTTCTCTGACTGACAAAAGAATGACACAGCACACCGTTCTCTATAATCCTGGCCAGCTTTGCAGATCCCTGTGGTGTTCAGATTTCCTGGAGTTCTTGGACTGGTTTAGCCTGTCAAAGGAGCAGTGCCTGGACTCCCCTGAGCACAAGCTATAATTTGTGAGTATGGCTGTCATAGAGGACATTGGAGTAAAAAAAAAATTGAAAACCCGATCATTTCTGCATTCCCTGGTAAATAGTGTTTACAATCTGGTCTTATTAGACTTTCACTAAAATAATGGAAAACTCACATATGATTGTGTTTCACACCCCTGACAGATTTCAGCTGGGTGTTCATTTTGAAGTGGTAAGGGTTTGGACAGTGAGATTCAGCTTGAAGCGTCAAAGCTGTAACATGAGGGAAATGCTTGCACAAATCCCAAGAAGGAGAAACCACAAAATGCTGAAAGCCCAATTCTTAATAATTTATAATGCCTTTTCAAATCCTGAAACAGAACACACTCAAGTTAACTTTATAGATTTTAGCACTTCACTATGCAGTAATCCATCAGGGCACAGTTCTTTTCTACTTCTAAATCTGTTAAATTTGTTGCATGTCAAATATAACTGTGTGACAAGGTCATATAGACAGCTCTATAGTACCGACTGTAACTCTACCATTCTAACATGTGTCTCTGCTGCGCATTGTAAAGTATCCGAACTCTTCAGTGGATTTCACTTCACAACACCCCTGAGACATACAAAGGTTTCTTACCTGACTTTTACAGCTGGGAATGAAGGGCCAAGTTTGTCAAGCTGTTGAGGCACCTAAAGAAGTAGATTCTGTCCGTGCACTAAGGTGTGAAGAAGATGTGTATCCAGAAAGCAAAAGAAAATGAGCACCTACACATCTGATAATCCCACTGTATATAACCATATCTTCAAGCACATAAAAGCCTCTGGCTTTTAGTTCAAAGCCATTTGTTCAAGATTTCATGAGAGGAAATGCCCGCTAAACAAAATATAGAAGATGGGATATCTTGTATGTCTGCTTGTTGTCTGTTCCCTGGGATACCTTTCTCTCACAGAGTTTGGAAATGCAGTTTGCCTATACGAAGGCATGCTAACTCAAGAACTACATAATCAGGAATATGGAGTTTACTGAAGGTTGCCAAATGTATTTGAAACAATGCGAAATTGTCAAATAGATACATTATATGTTTAAATGTAGCCATCTAGTGACATTTTAGATACCCTAAGTTATCTAAGATATCAGATAACCTAAGGCAACAAAAATTAGTCTATGCAACTAAATTTAGATACATAAATCTTTCTCGGGGTGACTACCGGCACAACAAGCTCCATTTATCCCACACTCTGTCCTGCTATGCACTTTATCTAACTAGAGCTACCTGGGCTGTGTTTCAGCTGAAGCATAAACATTTTGAAAATCATCACAAATAACTATGAGCTTATAAGACTTTCCCTCTTGTTTCTTGTGATTCTTGTCTATTCAAATTCTGTTCATGCTAATTTGGGTTCTGATGTTGCAATTAGCTATGACAGACTGTATTTCCATTCATATCAAGAATGGCAGCAGTTCTGCACTGGTCTAGGATTTGTCACAGACCTGGTTGTCTCAGGATCAGTTACAAGTTATTTTGGGTTAGGAACAGACAACTCTTATGGGTCTTTAGGTTTAATACATGACAAATCAACAGTTCTAATGTTGCAGGGTTGTTTCAGTTTTTTGTTGTGGTGTTTTGGGGTTTTTTTTCCAAAACACAAACTATTATTCTTGAGAATTTTATCTTCAAAAAGGAGAAATTTATCTAAAAATCCATTCAGTGACAGCTTATGTCATTATTTCAGCTGGAGAAATTCACTTTATAATCTTCTGGATGCTGCCTCAATTGTAAATCAATTGTAAACAGATTCCTCTCAGTTTACAGCACCAGACAAAAGTGTACACTTCTACTTGCCACTAGGGAGTTTACCTGGTAGGAGCAGTATCACACACTTAAGGCCTCAAAAAAAGAGTGAGCTGACCTGTTCACAACAGTCTGAACATATATCTGCCAATGCTTCTAACTTACAAACTCACAAAAGCTTTTCTCTAGATGATATCAAGATCAAACTCTAGTGTGGAACATGCTACAGGTAAAGGTGAAAAATGCTAACAGTGCTAAAATGAAAATGGAGTAAAGCCTAGAAAAATTTATGCTGAATGCCTTTTCTAGCCCAACTCCCCAACAGGCCAGCTGTAGGGAACATTCATCACAGAATCAATTTTCAATCATTTCAGCATCCAGGAATATCTGAATCACCATCCCTGGACGTATTTAGAAGATGTGTGTGGATGTGGCACTTAGGAACATGGTTTAGTGGTGAACTTGACAGTGTTAGGTTTTCAGTTAGACTCGATGGTCTTAAAGGTCTTTTCCAACACAATGATTCTATGATTCTATGATCTGTTCTACTATTTTGTTTTGTACAAAGACAGTGCACCACCATAGCATAAACAAAATGCTCAAGCCTTGGGCTTAATACTGCCATCACTCACCCTGAAGAAGCAGCACAGAAAAGGCTAACTTGAAGGTGTCAGCTGCATAACTCAATCAGTGCATTGCTTTATGTAAGTAACCCCCATTCTTACATGCAAGATGAAGGGAAAGAATACTCTCTTATGAAACAGGGTATTTCAATTGCTATCTAGGTTAGATAAGATCTTGGTCAATGGATGGTCCCAGAAAGAATTCCCCAATAGCACAGCTTACCTTGCGTCTCAGGAGACCTTTTCTGAACAAAGGTAGTACCTGAACCAAATAGTCTCAGGATTTAGAATTGCAGCCTATGCAGAAGAGAATGCCAATTGTCACAGCAATAACAGAAGTAAAGATAAATTTCAGATAGATGTACAAGCTAAGAGAAGATGGTGTAAGAAATGCAGAAGATTCATGTTATGACACGGCCACTGTCCCCAGAGCTCTTCTCCCCCCACCCTTTTTTAATGCCTCCTAAGTGACGTTGACACAAGATGAAGTGACTCCATGCAGAACACTGCTCTCTCCTGGGTAGGATTACATGAGCTCCCCATGCAGGTTTTCTGCACACGCTTGCTTCTGCCCAAAACCACTTCATTAATTCAGCTGCCTAGAGCAGTCATTTGTGAAATTCCTTTTAAATTTGAGACATATATAAGAAAAAGAATGTGGAGAATGCTATCCAAGGCATAGGTGTCCACATGGATATGCCTCCTTCTTGGGTATATTAACTTGCTGTGTCCTCTTCTGCTCAGAGGGCAAAGAAGCTCAGCAACAAAAAAGGACAGACAATATAGTATACTCTTCTAATGGAAAATCTGCAGTGTATTGTCTGGAAAACACCAGCAAAGAACAAACCTGAGTCACAATTCTCTATGTGCTTATATAGGATCAAGAACATCAGGGCAAATGGGTAATGATAACAGTCTGCAAAAGAATAGGGGTGCCAGCAAGATACAGGGAAAACATGGTGGAAGAGGGAAGTTATAAAGAGTAATCGAAAGAAGTGAGAAATATCAATAAATCTAAAGCAAATTTGCTGTCCTATCTAAGTAAAATGGATGAACTCTGAGTGTGGATAGAGGAATCATCTCAAAGGAAATGAAGGTTATACTCACGTCATACTCAGAAAACAGAAATGTTCTATTAAAGACTTGGCTTGAGGTATTCACAAGATGAGAAGCTGAGTAAGGCCTTGATGGTGGATATCAGAGGTTGGCTGTTGCACTGAGGGATGGGTTAGAAGTAAAGGGGACAGGATGAGACAGGGAGGTACCTGCTCCAATAGGTGAAGCTCCAGGGTGGCTTTGAAGAGACCTACCTGATCACAGTCCTAGTTCTGCTGCTAACTTTGCGCCTTCAGGCAACTGGTTTTGTTTCTTTGTGATTCTGTTTCCCTTCCTGCCTTCTCTGCCATCTATATTGAACAGTATGTTGTCTAGGATAGCAGCTGTTCTTATGCAGTTCCTAGAACAATGGGGCTCTGATCTCACGAGGGTATTCTAGACACTCCTAGAATACAAATAATAAATAATTTTAATTTAGCAAATATTTATTGAGCTCTCTCAGGTATTATAACTAATTACTGACATTTTCCCTTAAAGAAATAATCCATCATCCTGCTGATGATAGAAGAGCTTTTCAAACAATAGGTTTAAAATCTATCTATTCAGAGAAATAATTTGCTCTTATTTCTTTCCTATCACTTTATGCAAATTGTTTGCTTCCTTGTGGGACAAATCTAAACTCTCTAAATAGTGTGAACTAAACAAGTATTGAGCATGTTCAGATTCTGTGCAATATAAAGATGCAGAGAGACATTTTCTATTTCTAAAGATCTCATATACATACAAAGTCTGCCTTCCACTCTTAAATCATTAATAAAAGAATTGAACTATGCAGAGTATAACTACCTAATCACCTAATTTGACAATTATATATTAACTGTAAGATTTTTCTACTTCTCAACTTTGTGATTACACTCCAGTAATTCTATGCAATCCATTTCTACCTAGTCTGTCTTCTAGCAGTGTACCATATAGCTTAACTAGAGTTTTGGTAGGCAAATGCACGTTTTTAGGAGTAGTTGTTTATTTCAAATGGATCAGTTTGAGAGCATAAAAAAGAGCAGATATACACAGACTTATTTTCCAGATTTAAATGAGACCGCATAGTCCACTCTCTAATAAGAGACAGAAATTTGAGAAGTTTGGCACCCTACATGAGAGGTTTGCCTACCTAGGGACTGTTTTCTTCAGCTAGTTAGAAAGGGCTTGCTCTAGTTATCACTGGAAAGGTTCCCATGAATTTCAGCAGTACTCACCACACACAGAAGGCTAAAAAGTAGAAATTCTCCCTTCTAGTAGTAAAAATAGCCTAAGCAAGCAAGGAGAAAAGTTTTATCTTTTGTCTACCTATGTCAAACATGGGATGCATCAATACAGAAAAACAGAAACCAATCATAAGTTTCATCTCTACAACTATAATGCCATGCAATGTGACTAAAAATGAAATGTTATAAATAAATTCTTTCATTATTGATTTATTTTGTGGAGGTTTGAAATCCCATTCTAGCTATGTGCAGCAATTTGAAATAGATATTATTTTTATACTAAGCTGCTGGTATACCTGCTGTAATTGAAATGAAAATTTTGTCTGATTTTCATAATCAAAAATTCATTTAGGGTAAAGGTTTGAGGAAAAGACCTCAGTGTAACAAAGGCTGATGGCAATTCTTGCTGGATTTTAAAATTTTATCACCCTTTTATAGACAGCTCTATAATAGTCCCAGATGGTATACCAGATCATCCTACAGATTTTGCTAAAAAGAGAAAGATATTGATCAAATAACTAAAGTAGTTCTTCTTTTACCCTGTTTACCCTATTCCACAGGTATCATTAGTCTCAGAGACCACAACTAGATATTAACCTAATGACAGGGGACTGAAAAACCCACATTACTTGGCATATACTCTGGTGAGAGTGAGCGCGTGGGCAATAACCACAGGTCTGGTGATAAGATGCGTGGTTCGCTGATTTCTTTAGTCCCTGGACTATCAAGCAACTGACAGTCCTAAAAGTACACCCATTCATCCCATATAAGAGTATTCTTGGTGTGCAAAGCAGTATGTAGCAGTGGACTGAATTTCAGAGATCAGGGAACTAATTCAAATTTGTCTACTCTGAGGTGCGTAAACTTCATCATTTCATGGTATGACTGGCTTTTCCCTTTTGACCTTCTGCTGCTCAGACGTGAAGCTCTGTGTGTCAGGCACTGTCTCCTAGTCCTTATGTACACAGCTTCTAATATGACGTGGCCCTCAGACTCATTTAAAGCCCCTTGGGACTTCTAAAACTAAAAACATATAGAATCAGTAGCTCCATCGAAGCAGCTCATCATACTTCCAAAGACAGGTTACATACACAGAGACCTGGGGACCTCATTCACTTCCCAAGCTCATATGGAGAAGAAAGCCCCTAAATGTACTGAAACCCCATCCAGCCACTGGAAGAAGCATCTGGTTCAGACACAACTTTTTATCACAACTGAATTCCACACAATGAAGATTTAAAGGGAGAAAAATGGAAATACGAAAAGAAAGACAATGGACAGGGGGACTGGAGAGACAGGTCAGTGGAGGTCTTTCAGTGTCCAGGGCTATGGGCACTGGAGAGGTGGACAGAATTGTTCTTGGTAGACAAATTCAAGCAACAGCATCACAAAATAACAGGGCCATAGTATTGGTCATGCAACATTTTCTTTGGCTTCATGAGATGTCTGACGGGCCAGACTTCTACACTTTAATCTTGCCTTAGGGAGATGATGCTCTTATGCATAGCCTCCGTATTTGTTTACAGCTGATCAGTTTTTGAAGTAAGCTTAGAATCAAATTGCATCAAATTAACCAGTTCCACAACAGTGCTCCAATCTCCTGCACTCCTGTTAATTGCAGCGAGCCTGCAAGCATCAAAATGGGACTTGAAGCTTCTAATTACCTTTGAGAATCTAAGCTGACTCCTCCGGATCAGTTTAGCATAGTTCCCACACACTACCTCCGCTCATAAATCTGATTTTTATCCTATTCAACAATACAAATTAAAAGGATAGAGACAGGTTTGCACTTTCAGCCATGGGTTTCAAGTATCAGCATGACAATTGCTTGTGCTTTTAATTTTATGCCTGCTATTACAGTAAGTGAATCTGCAATTATGTCAATCTACTAAAAACTAGAACCAAAGGTCAGCAGGTTTTCCATGACAACAGTATTATTAAAGTTTGCATAAATTCAGAATTCTTATGGATCTTTCCAAGTAGTATAAAAACATTCATTTTAACGGGCACAATAACTGATAGCAGTAGATATATGCTTAATGACCTCATGACCATTTTTAATTTGTATTAGACCTGTGCAATACAAAACTGTGCTTCTAAAGTGATGCAAGACTAGCAGAATATGAAACAAACAAACAAAAACTATACTCTACCACTTGAGCATGCAGTTTGTTTAAAATGTCCTTTTTTCTCATTTGTACAAAAGCCGTCACCAGATGGAAAGTTTTCTTGAGTGCAATGCTCAAAGGTACTCATTAAGTCCAGGAAAAACAAGAGTTCAGATGAAATCTGTACATAACCTTTGCACACAACACTTGTGAGGTTCAGACCTATTCAGATAAGTTGGAAAGAGCAATTGCTTGAATGGTTGGTTGTTTTTGTGATTGTGCCACTCTGCGTCAGGTTGGCTGGCTGACTGTTTGTTTAACACAGACCACAGTGCCTTAGTAGTCAAGCAGTTTGCAATAATTTCTTTGACTTCAGAATATTTTAAAATTAAGAAAGTGTCAATTTTGCTATTGAACAGCTAGAGGATGGAGACACATGACTCAACTCTCACTTGTGTTCAGTACAGACTTAATTTAATTTCTGCTATCGAGGGCAGATTCACAGAGCATCATCACTGGAACCACCCAGTCTGATTAAAAGTGGTCAACTGTATCCAGATGCATTAAGACTCAAACTTTGAACGTAGAGTTCTGCAGTATTTTAAAGAAAGAACCTCAAGTAAACTGCTTCATGTAAGCAGGTAAAGTTCACTCACTAATACCCTTTCAGACTTGGGCTAGTTGGGTCTTAGTATCTCTGTTCTGCAACTAGTATCCTAATTTTCCCATCAGCAAAAAATTTCCCTCTCTAGCTCTGGAGCAGGCAAGATGTTGGACAGGGACTGTGAGAAACTGGTCTCTGCTTCCAACGCACAGCATATCAGAGCTATTCCTGGATTTATGCTGGTACTTAAAATTATAATCTAGAGCAAAACTACTTTCTCCAGCAGACATGCGACATCACAGAAACAAATCCTAAATTCCTGAGTCCTGATCCTATACCTTTGGCTATGATATCATCTTTCCCGATCGGCTCTAGATCTGTTTGAAAGGCTGGTCTCAGATGATGTCCAGCTTTATTCTGTAGAGGGCTTAAAATTAAAGGAGCTTGACCTAAGATGCACAGAAAACACTGAGGAGTGATTTCCTACAGATATCAGTGGCCTTGATATTGTAGAGGAACTATGCACACACAACCTACTTGCAAAAATAAGAAAATCCTTTCAAGATGTATGTGCTCCGTATACCTTTCAAGGCTGTAGAGTTTAAAAAAAAAAAAAAAAAGGCACCAAAAAAACACACCTCTCTCATTTTATTAGGAGATTTGTAAAAGTCTTGTTATAATTTCAATTTCCCATTCAGGTTGATTTATGGATTTCTCCTCTTGTTTATGGCTTTTTTAATGCTCCACTTTATAGAGCCATGAATACATCAGGATTTGCACCAAGGACCTCATATAAGTAGCTCCACATCAGCTGACAAAATAGCAGTCTGATTTAACAAGATTTTTTTCTGCAGGTTCTCCCAATCTGCTTTGCACCAATTACAGAAGGTAGGGTCAGAAAGAAGGCTTAACCTAGAATTTTTTGCAGAGATTTTAGCAACACCATGTTCAGAGCTGTTTTCCTGATCCCTATTATGTTGTTAGCCCAGCAGAGGGAAGAAACAGTTTAAAACATGTCACAGTAGGAGCTGTCTTAATATTGAGTGTTAGATCACTGATGGCAGATGTGAAATACTCCAGCTTTGTTGTAGTGTTTGAAGGCTTGTACAGAATTGTTAAATAAAGCAACGTCATTTTATTTTCTTTTTTTTTTTTTTGAAAAATAGAATAAACATGAAGGGATCACTGCATGCCCCTGTTAACACAGAGTCAAAGCCTGTGAACGTACCATGATGGTAGATGCTGTAATGAATAGCTCATAAAAAGACCTGCTTTGTTGGGCTTTTTTTTTAATTGGGTCATAGTAGGTTACTCCTAAATCTCTAGGCAATCAACAAGAACTATTTTTACACATATGCAAAGTAGTAATATGAATATTCAAATATGATCTAATTAATTTTCTAAAAGCTAATGTCTTTTTCTGCCAGAGCACAGATTATCATAATTTTATCCTTCAAATTTGGAAAAGAAAAATCATAAAAATCTAAATCACTTAAAAAACCTTCAAATTGTGAAATGGAAGTCCCCTATGAAGATAATAACATACGGTTACAGGCTTCTTGAGCTAGAGGGACAAAAATACCTCTAACCTTGTAAAACTATGAGATATAATCATCTGATGCTTTTTTTCCATAAACTGGTATGGTTCTTATCAGGACCATTCAGAGAAGCTTATGATCTACTTTTAAAATTCTTTAGGCTTCCACAACAAACTTTTTTGGTTTTTAATGTTTTGATCTTCATGAAAAAAAAATTTGCAAACGAACATATGTCACTATATATGCAATAACAGTATGCAGACATATCAGCAGTATATAATAATTTCCCCACATGCAGCAGATGCCAATTTCTATGTTTTGTTCCCGGTTACTACAGAAGGAAAAAATGCCAGCCCTGTGTATGACAGCAAGCAATGTGGCTTCTAGTCCTCAGCAGTAAATATACCTGGAATATGGACAGAAGTGGCACTCAGCCTGAACATCCATCACCATTTTGATAGTTTGAAGTGCATCTGGTCCTTTGGAGTATATTTGCTGTGATTACTCAGTTCAAGGGTTTTCCAACTGTTGTATGTGTCATCTAATGACAGTAATGAAAATAACTGCAGCCATTATTATAGGGTTTAGGATTTTGCCATCTGTTGAATATTAGCCTTTGCCTTCCCCTAACTGGCATGCTGTTGTGCCAAAATCGACACATAAGCAGTGTCACCATATTACACTTGTCTACATTTGTATAGCTCTTTTGTTTCCACATATTCCAAGGAATTCCACAAAACATTGTTAATAGAGCCAATAAACACCAAGAAAACAGGTCAAACAGAATAAATGTAGTTCAAGCACTGACACCCAAACATCATGGAGTATAGAGTGTGGATTGCAGTTGATATTCACCATTGCAAGATATGCACACATGAAAAACTAATGCAACTGTGTTAAGTATATGTTAAGATCCAGTAGTCTTAAACCCATATCCTAACAGATTTTTTACTTTATAATCAATATCTGTAAAGACTCTTAGATGCATGATAATGTAGGGTACTAGCATAATATCTGCAGGGCAACTAAGTAGTGTATTCATAGAGCTACCTTTATAAAATATCAAAATTTGCCCTCATATACAACAAAGCATCAGAAGTGTCACAGCATCCAAATGCCAGAAATATCCCACACCTAAATCCATAAAAATTTATTTTGTTTTCTGAAGACCCAAGTCACTTTGAAGATCAAAAGGGATAAAAATATTCTGATACCAGAAACTCCCTGGGCCTAGAGAGCTCATCAGACACAAGACTGATGGAGCAGGCTGTATCATCCATAGCAATATGTACCTTTCCACTACACCTGCCATGCAAGAGATTTTTAACAAAATCCTCACTTATGCGTTATCGCTTGCTACATCACAGATGATTAGATGATTTTGTAAAATACACATGGTACTTGCTGGCAAATGCTAGGTTTTAAGGTGATTACTTCACAGACAGTATGTCACCATCAGTTTGGGAAAAAAAAAAAGCAAAAAAAAGCACTGCACTGAATAATTTCAACAGGAAATCCAGTCAGTGGAAAAGAACTCTATCAAATCTAACCAAGCACCAAAGAATTTGTGGGTATTCATTGCCTGGATTGGATCAGCTAGGAAGTGAAGGCAAGAGATAAAGATTGTTCTATAAGGATGAATAGATTTTTGGGAGCATTAATACTAATAATTTTCTGCACAACTTTATGTCTGGAATGTATCATCTACACTACATTTCTTTTCAAATGTTATTGTTTCAGAAAAGTTGTGGCACTATGTTTTCTTTCTCCAATCCATAAAAACAAGCTGAATGGAGGATAAAATCTCAATCTACCATCTTCAGCTAAGGAAGCCATCTTATGTTAGAGTGTCACAGTAGTGAATTTGATTGAAGAGCAAATATAGCCAAGTGTGAAGGAGGCTCTTACAAAATTTTTGGTAGCACAAGCTCTCCTCTCTCACTTCTGGAAAGTCATGTGAGCCATACATCTATAGCAAAAAAGTATCACCTACAACCACAAACAATACCAAGGAAAACAAACACAATTCCGCAACCTCCAGGTAGACTGCCAGACACAAAATGCAGCCTGATGTTCTCTGAAAAACTGACTCCAGTTCCATACTTAACTAATCAGAGTTGTTAGTGTTAATTAAAATAAAACTGTAGTAGCTTAGAATTCCTAACCCTATCAGGAACCTATTACTTGAATTTCCAAAAAAGCAAAAGAATCACTAAACACTTATTAAACACTTTAACCATTAAACATTTAATATTGTTCTTTCAGAAACAAACCAAAGCTACAGTTTTCGACAGAATAGGTACTATGAAGTGTAACTGTTGTCCCTGGTTTTGGAGATTGCTGACCTAGCAGCATATTAACTGCACAGAGAGAAAAGAGGTTTAGAGCAACAGAAAGCAGCTTCTGTAAATCGAATTCAGTTTGCTTAATTCAGGACTCCAGATGACTCTAATTTCATCTTTATAACCTTGAGATCTTAAATTACATAAACTGAGCAGCAGAAGAAAGCTGCATTAAAACATGCGTGGAACCATGGCAAGGATTTTCTTTTGATTTTCCTCCCAGTTCCTTCTCAGCTTGCCAATATGTCTGCAGATTTCATTCATATTTTCCCTATTATTATCCAAGTTTTTCATTTTTAAAATAGGTGAAAAGTGTAGGAGATGGGAGGTGATTCCTCTGTTGGGGAGGTTATAAAAGAAAGTAAGTGAAGCATCCAGAAGACCTGATATCTTAAGGAGAAAAGTGACCAGCCATCAATATGGTGAAGACTCATTTTCAGTTCCTTTTCATACTATCCCCACATTAATGTAGTATGAGAGAGTAGCTCTCTTGGGTTTCAGCTCTCTCTCTCCATCTGTCTCACTGGTTTTAATCAGAAGTTCTTTCCTAGAGGAAAGAAATCTTCTCAGGCTTACTGAAATGTTTACATTACTGTGAAAAGAAATGGTTTTGATAAATTGGTGTGTTTTTAAGATGTACCATTTCATCAAAATATGCCTGAGCAGTGTAATTCTTTAGAATCAGCTGGTTCAGAAAAAAAACAGGATAAACTCAGACCCCATAATAGAAGCAGGGCTACATGCAACTCACACTTCACCATAGCTCTGTGGGAACTGTAATCAGTCTAAGTGCTGTAAAATGTAGCTGCAATTATTTGCAGATGGAAAATTACAACTACAGTTATTTCTTGAATCAAAATAGAGGATGAAGAATTAGAGGTCACTCTGTTAAATAAGAGCATTTTAGCGTAATGTTTATCAAGGTTGTCCTGCTCAGGTTTTTTGTAGTTGCTTTTATAGATAGGGTAAAAATAAATTCTAATGACTTCTTCGAATTCAAATGCAAAGTCGTGGACAATTCAAGATGCTGCCAAGCAAAATAATGCTGCAGGCCATCTTCAGTGATAGAAGCACAGCTGGAATGAGAACCTTCGCTGTGATCTCCACTAGAGCATGGGAGCACAAGGGCTGGAGGAATGGCCGTATAAATGTGCAATGGGCAATCTGCTGTGATTTCTAAGGATACAAAATTGGAATCAATTAGAGAAAATTATAAATCCAGACGATTCAGCCATCTGCGGAGTCAAAATGCAAAGTACCGGATAAGACAAAAAGTCTAATAGATTCATTAGACTTTGAAGCTGATATATGGTTCACTATTTCCTTCATCCATTCAGGAATAACCTGGAGACAAAAGCCTTTATCTCATGTGGAAGGACACTAGGCTGTATCATCCACAGCTCTAAGTACAGAGAGCATGTTAGGTGAAGGGGAAATGTGATAGAAGCTATAAAGAAGATAACAGAAACTAACTAGAGGGAAGTCTGTCTGGGGAATACATGAGGGAAGAAAAATAAAAAGTACTATTTATACTACTACTCTGAAGAGGCACATACTATATGTTTTTATGGGTACTGCATAAACATATACACAAAATTCAGCTTAGTGTTTGTTTCAACTCAGCTGGCTACTAGCCATAAGATTAATCCCCTATTACAGATACAGACTTTCTGAAGACCACAAAATAGGTCCTATTAACTGAGGCTTATTAACATCCAGACCCTCTTTCTAAGCGGATACTGAAATATATGTTTCCTCATTTCACACCAAAACCAGTTTGGCAAACATAAAAAAGATTAAATAATGACTTTACTACTACTCCTTGAAACAGAATCAAAGCTTCTATCAAAAGAATTACTGTGATCCCCATCTGTTACAAGTTAGGCAAAAGCCTATAAAACAAGCTGCATCCAACAAAAATATCGTACAGTAGGACTATGTGACAGGTAAATTTCTGAAAACCATATTAGCATAAATTCAATGGCCATGAGAGGTGACATAGAACCAGACATGTCCGCAGCAACAGTCACAAAAATTATCCTGAATTACTTAGTGAATGCAGGGTTATTAAAAAAAAAAAAAATTGCTAAGCACATTGCTTTCTTAACTCTGTGAAAGATCTTGAGGCCCTAACAGACAGAGTGAATCAATCAATTCATCTATACAATCAGGAGGTATGGTAGTTATTACTCATCCATTATAATGTAGCATTTTCTAAAGCCAAATTAAGAGAAGAGTGAGATATTAAGAAAGGCTTGGCTAGTAGATTGACACATGCCATTGTGCTGTATCAGATCAATTAAATCCAGATAGCCTTTTGAGGATAAGTGGGCAAATGCTCAAAGAAAATACCTGCACAATCTGATGAAGACATTGAAACAGCAATTCATCATTTCCTTCAATATGAATGGCAATAAAGACTGAGCAAATGACAGATGTTCTATACAAAGTCACCCATTGTAGAGCAATGCAAGAGATAAGACACTTTAACTCTTTCCAGTAACGACTGAAAACGTGCAAAGCCAAAACTCCATGATTGTAGAAATACAATTCCTCTAAAACAAAAATCTGCCATTAGAATGGCACCGTCTGTGCTGTCAAACTGCCCTGAGCACACAGCCTTGCCACAAATAGATTAAAAGTAAAGTCACTTTTTACCAGCAAAAACCTTGTAGTAAATACTTACTACAAGTCACTTTTTGTTTAAAGAGAAATGTATTCAAGCACAAGAGCCATGGCATCACTGGAAGCAGCTGGAAAGAGTGAAGAACAGTTGTCACTTATCCAACACCTTAATTCAAAATGTTGTTGGAAGTAAGTCTACAGAACTCAAAGTAGCCTCAGGTTCACACTAATTCTACAAGTGATTCCAAAAGAGTAATTAACCAACCATGCCTACTGAACCACTCTTGCATTGTTTCTTTTCATCACGTTACATCCACTCCTCTCTCTTCCCTGACTCTGCTCTTAAACTGTGAGTTGTGTGTCCCTTGAGAGCCGATAAATGATTCAGAGGGGATCATAAGGTCTGAAGAGGTCATTTCATGAAGGTTTAAGCCAATCAAAGATCGTCCTCCCCTCAAAAAGAATGATCTCCCCTCCCATGGCCCCAGATTGGCAATTCCTCTGTTTCATCAGTTCTAACACTAAATGGAGCCACGCAATGAGTCACATCAGTTTAGTGACCCAAAGGAAAACTTATGGGTTTTGGAGGGTTAGTTTTCAGTGTAAGCCATCACACATTCACATGGTCACTGGTGCCAGCACAATAAACAGGCAAGGCTGGAGGGAAGTGCAGGACTACCCTTCACATACTAGCATAAATTGAACATAGCACTACAGAAACACTGTTATTTAGCAGCAGTTCAGTTGTCTCAGAGTAGGGAAGTGAAAAGCTACTGTTAATTAGTAGATGCAAGTGCTTACACTAGCCAGGGGGCTACTAAACCCTTGTAATTTTTCACAGAAGCTCAGATCCTCCGGGACCAAGAACATATTTACATCATCAGCCAATGATCAGAATTTCATTGCCATTCCCCGCCCTTGAGGAACAGAGCTGCTGCCACATGCCCAGATCACACAGGTGCTGGGGAGCCCAGAGGGGTCTCACAACTTCAGAAAGCTTCAGATAACGGTTCTTCCATCAGACAAGAAGAGCTCTTCTTTCCAGGGATAAAGACACAGAAAAAGGCAGAAACTGAGAGCTCCTACAAGCTGTGGAATATCAGCGATTTTTCCATCTCTGAATAGTTCTGGCAAAAGATGTTAACAGTTTGCATGTAAAGGTTTGTTGATGTTTCAACAGCCAGTGCCAGCCATCTCATAGGAAAACTTACGACCTGCAGTAACAACACCCAGAACAACTAAGAGTATTCTGTAATCTACAAATTATTTATTGCTCTTTCTGTCAGGGGAAGCTATTAGATCCCCGTGGGCCACCCATCACCTCTGCAATGGGAGGACAAGAACCCTCGCTCATTGCATGCTGTTCAAACTTTGCACACCTATAGACTCAGATTTTCCAGATAAATTTGCAGGGCTTGAAGGAAAATGAGAAGCACAGGTGTGGCAAGCAATAAGGTTTTTGCATGTTTCATCGAAGATGGCAAAATCCCAAGTCTTGAATATGGAAAATACTGCTGGAACTAAGTTATGGAGGAAGTCAAATAAAATACTCAAAATTAGTGAATGCCTTTACACTCCCACCACCCCCACCAGCAAGCCAGTGTCAAGAAAGCTTTCAGTGTATCAGCGTTGGGATTTTCTCATTTATGCAAAACATCAGCATTTTCCAAAACAAACTCTCCTTCTTGCAAAAGAGCATGAAAGTGTTTCCCTTCCTTTAATTATCCTAGCAATTAAAATGTAGAATATTGAAATTAACTAGATACCATTTCGTGCTTTCTCTATTTCCAAATATTTCCTTGTTTTTCACTTGTTCAGCTCTTTTTTCATGGGCATGTAAGATATTCTTTCACAGGTACCCATCAGCAAAGTCCCTTTTAAGTGCCAAGGTTTTCAAAATCTCATTTCCTAGAAATTTTAAATGCATGGATTGTAACTCTTACCAATATCATCTCACATGACAACTTTCATAAAGGTGGACCTTAATTAATATTTAAATGGAGCCTTACACAGTGAAGGTGTTGATTTTAGCCTACAAAGGATTCTACAACAGTTGGGACTTACCAGAGAGGAGGTTTTTCTAGCTAAGCCAGCAGCTGATATTTCTGTATTTCAGATTTCTCCTAACCATGCATTGTGGTGGCAGAATCACAGTCTAACTGTAGTGCTGTGGTCAACATGGAACACAAAAGGGGAGTCAGCTTGATATGATAAAAAGACAACCAGTGGAAACAAACATAAGCAATTAATTTTGGAGTGTTGTATTTTCTAAATTTACTTATTGGTTAAATGTAAAATGATTGTGCTTCTTATTTTTCACAGATTGTTTTGTTTTTTTCAAATGTGCTTAAGGAAAGCCTGTGTAGATTCTGTTGTTAGCCAGTTTATCACATATAACAATGGTGACAATGTGAAATTCAGGATTTTCATTATATTAAATCTCATTGCAGAAGAAATTATTTGGTTTGGAATCAGACCTTTTGGTCAATCAGTCATTATTTTCATCATCCGTTAAGAAGATTCAGTCACCTGAATTGTCCCTTCTCTGTCCCTACATCATACAACTACCATTCTATATCCTTCAGCAGAGGCAGTCCTTGAGCTCCAGATTGTTGGAGAGTGGAGATGTGTTCTGGGGAGGCATCACTGTGTGCTTTATGGAGAAATTATAGATATTTCTAGGCATCTGTCAAATGTCTGTAGGGGCAAATGTTACAGAGCCAGGTGTACCTTTAGATTTAACACAGTATGACAAAGGTTGGACATCTTACAATTCACATTAATACCTGCCCTCTACAGCAACCCGCACTGCACCATAGCTCAAAGACCACAAACAGAGCTATTTCAGTAGTAGAAGAAAGTTAGTAACGGTCCCAAGAGCAGATGACCTGTGGTAGTAACTCTCAGTAGAGATACATAAGTCTAATGTCCTTAGCCTATCCTAAATGTCACATCAAGAGTTAATCTTAACTTTTCACTGAAGTATGACATTACCACAAGCTGAGGAATTTCTAAGTAAAGTTATTTCTCAGCTTCCACCACGTCCGTCTCACTACATTTACAGCACGTTAGCAAGTAAAAATGGTTTTCTTTCAGAAGTGGAATAAATTTAATTATGAAAACTATGTATTAGTTTGTCTTACAGCTGCAGATTTATGAGGTAACAGTGCAATTTGCAAAAAGTAGGAACTGGAGAGTTCAGGCTCAAAGAAGAGTGTAGACCTCCAGGTAGATTAGCAGGGACAGACATGAGGTCAGCTATGGCCAAAGTGAGCAGTAAAGATCCTCTGCTTAAAAAAAAACATGGAGAAGTACTGCAGGAACATCAGCTTCAGAGATAAAACAGCAGTTCTGCAGAAGCTGTGTTAAAATTTACTGATCTGTAAGGGGAAGGCTCTCCCATGTTTCCACTCTGAAGTTCTAGAGAGAATTTGTCCACAAAGCCTGCTTTCTTGTGCTTTATATTGGGATAAACGAAACTGATTTTTATTCCTGTTCACCATTAGTTGACTTCAAAGGTATTTTATAAATGTGATGCTTCTGACAGCCAAAGCATCTGTTTCCTTTGTGGTCTGTTTTTATTTGCTACAATATTTTCTTGTGAAAACTCGATTGCAAGATTTTCAGACATTCCTAATTTTGTAAATGTGAAAAAAATGCATACACAGAATATTAATCAAGCTTTAATTCTGTCTTTAAGGTCAAACAGAATTTTTAAAGTTGACATATCTGACAAAGGATTATGACTACAAGAGTCACATCTGCATCTTAAAAGCAGATTTGAGAAATGCCAAATAATTCCAGTTCTAACTGCAAAGCCAAGAGAAAACACCTTTGCACAGAACATTCAGTTGTTTTCAGTAATTTACTCAAGTGTTAATTTTCCAGGATAGATAGTGAGCATGCAGCAAGTACAACAGTTTGATCTACAATACCTAAGTGTTGTGTTACATAAATTAGGTCACCTACCACTCAGCAACATCTGAGAATGTACAAAAGATTACAAGCAATCAGCAACAAAGACAATTTTCTATCCCTCCCTCAGCACAGCATAGGAGAACAGCCTGCCTCACCTACTTGTGACATTCGACAGCTTTAGCAGGGGTATATAACAGTGCATTAATGTTTCATTATCCCTTTTTGGTTTCATTCTGAGGGGGGGGGAAAAAAAAAACCCACACTGCTTGTTTTTGGGTTTTGCCCTGTATTCTATTGTTCCAGATATATCGCTCTTTCACTCTGCACAATTGTATAGGATCAAGATGTCCTCCTTTGGGGAAGAAGCCAGCTCATTAAAGCAGAATATCACTGGATGGCCCATTCATCTTGCACTGTTAAGGTTCCCTGACAAACAAGAGTGTCCAATAACACTAGAGAAACATTTGCCAAAATGTTGTGGCCAAACCTCACTTGAGAAATTACACAACACCTTTGTCTTGCAGAATATTAGAGTGGGATCTATAGTCCACTTATCATTCAGTTTCCTCCTTGAGACCACTGTCCTGGGGAGAAAAGAATAGACTTGCTTCTCTCTCAGTCCAGCTGATAGCATAGTACCACCAGATTGATTAGTGAAGGAAGAAATCATGTTTGGTCCTGCTGCTGGCTTCTTTTAGTGGAAGGATGCATTAGTACTAATGCGCTAATCTCCTTTGGAAAGGAAACTGGAGATAAGAGCCTCCTCCCAAGGAGAAAACGTTGAAAAGGTCATATTTTTATAGCAAACTAAAGAGCAAACACAAGCACAGAGGCAATTTTGTGCCAAATCCTATTTTGAGTGCTTCTTTTTTGTTTTTCTGAAGCAAAAATATCATCTGAGCTGATTTTTTTTCATTTTTATGCTCAGTCCATGGTTTACCACCTTTCACGATGAATAAAGTAAAATGTGGCTATTTTTCATTAAAAATTGCCTTTTGTACTTTAAAGAAAATGTCCTTGTCATTTTTTGTATACTGCTTAGTCCAAAAAGAGTTATTTGGCAAGCTTCAAATGCTGTACGTATATAGTCAAAGGGGAAGATTTCATACTTGACTGAGTTTGGAAGGAGTAGATAAGAAACAAATGCGTTAACACATAAAAACAACATGTTCCAGAACATAAGTCATGGTCACATCTATGGACCTATGTGGAACATTGTATTTATAACAAACCTGATTTAATGCTCCAATGCAAAAGGACTACAAGTACGCTTAAGATACTAGAAAGTCGAGGTTTCAGGTACTGATCCAGGTCTATGAAGTCAACATGAAGTCTTTGGGTATTGCATTAGGTACTAAACACATAGAAAATGCATTCTGGCATCCTGGGAAGTGCTGGCATATGTGTAACATAATCAAAACAATTTCCTTGTCTTTTCAGCACTTCTGATCAAACCTTACCATTATGCAAACACAGATGTAGTTAGGTTACTGACTGCACAATCAACTAGTTATTAAAAGTCCCAACACCATGCCATTTTTCTAAAATATCACACTACATATCACAATTTACTATTTTTGCTTTTTACATATTTACATTTTCAAACAAAGCACTCTCAAAAAAAAAAATAAACACCTTTAAAATAGAACTTTTGTGACATTAGGTTAAGAAATTCACACTCACCCAAATGTCAAGTAATTCAAAGTTATGATTCCTGTGGCAAATGCAACATCCACACTGCACATAGGCCTGAAAGTAGCTGCCAAAGGAAGTGTTAGAAAATTTTCTGCAAGGTAAGAGGGGACTAAGTTAAAATTCCTGTGAGAATCATCTCTTTGAATTCCTTGACTCCTCTGTGCATGTACATTCTTATCATGACATCGCACAGACATAATTTTTTGCATTTCATACTACTCTTCCACTACATTTGTAACACCAGAAAATTTCACTGTGAATGTTAAGCACTGGGATTCTAATACCTTGTTCTTATGGAAAAGGCTTACCAGAGCAGAAGCGGAGCTGTATTAATTTATTGTCATGATGAAGGGGATAGTGAGAATCAGAACTGATACTAACTCTTTCTGTTTTCTCCACTACTTTTTGATTGTAATCATTTTGGTCGCCACGGATGTCATATCCATAACAGGCACACCAGCATTTGAGACGTTTACTAAGGCTGGAAAATAATTCTGATAAAAATGTGCTGCTGCCAGAACTTGGCATATTAGAGTGTGTGAAAAGATTGCCGAGGTTGGCATTTTGCCTGTGTTGCCCAGGGCCATAGAAGATTGACACAAACTAAAAGTAGTTGAAAAGATCAAATGTGTTTGTTTTTTGAGGCACTTTTCTTTTAAAACAGAACTTGCCTGTCAGACCACAAGGACCTAATATGACAAGGTGCTGATGACTTCAGGAATGGTGCTGGGGATCATATGGGTTTGGTATGCTTTGAAAGCACTCTACAGAAATGGACCTACCATACATGCTCGTATGTAAAATGTTATGTACAAGGTGGAATTTTTAAAAAGGAGTCAGAAAAACAAATCTCAGTGAAAATCATACTAATCATATAGAAGTTGATGGAGAAAACTAAAACCAGATAGGTGGCCGGTATTTGATCAAGTTTTTTATCAAGTATTAAGTGCTGTGGCCTTCCTGTCCCCACAAAAAATTCAAAACTCAAGACAGACACAATCCGAGTAACAGTAGAGATTTTACTATTGTATGCAAATGGTATACAATTCTCTCTGTTTTTTCAAACACTCTCTTCAGATTTTTGAAAAGTTGAAATTGCGTTTGCCCTATGTCTCGCAGAACCGCTCAGATGGATGCAGACAGACATACACAAAATTATTTATTTCCTTTCAGGTTTTTAGATAATTTTGCTTCCAGTTTTTTGTGTTTTCCTTCTGTAAGTCATTGTGAACCAAAGTTGTACAGTCAAGAACATGTGCAGAATGCCAATTTCCAAATCAATCACAATTGCCTAATTGGTCAGATGTAACAAGCTCATGACCAGTTTCAAACTCCTACGGAGGATTTTTCAGAATGTGCAGACTACATTTTTAATTGATTATTCTAGGATATGAAGGAAAGATAACCATGGGATGGCATTCTATTGAATATTTTATAAATAGGAAAAGATGTTCAGTCTGAGTTCAAATAATTACTAACTGTGAACTGTTTACAAACTATAGAACTTAATGCAGTCTTGGAGAAGAAGGAACATGGACTGTACCAGGGAAGCAGTAGGTTGGGCAAGCTTCCGACATTTGTGTTCTCTGCCAGTTTCTTGCCCAGATCTTTACCTAAATTTCTTTGAACCAGAAGAACTTTGTAATTTACAGATTCTTATTGCATAATTGCAAAAACTCAGGGGAATTTTAGCTTCCTTCTAGTGGATTTTCATAAAGCTGCCAGAAGCTCCATTCAGATTTTGTACATACAGATGGTGTAATTGCTTTGAAACAAAATCTGAAGATTTCTGGCACCTGAAGGAACTAAAATGATAGCAAAGCTTCCAGTGACTTCAGATAGGTAGAAACAAGACCAGATTTGCTATCAATTAAAATTAAATGTTACACAGAATTAATACAAAATGTGGTCTGTAGACTACATAATCTGTCTCTGTGGAAGGATATTGTGTGTTTGAGAAGCAAGAAAAGCATTCTCACTAGAAAGCTGTTTCTAGCAACCAGTTATAGCAGGTACAGGACTGTATCTGCGGGAAATTGTGATTTTAAATGTTACTGCTGTTCAGCTGTAGAAGATTAGATTTTGGGTTCAACTTTTGGGGGATCTGATACAGCTAAAGTACTGAGTTTTTCAAGAGAAGTAAATAAGAAAAGTATTTTGGCAAGATGAAATTTTCCGAAGAGCCAATAAAACTTTATTTCACAAACCTCTCGAATGCTGATCCACACATTTCTAGTCACTGGCTGTTGGGCAGCTGCCGAGTCATCACAGTGACTGACATATTTTTTCTTTCCCCATATACTTTTGACTTTAAAAAATGCTTATTTGGTGCATCACTAGCAGTTTTCAATACACTGATTACTGTGCCCTGCAGACCTCTGAGTGGAATTAGATTCTCCTGGCCCACAGAGTCAGATTCTCCAATTATTATTTCTGCGATATCCATTCTCCCTGCCACTTCCAGAACAATAGTGGGGTGGATGCTACAAAGCACAGAGCCCATCGAACTTTCACACTTAACAGCTCTCTTCCCTGCTACTTGCATATATTGTGGCATAGAGTAGTAATAAATAATGCCTCTTAATGCTGTAGTACAAATAGCTCTCCAAACCTCTTCATTCAGTTAGCTTCTCTTTTTCCCTTCCTCTTAGGAGGGAATATGTGTTCCTCCAAGGAGCACATTTGATATGTCCATCAAGTCTTCTTCATTACGCTGGCAGTAGTGGAGCTTCTCTAGTGGTGGCTGAGATTGCATCTGCATGTTATTGGCCTATTATTTCTGGAAATTGTTGGCAGGTATTGTTGACTTTTACAACCAGAAGTTTCATACTAATTGTTGGCCACATGGGAAATATCTCTGTGATTACTGGGAAAGAAGTTAAAGCTATTGATGCGATTTTGTTGTCTCCATCGAGAGACTCATGGATGGTAAATGACCTTTTTTGTGTCTCAGTATCTACATAGTTAGAAATATATGTTAATGGAGCAGCTGTCGCCAGTCTCATGCATTCAGAGACATCCTGATCCAATTAGATTGTCACTGATGGATTCAAGTTTGCAATACATTTTGGTCCCCAATTTGTACTCTGGACAAAACCTCATTTTTACTTTCTCTAGTCCTGCTCCTCACTTCACCAGTTCTTCATAAATAAAAAACCACAAAAGCACAATAAATGCATGTTATTAGTGAAACAAAGGACACAGCAGTACTTTTAACTTCTTCCCAATTATGGTACCACTAAAATAAGAGGAAAGCTATTTCAAGGGACATTTTCACTTTCCATGTGCTGAAAAGGGAAGTTAGTAAAATGTTCTCTATCATGAAAACTTGTAGTATATCTGATTTTATGCCCTCTCTTTAAAAGTAATGAAGAGTTTTTCTACTAAACCAGGTCTTTTGATCATAAGGTAACTCAGAACAAATTTTTTCTCATGTCTTGTTCATGAATGATACTTCACACAAAGGTTTCTAGGGTCTCTACTTTCTGTCAAAATACAAATATTAATGCTCAGTAAATCTTTTTGTCAGTAACACATTTAGAAATATGTGCCAGTTTTCAAGCACATTTTCACAAGCAGCAGACTTTACCTACCTACTCTTAAAGAGGACTCAAATGTGATATCTACCTTCGAGTCTATTACAAAAACTTATTGAAGTGGAGTGCTCAGACCGAAAACCTAAAAGCTACAAAAGCTTTTATGAAGTTAACAACTATCAGCTGAATCATCATAATACTTAACATGCACATTCTACTACCACAAATCCAACATAATGAGACTTAGCTTAGACTTTCCCTTGAGTTTTAATATAAGTCCCGTTATCTTGCAATTGGGGTAGTTTAAGAGCACACATGGCAGCTGTGCCTGTTGATCAGATGACTTTTATGACTTTTGATCACTAAAGCACATAGGATCAGGACCAGGTCCCCAAGACTCAGTACAAAGCTTGTAGATAACTGCTGGAGCTTTACTATTAACTTACATAGGACCTAAGTGAATAAGTATAATTAAGTACAAAATGAAGATGACATAGTTTTTCAAATTATAATATTTCTGTTGTTTTGTTCTTTTGTTATATCAAAAGCCCACCAGCTGAGTTTATTAAGACAAATGTAATGGTTATTCCCTCCAGTCTTTCAGCCCCTCAAATTCAGTCTGGGACCTAAAAGACTCATGGTGTGCATCTGACTCACAAATTACCCCAGAATAAGTTCTTACATGCTAAGATTGCTGCTACGTCATACTTTACTGCACACTTTGCCTTTAACACTCACACAACACAGGGCTGGGTGATCTTTCCTCTTCATTATACCATGCCTTCAAGTGTGTTACTTAAGATACCACTCTCATACACTGGAAAAGGGAATTTTCAAAGGTTTTTGAGAAGGTTTGAGACCTTCATAGAAAAGTGCTCCTGGTGCTGTTGGAAAATCTAATGTTTCTGCCATAGCTTCCGGCACTGAAGTTGAAACTTGGTCTAATCAGTGGAGCAAGCAAGTATGTCTTTTAAAATACACTTTTGCTGGATTCGGCATAAATAAAGCAGTTAGCTGATCTCCTGAGAGTTGTTTGTTCTCTTGAGAATGGGTCAATTTACAGAACTACTTTTGAGTCCAACTTTTAAGCAATACAACTGTTCCTCCCTATAACTTATTGCAGTCATGGTTAGTCCTTAACTCTTTGCTTTTCTAAACAATGAATAAAGTCATGCACAAGTACTCTACTTATCTGGGCTCTTTGTAAATCTATATTATCTAATACAAGAAGAAGAAAATATGAGAGCACTTTATCCTGGTATATTGCAGTCGTTTAACAACATTGGGAGTGTTTCATCAAGAAATTTTAGTCCCATTATTTGCTCTAGGATAGATTCATTTAACAAAAAAAAAATCCTTTAAAATCATTAACCTTTGCAAAGAATTGCAGATGGCTATAATGGCAATTTGCATGCCTTATGTATTAGACAATGTATAAAGTGCCTGATCCAGCACAAAATACCCATAGCCTTGTGGACCATGCAAGCTCTGGATGCTGGTTCTACAGCAGGTGAGTTGACACATTCAGATGAAAGGTCAAACTGCAGCAGAAAGCAAATACCAAAAATACCTCAAGCACGAGTTGTGAATGGACTCCCTGCATCCATCTGCCATCACCCCTTGTTCCCCCACTGAGATCCATGTGAATTGCAGGACTCCCATTTCCCTGCTCCCCTCCTCTCTCATTCCCTTTTTCTGTTCCTCAGGACTGTGAACAATGCGCTGTTTCTTCACAACTTATCTTTACTACTGTCTTCTGCTTCCTTGCTCCTTAAATATGCGTAGCCAACAATAAACAAACCCACTGGAACAGTAATGACCTGGGTTTCAAAGCCAAATCACCAACTCAGGATAATTCATGCTGACTCCCATTTGTCCCTGCTGACAATAACTGCATATTTCTCCATATCAAATAAGTTTTAAATGTCTGGACTTTTTATTATAATAATTCAGGTAATCAGAAGAGATCAAATTTGTCTAACTGTTCATTCACATCCACTTAAACTACTTTGTGAGACAACTGACAGAACATTTATCCTTGTAGCAAATTTCCTGTACGGTACCTATACTGGCACCCCATTCACAGATAGTAGTAAAAAGCAGGAAAACTATGAAAAGGTTTGAGAATAGTTCATATTGACTCACAGAAGTGCCAATGATCCATGTGCTCACGTAGTGTGTGTATGAATGATCCAAACTGTGTCTACAAAAACAGACTAAAAATGAGGTTTGGGGCACATCATCCTTCAAGATGGATTAGAATTATTTTAAAAATTGTGCATTTCATGTGGTGCTTCCCCATTTCTGCTCTGTCCTAGGTGGAAGAAAGAAAAGGCAGTAAAAAGTGAAAAAATACAAAGCACAGCTCATGAGAAATATTAAATATTTGCCTTAGGATCAGTTGCAATTTTTGGTGGAGGCTGGTTAATATCTGGCTCTGTTTGTCAAAGCTTGATTCTTACAGGGAGGATTTCTAAAAATACATGCAAGAAAATATTACTCTTCCTTTCTCTAAATGCACACAAACATTTCATTTACATGTTCTAACTAGCTACTGTGCATGCACATGCCTCATTGTTGCACCAAACTGTACAGGTAATATTAAAAATCTTGTCATGTACATGGGATGCTTTAAATCAGATAATTAATTACTTTTAGGAGTAGGGTCCTTTTTCTAAGATGAAAGGAAATATTTAAGTTAGTCAAGCTATCTTATTACTTCTCCATACTATACAGAGCTTTAGGGAAAGATTAGGTTTATTAAGTCAGACTCACAATGCAGGCTTTCAACACTGCCATTTCCAATAAGTACACATTTGTTTAATATTAAAGTTCCCTTTCAAAACAAAGTAGTTAAGCCTACCCTCACATTTATACATCTGCAGTTTGTTTGATAACTTACAACATAATTACAGGCTGTCCTCCCACTAAATGCTGTATTCAGACTTATGAAACAAGGTGGTAAAATATGCACTGGAGTCTGAGTACTAAGCCCGTAATTTACCACAAGCACTAGGAAGAAAAGAAACGGAGGGGAACCCTGCTATTTAAACTGCTCAGTTATCACGTTTCCCTCCCCCACACATACAGTAGCATATAACCCATTCATATTTCAATTTTACATTTCCCAAGCTGTCATCTTCTCATGTTTCTACTTCATTTGAAATGCAATCTGTTTATCAGAGCAGCAGTGAATGTTTTTGCAGATCAAGAGAGAGCTGGCCCTCCCCACTACCAAATAGGTTCGTGGCAAAAGGGTTGCTGAAATACAGCAGGCATTGTGGGATTAAGAAAACTGCCCAGAGAGTTATGGAGTGGAGAGGTGTTCAGCCCCTTTCCTACCTCCTGTGTTCAAGCAGTGAGAGTGTATCCTCCCTCTCTGTTGGAAATGCAGCTAAAATAACTAAGTAAATTCCCAGGTAGAACCGAAGCATGTGGAAAATGAGAGATTGACCTAATTTCAGCCATTTTAGCCAAGTTTCTCACAGAAGGTGGCCCAGCCCAGGGGAGGCACTGATGAGGCCAGCCTCCCAGCATCCTGTGATGCTCACTGGGAGATGCTATCCCTTCCTCCAGGGCTGCTCACTCAGGTAGAGAGCAGGGCTTGCATGGTACTTGGGCTCTGCCCTGCCTTTCCCTCCAGCCCCAGCTTGCAGGGCCCTTGGGGTAGGAAGCTCTTGTGCTCCCCTTTCCTCAGTGGCTGCAAGCCACTAGCTAGGAAAGGTGCTTCAAGGCAATCACACTCTTTTTCTTTTTTTTTTCCTTCTTTTTGTCCGTTTTACTATTCCATCATAGTTAACCGGCAATCACAGGTTCTGAATTGCAATTTTCTGTGATATGTATATGTAAAGCTTGTCCTGCAGCAGTGTCCTCAGAATAAAACCATGCTGTAAATACACCAGTTTGCTTGGTGCTGCTCCAAACAGTATTTGTCTCAGTCACTACCTACAACTGTAGCAAACCATCCAAATTTCAGATTTTAAAAAATGAGTCACATCTTCACTTATACTATTTACTAAACATATCCTGTAACATTAAAAAATAATAGCTATTAAAGGCATACTTATTTTTCACTGTGTTTTTCTACCTTCTTTCCTGCTTCCCAAACCTGCACCATAAATATAAATGAAAACACAGTCACTTTTGATTCCATTTTAAAATCTCTAAGCTAGATTTAGCAGGTTGCAAACATAAAAGAAGAGTTCATCCATCATCTGTGAGAAAATAAGTAACACTGGAATAACATCTTAAATGTAGGTACGTGACTTTCATAATTGTGGCAGATTTATCAGGGAAGGGAGGGAGATAATATACTGAAAGATGGGTGCTTCAGTGTCCTTTGCTAAAGCACCTCCATAAAGTGCACCTGAGAAATGTAGGTTCATCCCCACTCATTCTGGGGTATTGTGAAATGCCAAGGAAATTAGAAAAGCATATTCCAACCCATTTGCTCATTAAACTTCCTCTTAGTTCTCATACTGCTTTACTCAAGGACACCCATCTCAGATTTTGTCTGAACATTCAAAGGCAAAGAAAAAGTTATTTTTTGTCATGCCAGAATCCACCCCGGTTTTGTCAACATGCTAGACAAGCAGAGAAAAAAAAAAAAAAAAAAAAACAGTAAAGTCACAAACTACCAAGAAGCTATTGAAATCTGTTGAAATTTTGTCTCCACCAATTACATCCAAAGTCACAGCTTTACTGAGAGTCTACCTTCTATGTGAGCTAAACCAAGTGGTATCTGACAATGTCTGAAATAATACAGGAACCTTTAAAGCACAATTCGAAAAGGTAACAGCTTTCCTGTTCTAACCCATATGGATGCAACATATAAAATGTGACTAGGACATAAGGTTCCCAATAGATGTCCAGATTTCATTACAGTCCTTTCAGTTGAACCAGGGCTTGTGTAGAACATTCAAGTCCCATCACTTCCTCCAGAAAAGAAGATTAAAAGGTGTTAATGGAAGAGAGATGTATAAAAATACAGACAGAGAAAGGGGGAAATCAGAGGAGTCCATGTTACTCTGTTTCTTCTGGTTTTTGCAAGCTTTCTCAAACTGTGTTGAAGAGCTGAGAAATTCAGTGCAAGTGTTGCGATATCAGCAGAAAAATATGGCACTACTGTAAAAGAAAGTATGTGGGGGAGCCTGTCAAAGTGCTTGATTCTTAAAAAATAAATTAAACTTATTTTTGAAATGAAGTTCCTATATGAATACATCACAATTTACATATGTGTACCTTACTGTTATGTGTCAAAGCTGGCTGCTTACATGTCTGAGTTGCCTATATAACCTGAATCATAGCAGGTGTGACTGATGCTGCTTTCTCTAAAACTTTCCCCAGAAAAATGTCTCCTTGGACATATTGTTTGATACTCCAGCTGTCCTTCTTTTCTTTCTCTGTCTATCAATTGTCCAGCAAATATTCTTCAATGCAGTGGTGAAATATGAGCTGTGATATATTAAATCCATCTAGAAGAAAGATGTTCTGTATGACACAGGTTTGTGTTTGGGCACCTAATTCCTTCAGGTTTTAAATCATTGCCTAATTAATGTCTGCTTATAGTTCAAATAGCATCAATTAAAACAAGAATGTGATGGTGTCCAGAAAAGGAAACAGATTATAAGTAACTTATGAAAAGACCTTTCACATATGTGAACTGACCCGTTTGGCACAGGAACAAGAACAGGAAGGCACACACACCACTTGATTTTATGGTTTGCCTAATTATCCAACTGTACTTTTTGTCCCATGTAATTAACTCTACCACAAGGGAGAAAATGGTGCTTATGGCTAGATTCATAAGGTGGTCTGCTGAACAGTGCGTTTTGATGATAGGCAGTGTTTCTATTTTTCTTGATTCCTGCCACTAACAGCAATCAGCTGCTGACAGGTGTACTGTGATTCAGAGTTAACTTACTAGGTGGCTGGGCACTATATTGCCGGTTGCTTCTTCAAAGTTCAACAGCAAAGATCTTTGGCAGCAGAGCTGTCTAGTTTCCACAGCTAATGCACTCATTCGGGGCTTACTCACATTACTCTGTTTCATGACGGCATCTTAAGTGCTCCATCACAGTGAGCTCCATGAAAAATTGTGATATGACAACAAAAGTGCATCTCATTTTCCTTTGCAATTCTTTGATCTGGGGGCCTGAAGCAAAAGGTCTGGTCTTGCTTTAGCGCTCCTCACTGCTCCCAGACCTAAGCGTCAGTTGTAGCACCAGCCTTTAGCTGGGCTTTGGTCATATCCCTTCTGTCAAGACACAGTTCTTTGCCAGAGGGATGGCACAAGAGCTCCTACAAACCAGAAAGATTATTCTATTATTTATACCTAGTGATAAGGGCAAGTGTGGATGCTGCCTCCACCTCACAGTCATGTGTAAAGCAGAAGAGTACAAAAAATGCTGCTGCAAAGAGTGGTAGTGGGAGGGCACGGTTACCTCTCAGCCCTCTGGGTCCACTTCTTGACCCAGAGTAGGTTAGGAAGCTGAAGTCTTATGTGGGCTCTGATGTAAAGAAAGGTTGCTGCAGTGCTGGGTAGAAAAAGGGATTTAAATCATCCATAGCCAAGGTTCAGAAAC
This sequence comes from Caloenas nicobarica, assembly GCF_036013445.1. Lineage (NCBI taxonomy): Eukaryota > Metazoa > Chordata > Aves > Columbiformes > Columbidae > Caloenas > Caloenas nicobarica. The sequence goes on along the minus strand of NC_088246.1, from coordinate 28,386,834 downwards.
TTAGTTAGCTGCTAACACTTTGGCAAACCTGATTCAACCTTAAGTAAACCCCAGTGCCAGGGAATTATATATCCCTTGTCCTATTTCAAGCCCTCCCTTTTACCATTAAGAGAAATTTCCTTCTTTTAATGCCATTATTATAAATAAACCTATAGCTCATGCACAGCAGAAGCATGTTTATGAAAATAATATTTTGCATTGTCACTTATCAGAACACAACTGCACTAGAATAGAGACCTTATAGTTTCATAGTCAAACTAATAAAAAGCAAAATTTTCCATACACCCTACTGACTTGCCTGCTCCTGGTGTGCGGCTTATAAAGAATTAACTTGGGTTAAGAAACTAATAATATTCAAGAGTGCGTTTTCAATAATTTCAGACTCTTTCAGTTATAGTAGAAGCCCAAACACACTGTTAGATCTACAAAAATATATTCAAAGGCTACATTCAGTACTACTGATGTTTTCCATTCATCATTAAATAAGTTATGAATGTTTTCCATTCATCATTAAATAAGTTATGAATGAGGATGGAGTATGCTGAAGTGCTGTTAGGGAAGGCGACACTACCAGGAAGTATTCATATGCAAAGCAGACTTCAAAATGGATTGCAACAAGTGTGAGAAATAGTAGGACATAGCAGTCAGCAAGCCAAGGATAAGGACAATAATCTACACCCCAAATGCTCCTTTAAAATAAGGATAATCAGACCATTGCCAATACTTGACAACCAAACTATTTCAGACAGTGTCAGCTTCCCAGACAGTCACTAATGCTGACTGACATGCAAAGTGATTGTGGAAATATCAAACAATAGTCCAATTCCTGAAGTCCTTACTCATACATTTAACTCAGTTGTTACTAGGGCAATATTTTTTATTGAAGTCAATTCATTCTGACACTCTGCTCTGAACGGTTGTTGGACTTGGCAATAATAATTCCTTCTGCTTCTTTTCATGTGTTATCCCTTCAGCCTTGATCCTTTCATCTCTGTCCCCTGTAGGAATGATGTGAAATCCCTACTCTATTTCCAATTATTGAGACATCTGGAGATGACAGTGAAGAGTCAACCAAGAGACAACCCAAATATAACAAAGGACCCTAAATTTAAAATGCAATTTGGCCTAATAATTTCAGGGAGAAGTGATTTGCTATGATTATAAATATATCATCTGATAATATACTAGTTCTAACTATCTGAAGTATGTTTAATTCAACTGAATGCAATATATTTTCTCTTGCAAACATTTTGGACTTCAGCAATAAGATTTAAATAGTGATGGAAACTTGGGAATTTTTTTGTTGAAAACAGCTATACCACTTGAAAAATAAGTAAATAAAAATCCCAAGTTCCCATCAAACTGCTTCTGCACAAAATTAACATCAATTTGAAATTTCAGTCAAGTAAAGATGGCATACAAACCATAGATGTACAGACTGTAGAACTTTTTTGTTGTTCTGAAAAGGAGGAGTATCAATGAATATTTTTAATCTGATTTATAAACAGCCAATGTAGTGTGATTGAAAGAAACAAGGCAGGGAAATATTACATGATGTTTAAATTCAGGGTGATAGAGAAATACTGACAACAAACATTTTGGTACCTTGCATGACAGGTCATGGTGAAGGCTACAGTCCCAGCAACTCGGCAGAACATCTATGTTCTATGTACAAAAGGGTACAATTGAGCATGTTTTGTCATGCCTCCGAGGCAAATGCTGTAGATCAGTCTGCAAGCCAGATCGATTTCTACCAACAGACTAGAATGTCCTGAGTGTTTATGATTTTTAGGTGCACACTGTAACTTCCTTTTCTCCAGCCCGCTGGGTCTCACTCTGCCACCCTGTGCTGTAACACTGGTGCTCTGCTCTGCCACATGTCAGCCACGACCTCGTAAGCATGCAAGGCACCCTGCCTAAATTCTCAGCAATCATCTCCTTTCAGGGTGAGTGATTTGAAGGTTCCTGGAAGGAGGGAGGAAAGCTTGCTTTATAAGCCCGTATCATGCTGTGCGACCAGCTCACAGCTTTGTGTCATGCAAACCTTAATCTCTTCACAACCTGTCTAGTTGCATCTTAGTCTGTTCTGAATATCATCTCTCTGCTGAGGGATCTGGATTTCTCATGATCTAATCATATCTCCTGTCATCTCAATACAGGTTGTCTCCCCTACATGTTTATCATAGACGCATACTTCAAAATGTCAGCTAAAAACAATGTGACAACATCTGCAGAAGGTTTTGCGTTACCAAGTGCAAACAAACTAGCCTGTTGAGTATTCTAGCAAAATGGCACAGTCTTCTTTTCTAATCGTTAATTCTAACACTTGCCTTTTCAGTGTCGCTAGTTGCTTCCTCCCTGCTTATCCTCAGAATCAGATAGTGACAGTCTGTTTTTATACTACACTGCATTTTCATAACTCATTTAAGCCAAAAAGTTGCCTCTGCATCGAGTTTTTTTTCTGTCATTGACTGCTATAAATGTAAGTCTTCATCCACAGATATTCACAAAGCATTTTTGTGAATATCCTTGAATATACCTTCAAAAGCAATCATTCCCTCTTGCACAGAAATATAAAGGCTTTTCAAATATATTACAACCAAAAGAGCGCACATCCTTGGGCTCTGTGTGTGGTTTCTTTTTTCATTTTCACTGTGTTTTTATTTGAATGTTTTATTGAGCTTTTTCCTCTCAGATCCAAAACTGTAAAAACAAAGGAAAAAAAAAAAATACTTACAAGTGACAGAAAAAGAAAAGGGAAACAAGAGCCCATAACAAAGTCTGAATGTTGGAGGAAGGATCCCAGTGAGACAGTACAATACAGCTCTGTATATGTGGGGCAATAAAGAGGAGAGGGAGGCTTCCTTGTATTTAAACCGACTTGTAAGAGGAAGAGCAAAGACAGCAAACCCAGGTCTCACCAGTAAGCAAAGAGCTAGAGGGAAGGCAAGGAGACCAGCCCAAAATAGGCACATCACTGGGAGCAAGCTTTTCCCTAAGAAACAAAAAAAACCCTCATGTTTTCCCCAGAACAGGAAGCACAAGAGATATTGCCCTGAGGTCTTCTTGAGGAGTGGTGGAGCTATATAGCATTTACCCAGACATTTCGAAGTATGCAGTGTTGCCTTCAGTAGCACATTACTGTGAAGGCATCATAGCACAGCCTAACACAACTGTTCACAAACAGGCAGGGGGAGTCCTTCATACATCACTCTGTCTAGGGCTTTGCCTTTAAATCCTCTTAGGCACCTCAGGGTGTCCTAGTCGAACTGGCCACACCATTTATCAATAACAGCAGCACCTGCTGCCACATCTTGCAGTTACTTGGAACTGTAGCAATCCACCTGTAAGGTGACAGCAAAAAAATCAGCAAGATCATCTCAGATCTTCACAGTTAACAGAGGCAGGGAACTGGTTTAGTGAGGCCAATAGCATGCTCTCATATGGCAAATTTAAATGAATGTGACATTGATTTCTCCTGTAGCTCTGTTCTGTAATTACAGCTATAACCAAAGGCTCTTACTCCTTTTTATTTTCTCAGGCAAATTCTCACTGCAGTCAGAGGAATCTAACCAATGAAAGACCAGTGAAACCTGAGTAGCAGACCAAAGATTTAACCCTACTTGCTTTATTTCCAATCACTCTCTTTTTAAAGGATAATTAAAGCCACTTAACATGTGAGGTACTGTATATATGCTTTGACCTAGTACAAGAAAGGAACAAGATAACCTTCTATGCTAGAAAACAAAAATTGTGAACCGGAAGCCATGATCTCATCTTGGCTTCTGCAGTGTGCCCTCATTAAAAAAGAAATCTTTCTTCCATCTACAAAATGAGATGAATGAAGTCTACAACACAGCATTCAGAGCCCAAAAATTACAGTGGCACAGCGTGTCCATGTGTAGACCTTCCCGTCCTCTCCCTTTATTATCCGTCCTCTCCCTTTGTTACCTATCCTCTCCATTTGTTATCCATTCTCTCTGTTCATTACCCATTCTCTCCCATTATTACCCATGTTCTCCCTTTATTGCCCATCCTCTCCCTTTATTACTCATCTTCCCCACCATTTCATCCACAGGTGCCCCTCGGTGCTCTCCCCACCTGCTCTCACCACCCGCTCCCCTGCCAACCTGCACACAGGCAGACGTTTCCTCCACCACTGAGAACTGGATTGTTCCCCATATTTATTTGGTTTCCTTTTTTCTAAGCCCTCAGGATGACCCCATGGGGTTGTCTTTGTCACAATGTTACTGCTGCCTTTTATAATTGCAGGACACTGCTCTCCCTGTGTATTTTCAAATGTAGTTTAAGGATTAGTGCTATTACGTACCCTTTTTTTCTGACAGAGCTAGACTGTTTTCTCCATACTGTTACACATTTACAATAATCTCTGAAATTCCAACTGTGGAAGGTACAGCACCATCAGAAGCAATCATCAATTGGTAGTTATTATACTGTGATATTAAAGTGTCTTTAAAATAATGATAAAATCTTAATCTTAAAATGCTTTTCCTTTTTTTTTTTTTTGGGTAAACATTCAGAGGTCATTTAACACAGTCTAAAAACAAAGGAATAGGTCACTTAGAAGCAAAACAGTTTGAGAAGCTATCCGCCTATACAGCAAAATGCTAATGCCCTTTGAAATACAAAGGCACGGGAGTTGTTCTCTTTATTGTCTAATGTTTTGTACATTTTCAGACCCAGGTCCAGAAGTATTTATCTTTCACCTCAAAATCTGGTTGCTGTGCTAATGCTATTTAAAACTAAATGGAAGAAAATTATATTCTCCACAAGAATTCGATTGATTCTTTTCTTTGGATAGAGAAAAGAATAATAGTCATTTTTATTCACACAAAGTCCTGTATAGAAACCTCTGTGTGTTAATCACATTGGGCCTCTATAATTTGTTATTAGCTATCGGCTATAGCTGGGATAAATGCACAGGAACACTATTTATGTAATTGTAAGCAATGTCACATTTGGATTTGGGACTCAGACCTCCTATAGCTTCCTACGAATCATTATTCTTTCTCCAGTTTGCTCTTTTTACTGCAAATCTTTGAGTTTAAGCCAAACAGGAGTACTGTTCTCAGTCACAGGAAGAGTCAAATTAACTCTTGGAGTGAGCAAAAAACAATAACTCACTATGCAGCTGCATCAACCTTGTGCACAATGTTTAAAGTGGCATTTGAGGAATTAAATGTGCTGAAATATTCAAGAATTATTCAAGTATTCAGTGACCCATATGATGCCTGGGTCAATATGAATACCCTTGACAGAGAAGTCCAGCATGTTTTCCTGACTTCTGACAAGAAGCAGTCCAAAGAAGATGGTCTACTATCACACACCATGCTAATTCTCATTTTTCTCCTATGCTCTCATGATTTTTCCTACTGTGCTGATCATATGTACAACATAACACAGGACGATAAAACCAACTTACTGATTTACAACTACAGAGGGCTTCAATTAAAAATGATAATAATTGTGTACAATGCTTAGATAACACCTTCCCAAGTGAGGTAAGAATGCAGTTGGATGTAAAATATCTCATCCTATCATGCCCTTTCAACAACTGTCATTAGTGCATCTAGAAATCCACTGAGTAATTTAAAAGATTTATTTTCAGAGAATTGTTCAAATAAATCAAGGAGGAATATTTTAAGTTTTAGCACATTATAGAAATCCAAAGCTGTATTTGCATGAAATAGGGGTCTAGAACAATAAGCTTTATTTGCATATGCAGGTACTACAAACATATATTCATATAGTTTATACGTAGATAGCTAGCTGAACACCCACTCATGAGTTAAGTTTACATGCCCCAGTTACAGAAATTCTGCATTGAAATTAGGTACTTAATTGCATACTCAAAGCCTTGAATTTCTGTTTGTAAATCTGATCTTTATTGGATTTTCCCTTGATAACAGATTCCCAAAGTACTTCAGCCACTCTGTTGCAAGTATTTTCTTCCCCTTCCCAATCTTTAACTTTTATCATAGCTTCCTTGGGACAAATGCATTGTTTCCTATCTAAAAGTATGTTGCAGCTCACCAAATCTTTCTATTTGCAAAAGCACAAGAATCATTCTGTAGATCTCCAAATCGTCACTAGCAAGGAACAGTCTCTTCATGTGGAAGGACCTGGAGCTTGCACCCATACCCAGGATCTGTAAAATGGGATATATATGTGAAGAAAGGTTCCTTGGTCTCTAACCTCCTGGACACACGTGCCAACAGCAGGAATAATGAAAGCTGCAGTGATTTTTTTTTTTTTTTTTTTTCAAAGCAACAGAAGTCACTGACTGAACCTGGACCGCAACATAATGCTTCCAGTTTCCTCACCCAAAGAAAGAGCATGGCTCTCTGGACTACTTACTTTACATATGTATTCTGATTTGGGCCTCCAGAACTAAGCATACCAAACTGTCTTACACATTTTTTAAAGCTTATGTTGTATGCTACAGTCCACTAGGAACAGATGTGAAATAATTATATTTCATTTCATCTCATGTCAGACAACAAGTTAGCTTAGCATATTTTAATGGAGTGGTGCACAGCGTCTCTTTCACCTAATGAGACCACATTTTGATGAGAGGCTCTAGTGGGTTAAAGAATCATAACCATTATGAAATCCAAGGTTTGGGGTTTTGCTTCATTAGGCAACAAGAATAGCTCTTCAGAATACTTGTTTCCAAAAAGAGATACAGATACCAAGATTTTATATCCCTCTGGAGAGTTTTTCTGTGAACTGTCATTACTGAAGAAATGTACTTGGAGGGAGAGGAAAGAAAAAAGGGATTAAAGTATTTAGCTGTGCCACAATATATTTATTCGTCAAAACAGGATAAAAAGTTGGCTTCTCAGTCATGGAAAGAAAAAAATAGTTCATTAATGTGTTCTGATAATCTTACACTGGAAAAAGAGCAGTTTCTATTTCCAGAATAACAGTTATCTTGCATATATTCAAGGTGTGCACACCAGTTGACAGGTATGTGCATCCCTTTCCTCCCTGTATACAAAAAATAAAAGCACAAGATACAGACAGCATGCATATCGCCAGCCTCTGACAGATGTTTTCCTAGAAGAAATTAGTACTGTGCCTGCACTAGGAGCAGACAGCAAGAAAAAAGGGGTTAAATCAGCAATTTTGCACTATATGAACCTACAGAAACTGTATTTCTACCCCACAACGAAAATATGATCAAGAAAACTTGTGGGACATTTGGTGTATTTTGACATCGATTCTTCTCACTATTATAATTTGCATAAACTAGCAGCCATCCTGATAATATAAGAGGATGAAAAGGTTATGGATTATCTTGCCCAGAGATGGTCCTTCTGGGAAAGTGAGCCAAAAAGCTGTTCAATTTTGAAGAATGTTGAAGCAAACCAGACAACTGAAGGCCGTAAGAGAACATTATGAAATCAGAATGGAGAGCCGGAAGCCCTGGACATTTTTTTTACTACAACAACATGTAAAAACTTTGAACCTTGAATCTGTAAGAGCCTCTTTGGTATCTCTGTTCCTTCTTACATGTTCATGTCATGGACTGCATAAAATCTCAAAGAAAATAATAAAATAATGCTTTCAATTTGTGAAGTACGAAAAACAAAGTACAATGGATGTAGTCAAAGCATTCATTTCAAAGGTTAACATGCAGACTGTACTAGTCCTCCCAGGCATAATCATTGAGCAGAAATGATTATTAAAAGTCATAATACATACTTTTTTTCCTGAATCCCACACTTGACTTTGATCAGAGTATCAGATTACAAGGCATGCATAATCAACAATATTGTAATTAAATTGCATCAAAGATTGCTGACCTTTTGGTGCAATCTTTCGGGTAAAATTCATAGTACACAAACATGCTTTAATCTATGTGAAACATTTATCACGCACAAAGAAAGGTAACTTTTTGACATCAACATAATTAGCCCGGGCATATTTACTCTACATGTCAGCCCTTGGCTGTGAGCTAACTTGTGTGAGATCTTGACATAATCATGTTAAGTGCTGCCAGTTTGCGTAGCTGCCATGGATTAAACAAGAAAAATGGTATCAACAATGTAGGCGTATGTTCTCTGCCGCATGTTAATTAAGCCATTTGCACTAAAATTGTTGATATTTAGAATTAGCTTTGTTTTAATTACGAAAACAATCAATATTATAGAATGTTTCTACTTTTAAAAATAGGCCATTTATTAACCAATTGATTATTGTGGAGAGAGAAATATCCTTCCTGAAAATATATTCACTTTTTCAAGGTCTTCTCTATCCCTTCTAGAATGCTGTGATCTACTGACAGAATAATGTTGCCTTTTTACCATATGAATAAATAGCCATAATAGTTACAGCATAATTTACAGATTATTTCAGTTCTCCTTGAACCAAGGTCTGAAAGCTGCTAAAGCCGCCTGAAAAAATAAACCTTTCATCACATGAAATTTGGATTTATATCCACAGAAAACACTGGATTTCATTTCTCTCAACTTTACCTGGAAGTTGCATACTGACAGCAGGGACCTCTGAAAACTTTTCAACTTGGCCTGTCTCCCACCTTTTAATTTGTGTACTTCATATCCTGCAATCACCTTCCGAGATCTTAGAGCAGTGCCATTTCTCCTAGCAATGAGAGATAAGGGGATGTATTTTGCACATTCCTTAAGCTTGATAGCATTAAAATACTGTATCTTGACATCGGTAGAAACTTCATTGCAAATGTAACACTGTGGGCTTTAACACATGCAAGGTTATAACTATTCAATTTTCTTTTTTTTTATTACTCTAGATAACACAGTACTAATGATTACTTCAGCACATGTCTTGGAGCTTTGATGATCTGGAGCAAGGCAGCAAATTTTACCACACATGCTAAATAATCACGAGACCATGGTATAAGGTACTGACTAAGGCACAGTTTCAAGCTTCTCTATTTATATCGCACACAGAGTGAAGTCTGACTGCTGAATATAATGATATCATAATCAAGAGCTACAACCTCAGCATCAGCAACATCAATTTAAAAAAATTCATCATTATCCTTTATTGTTATAAAATACACTTCCAAATGCTAATCAGTTATAAAATGTCGTAGAGTTTGGAATTGGGCAGCTCCAGAATTTTAAATGTGTCCACATCCCGGCGCATTGCACTGACTAGTTTTGATTGCCTAGATCTGAACCCACTCTAGAGTTCTAAGCCAAGCTTAGTGTATTGGGTTTGTGTGGCAACGTTTTGGCAGCGGGAGGAGCTACAGGTGTGACTTCTGTGAGAAGCTGCTAGAAGTTTCCCCCACGTCCAACAGAGACAATGCCAGACAGCTCCAAGACAGACTTGCCACTGGCCAAGGCCAAGACCATCAGCAACAGTGGTAGCACCTCTGGGATAACACAGTTAAGAGGAGGGAGGAAAAAACTGTACAACTGCACCTGGAGAGAGGAGGAGAAAGAAACAGCTCTGCAGACACCAAGATCAGTGAAGAACAAGGGGGAGGAGGTGCTCCAGGCACCACAGCAGAAATTCCCCTGCAGCTCGTGGCAAAGACCATGGTGAGGGCAGCTGTCCCCTGCAGCCCATGGAGGTCCATGGTGGAACAGATCTCCACCTGCAGCCTATGGAGGATCCCACACTGGAGCAGGTGGATGCCTGAGGAGAAGCCTACACTGAAGCAGGCTCCTGGCAGGACCTGTGGACCCATGAAGAGAGGACCCCACACTGGATCAGGTTTGCTGGCAGGAGTTGTGACCCAATGGGGGACCCATGCTGAAGCAGTCTGTTCCTGAAGGACTGTGCTGAATGAAAGGGACGCACACTGGAGCAGTTTGTGAAGAACTGTAGCCCATGGGAAAGACTCACATTGGAGAAGTTCGTGGAGGACTTTCTCCCATGGGAGGGATCCCACACTGGTGCTTTTGGCTATCCAGGTGCACAAATGTGGTAAATGTGACATAAGACACATGGGAAATCCAAACCCTTCTGGACCAACAGCTTGCAGCAGGGAAGTCTGTTTCAAATGGTGCTAGATAGCTATGTTTCAGCAACTGAATCAAGCCCTGCTGATTGTGCTGGGAACTTAGGCTCCCAGCTGACATGCAGACACTTACTTTTAGCTATCTGATTTGGAACTAAATCCAAAAATGGTGTCCAATGGCAAATTCCTCTTCTAGGGCCTGGTTTTCCTGTAACTCTCACTAGTTTATATGAGAAAGAGTGCAAAATGTAAATTAAACTGTTTTGATGTACAGCTGAGTGAAGAACCACTTGTTTGGCTTCTTCTATCACAGTCCAGTAATAGTATAGATTTTACATTTCTGCAAATCACAGGCTTAGTCTTGTGACTCCAAGCATCAAATCAAACCCAATTCCAGATTAACACTTGAACATCAAAGATGTAGTTCCACTACTCCTGCTCCTTTCCATGCAGAATCTTGCTCTGCCGTTCAGAGCATTATCTGCACAGTCCATGTACACTGAACCAAGTATCTGCAATGAAACATTTCTGTTCTGTTTCTTCCACTTACTCTGTTTCTGCTTATTCCTTAGCAGGAATGAACCTGTCAGAAAGGGCTGCTGATGTGCCTTCCTATTTTGCATTATGTTTATAAAAAGCACTTCACAAGCAATCGTCACAGTACCAATATTTAGTGAAATGTATTTCTTTTACTTTTTACATTACTGCACAGGTTATTGGTTCTGGGAACTAAATTTGATTTATTTCCAAGTATCTCAGGCATTTCATATACAGCTTTAGTATCCCTTTCAGTCATCATGAACACTAGACGTATTTATACCTACAGGGCTCATGATACATCTTGGACATGAGAAACAGATATTCTTTCTGCTGCATGGAGAGAATCTAATGATGAAAAACATTCCACTGTGAAAATGTTTCTTCATCTTCTATGCACAGATGTTAATTTTAAAACCACACAGGTGTAAATAAATATTAATTTTCAGCTTTTTCTGGGGATCTGTGTTTGTTTCTGGCTGTCCTCAATAGACCAACAGGTTTAGATTCTCGGTCAGGACATGCATGTAATCCCTTGCTCTTCCCTCACCAGGACTTCAAGGAGTCCTAGATAACACAAAAAGCCAGCACCAAACAACCCATATAGGTATCAAAAAAAAGGCTAGGCAATCCACTCTTTCTTTTTGGCACTATATTCTGCAGCAGCATAAAAGATGTCACTACTGAACAGAAGCTTGTAACTCCTCTTGAATGATCAACTCCCAAAAAAATAATCATTGGAGATACGATGCTAAAATGTGCTTTATGGGATTCCGATAACTTTCAGAATTTCACAAGCACCAATAGCTGCATCCCTTGAAAAGTAACAACATGAGAAAGTTTTCCCAATGGTGTCTTACCCAATCCTCTTTTTTCCCAGTTGCATTGCTTAACCAGAAAGTGCTGAATCTTCAAGAAACTTCTAGGTCTCCTCTGTGTTAATCCCATTTTTCCTTACCTCTTTATGTGCACTGAAAAATAGTATCAACATTGGGAACAACATTTCAGATCAGTACATGGTCCATATTTGGTATTCCAGGCTAGTTTTAATTCCCTATCAGATTTTCATATCTGACTTCTGACTTCAAAACATTCTTCAGCAGTTGCTGATTCCTTCCTCTCTACTGTCATTTTAGCTCCTTGCATATTTTTTTTTAATCTTACTTTTGTGTTCTAAATCTTTTTAACCTGTGTTTTCTTACCTTCCAGTCATTTTTAATTTCTGCTGCTTCTGTTCATACATGGAGAAATCTACAACCCAAAATTTAACTTCCTAGAAATCTCATCTGTACTCTGGGTACCTGTCAGCCTTGCTCCTGAGTGATTAAGGAGAGTTTTTGCCTATATAGTTGTTGGTTAGAACCTTAGAAAAGTTTTAGACATTCTTTCCTAGTCATAGTTTGCCAATGAAGGAATGTGGACTTGTGTCTGAGGCTCAGTCTTGGAGCCACTGATTTCGTTAAGATCAAAGTTTTTTCCCATAACTCAGTATTTGTTGTGTAATCAAAGACATTGATTAACCATAGGTGTATGTGCCAAAATGTATTCACTTCAGATTCTCCAGCATTTTCCTGCTCACTGTTATGTATAAACTCCATTAATAACTGGCACCCTGCACTCATTCTACTAAATCGATTTTAAATCAAATTTTTCTCAAAGTGTATTTATGTATGTACACATTATGATATTTGTAATAACAGAGACTCCATCACAACCTGAATCCAATTTGCCAAAATTTCTTCCCTCTTGTACCTTCCCATCCCGACTTCTCCAATGTAAGATGTTTCAATTTGACTCGAGCATACAATCTGTACGCTGTGATATTACAGATCAGCTTATTTCTGATATGCCACCAAATGCTTATCAGAAATGCACTTAAGCAGCATGTATGGTCACATCTTTATCTATTGATTCAGTAATTTACTGAAGAAGCCAGGCAAACATGTCGGATGATGTTCGTTTTACAATCATTTCTAACCACCTCTATTAGACTGTGAATTCTTAAAAAAAATTCACCCTGCTTTCAACATGCTTGCCACACTCTTTTAGAAGCTTATGATTAAATCCTGCATAGCAACTGCTCCCTATATACTCACTCACTGTTAGGAGGTTAACTGGTAGATCTGCATTCACCACATTTTCTCCCAGTCCCTAAAGCCCTCATTCCCTCTGCAATGATAAACAGAGACCTTAAGAGCATCACTCTGAGTACACATGACCCTCACTTCCATCTCCACATAAGCTTTCTCTTGACTATTCCCTAACCACTACACACAGTAAAGCCACATACATTTTGCTATTATTCAGGCACCGTATGGCTGCTGAGGGAATGGAAATGCTTGGGTCTTCTTTATAGTACTTATTGTCAGAGCCAAGTGCACTGGACAAAGCACAATTATTTCACTTTATAAAGAATAAACGCTACTATTCATGTAGAGGAAGGAAATACAGCTAAGCCCTGAACGTCTTTGGTATTCAAAATTCATAGCAATCCTTGTACCTCAAAATTGTATCAAGTCTGTAATTTCTTATAACTAACCCTGGTTTTATGAGGATTTCAGTCATCCATCACGACCTTCAGAAAATCAGAGTTTACCCATACTTATTTTTAGACATGAAAGAAAAGAGGATTTCATTTTAACAAGCTTTAAAGAAAAACTTGTGAAGACAAAAATAGTTTGCAGTAATAATATGCTGAAACTTCAAAACACGTTATGCTAAATCCCTAAAATACTAGACAGCAAGTTTTACTATTTCAGTTACATACAGGGTATATATTTGCATAAGAGTGCTATGATCTTTGGCGTATCACTGCCAAAATCAGTTTCAAACTTAACATGAAATGTCACAATGGCAAAGTACCTCATTTTTGTATATAAGAAATGTATTTACCGTTTTATCCATAAATCACTGTTTCTAGACAGCACATTGTAAGATTTCAAGCACTTGAAGTTAATTTGCTCTGTTATTCTGGTTAGCAGTAAAAGCAGGTAAATACATTTATTCTATACATACATACATACATATGTACATTTATGTACAGAAAGGTGTTCTGGTCTCCATTCTCTTTTTCATTTACTTGTATGTCTAACAATTCTTTCACATTAATATTTTTTAAATTTCAAAAATCTTTCATTTTACTCTGATCAAATTTGATTCATCTGTTACTGGAAAAGAAATTAGTAAGTCTCATGGTGACATTACAGGTAAAAAAAACATATGTAAAGATATTCAGTTTGCCAAGAATCTTTGTGTAATACAGTTTTGGAGTAGAGTGCTGGCAAATTTCATTCTTCGTTAGCAGTCTTCAAAATTGGCTTGTTCCTTCCAGTAGATCTAAGAAAGTAAGTTTCATCTTCCTACAATGAATACTTCACTTTCCCTATTGAAGAACAGGCAGAAAGTGTAGAAAAATATGGTTGGCAATGGAAGATTTTAAATTGAATATCATTTATTTTGACATGTTGTCTAGACCCATGGCTTTTGTAACCACTGAGATGACTCTGAAGGTCACTCTATAATACGTGCAATCTGAACAGCATTTTACTATGCCATGAGTCCATTTTAAAATTTGAATTATTATTTTTCTTTAAATATGTCTTGTTTTGCCATTTCAAAAAAATTCAAAGGTATCCCAAACTGAAGACCATCTACAATGTATCAGTATATCCTACCACAGTTTATTGAAACATATTACAAAGATTGAAGGTCTTTGGAAGTATATACCCAATCTGTTACTTCCTACCAGTCTGAAGGGTTGATTTTTCAATCTTAATAATCCTTGATAAATATCGTTTCTCCAGAATGCACGAAAAAATATCCTTTTTATACTAATAGCTAGTATCTTCCATAGAAAGATTGATATGCATTCTTCTAAAGCAATATCCTGTTTTGCACTCATAAACTAATGTTTGTCTTCTGAATAATATAAGATTAGTAGATATTATGCCAAGTATAAATGTACTGCATGATACTATAATAAATCTGTAAACTTCAATCGTTGCACAGTACTCTACCAGAATACCTTGTAGCAATCAATAATACGTTTCACACTATCGATGAATAGCATAACACAGTGAAAGATGCATGGAAGTCTTTGCTATACAAAATAAATTATGCTTCATAGCCAAATATTGTTTGTAGAATAAGCTGCATCACAAACAACTCCTGGGAACTATAAGTTCAGGATCGTTTCTATAATATCTGCAGAAATATTTATGTCAAATCTGGAACATAAGGTTCAAAACTGATTTGATACCTAAAGAAATTGGAACAAATGCTATATCAAGGGCACTTTCTTCATCATCAATAAACCTGACATATAGCACACCACAGAGTTATGCTAACAAATATATTTTCGAGGATGATCCTAACTGCAGGAAATAGAACATATCTTGAATATAAATGTTTTTATGCAGTGGCAACAGCAAAATTAAAGCACACTCTGTGACATTTATACTCTCTATCCAAGGTATAACTTTTCCCAAACTTTCCTTGGCTACCAGTGGCCAGGTTTCTTTATAGCACAAGTTAACAAAACGCTTGTAGCTGTTCAGGTACTTCAAATGAGAAACATCACTTATCTCAGCTATTCATACCATATCTAAATCACTATGTCTGCTTCTCTTGAGAAGTAGTAAAACATTCTCTGTTATAAGCTCCTGTTAAATTTTTTCAGCTGTTTCCCGGTGCTTCCAGAGGGCTATTATATTTACAACAGAGCAATAAGCTAGAGACAACAGTTTAAAAAAGAAAAAAAAAAAAAAAAGCCACTTCATGGAGGAAAGGAAGCCTCCATGCCTAGGGACTGTAGACCGAGCCACAAGTTGAGAACTCCTGTTTCATTTACTTCTGCTAATTTTCTTCTAATATCACAGGTCTACAAAGGGAAATAGCCACCATGAGTCTGAACATCTGTCTACTTTTTTGTTTGTCCTACCACAGTCCAAAGGAACATAGACTCTACCTAGAATGCAAAGGCAAACTGAAGACCTCAGAATATGATGTACAAAACCAGCATCACGATCAACAACAGAGGAGACACTGAAGACAAAACTTCAGCAACAGGCCCTTTCTGAAGGCTGAAGGATGAAAGTAAGCAAAGGTCTGAACCCTGGATTCCCATGGTCTGGGTAAGTTTTATACATGGTAAATGAATCTATAAAGAGGCTCTGTTTTGAAGAAAAGATGACATATATGTGATATTCAGTCTTCAAAGTTTACCTAACAGACAGGCAAATCAATGCCTTTTCCTGTTGGCCTCAGCTGTTGGTATGAGCTTTGTATTTAGTGTTCATTTAGATCAGGGCTCAAAAATGCAGGTCCAGAAGCAGCTTTAATTGCCTTAGAGACTGAGTTGTTATCTCTCAGATTTAGGCAAAAGCTGAAGGAAGGAAAAGAAGGAAGAGAGAGGATTTCAAAGGCATTAGACAAGAAAAGTGACCTTGTGAACCCTATCTCTCAATACATGGGGTATCAATTTTCAAAATTACTATAGGAGACCAAATAAAGACTGTGATGTAATTCACTGAATTTCCCACTAGAAATGGACAATCTCTATGATATAAAATTAAGTTATAAAAGCACAAGATTACAAACATAATGAACTTTAAGCATCTGTCTTGTTCAACTACCAGTAAGTTCTCACCAGTTATTCTCAATATTATAGTGGTATTCTAAAGCATCGAAGAGAAAAAAAATTATGTAAACAGTATCTGCTAGTTATCACAATAAAGTCAGAGCAGATGAAACAGAAAAAAATCACACATGCCCTGAAGTAAGAAAAAAGTTACTAGCCTGATTATCACTGTTGTTGCTAAATCTTGTTGAATTGGAACAAAAATGGGCAAATGACACCCAAAACTCAGGACACACGAGAGCTATAAAAAAGAGATAGTCCTAAATCACTTGATACTCACCTGCAGGTGAAAACCACAGAAATCCAACAAGAAACAGGAGGCAAACCCTATCCTGCTTAGCTAAAAGCATGTCCACTGAAGTGCAACCCCTTTAAAGGATCGGAAATAAATTACCAAAAAAAAAAAAAATATCACTGCTGAAGCACAAGCGACGATGTTTTCTGCTTTTTGTATGCTAAATGGTGGAATCAGTTCCAAATTATCAACTTCACTTTCAGTACTTAACGTGATCTATTCTCTACGAGGCATCAATCAAGTTGTTAAGATCAGACCTAAAGGCTGATTTCTTGCTCTTTTTCTTGGTTCATCCTTTGACTATGTTTATACCTCCAATGCTGCTCAAGAAAAAAAGTGAAAAATAGTTGGGTTATATTTTTCAAACTATTTTCTCCAGCACAGCAGCCTGCACACTTCACTAGACTCAGGCTTCATTTCAAATGGATTAAATACTTAAACTGCCAGACAAAAACTTAATGTTTTTTGCTTAATTTTTCACTATAAAGTCAGGCAAATAGTAAGTTGTATTTGACAGCCTGGGAAATATTGCAAGATTTCAAATTTCCTGTTGTCCCAAATTCATATAAGAAAGTAAAATTTGAAAATCGTTTCCCAAGTATAACTTACTTTTTTCCAAATATCTTCATGAATCAGTGTTCAAATAAAACATCAATGGGACTTTAAATACATTTATTTGATATGTGAAGATAAATTTCTGAGCAAATATTATTGTTTCAAAGTGAAAGGCTGAAATCTTGCATTTCAGGTGTGTCAAAACAGGACTTGTGAAAATTTTTATCCATTTTTTCCATATAAGATTTTATCAGAATTACTGCAAACACATAGTAAAAGAAAGACTTTGCTCATAAAGCAAGTGTTTCAGTATTTGTTCCAAAGTGGTCCTAATTCCAAGGCATACTTGCAAAGAGTGAGCATTACCCTCTGAACCAATAACATTTTGGACACATTTCCATTTTCAGATCAGTAAATGTGTTACTATGTCAAAGACAGGCTTGTTTTAGGTAAAAGCCAAGTAGGCATTTCTTTAGATCAACAGACTGGCAGGAATGACAAAACAAGCCATTACCCCACTACCTGCTTTGTCAACAGGAAAGCCCTAGCAACACAAGCTGTGTGCTGCTGTTGCTGCAGAACAAGTGGGAATATATCGGGCAGTACTCTTCATAGGTGGAAGAGGCTCCACCAGCTCAACGATTGCTTGTGACAGCCAGACCAGTAAACTTAGGTCTCTGCAGCTAAACAGAATCATAGAATCACAGAATGTTAGGGATTGGAAAGGACCTTGAAAGATCATCTAGTCCAATCCCCCTGCCAGAGCAGGAACACCCAGATGAGGTTACACAGGAAGGCGTCCAGGTGGGTTTTGAATGTCTCCAGAGAAGGAGACTCCACAACCTCCCTGGGCAGCCTGTTCCAGTGTTCTGTTACCCTCACTGTGAAGAAGTTTCTTCTCATATTTAAGAGGAACCTCCTGTGTTCCAGTTTGTACCCATTGCCCCTTGTCCTATCATTGGTTGTCACTGAGAAGAGCCTGCCTCCATCCTCGTGACACTCATCCTTTACATATTTATAAACATTGATGAGGTCACCCCTCAGTCTCCTCTTCTCCAAGCTAAAGAGACCCAGCTCCCTCAGCCTTTCCTCATAAGGGAGATGCTCCACTCCCTTAATCATCTTCATTGCTCCGCGCTGGACTGTCTCAAGCAGTTCCCTGTCCTTCTTGAACTGAGGGGCCCAGAACTGGACACAATATTCCAGATGAGGTCTCACCAGGGCAGAGTAGAGGGGAAGGAGAACCCCTCTTGACCTACTAACCACCCCCCTTCTAATACACCCCAGGATGCCATTGGCCTTCTTGGCCACAAGGGCACAGTGCTGGCTCATGGTCATCCTGCTGTTCACCAGGACCTCCAGGTCCCTTTCCCCCACACTGCTCTCTAACAGGTCATTCCCCAACTTATACTGGAACCTGGGGTTGTTCCTCCCCAGATGCAAGACTCTACACTTGCCCTTGTTATATTTCATTACATTTTGCCCCGCCCAACTCTTCAGCCTGTCCAGGTCTCACTGGATGCCAGCACAGTCTTCTGGCGTGTCAGCCACTCCTCCCATCCCCTCTGTAGCTCGATCACCCCCATACTCTGGCCCTTATCCCCCATTCACTGTTCCTCTCCTTCCTGTGGAAGAGTGGGGCAGAGCCACTGAGAGGAGACAGTTCTCTGAGAACTCTCTATTCATGCTCACTTGTCATATCTCTTCCCTGAGGCACTCTGTGATAGCTGGAACATGGGCCTTTGATGGAACATAGGCAGCCTTCCTTTGAAAGCAAAATACGACATAGATAAAATTTAAGTTGCTATAATCAGGAAAGTAATTGAGGAAAACCCTACCTAACCCACTTAAGTTTCCAGAAAAAGCCTCTTTGGTAATTACAGATGTATTCCTGAGGAAGCTAAGAGGCATCTTTCTCTTCACTGAGCTAGATGTCTAGATAAGTCACCTCTTATTAACAATTCAGAAAGATGCATTGAAGTTTGAGACCTCAGCAGAGCCTAGATTTCTAGCCATACTCTGACCAAACTTAACTCATTCAGACTGCTTTGAGTTGTGTGAAAAGCCATGGCAGTGGATGCTACTCACTTCTTACATGGTAGCTGAGTGTTTGAAGCACTTGCCTCAAAAGCAGGAGCCCAGGTCAACAGAAAGGGCATGGAGAACCTTCATCCAAAAAGCTGGTGTTGAAGGCACTGCCTAGTATGCAAAATCCACAGAGATAATGCAAGTGAGAGCTCTCATGACTCCATACCCACATAGGAATACTATAGTATTTACTAGGTGCCTGCTTCACTCTGTGTAGGGAGCTTTGGCATTATAAATTCAACTTTCTCCACAAAGATCAAGTATCAAAGAGTGTAGAAGCTAGGGCTTGGAAAACAAACTTGTTTTACATGGCTAGAAAGCGTTTATAGTCCCACAATTGCTTGGGGTATGTAACCTAGATATTGGTCTCTTGCTAGACTGTTGAACAAAGAAAGTGCATTCCTTGAGAAAAGGGAATATCTGATAAAGGAGTTACTCTGCATGTTTGCTTCTCTACTGAAAAGTATTATTTGTCTGAGCATATTTATTGTACATTTAATTCCATTTTTGTTTGCTCTTCACAGATACTGCCTACCAGCACAGATGTCCTATGTTGAAAAACATGACAATTTCGAAATGCAATTACTCGGCATATATAATGTCAACAGATGTTTTGGAAATATGTCCCATTTCCACACTCAGCAGGCTTCTGTTATTATACTTTCTCCCACAAAACGTCCAAAGTATCAAAAGCCTCATGAGGCTAATGGTTTTGGAGCAGCCATCATCCATTTTGGAGGATGGTTGTCTGTGGTGGTCTCAAACATGTTCAGAGGAAACCTCTTTGACAACTAGGCTGGCTGTGCCAATATCAAACCAGGCTGCCAATGCCAGTAGCATGACTAGTTTCAGCCACTCTTTACTCTGCCATGATTGCTACAAGAATGTGTGTCAGCTAAAATCTATTTAATCCCTTATCCATGTAGGTTTGACTCATTTACATGAGGCAGCCTCTTTTTGCTACTTCAGCAGTGTAGAACTACGTCATAAAATGGATGTAAATGCAAAAGTAGTCTTCCTCCATGCCATGTCCACATCATCTCTGAATAATCTCCCCAGCCTTAATGCTCTGATCTTCCCCATCCCGCTGTTTGTTGTCCCTCTTAGAGTACCCCATGTGAAAGCAAATTATTAGCTTCTTAAAGCAGGGGAATGTAATTATTGCTGTTGAAAGAACTGAGAGAATGCACTGAAAAAACACATTCATAAGAAAAAATACTCTGCTAAGGACTAAACTGAGGATTTCTATCAGTGGATGGAATAATCTTAGCTGCTACATCTCCACTACAGTGTTGCCTAAGAGTCACAGCTCCCTTTCTAATCCCTCCTCCATCTCAGGGATGACAGATCTCAGAGGATGCAGATTACTTCCTCCCCTGTCCTCCCTCCCCACACACATCTTCTGTCAATAAACTGATTCTCTCTGAGGAAGACCTAAGGGTCCCCCCAACTCCAGATTGCTCACAGCCAGGTAGCAGCCCTGATGTTTGACATTCCACTATACCTGAGGTGGGCATAGGCTCCTGTACTTCCCTGGTCCTCTGTGTATCCTCACAGAGCCAAACGATGACCTACAGTGATGTGATTTTAAAGTGTGTTATATGTGACCCCTGAAATAAGTTTGCAGGGTGTGAAAAAACTTATAAAAATGCATTCTTAACCATAAATGTCCTTAAGAGATATACAAATAAGCCATAGCCAGCAGGTAATGTGAAAAGAGACCACCAGGGAATTCATCATGGGGCACAAAAGCAGAATAGTTACAGCATCTTGACGTTGTGCTTGAAATGAGCCCACTTCCTTATGGACTTCTGCTGTAATCTCTCCTGAATATCCCCCAACACACAGTTCCCCAGCCCATCTATGTGAAGGTCACAGGAGTGAGGAATTCAAGGACAGACAGATAAGATACTAATCACATCACCTTTCTGCCTCTTATTGCTATGCTTCAACCTCGCCAGCCCAGCAAGCCATCCTTAACAGGAGCCACAACCTCAAAACCTGAAACAATGGTCATATTCAGGGATGATGGTTCAGGGTCATCACTTCCTTTCTTTTTCATGTTGGCACATTTCCCATAGAAATCACAAAATATATATATAGGATTTTCTCTTTTCATTCCATCCCTCACCCACACACATAAATGGTGAAAACAGACACAAACCAACTAGTGTCTATTGTTACTGTCCCTTATTTTGGTACAGCAAATTATTTTCCATTTTTAAGTAAAGAATATGCAACAAAAGTGTATATTATCTCTGACATATGAGTTTAGAAGGGCTTTAAAAATATTCTGTCTACAAGATCTGGAGTCTGAGATTCCAGAGAGTATCCGGCAAGTCAAAGTACTTCCTGCGACTTTTGCAGGGGGTATTTTTGCATGTAACATTTCACCTCTTTTCTAAAAATCAATGACCCACAGATACTCCAGTAAGCCAGACAGCATCCAGTGCATGAGAGAAAATAAAGAACAAAAATCATAAGTGGCAATTTTTAACATAACCTGCCCACAGAGAAGTTTTATTTCCCAGGTTAGCAAACACACTGACATCTGAGGACTTAAATCTCTTATTATTTTTTTGTTTGTTGTTTCCTATTTAATGTACTGTGAATGTTTGCATTGTCTACATAAATGCCACAAGTTAATTAAGTATTGTCTTTAAATGTATTTCCTTTTATCAGTTTTAATTGCAGAGGCTTTCAATTTCAAACCGCAGTTTCTTTTTGATGAAATCTTTAGAAAGTAAATAGAAGCTTCAGATCTAGCTTCTTATTAGTATTCACTATCTTGTATACCTCTATTGTGTCTTTTTTCTTTTCTAAAATTCATTACTCCATCTCTTTCCTTGGATTAAAATTGCTTCATGCTTCTATCCATTTTTGCACTGTAGCTGTTGTCCTCGTTTATATGTATATAGCTACAGATAGATTATAGAGTAAATCAAGTGATGGTATTATATCTTTCTTTTTCTTCCATGTTATATTATTTCTCTTTGCTGCTTACTGTGGAGATTCATAGTGAGCTGTCCGAAGTAGTCTCCAATACTGTGTTTCCAACTCCACGGTCACTTAATAAATCAGGCTTAATGATATCAGTGTCACATCTGGGACTTCAGCTGTTTCCAATTGGTCTGATATGTTACAAAAGGAGTATGTCTCATTCTTTGGAGTTTAGAGCCAGATACCCAAATCCAGTCTTTCTGTGGTCTTTAACCAGTTGATATCTTACTAATCGCCTTTGTTTTTTCATACCAAATAGCTTGGCCAGGAAGCTGGTAATGTAATTTAATAATCTGTGAGATAAAGCCAATACTTCCAAAGGCATTTCAATGTATTAAGAACATGTATATCCCTGAAGTATACAGAATAATTCACATGTAGCACTACTCAACCATTTGATGACTTCACCTACTCATTACAAATAGTCAAAACCAGATTTTCGAACATTTTATTTTTACCTTTCTGCCCTCCATGTTTCAGGAGTCTCCTTACCACATGGCCAAGCAGTCAAGTTCACGTACTTAGCCTTCTCAGCTGTTCACAAAGATGTATAGGTTTTATTTATTTTTTAAGGGTCTTTTATTTACCTTTGTGTTCTGACATACCATTAACTTTCCAGGATATTCCTTTGTGAGCATCACCTGTTCCTCCCCTAGTTCAATTGTAATTTTCCTTATCTCATATGACTGATGTCTTTGGCAGATGTCTTTGTCTGACCTGTATACTCTTTAGCACCTGTCAGCTTTCTCCCACTCCTGCTTTATGTAATCTCCCTAAACATCGTCAGTTCTCTGTGGTTGTACTTTGGCTCTGTTAGGCAAAGCTGAAGCATCACTTTCTCTAGAGGTTTTTTGTTTTTCAAAACTTTCTATGATTCTGAGCAGATTTAAATCCCTTTACATCAGTTCTGTCACCACGGTTCTGAGATTTTGAATACTTCCCCTATGTTGATAACCTGGATACATTTAATGAAAGTGTTGCTTAAAGGTGTACCTTTTTCCTGGTAATTTAATTTTGAACTTCTAGAAGACTCATTTCCCTTCCCACTTCCAAATCTGTAGTTACAAGTTCAGACTGGGCAGAAGAATCTCCCAGATCTTGCCAGAACTTTATTGACGTCTCAGGAAATAACCCATATCGATGCCTGTCACACATACTTTCCCAAATATCACCTACCCAGTAAGTGACTTATTCAGGTTAATAACTGAGTTTCCTACTGCCAACTCCATCTCCTGGTAACAATTTCACCACTAACAGAGTTTAGTCTGAACTGCCGAGAGTATTGAAATTTTCCACAGAAAACAAATTACAATGAATGAGCAAACAAAATGTACAAATTATCTTTCAAAATTCTTTCTTTTACAAAGTGCCAATTTATTATGACTGATATGGATTGCACTTTTTTTGCATATTTAAATGATTTTGCATTCTTTGAAAACATCACAGACAAGGAACTGAATTTTAAGTAGTAGTGCACAGTTTTCCATTTACATCTATTTTTCATATAATTTTCCCTTGTGGTAGTTTCCTTCAGTCTAGAGCACAGACGACTAATCATTCCAGGAACAAAACTTTGGATTAAAAGATTTACAAGTCCATTACAGAAGTCCTAATGAAAGTGTTTACTTTCAAAGGCAGACCTAGCAAACAAACAAAATTCCTGCTCAGGCAGTAGTCAGTCTTAGAAGTAAGCCAAGGGCTGACTTTAAAATATAAAGTAAATATTCTGCAAAAGTGTTCTGCTCATTGGAAGTTCAGAGTAGTCTTCATTTTCTCCACTTAGAATCCCTAGCTAAAGTCTTCCTACCCAAGATCGTGTCTCACAGCCTCTCGTGCATATTCACAGTGACTGGGAATATCTTTAAACAAGCAGTAAAATGGGCAAGAAAAGATCTTCTGGACTCAAAGACACCATTAAAAATAGACTAAATTGGCTTATTAGTCCCACAGGTTATGTTGACATTTTAAATTGTAATTTGGAAAAATGAGGGAAGAGATACCATTGACAGGAAAAGGGACAAGGGAGAGTGAAGGAGAAAAAGGGAGACATGAAATCTGGAGTAAAAAGGCTGTGAAAGGCAAAATGAAGATATTTCCCCTTTACCAGTAATCTTTTAACATGTAAATGACTGGACTGTTTCTCCTGTAGACATAATCCTAAATTTTTACTTCCTCTGTAAAGGCCATATAGCGATTCAATAGAAGTACCTCTCAGGTAAACTTTAAGTTATTTTCTTTACGGGTCATCTTTTTAAATTTTCAGTTTCTGATTCTTTTTATTTTCTGTCAGATGTAAATAGAAACAGACCAAATCTTAGCTCTTATAAACATCATAGGCTGCAGAGACTATCATCAGTAGAACCAAACTAAAAGAAACTACCCTTGGACATCCCATAGATGTCATTTGTCTGTTCTTGCACTGGTTTTTGATACTGAAGCAGAAATAAACTTGCCCTTGTGCACATTCTGAAAAGCTTACTGCTTCACTTCACAATTAGGTCCTGATGTTGCAAAGAACTGAGGACCCTCTGCAGTCCATGAGAACTGAAGGTTTTCAACACCATGAGAGACTGACATTTTTAATTATCAAAGCTAGAGTCCTTGGGCAACATCATTACCTAGCTCAGAGCTATTATTTCCAGCAGTTCTTCTGATGAAGTATAAGCAAGCAGCACTGGAGTTTTCTACACAGTGGGAAATTTAGAAGTAGTTTAATTGGAAATTATTTCCTACAAGTAAAAAGACACCAATAAATACAAAACTGAGATTTTCAATTTTCAGAAATGACCTAATGAACTGAGACAGTGAAGCTAATGTGCCCCAATTATGTCGGGGAGGAGAGGAGGGAGGAAGAAGAAATGAAAAAATGAAGAAAGAAATTGGATTGTAAATGGTTCTGATTTCACCCTTCTGAACACCCCATTTTCATTCACAATGAACTGGTCAGCAACTGAAAATAGACTGCAATTTTCTAGCCACTGAGCTAGAGAGTTTTAAAGGTGCATGGAAGGAGCATGCTTAAAAGGCAGTGTGGAAGAACACCACAGCAAGTGTTCCTGAAGGCAACGTCCCTGGAGCAGGAAAAAAATACAGTTGTGTCATCATCCTCTTCCAATCTATGGGATGAATTTCTTTCATGAAAAGTCTGCTGTACAATGACATGTCACTCAGTGTGGAACGTAGCTTCAACGATGACACCTCTTAGCACTTCCCCAAACTGTGCCCATGAGACTCACACTCTCAACTCCATGCAGATCCTTGACAAAATGCACTTAACTAGTAGCTCCCCTTTCCATTCCTCTGCATGCTTTATGGTCTTAAAGCCAAACTCTAGAGTGAGCACAGCTGGAGATGTGTTACTTGGCAGAGGCAAAATGGGGACCTGTTGACAGACAATGCTACAACAATGCTACACAGGTTAGATTGGACTTTCTTGGCTTGTCTTTGTCTGACTCTTTTCTACAAACTCCTGCCAAATCCTTCTCCCTTCACCTTCATTCTCTCTCTGCTGCCATTAGCATGGCCAGTCCCCTTCATTTTGCCTCTACTTCAGTGTACCTTTTCCCTACATTTTTGTCTTCCATTTATCTCATCAACACCTGGCTAATCTCTTCCATATAAAGTGCCAAAAATGAAAACAGTATTTGCCACTTTCCCATTATCTGTTAAGGCCCTTGTCTCTGTTCCTGGTTTCTTCTGTTTAGGTTTTAAACAGAAAGGGCAGGAATCATTTACTGCTTCATCTGAATGCAGTACCCAAAGCAAGGGTCCTGCTGCTGAGGAATGTGAGAAATTTTTTCTCCTTTTCCAAGAAAAGAAGTAATGGAATAAGGAACTTCATGTGAAGCATTAGAAAACACTTTCTGACAGGAGGATAAACTTGTCTTGCCTTCAGGCTCTACAAAAGATGATTACTTCTTCCTGTCCCAAAGGATGAACGCACATCAGTAGAGCTGCAGTTTTGTGCCTTGCCAACCCATAGCAATACAAGTGAAGGAAAGACTGAATTCTTTCCTGCCTCCTGTGTTACCGTACTGAACTATGCACAGACAGGCTCTGAGGCAGGAGACCTCATTTTTCACTATTAAAAATGAACCTAACAATTTGAAGAAGTGGTCTGAAATCAATGGGACGCAATTGAGGAAGGACAAGTGAAAGTGCTAGATTTGTGTAGAAGTAATCAACTGTACAAGCAGAAGATGGAAAAAGAGTCAGTAGGAAATAGTTTGTGGTCTATGGGGGATCACAAGCTGAAAAGAAACAAACACTGCTGCCTCCCTGCAAAAGCTGTGGCACGGTTGTATAGGCAACATCATGTGTAAGATTTGTCTGTATATACTCCAGAATTAACAAGCAGCTAAGGTACTGTACGGACCTTCAGGCATTGTGCTTTAAGAAAGATGTGAATTTGCAGCAGTCCATGGAGAGCAACAATGTGGATTAGAGGGCTGAAAAAAGTGATCTGCAACTAAAGATTGAACAAAATCGGAGTTGTTCAGTCTGTAGAATGAAACACTTTAGAGGAAATGTTGTAACAGGCTTCAATAGTATCCTGCTGAGGGATCAGAATCAATTGTTCTCCATGTCCACAGGGATTAGAACAAGAAATGAATGTGGAAACTTTAGATTAAGCATTAGAAAAACTTTCTAACATGAGGAGAGGAAAACATTGGAACAGATTGCCTAGAATGACTGTAAAATCCATATCATTGGATTTTTTTACAAATAGGTTCCAGACATGTTTTATCAGATTCTGTGATAACAGTTGTAATAATAACACCTTATGCTTCTCTCATATGTTTTATAACAAAAAACCCCAGGGTGCAGCTCCCCTCTAAGTGTAGTATGCAGACATGGAAAATTTACACTCCACTTTTTCAAGCAATGAGAACAATGTCTCTAAGTAGCTGAGTCTCTCACTTACTGAGCTGTAGGCAAGCCCTAAGAAAAGGATTGTGCTATTAATTTGGGGCCTCAACTCCAGGCTCCCATCAAGCCATAAAGACTATTGAGTGTGACTCACCTGATCTACCTACAGTTGTCTACAAAGCAAACGTCTAAAACTGAATTTGCCATAGCAGGCTCTCTTTGTAGTTAATGGAGAGAAGCAGATATGTTTAGGCAGTGAATCACCTGGCTTGCTAAAGTATAAAAACATAAGCTATATTTCATTGTCTCCTGGGCTGTGAGTGGAGATTAGGAATCTCAGTTTTCTGACTGCTCACTTTGTAACCCAAGATTTGAAATGAAGTACCCTGGAGTGACGTTTTTGCATATAGAAAAGTATGGTTGTATCTTGTTCATTCTGAGTACTTGGTTGAGGTTATTATGGAGTAAATTCTATATTTAGGAGAATAAACAGGAAACATTTCCCTTCTACACTAATTTTAACATGTTAAGATGATGGCTCAATTGTAAGAAGATGAACATCCTGACAAAGGATGTTCGATAGATGAAGATAGTCATAGGAATATGACCTGTTCAGCTCTCATGTGATTCTGTAATTTACCACATGGTCTATCCTGCATGTGTAAAGTGGAGAGAATCTTTTCAGATGTACTAGATGCGTATTGTATAAAAGTCAATTCTAGTAACAGTTTTCATATTGCCTTTCCCCCAGAAATCAATCTCCTTTCACACTTGACTTGTTTCTCAAATATGAAATCTTTCTCCTGGTCTGCTCCCCAGACTATTTTTTTCTGATTTCCAGAACATCATCTCTCTAACTTCAACCTGTCTGTCTCTCTAAATCTTTTTGTCCTCATTCCTAGCATGAGGTCTCACCCTTAACCATGTCAAAGGGTTTTAGAGATACCCAAATAAATGTGATAAAGGTTGGCTTGTTTTGGTGACAGAGTCAATCTTCCCCTTGGGACAGCAACACAACAATTTGGGAGCTTCATTAGCTGAGCATGCCACCAGAGGTGTTCAGGCTGAGGACAGAGGCCTCTGGCCCTGACCTCCATGGCACAGGTGAGTGAGATTGGTCTGCAGCCACAGGGTGGAAGGCTGCCAGGTCATCTGTGGGCACTGGGCACAGCAGCAAGCCAAAGGAAGGTTAGCAAGAATTTGCAGTGTCTAATATGAACTCCAGGGAGCTGCTGAGCTGTCGCAGTTGCTTCTGAATACCTCCTACATTATGCTGTGTAACAGTAAGTGGACTCCATTAAAGGGGCGGTGGCCCATCTGGCCAGTGCCCAGCTGCCTAACAGTCAAGACTGGGCTGCTAATTTGAAGACCACCCTGCTTCACAGATTATGAGATTTGGGGAGATGGAAGGGTTGTCTATTTTTTATTTTGCCATTGCCCCAGACTGGGATGGAGTTAGGAAAAGCAAGGGGAAGCTTCCATATTTTTCTTAGATTTCATCTCAGACCCTCCAGGATGTGTAGATGCAACAACAGGGAATGTCTGAACTAGGATTCTGCTGACAGTTTTCTTTCGAAAACACCAGTACAATCACAACAGGGGCTTGGCTTTCAGTCCTGTAGTTGGAGAATTGCCATTACTTGTCCCTTTGGCCACTTTCTGTCATCTTCTCCAGAAACAGCCAACTAGCTTGGCCACTCTGAGGGCTAGTTTGGCAGCTGTCAAGTTCCAGATTATACTTCTTGAGCACTGGCATCTGTGCCTGTGACCGGCCCTTTCTCTAGCCTCTGCCCTAGCTTTGTTCCCAGTGACGCAACAGCCCTCAGGCTGGTGCAGGGCCAGTCTGCTGCTGGACTCCCTTCACATCCTGGTGGCTGCTTTCCTTTGAGTCAACCTTGATAAGAGAAAATATGGTTCATAGTAGTTGCTACACTTGCAAACAAACTCAATGGTCTGCATCCTGTCCCCAAGGCAAGCACAGGCCTAACACCCTTCTATACACCCATGGGAACTGTTGTCTGCCACAATGTGGCTGGGAGATGTACAAATCGTTTGTATTTCTGTATTGTATTGTATTTGTATTCTGTATTGTAATCTGCTGAGCCTTTTCTTCAGAAACAAAGCAGGTTTTTTACCTGCCTTGTTCTCAATCCAGTTTCCACATAAGATTTTTGGTATACAGTCACACAATGGCAAGTAATAAAATTAAGATTCTGGCAAACTATCACCCATCAGCGGATGCAAAGTGACTAGCATAATATGTCAGTACCCTAAGCCTGGACAAATCAAAGTAACAAACTATCCTAAATTTCCATTTTGTGAATGCAGACTAAAATCACAACTTCCCATTGTTTTAAACTACTTAGAAAAGTCTGTAAGTCCAGATTTTGCACTTGAAATGGGAGATGGAAACTGAGAGGACATAAATTCATATGAATAAGACTTGGGTGAGTAAAGATCATGAATGACCGAGAAATCCTGCAAAGGTCTAAATTCCACGTCTTCTATATAGTTCTATGGAATTAATGAAATTCAAAGCAGGTGCCAGGTTCATCCTAGATCACAAAGCTAAGTCCTGTCTGAGACAAAGTTTTCAAATGAATTAGCCTTAGTATGCTTTCATAGCAGAAGTCTAACTCCCCAAACATGCATGGGGAAATACGGCAGAACTTTCAACCAGTGAAACAGGCAGTATGGACTCTGTGTGTATTTCATCTGTATATAACATTTTGCATGTCAATATAGGGTTAATGCACTTTGAGGTATGTTCATGCTGCAAAGTGCATGCAAAGCCCCCCAGTAATTCCTCATCGCTTACAGATTTCTTCTGCATGGGGGGAATCATGACAGATACAGGGCTGGGAGAGGCTCACCCCCATTTACTGTGCCAATTCCCAGTTCCACCATGCAAATCCTCTGCCAGAACGCAATGTAATAGTCAAGAAACAGGGAATGGGAAAGTAGAGGGACAAAGACAGACCAAAGCAGCCATTTATTTAACCCCCACCTCTGTGAAATTTTGATATGCTGTAGGTAAAGTGTTGCTTCGCATCAGATTTAATTTCGCAGTCAGAAATTGGAATCATCTGCTCAAAACCCCTTGCTGGCCACACACTGGTCAGATAATGTGAAGGTTTCTTCTCCCAGTGTCACGATCCTGTAGATCAAACGTATCAAATCTCAGTGGCAGGCAAGACAGTGTGCCAGTGACCAAGCGTAGTCTGATAAACTGTTTGTCAAATTGAGGATAAAAACCGTTTGGGTTGCCTGCTCCCTTCTGGGACATTCAAGCTAGACCAAACCATGCTTTGGTATCATAGCAACACACTGGCCTCAGCTGATAACTACAGACCTCGTATACAACTGAATGAAAACTTACCGAGTCATCTTGTCAGGTAACTAAAGGGTTTTCAGCATTTACTGTTTAATAATAATAGTCTTTTCTTTTCTTTTTTTCTGAACTGTAATATACTTGGACAAGTACAGTTAGTTTGGTCTCATTCCATAAACTGAAAAGGTAACCAGCTGCCTGACAATTTTTTTATTAATAAAAAATCTCAAAATAGAACACTGTTGCATAGTCTCCACAATGCCCTCTCCTGCATGCCCTGGGCAGTGTGCATAATAAAAAAGGTAAAAAGGCTGTTGAAGAAACATGGCTACATTTTGTCAAGCTGTGGATTTTAGCTTCAGGCTATTCTAGCTGAATTTCTGGCATCAGAAAAATCACAGATAGCTCCCTGACCCTCTCTTAGGCCTTTACCAAGCAAAGTAAGTTCAGATGAATCCACTAGCACTGATTGCCATTAATATTTTTTAAGTCTCTTTCTCTCTCTGCAAAGCATCTTTTACATTTTAGATAAAGTGCTGCTATGCTTATATGGCTATGCAGTCAAACTGAAGCCGGCAGCATTACATCAATTTAAAATCAGTGGATTTAGCTCATATGAGTTAAAAGGCATAGTTAAAAAAGAAGGACCCTGATGAGCTATTACAGGCACCACATCCCATCACATCTCTCAGAAAGTGATCGAAATCCACCTTGATACTAATTAAGGTCTTCATACAGCTATTCCAAGTAGCTTGATGCACCAAACTCCACCTCTGATGGTTAGATGACTTCCAGTCTGTATTTACTCATCAGCAATGGCTAGGCATTTTTTCTTATAGCAACATTGTTGTTCAGTTGAATAAACTGTCTCCTTCTTCCTTTGTATTTACCCCATGTGTATTTATACAGAGCAGTTCTGCTAGGCTTAACAAGGTGTCTTTTAGCCTCCTCTCCAAAATGAGCCTGGCCTTTCCGAGAGTCATTTATTTCTTCCTCAAATATGAAGGACTAAAACTGCACATAATTTTTCAGATAAAGTACCAGTAATAGTATTTCACATCTCAGTAGAAGTACCTGATCGGACTTGCCTCAGGAACATTTGACCATTTTCATAGCTAAATCGTATTGGCAGATGTTGGTCAACCTGTGATTCAACCAAGCTTCCTTTCCCTCAGCAATTCCCAAAATATGTTTTCTACAGCTTATAAAGTAACTTCTTGCTATTTGGGAACTAAATGCAGTTGCTGGGTTCCAAAAATGGTCAATTCACTACCCTTCCTCTCTGTTTTTCAGATAAAATATCAAGCTCACTCATGACATAAGAGCTTTCCAGAAAGCCGTGCATGAATTAGATTTCCATTCCATAGTTGGACTGGACCACTGCTCTGTATCAGGAACTTTACTCAGCTCTTTTACTTATATCATCTCGACATTAAAAAGTCACTTTTCTTACTTGAGTGGCCAAAACTTTACAAAAAATATTAAATCAGCAAATAAATTAGAATAGTCGATTTGCTTCCGACTTTAGTGACTCTTTCATCTCTTAAATGCGCAGTCAAGCTTCATAGTCTCAACAGATCTCTTTTCAAGCAATTTTCTCTTTTTTCTTCAAGTAAAGATATAAAACATCTCATAGACGGGAAAACTGAGACCGAAAGCCTTGATTAGACTTTGCCCAAGAATGTAAAACTGCTGGCTGCAGAAATGACAGCTGTAATCCTTGCACTGAAGAATGCAAGAATAGACCAGCATTGACTTCACCGAGACTAGGTTTTCATAATAATATGATTAGCAAAACAAAGGGCATCTTAAAATCAAATTCAATTGCAGGTTTTATTTTCTTAGCCTGTTTATTTTTGTTTGGTTTTTTTTGGATTGCTGTTGTTTTGGGGGGGTTGTTTGGTTTGTTGGTTTGGTTTCTTTTCTGTATGTATAATGAGGCTATTGTGTTTTACTTTGACTTTTATTCAGTTTCTACTCAAGCATCACTTTCAGATTTCCAGAACTGATGAAGTAAGCTTATGCTTGGTTGAAAACCCCACCAATGAATAGATGGAGAGGAAAACATCCCTTATTATGTATATTTCTACTTTGGATCAGTTTAGACCAAATTTGGACCTAAATTATATTGCTACTAGTCCTTTAACAGGCTATTTTTCTCATTTTCAATAAATATTGTTTTGTCATGCCCCACTATGGCACTTATCAGCTACAGTGCAATCACAATAGGCAATTAACTTCTGTAAAATCCCAAAACAGGCCATTTATGACAGAACAAGGTTGAACTACTTAATGTGATCATATAATAGAGAAGCTTACGCTGCTACCCAGGTCTCTACCCAAAGCAAATTAAACTCTCCTGAACTCTCTTTCTATGAATACACAATGTTTTTTTCACATAGTACAGAAAATTGCTAACATTCTTGCAGCATCTCAAGGAATGTGAACTTTGAAATGGAAACTGTCAGGTCAAAGACACCACTCAACAATTCTTTATTTGATGAATTTACCTGAAACGAGGGGCTGAGATACTGAGTAACAGAGGTTTATTCTTGCAGAAGAGGCTTATTCTCCTGATTTCATTGTGCACGTATCACCCCACCACCAGAAGACTATAAGTTTTCACATAAAATCCACCCACTTTCTGGTTTATATCATTCTTGGAGGTTTTTCCTTGCATTTTATATGCTATATTGCGGCTCTCAGAACCATAAACTAAACTAAGTGACGGAGTTTTTCCTGTGCATCTTGGAGAATCCTTGCTGGACTATTTATTCAGAATTGCTTTTGCTTCCTATGTGCAGTAGGAAACTGAGAACTGGATCCACCACAGAATGGGTGCAGGATGTACTGGGCAACCACCACTTCCAAGACTAGTGAAGATTGCCAGCTGTTTAAAAAATAATAACCAAATCTGCCAGGTCATTTCAGCCTTCTCCTACAACTCCTTTGGTGTGGACCACAGCCATGACAGTGAGCCCGAGGGACAGCAAGATGTGGTGGGCCTCTGAAGGAGATCAGCAGGGGCAATATTCAAAGAGAAAAGGTTCCGTCACAGAAAGCAGTGCAGTAAGGAGCAGAGTTCGAGAAATAGGTCATTATTAATCAAATTATAGATCAGAACCAATAACCACATATTTCCTTGAGCTTGCATTCAACAGCCCTTCTGCAAGATATTCACAGAGTAGGATCAATACCTCTTTGGAGGTAAGTGGCATAAATTATGTCTCAACATATACACCACAGGAGTTTTACTGTGTGTTGTATACAGTAATTGCATTTTATAGATGACTGTGGAAGGCTTCAGCTTTCATTGATTTTTATCATAAACTAAAACGCAGCAAGAAGAAAAGAACAACACTTTATATGAAGAAGCCAGTAGGCTGAAGCTGTAAAAGAAAATCAAAATTTGGCACAGTACATGTGATCAATTCATGTTTCATGCAGAAATGAATGCAGATATTTGAGCCTTTCTATTCAGAGTAGCAAAAATCTTGAAATGTGCCACAGAAATCCTTGTTCATCAAACAGCAGTCGATCATATTATCCATCAGCAGGGTTTAAAACTATAGGAAGTCTTTCTAACTACAGCACTTTTAACACTTCTTACACCATGAATGCCATCTGAATCATTTATGAAGCCAGGTAACCAAAAGTTGTGTTTTCATTATCACACATAACATGACCACATTCACATTAAGACTGAGGTGAGGAACATAATTTAAGATCATCATAATGCCTAACATTTGTAACATTCAAAAGTGTATTTTCAAGCATGCCTCTTCTGATTTTCTTCTTTTTTCGTGTCCTTCACAGTGAGCAATTCAGAAGAGATGTTAATGCAGCATAACAACTCTTTACCCTTTTTCAAGGCCAATTTTGCAATATGGGCAAAATGATTGGAAATGTAGTCCTAAAAAAGCTTAAACCATCTGTCAGGGACTCAGTTAAGAAGATCCACACTGTTTCACAGCCAAAGATGTGGATAAATTATGCCTGGCTAGAAATGTCCAAGGCATGTGGGTTACCGTTCAAGCTTATTAGGATGAATTACAATTTTTTATTGTTCATTACCCTAGTATGATAATCTTTTCAAATTATACTATGCAATAAGCCATGCAGACTGGAAAGCAAGCAAGTGGTAAACACTGGTAATAATGATTTTTAAAGCTCCGTATCCTGATATATCAAAAAGACATGTATTGATATGCATTCAAATGCTTACTTTTTTGCCTATGTTGACACACCATTGTATATATTCTTGTGTTCTGTATATTTTATGCACTTCATATTGCTGCTCATGTTTAATCAAATACCATAAACCACTTACATGTTTTATTCCTGAAATGCATTTTACTTTTAAAATTTAAAGAATGAAAGGTTAGGGTAGCTGTGATTAATTTGTATGGCTTACACTACCAGACATAAAAACAGTCTGAATGTTATGTTGTTGTTTTAATACCATTAGTGTGTGTACAGACAGCTGTTATCTCAACATTTTAAACAAGAATTTTTCCAAAGTATTTGATGAACACTTCTAGTCTCAAACCCTTTAAAGCCCATAAATATTGCATGAAGCTTTTATCAGAAATATGAAATTATTATTAGTTGAGGGAAGGTCTCTGGGCAATACACAAAATCAAGATAAATCAAATTTTCCCATCTAAATTACTATGGTATTATAAAACCCCCATGGACATTGTAAATGCTAAAGGGTATGTGAAGATCTATGCTTATTATATATTTGAAAGTTATGAGAATTATTTGATAAGTAATAGTCATTTTGTGCACAAAAGGCCATAAGTAGTTCTTAGCTATCTGAGTTTTTCCCTGATATTTCCCTCCACAACTATTTAAAAATTCTTACAAGTCCTAAAATTCAACCCTTACCTGCTTCAGAAATTAGCACTAATTTCATCTGGGAAAGTAAATGGTCTGTTAACCAAGCCCATCCAACTAAATTTAACAGAACTCTAAATATCTTGGCTTTCTCATTTATGAGTATTTTTTTCTGATTAGTCTCTTATGGGTCAAGATAATATAATATTTGATTTTCTCATACTATTTTAACTATCCAGGAATGAAAGGTACTGATATACC
Organism: Caloenas nicobarica; assembly: GCF_036013445.1. Lineage (NCBI taxonomy): Eukaryota > Metazoa > Chordata > Aves > Columbiformes > Columbidae > Caloenas > Caloenas nicobarica. The sequence goes on along the minus strand of NC_088246.1, from coordinate 28,351,445 downwards.
TGAGATAACCCATTAAGAATGTGAAAGCAAACAAAAAAAGAAATCCGAAATGCTGATGCAGTTAAAAACTCAGACGTCCTTCTCTCTTTCACCTTCTCTCTAAAAATTTAGATGTTTGAAATCAGGCTTTCTTGGGAAAAGGATCAGAAACTAAAGAGAGGCATAGAATGACACTTCAGGGTGATGGCAGCAGTTCAACAGAGTGCCTGCTGTAAAACTATGTGGGGTATAGCGTACAGGCATCCTTAAAAATCCACACTGGATCCTTAGTGCCCAGTCCAAGCAGTAAACAAGTCACACATTTTGTACAGGTGTAATCAAGTGAAAACATACGAAGATCATCTATTCCAAAAATAGATGCTATGCATCCAAATTTCTCCACAAAACCACCTTGGCATCCATATATCCTGACTGGTCTTTATTATATTTTAACTAGATAATAAAAGTGTTGTAAAATCCATTAATTCAGCAAGAAACACACAAACAAAACAAAATAAAGCAGCAGCTGGCACATTAGGTGCTGTTCAGGTGCCAACACAGCAGTCTGCACCAAATAAGATTATTTTGTGTTTGTTTGGCTGATTATATTCAGTGGAAAATAGATTGCAAGCAGAAATAGCCGCTTTATGAGTGGGGCTGACTGGAAACTCCATTATGCTTTCTGAAACAAGTCACCTGAGCTGCTTGTTACTTGTATTACTCTATTTTTTGTCTCTGTCTCCATTTTTATATTGGTAAAGCAAAGATGAAATTTTTTGTGTCTACTTATGGTCACTGAGTATCTGACAGTATCCCTAGTCAAGCGTGCCTGATTTACAGAAGATTGGGCCAACTGACATCTTGGACTGAATTTGAACTGATGACCTAGATAATGGGAAATCAAATGACTTTACAGTAATGTGGTAGCTGGGGCATGGGTTAGTTTCAGACATCACAAAAACACAAGGAAAAACATGGTGCCCTTTCCTGATTTTATTTATTTGAGCAAATTTGTGCATCCCTGAAAGGTTATCCTATTATATCTTTAAGCTCCCTCCTCCACTACAATCATGAGCTGGCTGAGCTATCATTTATCACAGCAGGCTAAAATTGCCACAGTCCTTGTTGACTGTTTGGGGAAAGAGGAAAGGAAAGTCCTGACACAGCCATAGGTCCTTGCCTGGCCCTGCTCAGAATATAAATTTCTCTGTTGTGAGAAGAACAAGAAATCTTCATTGAAGTAACTGAGAAAGTGAAAAACTATGAGATAGAAGTACGGCTCATCTCCAGCCTTACCAGAAGGATATGAGGAATAATCTGATCCACAAAACATTGTAAAGCGTCCTATCTTCTACAAGGAAATTAAATAGGGAAGGAATAAAAGGGCAAAGATGGAAATCTTTCTTGCAGCATCCTAACATACATGCCAACATACACTGCCATCTTAACTGCAGGCTCAGATTGTGCTTTGGTCTGTTCTTGGAGAACAGCAAGGATAGCTGTCCTATGTATTTTCCACCATTCTCTTCCATACTGCAAAGCCACAATCTAGAAAATATAAGGCTGGTGGTTTTTTTCCTTCCACTCTCACAGAAATGTGAATACTATGTCTGTAAAATGACAGTAGCATGAAAGGCCTATAAAATATCTTCTAATGAACAGGAAAACCATATTTGGAGTCGGTTATCTCAGCTTTGTTTTTCTGTGACATAGCACAAGTCTCATTTGCTCGAAGTCAAGCCCTGAACTGCACCAGTGGAAAAACATTTTTAAAGCAGCTTCTTGAACAACCCAACACCTGCAATTCTGTTTCCTGCCCAACAACTATTCTTCTACTCTCTACTAACTGCTATATAGAGCAGAGCTTTGGGGTTACTTCTGGTTGTTAATTTATTGTTCTGGTTTTAAAATTAAAAAAAAAAAAAATAATAGTCGACAGAACCTCACGTTTAGAGATCACACATGAAAGGTCGAAAACATCTAGTGAGAGAATAATTGTTAGAGGATGGGGGGGAGGGGGCCCATTTTGATTTAGTCTTTCATACAGCTGGCAGTATTTAAATGTTGACTGGTTTATGATCTCATGTTTTGAAGTTCAAAACAAATCCTGAATGCAATGCAAATGAGCTCATTATCTCACCTCTGATCTTTATGTATTTAATTTCTTTATGACCTGTTTTAGTTTTCCTCTGCTTTAAAAACAAGATATAATTCAGAGACAGAGGAATATTTTTACATTTGTTTTATCTCTCTTACCCAGATCTGACTACTAATCACAATGAATAAATGATACCTAAATGAATACTGAGTAGACACAAAAGGCTGACTAGTCAGTGCACCTCAAAGCAGCAAGGCATTATTATGTGGCATATAAAAATAAAGTAACCCCTGGTAAGTTTTGAGATGTTAATAAAGATAAACATCTGTAGAATTTAAATGATATTTCCTTAGTTCACCTGACAAAATGACAAATGACAAAAAGTTAATCAAAATAACCTTTTAGATTAATCTATATAGCATGTTAGTTAGTAAAATGCTTGTTTTAGACACTGAATGATGGACTTCAAAAATCTGCATCCATGTGAATGGATCGGTCTACTGCTTCTCATTAAACTCTGGTCACAGTACCTGTGTTCATCTCCTCATTGTGTGAGGATTTACAAATGGAACTTCACTACTCAAAGCACTTATGTGCCATTTTTTGTCAGTAATTGAAGTATGTGAAAGATGAAAGAAGCTGCCCATGAAACATCAAAAATATTGAAGTAGCAACCATGTTGCCAACATCTAAACGTGAGGATCTTGAATTACACACACTTACAAACTGCCACAGGAAAAAAAAGCTTTAATTTCCAGAACAGATTGGAAAAAGCTTGCATTCATAAGTCTACAGTCACTGGCGAATCTTTTCTGTCCCTTTTTTTTTTCCCCTTCCTGTAATACACAGGCTGTAACTTCACACACTGAGCAGGTAGATTAAATAAAGATCTACAATAGTTTGTGGGAACTGCAGTTTACATCAGATGTTAGCTGCTATTCCTTGACATCTAAGGAATGCATATGCCACACAGGATTGTGATTTAGCCCACTCAGATTCATTGCTCACCTCCCTGACACTCAAGTGTTGTGGATATTCACAGAGTCCAATAAGCAAAAAAGCTAAGTACTGTTCCAAGAGCCTCTGGGAAAAGCAAATTATATATATGAAAAAATATTTAGAATATGCATATTCACAGGCATTGTTGGACCAAGAGTTCTTACACAACACTGAATTCACTGGTACCCTGAAGCTCTGAGGCTACCTGGTGGAACACAAGCACCCATGGAGAAAAGGGAACTCATGCATGGTTCATGAAGCCCTTTCAGGATGACCAAGAACTCACCTGCAAGTGAGCAAGCTCAGATGCTACCCTGAAAGCAGAAAGGGATTTGCAGAATCCTAAGTTTCCCCAACCTACACCAGCTAGCAGAGTTCACTCGTCATGAAAGCATTGCACCCTCCTCTGCATGTTCTTAGTGGGGCAGTTAGGAGGTGTCAGATACATAATAGATTTCAATCAACAGAACTCATGATTGCATTTGAAAGAATCCCCTCTTCTGCCCACTCTTTTGTTCCAACATCATTTGCTTCATATAACACAAAGGTTGTTTAAGGAGCCATTAAAATTTAAGGTTAAAATGTTTAAGCCATTAAAAAAAACTTTCTTTTTATTTTTTTATTCCTTGGGGGTGGGCAGGAAGAGAGTTATAGGTAGGAAAGCAACCACAGCTCCCTAATTCTTTGCTTTGGCTATGATGTAATTCAGACGAAACCTATATTTGTGGTTGCTTTGCACTAAGTCAGTAGAACAGTATAGTTCTATCTACAGGTTGTTTCAGAAAGACAGGCCAAATTTCAAATGGATAGTGATTTCAAATTAGGTCCATCTTTTTGAAACATCTTGTAGTTTGAAGTACTAGCCAATACATTTTATAATCTCTATGTATAATGAATAACCAAATACATCATTTAGAGATTAAACTATTCTTTTGATGGATAAATTAACATTCTGTGTTTTAAACAATATGCTAAAGCAAGAAACTAAAGTCAGTAAAAAACATTTTGCTAAGAGGTAGTCTAATACTGGAAATAAATTGAATGCCTTTGGAAATGTACCGGCTGACCTTTTTGATATTCAGTGTTAGCTATGATTTGGCTGCCTGCACCTTAATTTACCTATAAGTCTCATCTCTGAAAAGCCAGTTAAAGTGATGTTTTATGACATAAGGGATATATTTCAGGGGTCTCTCTGTGGTTCTTCACATCCCAGAAACAACCACACCATCTGGCACAATAACCTCTGCACATGTAGTCAAAGTACACAACTTCGCAGCAGCTGAGCAGAACAGTATGGGGAAGGTTGCTTGACAATTTCTCTAAGCAGAGCTCAAAATAAGAACATTAGTTCCTCACATCCTGGAGTACATCATTAAAATGAGTAATTGGGAATGAAATAAAAGGAAAAATGCGAGCCACATGACAACGCTACTGCTACAATGTATGAAAATACATTTACTTTTTAATTGGACTTTTACCGTCAATTTGAATTGTGGATATGTGATCCAAAATAGTCACAGCATGCCTACCTGAGCTGGCTAATGAGATGTCCGCTGACTGCTGAGCCCTTCAGTTAATCAAATAGCTGAATACATTGAAGGTAGCTAAATATCCTTCTTTCTGGTAGTATATTAAAACCCAACATTACATCAGACTTTTTCACTAGAAACTAAAATGTGAGTTCATGTTGGGGTAGCCTTCAAACAAAAAAATGACACTCATTTAGTGATTTGAACATCTGCTTAATTATTTTTATTACCTTGCTACATCTTAGGAGTAATATACCAAGAATTTTACTTACAAAATAAATTACCTTTAAGACAAAGAATGGCAGATTAGATCTGTGGTTAAGACACCTGGGAGAGAAGTGGGTTTAAAACCCAGCTCTACCATTCTTTTCTGTTTGACCTTGTCCATGACATTTAGCTTTTTAGTCTCATTTTTCATACCTATTCAATAGAAATTATTAGTGTCACAGGACCAAAAAGAAAAAAAAGGTTATTTCCTCTGATTTCCTACAACAAATCAGCAGCCATGGGATCCCTGGAAGCATGGTGTTATAAAATGACACACTAAAAGACACCAAACAGTTCAGAAATGCATAATGAAAAGCTACTATAAAGAAAAAACTTCCCAACATTTCTAGATAAAAACATTCATTCACATACAGAGGAACTGTTCAGGGAACTTTCCAGCCTCTCTATCCTAAGGAAAAGGACTATTAAATAGATGAATCTTTTTTGTCTCAGCTTGTGTTCTTTCAGATACTTATGTTAGTCTGTTGAATCCAAGCCTAGCCTCACTCTGTAAGTTTCCAGCAAAAACAGACCATCTCTCCACATACCTTCTCTTTTCAACCCTACTGAAGTGCCAAACCAGCCTCTAGAAACAACTGCAAACTAGTGGCTACTACCATAATAGTGATTTCTGTGAATTCTAGTGATCAAAATAGTAAACAGAAAGGCAGAAATATGCTTTTTCATAAAACATACCATTAGCTACACTCAATATTAAAAAAACAAACAAACAAACAAACAAAAAGAAGATCACAGTGCTCACACCCCATTCAATACTTATCAGCAAACATGACCTGATGAGAAATTGTGGTGGGCTGAGTCTGTCTGGTAGATAAGTCCCCACTCAGTAAGTCACTCTCCCTCCGGAAGGATAGAGGACAGAATCAGAAGGGCAAAAGCAAGAAAAATCTCACAGGTCACAATAAAGACAGTTTGTTAATTGAGGGGGAAAAAAATAAATAAAAATTTAAAAAATCAGTCAATGCAAAGGCAATCACTCACCACTTCTCACCAGCAGACTGATGTCTCTGAGCAAGTGACTGCCTGGGAAAAACAACCCTGCAGTTTTACTGCTGAGCATGACTTCATACGGTATGGAGTATCTCTTACATGGTATGGAATATGCATTTGGTCAGTTAGGGTCCGCTGTCCCAGCTGTGTCTCCTCCCAAACATTTTCCCACTTCCGGCCTACTCACTGAGGTGCAGACTGAGAAACATAGATGGCCTTGACATTGTGCAAGCACTGTTAAGCAACAGCTAAAACTTCGGTGTGTTATCAACACTGTTTTCATCACAAATCTAAAACACAGCACCATACAATCTGCTTTGAAGAAAACTAACTCCATCCCAATCAGATCCAGTAGAGAAATGAAACATTCACATTTTTGGGGGGAGTGCAAATGTTATTTTTCTAGCATAGCAGATTATGTCAAATAGGCGAAACAAATAAATTAACTTCTACTAATCCAGTACCCTTCCAACAAGGATATTCAGGCTTCCCAAGAGAAAATTTATTCCAGGCCAAGGGCTGAACATCTTCCAGCTCCCAATTCCCTATAATTTCAGAACCACAATGATGATTATCCTTGCTGAAAATCTTGCTGTTCTCCTGTGTCATCTCCTCAGCACATGTGAAGTGGTATTGCTCGTCTGACCTAATTAAGTCAGTATACTTCAGCTGGAAAACTGGCCTTATCTGATTTTCCCTGTTACAATAGCAAGGTGGACATGCAATATTTTATCACTTGTCCTTCTGATGTGAAGTCACACCCACAAACCCCCCCCAGTTTTTCACCTTTCCTTAAGGCCTAGAGGAAATCACCAGCAGTAATGAAACAAGAAAAGTAGTCCTCCTATACCAGCAATGGCCAAATTAAGCGACAAAAGAATTTTTCAGAATGAGGATGATACTGAGCTAAATTTAGATGGTCTGTGCATGTGAGTCAAGTATCTAAAGTTTAATTGTCTCTGAAAGACATTTAGCCTATAGGAACAGTGGAGTCTCAGGAAATTCTTCCCAAACTGAAATAGACACTAACAATTATTTGGGTTAGTCTAGTTGCTTTAGCCAAAACTCTAGAAGACAAAACCCTGATATTTCTAACCCCATGAAGATACATTCTGTTGTTAGAAAATTTAGGTTGCTGAAATTAGAGAAGACCCTAGGATTTTCCTAGTGCCTCTTGTCTCTGACTCCAGATGGTACCAAACACAAGGCAGAACCGCTGTACTGTATGGGCCATTTGGTTACAACGTGGGGAAGACCAAGGCAATGGACCCTTGAAGGATGTTTGGTAGACTGGCAAGTGAAAGGCAGACAAAATAACTTTAGGAATACAACCTGTAGTTTGGCTTAAGTTTATGAAGTAGGCTGATCTACTTTTTCTAGTTCAGATGTTTCCTACCGGTTCCTTTTGTTTGACTTGGTAATAATATTAAAGTCTTATCCTGCGGTGCTGCTTCTGAATTTGCCTATTTTTCCTTTTAAGCTCCTCACTCTGGCAGGAAGGGCTATTGGCTTGATCTTCTTTGAAGACAGATTTGCTTGTTGTCACAGCTGATTTGGAGATTCCCACGACATTCAGTTCCCTTCTCGTTTCCCATATTGCAGATGAGCAAAGCTTTCCCTTTGGAGACACTGACAGGTAGAGCTAATTTGCAGTTCCCAGTAATTGACCATTTCTTAAAGACTAATGATGTAGCTCACATCTAACCAGCCTTGCAAAAAATGTGCAAGAGTAAAGCAAATCAGAAGAATGTATATTTCAAACCTCATTAAAGGGCTTTCATCAGCAATTTTTCCTTAAGCTTGAAAAATGTCTCGCTCTCCTTTATGTTGATGCAATTTGTAAACCTAAACAATTGGTTCAAGCTAATCCTATTTATTAGATGCCTTCGTACACAGTTACTACACTTTCTATGGACTAACAGCTATAAACTATGAAAAGTTATTTTGTTGAACAGAATAACAATTCCAAACCATATCTATCTGTATTCCTTTTCTCATCATTGCACTATAAGAAATCTAGTACTTGAACTCTTTAAAAAGTAGACTTATAAAAAAATTGTTTGATTGTGTTCAGTGATTGCTATATGTTGCCTTTTCTGCAATTTCCCATAGACCTGTAATGAAACCTGGGACAAAAGCCATAGACAAGAGAATGGCATAAGACTGAGAAAGTGTGAGTAAAATAGACTGGAGAGGGTTAAACAGCAGCAGAAAAACAAGAAAAATACATAGTTGTGAAACAGGAACACTAGGAAAAAAGGGCAAAAATAAACCTTGAATAGAAAGATGATAGCAAAAAAAAAAAAAAAAAAAAAAAAAAAAGACAGGAGAAAAAGTTTTGGGAAAGAGTTTTAGAGGAAGAAAACAAGATTGGAGAAGAAAGAAATAAGATCAATTACCCTAACAGAATACAATATACTGGTAAAAGTCCTTGGAAAAAATAGTCGATTCTGAATGAAAAGGGGTGAAACAAAAGGGAAAAAAAATACAAAGCCATAACAGTAACACATAGTTCTCTTACTGATTTTTGATATGTAAGAGGTTCATGCTACCCATCATAGTTGGTTCATTTCACAGAAATGCATATGCACACACCTTCTACATGCTATGACATTGATTTTGGTAGCACTTCTGCATTTGCAGGTACATATAGGTATTTGCAAGACTGAAGCTTCAGTCTCCCTCTATATCTGATGGGCCATATTCATGTGAAAGCATGGAAGCATCATTTCCAGTGATGTGATTGTTCTAATCCTTCCTTACCCAGAGGAGAAAAAAAAAGAGGGGAAAAAAACAAACAAACAAACAAAACACCACACCACCCACACTCAACACCTGTGACCTAGCCTACAGTGCTGTGACACCCATCACTCCATCGCAGAGTCTCATCATCTTCTGGAAGCCTTCTTGATGACACACCTGAATTACAGGGAAAACATTTCTGCATCTGTCACAAGAGAAACTTCTGAAGTGGAAACTTAGTAACAAGGGCTTATAGTATAATACACAAAATTAGACACCATCTATCTTTTTGTCAATAGCACTGCAGGTAGCTCTAGTACAAGTTCTCTCCCTCTGATCTACTGATGAGTTACACCATGACCTAGAAGAAGGTATTCATGAGTAAGCAACATTCTTTATGGAAATTAATTCTCCAGGAAAGTGTTGTTTCAGGCATCTCCTCAGCAGAGACAAGAAACCAGTAGAAATGCCACAGCTGTTGAACACCGAACATTTTATATGATACCAGCACAGAGTCATCTAAAATAAGTGTTAAAGCATCCTAAAATTAAAAGGCAAATACTTCTGATAGCAAGTGCCTACTGAGACAATTAATGCTCTATGATTTATTTATGAGGATTTTCACCATAGTAAGGAAAAAACTTGGTTGAAAAATAAACTAAAACCATCATGACATTAATATGACCAGAAAGAACCTCTTTCTCTTGCCTTTGGGATATGATCAAAGGACTCACTTCTGTGGGTATAGCTCTGAAAAATAACCATGTCTGACAGCCAGCATATGGCCCTGATCCTTAGTTGTGCTTGAACAGCATTTGCCACACCATCATTGCAAAGCATGCCTAAAGACAACACAGTCTTCTCCTGTGGCAACTACTCAAAATAAAGAACTTCCAGAAACACAAAGGAAAGCACCTAGCCTATCCTCATATCCTGAGTAAATGAAACAAATGGGAATAAACCAGGATAAAAGATCCTCACGAAACTAAACAATGGCTTTGGGGATATTGTGGAGATGGAAAAGGAAGTCAAGGGAACATGCAGCCTCCAAAACTACAGAAGATTATAAGTGCTCTAAAACAACCTCCCTTTCCCCTTGAATTGTGCTGTTCACCTCAGTGACACAGTGGAAAAGCAAGGGCTTCCACCCAAAGACTATACATTGAGTGTAATGAATGCTCTCTAGGGTACAGCTTATAGTCTCTGTTCACAATTAGTCAGTTGGTGACCTACCCAAAGCTGACTAAAGTTCCCCAAAAGCTCATGTGCCCTTTCTCCTAGGAAAGTGAAAGCATAGAAATGGAGAGGAAGAATAAAACTGGTGCAAGACAAATCAGGAAATAGTCAGGTCATGCACATGAATCCAGAAGCTGGGCAGTAATTCTTAAGTTCCACAGGTTTGATACAGCCTACACAAGTAGGAAATCCTGGCATACATTTCCATGAGCACTTCAGACCATATGCTCTTGTTCAGCGAATAGTTTTGTCCTTTGCTGCATATGTTTTCTGCTTCTCCTTGACACATCATTGTATCAATTCACTCAGCAGTCAGGTCAGCACAAAGATACATGAAAGGATGCAATGCCCACCACAATATACCCTTCGAAACAGTCTGCCACATTCACCGTAGGTGTCTACAGTGTACAGTTGTATGCTACACATTCAAGTAAAAATTACTTGCTCTTCCCTTCCAGAGCCCTTCCTCACTATAAAGAATCCCACTCACAAAATCTACTGGTCACCTGAAACTACACCTCCCTCTCCCTGTTCCATCCCACTGCTGCAACAAGAACTGGTCTCCTTATCGTGAACAACAAGAAATGGCTAGATATAACACCAAAACTCACAGCTGTGTTACCAACACTCTGTGAAAGCACCAGGACTGTGATTTGTTGTCACTGATGATAGAGACGTGGTTACACTATTGAACAATCTAGTTAATTCTGTTTTATTACTCAGGCTCTGTGATTCACTCCAACAGTTAAATTAATGGAGTATAAATAAGTTTGTCACATCTTCAATAATTTTTATGAAGAGGTTTTCTTTATGAAGTGTTTTTACTTTAACTTGTGAAAATACGATTCGTACACATGATAAAAATCAATATTTTGCATCTCATACCTTTTCATTTACATACAGAGGGGTGGGTAGAGGGAAGAAAAGTCTTTTCTACTTCAGTTTCTTCACCTGGGACAATGAAAGGGGAGCAACATTTATTGAAGGAGCCAACATTGAAAATGCAGAAATTTTTCAACCTGAAGTGAACTTACCACGTCAGTTTCCCACACACATTAGTATAGTTCTGGTTTTGCCTCTATATTCTTATGCACATCGATATGGTGATCACTCAACATGTCTTGATATCAAGTCTTAAGCATTTTACAGATACACTGTTCATGTTTTTAAAGTTCCCTTTAACAAGCAGAAGTGAAGGAAGCAAAAATGATCAAATAGCTGCAACTGAAACTTATATTAATAAATTGTGAAGGCTGCAAAAACAATCCTGTCTGAAGACTTTCTTCTTTTTATTTTCACAGTGGTTGTGTTCCTTGTCTGTATTATTTTCCCAGTACAGATCTTTAAATGCATAGAAATGCAAATATATGCCACATGTAGAAGTGTCATATCCACATGGAGACAACGCCATTCCCAAAACCTAAAGTTTTTATTATTTGTGTTCTTAATGTGTTCAAAAATAACAGTATACAAAAACAACTTGGATTCCATATTATGAAAAGCAAGTTTTATTCTTTTCTTCTTTAAAATTAAAAAAAATAGACTCTAGGATTATCATTTATTTGAAAGGAGTACTAAAATACCAAAATATAGTATAAAGTTATACACCCCTGAAGTATCCTAGATTTTAAAAGGTACTTAGATAAATTATTTTTGTTTCAAAAGCACCAAACACCCATAAGTATCTTTTGTAGAAAATGGCAGATACTGGGTTTTCACCACCTCTTACAACTGTTTAAACACAGGCTGAGGAATCTCATTTTAGGCTCAATCATGATGACCAGCTGTTCCTTAGTCTTCTATTTACAAGATAAGCACTGACCTTGATTTATTATTCTGGGTTTTAGATACTCATTTATGCTCATACAAAGTAAGTGTAATGCACTGGTGTTTTTCTAATCGTTGTCATGGTCAACAAAGGGATAAGTCAACATTGGTGTTAAACTGTAGGAAACCAGATCCATCTATTTTGATGTAATTAGAGACACATTTTGAAAAAAAAAAAAACCTATAGCACACTGTATGGAATTTTTTTTTTGATAGGTATATTTTCTATTTTGTTGAATTTCTTCTATGATATGTCATCCTCTGAACATCAAAACAGGGAGTCATGAGTACAGTTACACATTGGAACTTCTTTATAGAGAAAGCCGGCTGAAACTTCCATTCAAGCTTTGAAATATAGATACTGCCTTATGAAATATTTTTAATGCAACTTTATGTATTTCAGAATTCCCACAGTGATTTTAGAAACCCACAGAGGTTGCAAATAACGTGCAGATCTGCTAGATTAACAACATATATCAGAACTAGAAGTAGTATTAAAATAGAGTGCATAATTTTAATTTGTGAGTCAGTGAATATTCAGCAATACTGACTTCTAAAATATTTTTAAGGAAAGGAAGCTGGCTGAACAGCAAAAGCACAAGGTGAATGAAAATTAAGTCCTGATGAGCTTCTCATTTTTCAGGTGGCTGATCTCAAGCTCAAGTTTGTCATAGAAAAATGTTAATTTTTTAGAGCTTGCCAATTTTATTTTCTATCAGCTGAACCAGAATATTTAATCTCAGGAGTAGAGGCAGATGTCTCTTAAATAAGACACCTGCTCCCTTTAAGTTGGAAAATATAGTCAAATTGCATTAGATTATCCACCTGCATGAGCATATTTTAGTTGCAGAAAAGAGAACTGCCTGCAAAAAGTTGATTATACTTAACTTGCAGCAGTTCAGATACTTGTTACTGCTTCAAGAGATAGATGCAGACATCAGAAGACTCAGACTCAATAGCTGTACTCTGTCTCAGAATGTGGCACAGAAAACCATTTTCCTTCCTCCACCAGTCAATCAGAGGCAATTAGCATTATGAGAAGCAAATTCACCACCACAGCACACAAGAACAGATAGGTGAAATGAAATGTCTGCTTCCAACACCAGCAAACAAAAGGTGCTTAGGGAAGAATACAAGAACAGGGCAAGTCTGTAACAATGTACCCCCAGAATATCCTTCCAACCTCTGATCATTAGTGGCTCAGAGATCTCCTCCAGTCAGAACATACTCTTTCTAGAAAACACTGCCCATTGTCTCACCTCAGGCAATTTAAGGTATGGAAAAACAATAGCTACATCTATTTCATAGAAATTATGAATGTCATCATTTGTGTCCCAAATTCACCAGCCTTGGCAAGAAGTGGTGCAAAAACCCTGAACACACATGATCTCAAGAAGGCATAAGGGGCCAAACCCTCTTTTGCTTTCCGTGGATGTAAGTCATGAGTTACTCAATGCATGTTGCATTCTTCTAAAATAACTGTGGAAGGCAAATCAGGCCTAGTTACCAGCCTGTCTCAGTGATCACTACAGGCAATAAGGAAACTCCATGGCCCATCCTCTCCTTTTTCCATTATATAGTAGCCAGCATTTATAGGTAGGCAGACATAGGGTTCCTACAAATCTCTCCTTTGCAAACCTTGTATTTTACTCCCTGATCCTCCTCCACAGGACCAAGGACAGCTGGGCAATCCTTCCATATCCAGAAAGCTGAGAATGCTGGTTATTTCTGTTCCATGCACCACATAACAATAGTATTAAAATCTTTAATAGGCTTTGTGTTCCCTACGCACAGAGGACGTACACTCTATGTGCTCTAACACAACACATGCACTCCAAAAGTCTACAAAAGAAACAACTTGACATTTTAATAATAAAGATACCAAATATTCTCCCCTAACCCTCTCAGTAGAGAGAGGAAATAGTGACTACTGATAAGAAGTAGGTAATTTCCTCTTGATTCCTATTCATAAACTCCTTATGAATGTTAACACTGTAGGCCCTGCATACGATTGAAATTAAGATTTCTGCCTGGTAACACTTGCATCCCTGTACAGCTTGGCCTACAAAGGCTTCCAAATTGTTAAAATTGTTTGCATAAGAAGAGAAGCTTCACTTTATTGTGAACCATGGCAGCCTGGTAGGCAGATAAAGCTTTATCCTAGACTGGCGTGTTAACTCCTCTGGAGTTCTGATCTCCCCATTCATTTACTTTTTAAATAGAAGAGAGAAAAATAGATCAGATAGAAAATGGATGCAACTGCAAATCACACGTCTGTCATGCTTACTGCCTAGTAGCAATCTCCCTTTGACTTTCAAAAGAGTAACATGGGGCCTTTCAGCCTTTCAAAATGTAGAAATGTAAAGATATGAGTTCTGCTTAAAGTGCAGATATTGTGAAACAGTTATTACTAAAAAAAAAAAAAAAAAAAAAAAAGACATTTTGTTGATTTTGTTATTTATTATCTAATGAATTGGATTTCCATTACCAAAGCCAAATCCTGATCAAAAAACACAGAAACATTTCATAGATAAGGGTGAGAGTATTGATGTGGTTCCTGTTAAAATAAGTATAATGATATGTACTTTCCAATAGGCATTAAGCCTCCAGCTGATGGGACCACATGCAATGAATCACCTTTATGCAATTATTTTCATATTCCATAGTGACACCCTGGCTGTTGTACAGTACAAAATCCACTAAAATCAGTTGCCCACAGCCTTGGAACTGAACAACGTGATCACTCGCTTAGATTTCTTCCACCAAGGGCAACCCATACCACAGCATTGTAGGCAGCTCTCCACGTCCCTGTCCACCCTGTATGAGCTCACACTACACATCCTGACATGCCCTCAGGCCTTCAGCTGTCCCCCCACAAGTCCCTGCCTAGAGTTCTCCATGCCTTTGACAACTGCGTCATGGGACCAACCACACAATTTAACTGGCCCTGCCTGAGTCTCACCACTTGATTAACTTATAGCCAAAGGAAAAGGAGACCAGCAACTGGACTTGGCTATCAGTCTTTCATCAGGCATATGTGCACATTGCAGCTGGCCGCCCAAGAGGGCCAGGTAGCAAACAAGCATCTGTTTTCACAAGGACCCATGCCAGAGCACTCCAGGAGGCACTATGACCTGTTCGTTTTCCTGGGTATAACTCATGCTGGGCTGTACTGGAGAGGTTTTCCCCCACTGAGAAGATCCCAAGTGATCAGAGGTCACCAAGATTTAAAAAAAAAAAAAACCACACCACACAGCATGCAGGACAGAACACACAAGAAAAGATCAGATGCAACTTTCTGGGATCCACATGAAGAGGTAGGGAGAGAATAGGAGAACAGATACTACCAAGGCCAAGGGTCTTTTCCCAAGTCATATAGGCGGCAGACGAGCCAAATGTCACCAAGTTACACCATTTGTATTCCTCAAAAAACCTTTATTGTTGTTCAAGAGAAAAGACCTTCATTCAACTCACTCCACACTTTGCTCTATTCACAAAGAATGAATTCTGACAGCCCTGCCTCAAGGAGCAGCACCCTGAGCGCTTTTCTGTGTTCTTGGTTCATCCAGAAGGCAAGTATGGCACTTTTCACAAAGGAACCCGTCCTTAGCCCACCCTGTAATATTTTGAAACACGGAGTTTCATTGGGAGCCACACCTCAGCTGCCCAAGCCTAAACTGAAGGCTCTATCAAAGACAGGCCATGCTAAGAACCCTCTCCTGGTATACACTTTCACAAAAGCAGGCCAAGTTAATTGTCCCTCCAAGACAAGCAAGCAGGGGAGAGGGTGAGAGCACAAAACTTGGAACAGGAGAGGAACAAGGCCAAACAAAATATGTGCATACCTGATAATCTTTCACAGGTTACATTTCTAATGTTTTAGTCCTTCCAGCTGCCCCATGCATAGCCATAGCCCAGGATGCTGATTCAGAGAATGTGCAAGAGTAACTGAGACCAAGATCATCACAGAAGCAGAGATTTGGCAGCCATCATCACAAAGAGCTTTCTATATAACAAGAAAAATCATTGCTACTAGATCAGTTATGTCATGTATCTTTCTACGTGTCACTCACGTTTTGTCTTCTATGTGAGTATTTCTCCTAAAGCAAACAGACTACTATGGGAATGTGTACAAATATACACATATGGAATGTATTCACTCCCTACACAACTGTCCTCTACTGTACCAAACTAAACCACTCTTTATACATATTCGTGAAAGTCCTAGGAAGGGAGCAGAGGAGCCATATGGAGGGAGCTGGGCAGGCTTCACAGCAGGGAGGTGCAGCCAAGCTCCTGATGTATTTTTATTTTGCTTAAGTGTGGGTGCAGATCAGCAATGAACAGCACTGGTACATACATGAGTAAAGCTAAGATTGTTTCCACTGGTTGACATGTGAGGTAAGCAGAGACAGGACCAAACAGAAGTAGCCACAGGCCTGTGTGGCAACTGTGGGAAGACAAAGCGATGCCATGCATGCTTATGCATGTTGTGCTCACCCATCAAAAGCCACCGTAACTGTCTGATGTCAAGGGTTTGCAACAGAGTTGGTGGGCAAATCTGGGCTACATTCTTCTCAACACTTGGCCAGCATCATCAGCAAAAGCGTGTACAGCAGAAAGACATGTTTTCTGTCTAAACCAAGAACCGCAGACACATTTTGTCCAACTGTGCAGATGAGGTAGGCTCTAGCTGCAGCAGATAGATGCTCAGATAAGACTCTGGGTGGTGTAACCAAGGACTTTCCTCATAATTTCCTATCAAGTAGCAGACAAACAGCTTTCTCCAGCACTGAGCAGAGTTATTTTGTACTATTAATATGCATGAGAGTTTAAATTAGAAAAACAATAGCCAAACAGAACTCTGAGAAAAAAGCAACTGAAATAAATATGTTACTTTCACACAAGGTCATTCCACCATTTTCTCTACTATTTCAATAGCTTAAAATTTACAAAGGCTTAGCATTAAAACTATATTACAGCTGGTTTTACTGACATCAGACAAGTATTTACTTCCAAGCACCTGAGGGCTGAATTATGTCTCAGTACCCAGCATAAGTGAAGACTGGCTAGAAAGCCAACCCCTAACTATTCATTTATCCTGCTGAAAGCTTGCTTTGGACAGAACCTAAATCTTCCATGGGCGTTGCTAAAGGACAAAGATCCTCAGCTTCTGTACCATACAAAATCATAATTATCCTTCATTGATCAGATACACATCAGTAAGCCGAGTAACAAAGATGTAAGACACAATATAAAACAATAAACAGTTCCAATATAAAATAATAAACAGTTCTCTTTGTTAGTTCAATTTTCTAGTTCAAATTCTCAGGCTATTGCCTTGGGAGTTGTACACAACTCAGACAGTGCTTTGTCATGTGAACTTTAGCACTGCTCAGGTGTTTAGCTTTTAATTCACAGTAGAGAAAAATGAGGTAGTATTATATCAAGAAATGTATTACATTGCAATCTTTCAGATGGAAAATTTTAATCCATTTTAATATTAATTCATTTGTAGTACAAGAATTTAGCCTTAAGTGCATTTTTACAGTACTCAGAGATGCTCCTGTAGGACATGTGCCTCAATCCAGCAGAGGATGGAAGCAAATGTTTAAACTTGTGAAGAGTCTCACTGCAACCTGCATTACATATGCAAAGTTCAGTACATGCTTTTGTGTTTTGCTTGACTGGTACTAACAGGGTTTTCATATCAGAAAAAAAAAAAGTGGCATCAAGCAATTCCTCTTCATCATAGTAGTGAACAATTTAATAATAACATTAAACCAAAGTCTGGATTTATTTGCAATGATACAATGGGCATATATGTAAAGAGCCTTTGGTTTATCTGCTGTTATCTTCAAAATAACATATAAAGCACATAAGTAATCTGTAAAGACTTGCAGAGAGCTCAGCCCAGCTATTCAAGCTAGGTCAGATACAGCAAAACCTTTTGGCATCTAAAGATTATGGCACAGCTCTGCTAATACCAAGAAGTGGGATTGTTCCTCATTTTTCTGCTAGGCCTCTGTCAATGATGATGAGCTATGAGTAGTTTTCTAAGGCACCATGAGGAGTTCAGGTTTTCTTGGTGCTTTTAAATCCTTTTCTGAGTCATACTTCTCTGCTCTGGGGCTTTTATTACAGATCAGTTAGTTGCAAAAGCCCATAATATCCCAAAACATCAATCTGACATGGTATAATGAGAGCAGGATTCATGGGGTTATTTAAAAAAAAACCAGTCAATTACTGATAAATCAATAGATTTTTCTGCTATTTCTTCCTCACTATTTTATTTTTTCATAAGGTCTGCAACTTCAGTTAAAGAGGTAATATGTTGAGCTTTCATGCAATTAATTGCTCTGAAGTGGTGAAATCTTCCTAGTTATATAAGAATGTCCTTATTTATGGCAGATAGGACAACTGCCTCACACATAGACATTGCAGCTATAGCATGATGTCCTGCATTATTGTTTGTGTTGAGTGCCATTGGTTAGAGTGTGACTTGCAAAGATCTGCTTTCCACCTCCAACTTCACCACCAGCGCCCTTATGGTGTATCAGTCAGACAAGTGATGTAGGTGTTTGGAGTTGAACAAACAAACAAACAAAAATAGAGGTGACCAAAATGGGTAGCACCTTTTACTCCCCTGCACTTCTGATTTTTTTGTTTGTTTTTTTGTGAGGTTTTTTTGGTTGGGGATGGAGAGGAGTGGGTGTTTTTACTTTTTACAAAGCTCCAAAATCTTTGGGTGGGAAACTTTGTTAAACTTGTCTGTAGGCAGTGGGCAAAATGTCCGGTTATTTCATTGATGGGCTTCACATCAGACTATGTCTAGCATACACAACTACTATACTTTTTCTACCCACATTTACTGCTTTTGATAATACGTTGAGAGTATATTCTATAACCCTTAAGGCTCTCTTCTGCTTGTACTTTTCCTCAAAGGGCTGACATAAAAAGGCAGAAGGAAAAAAAAAAAATCAAAACAAGTTTTACTTCTCCATGTAGTAATCTTTATTATAGTCAGCAAATATTCTTAGATTTCATTGAGCTTAAAAGGAGTATCCTTTTAAACACGTCCATTCTGAAAAATATTCCCTCTTGGTTAATAAACACAAGAACCATTTCCTTTAGAGTCATGTCTTGCTTTCACATATTTTCCTTCAAGCTGAGACTTACTGTGAATACTACAAATAAACATTTCCCTCATATCCTTTATTGAACCTAGAAATACCTTTGTAAGCAAAGATCTGGAAAAGTAGTTGACAAGAGGAAGGATGAGAATTTCAGGAAGATGCATCTTCTACTCCTGTGTTTCAGCTACGATATTAATCTTGTTCATTTATGCTGAGATTGAGGACAGAACTCACCAAGAATGTATCTGTGTGGTTAATTGCAGCACCTGTCTTTGCCTGTATGTGAGCAACCTCCAAGCCTTTTATAATACATTTGTGCATAGCTACACCCATACTAATAGTCCATCTAAGAGGCAGGACTTCTTAGCTCAAATACTGTTATTCCTAACTCAACTAGGTATCTTCAGGATTAGGGATGCTTCATGTCCCACTAGCTCAAAAGACAGGCTAACCAAGCACATAATTGTCCGCATTTGGCTGTTCAGTTGTGTTTTAAGCAAGAGCTACAAATATTTCTCTACAGTAACTTTTTACAGACATCTCTTCTACTTTATGAAAGATGCAGAATTCTCTACTACTAGTCACAGTGACAACTCCTTCTGTTGCTAATATAAGAAGCTGTATGAAATTGCACCACAGAAGATTTAGGAGTATTTTTGTAAAAATTTAGTCCCCAATGTCTTCGCTTAATATTACAAGTCAGATCTTGTTAGAGACCCGTGGATATCCAGAAGGAGTTTGGGAAGTTGTTTCTGACACAATTCTGTTGTCTGAATGCATTTGTAAAGTCTAATAGTCTAACAAACTTTCACCAGTTACTCTCAAACAGGTGGAGATAATCTCACGATAACATGTTCAGTTCATCCCACTTAATACAGAAATAAAGTAGTTACCAAATTAGTTCACCTAATCTAGTGTCCTGATTCTACCTATGGCCATTATCAGTTGTTTCTAGGGAAACTCTAAATAATGCAGCAGAGAAATACTTAAGAATAAGGTGTTGTTCACATTCCAGTGAAAGGAATATCTATTTATTTGTACTGAGTAAATGCAGACTTAGTTGCATGTAGGAAAGTCTCCCGCTAGAACTTCACATTTAATGGTTTGTTTCTGTCTCAAAGCATGACAGCTTAAACACTTTCAGAACAATTGGTCTGCTAGCCAAGCGAGGAAGCAACAGCAGAAGGTATGTGTAGTCACATATGGTCAGATCAAGGGAACTATCCGGACTTGATACCAGCTGAAGCTCTGGCCAACGAATGTTCCAGATATCCAGAGAGAAATCTGCAGGCACCTGGGTAGTCTGTATTGTGGCAAACACACCTCATACTTATTCCCAGGCCTTGCATTGCCAAAACTAGAAAAATCCCATTTATACCATGTCATCTAAATTCAAACTGTTTTTATCCATCCCAACCTCTAAACGGCAGGCACAGCAGCTTTTGTTTGTTTTCAATTTTAGAAGAATACGACTTATGCCAAAGCTGCCACAAAGATGATCTGCGAGATAATTGCATGAGATAAACACAGAAAAGTTAGATCAGACTCCTTGAACTCTTTTCCTAGTCATTCCTCCTATATTTTATAGTACTCAAGTCTTGCCAGTTTTGCAAGGATGACTGTAATACAAGATGTCCTGGCATTCTAAAAAACTTCTCTATTTGATACACAGTTATTCTGTAAATAAATCTGCAATGAAGTGCATAAAGGTTTATTTCTTGCTTTTTAGCAACTAGGCATAAAATATTGGGCTATAAAATGCTTACAAATTAGATTACTGGAAATGAATAGAATGCATTGTTATCTACTGAACCAATGATGGGTCAAATGGCAGTTCAGTTTGACTTCTCATGGTGAATATGACTCTGACCTTCACAGATACCATTGACAGAAAGCAATTTTATTTACATTTTTAAATCCACATAAAGGTGAAAGATGGTACTGCTACAAAATGAAACATTAATTTTTTTGTCCCAAGGCATAGCTGAGCTTTCCCAAGGTCACATGTAGCCTGCAATGAAGCAAGACTTTCTTAATCATGCTACCAGTACTCTTCACCCCAATCTGGTGGCACTGGTGATCTATTTTCATTTACCAGTTGAAAAATCCCCTTATTTTTAAGATGAAGACATAAGAAATAATAAGAGACTGTTTCTTTTGTCCCTTAGCTGTTTCTGTACAAACTGACCACTAATTATTTTTGAGCTACTATAACAAGGTATATGTTTCAGTTGTACAGATTTAAAAGATCCACCCATAAAGAGATGGCAGAGTGAAAAAGCCTCATTTGAAAATATATCACACTCTTCAGGACCAGCAAGACTAGAATGTCTATACTTCTGGAACAGCATATTTAGAAAATAATTAAAGTTATGCATAATTTGATACAATCTGCACATTTAAGTATTTAAAGGACAGCATTTTTCATTCTATGTGTACCAAATGTAGCTATCTGCCACTTTTAATTTTAAAAAAAATCTATCCATTACAACCCAGCCTTCCCTCTGCCCTTTGTAAGCATCTGATCATGAAAAAGTTATTACTAGAAGGCTTGTCTGTAACCACTACACAGTAGATAGTGTTATAAAGAAATTATAAATTATAACAATAACTGCATTCTTCTAACCATTCCATTTAACACTTCAAGCTTCTCCAAAGTACAACGATAAAAAAACCCCACAAAATGTATTTATAGGATAACAACATTTTGGATAGTACTGTCACACAGAACACCTAGGAGGGTACATGTGTCTATAAATTATAGGTGGTTCTGGTAGCAATGGCTATGATTAAGGTTGCCTGAAACTTCCCATAATAAGGCCTTTTTTCAGTTGCTTATAAGTTTGCTGAACTCTTGCCACTTGCAGTAAAATTTTCCCTGCAAGGTATCTGCCTCAATCTTTGTTTAGTCTTTGTGGAAAGTTTAACACAAAATGGTTTAGGGAAAAAGATTACGGTAAAATATACCTTACTTTGAAAAAAAAAAAAAAAAAGAAGAAAACCCACAGTTCTTCTTTGAGAAGTCTTAATGTTGCCTTTTTAGAGAAAGAAAAACCTTTGAAATGTGGTAGGGCATGGCCTTTTTCTCAAGTATATAATTTTTACAATTCCTGAAACGCCTATTCAAAGCCAGTCTAGTTTGTTGGGTGTTTTAAATCTCAATTCTTAACTACTTCTTCCCAGAAATATCTCGGCTTTCACAGCTAAAAATCACTAATGTTCTTTAACTGTTTGAACCCTCATAGCTATTCGCGTGGAATAACCTATACATGTTTCAGCTCTGCAAAACAGAGCATGCTTTCTTCAGCCCAGAGAGCTGGATGCGTCAAGCTAGAACATCCCTGCAGTCCTTGTTCCTGATGTCCTAGACCAACAACATAAGGTGTTGGAGACAAGTTATCCTGTCCTTTTGCTGACAATGCCTCTTGATGCACTGAGGATGAAGAGGTGGCTAGACATAAAGAGAGCATGCAGTAGTTTGCTGATGCATTTTTATAGGGAATGATAGATACAAATCATTAAACAAATCTAATCAAAAGCTTAAAAATAATGGACAGGGAGTGAGGGTAGTGGCCTGCAAATTGGTAACTTGTTTCAAGTTAACAATATACACCACAGCTAACCATGAGTATTGTTCAGAAAAAATAAAAGCCTTCAGAATCTTGGGCACATAAACAGATTTCTAGAAGTAATTAACTGCGCTATGACAGACTGACAAACTGGCTTTTTTTTAAACTTAAAGACAAGAGTTGGACTTGGATGTAGTTGTGAAGATAAAAGAGGTCCAGCAAGCAGACTAAAAACAGGGAAGCACAAGACTGCTTATGCTTAGTATTAGCAATTTTGGAAGATCCTCCAGGCTGGATCCAGAAGGTGCCTATAATCACTACAATGAAGTGCTCACTCTCTCTGTCCCAGGGACCTGTTAGAATTCACAATCTGAAATTAGATACTCACAGATCCCTGCTGGGAGATGTTTTCTGAAAGCGTAATTCACAGAATCTACTGAACAATCCAAACTAAGCAACCAGAGGAAGAAAATGAATTAACTTAAACACTTTCTGACATTTCCAAAGCATAAACTGCTCCTAAAATTAGGCACCTTATTTTACTGTTGCTAATATGCCCAATGGATCAAGTTGGCAAGGCAACAAAATTTCAGCTCTCTAGTTCAATAATTTATTTCACATCAGAGTAAAGCTTTTTTTCTGATATAGGGCTCTCAAAATTTGAAGTGCTTCCACTATGAACAAACTCATACATGTAGGGCCAAAGAGCAATAGAGAAAGACTTAAAACTACAAATGTCTCAGAACTTACCTATGAGGAGATCCTGTTTCCTGAGTGAAGGAGTACCCGAGTGCATTAAATCAAGCAGAATAAAACGAACAAGCAAAATCAAGAAAACTCCCCACTGGGCTGTCATTAAAGCAACTACCTCAGAATAGTGAAGTTTGGGTCCATACTTCCTGAAGCACAGGAAGTAATTTAATCTCTTAAATCCATAGCAAAGGCTTCAGACACTGGGTTGATGAGAAAAATGTGGATGGGGGACAAAGGAAATGGAGAGTGGAAAAGTCCTGTGAATTTACCATAACTTTTGTAAGTCTGGGGTGTTACAGACCCAGCTGGGACTGCTTCCCAATGGCCGTTGCTGCCCTGTTTTTTTGCTTTCATGTGCCTCTGTGAGTCAAGAGCATAATTACTAGAGAAGTTATGGTATTTTAGGCATTTAAGCTCAAAAATAACACAGAAGTCTAACTATCACAGCTGATGCTAATTCTGTTGTGATAGCTGAATGTGAGGCGCAGTCATTTATCTGGGAGCAGAGCTTAGCTGCATGTTGTTAGCTTCTTACAAGTGACTAATAGGATGCTTGAATGTGTGACTGGAGCTGACAGCTGAGCCCAGGATGATCAAAAGAAGACTGCTATGGTCTGACATGTCAGCCATGGAAAAGGTACTGCACAGTGAGGACAAGCACACTGAAAAATGTCCAAAGATGATATTCAGAGTGTCATGAACTGAAATCGCCACACAAAAGAAAGCCAGAGCTTGAGTGCATGACTGATGTGAAGTAATTATAAAATAATTGAATATGAAGTAGTTAACCAATTAAAGCTAGAAGTTGTGATAGAGGACAATAAAGACAAATAATAAAGAATATTGCACGTAAGAGAAACTTTCTGCATAGTCCCTCCATTGGATATTTGCCGTGTTTCTTTACTGTGCTTAATGGCAGTAATACTGTATGAGAAAAAAAACCCTAAGTGAATAGTTCATCCTTGAACTAAGCCTGTGACTGAAGTTGGAGTCTTAGGTTTGTGGATAACACCGACTCAGTCACTAATAACACCAGATGCTGCGCAAATGATTCTTAAGTATTCAAGAACAAAATAGAGGTCCAGGCTTAGAGGAGACAAACTCTCACAGACGCAAACATCAAAGGGGGAAAGGCTGTGAAAGCTAAGCAATTGTGACAGGGTGAGTCTTTATTCAAATTCTGTTTTCTGTGAGATTTTGTTTTGATTTCTAAGAAGGAATTTGCACTGGGATTGCCTTTTGATTACTGTACTTATTTCTGTGCAATTTCCATGCAATGTCTCATATTTTAGAACCGACAGGATTTCATTAGATGTGAACCTCCTGTTTCTTCAGGCATGAGACCTAATAATATGCATTCTCTACCATTCCCAATGAGTCCTCTAGCAAAAGCAGAGGTGACCATAGCAAACATTCCTCAGGTACTAAACAGGCCAGACCATGTAATTTTTAAAAAAGGTAGCTCCCATATCATGTTTACCTATCAGGAAAACAAACAAAAAAAAAAGAGCATAACCTCAAGGTTATTTTTGTAACCCTTAGAGGTCACTTTTATGCTGACATTTCCACTAAGAATTTTCTACCTAAGCAGTGATAGACTTAACATCCTTAAGTAATCTGAAAATTATTCCCATTGTCAAAGAGAACTATCTCAATTAAAAAAAAAAAAAAAAAAAAAAAAGGTTGAGTGCATTTTCTGTCAGGCTATCTTTATGACAGCTTTTGTTTCCTAAATGAGTACTCAGAACGCATTGGAAACTAGGGTAAATTTATCAATGCAATTTCAGTTGGGTAGATTTTCCATCCCCACTGGGCATATTTATTGGAGCCTGACTGTATCTGGTCACATTATTAATAGCAAACAATTTATTTGATTAATTTAGCCTACATTTCTGTTCATGAAATAGCCTATCCCATTTTGATTTCTGCTTTTTTTATTCATAAGTATTCAGTGAATGTTTTCAGCATATTTTAGTCTGGAGTTTGTTCTGGAGCTTCTTGCTTCATCTAATCACAATGATTATATCTTTACTGGACCTGGTGTGACTTGAAATCTTCAGTTGGTACTGTTTTTGTTCCCTAGTTGACTTTGCCATGTAAGTGCAGTATCAGGAACACTTCTGATGTGATTAATGAACATCCAGTATCGTGCTCGAATCACTGACTTGCCAAGGGATGCACAAATCCATATAGAAACAATCCTTCTCTAAATATTCATCAAACAAAACAAGTTTACAGAGGTGTATGCTGAAAAATGAACATAAGTGGATGAGAATACAGGAGAATTGAAACCTTCTGAGGAGCAAGAGCTTTTATAGGTGAATCCTCATGCTATTGTCCCAACTCATTTCAAGCCACTCCCCTGTTTTTCCATGGTATGTTTTCCCAACACAGAACATTACTCCAACCACCACATAAACACCTGCAGCTAAAACAAGGCAAAAAGGACAACATGGACCATGGCCCATAAGAGATGCAGGTAGTCTATGAAATTAGAATTACGGGATGTACAAGCAATGAGTTTGCTATTTTTATGTAAGTTAACATAAATCCACTGTAACTAGCCTTTTCTAAACATGCTGAAGAGAGAATTATCTCAAATATTTCTACAGTCTTTGAGAAAGGCAGGTCACAGAAAATTCCTAGAATTCAGGGATTAATCTTAAATCAATCATGCAAGGTGGACCATACTCACAAAGGGCTAAGTGGAATTGCTGTCTTAGACTCAGTCTAATTTCTCCATTAATATGCAGAGTTGGGGTAGAAAAAAAAGTTCCATAGCAGCCCCCTAAAACCATCACATTTCCACCAATTAACAACTTTTCCTGATGAATACGTGAGCACATATGTCTCTCATTACCTGAAGTATTTTACAAGTCAGGAGGTTAAAAACTTTCCACGAGCAATGGAAATGTAGGTGCAAATTTAGGGAATGTAAAATACGTGAGCAAAATTGAGTAAAGGACCTGCCCAGATAGCTGAAGTTTAACCTGGATCAACAGGCTTGCAAAGTCACAGCTCCACCTGTTGAGCTAAAGGAAATCATCCACCTGTAACTGCAGACAGCACAGCTTTATTTTTTTGCCAGGCATAGATCACTAATACTGTGCCACTTGGATAAAACAAAGCATAAAAGCTCAAGGACAAATCACATAGTCATTACTCGAGGTGAAGGAGCACTGTAGCCATTGAGCTGTTCTGCCAGTGGACAAAAGGACTTGGATCTAAAGGAAGGGTCTGATGGCAGACTGAAGAAAGGACAACATCCTTCTCAGTAAGTTTACTAAAGCATACCACAGTGACAGAAACAATGCCAGAAATGAAAGCACATAGAGACCACTCAGCTCTTCTTAACTTCACAGGAGACCAAGTTGCTCGGACCAAAGGCTGTGAATACCACATAGCCATACATACATATTCTTTCACATGTATTAGAAATGATTACTTCTTCCTTCCTGTACTAACTATGAATAGCCGATTCACACAAAGCAACTCATGCTAAAAGGGAATGAAATGTCATTCCCAACCACCTTATGTAAACAGAAATATTTATCAAGCTAAGGACACTATTTTATGACCAGAGAAATCAATGGCAAAGTTCTCATGAGTCTGAATGGTCTTGAATTAACATGCAAGTTTCTTGTGGAAGAACAAATAGAGGTACATTTTTTGCCTTGCGTGGTCATCATTCAAGTACATATTTCTTCTGAAAGGACAAAAAGAATCTGCAGTGATCCACAAAAAATGTACACCACTAGTAGTTAGACTTCAAATCTAGAGCACAGATATAATACTGCATGCAGGCTATACACATGGCTTTCTCAGATATGCCACCATTTGCATCTCTGTGATTCTAGAAAACAGTAAGTGGTGGTGCCTGAATACTTCAAAAATATGTTTAAAAAAAAGACAAATAAGATAAAAATATTTTGCAAACTATTTCTTCAGAAGCTGAACCAGTATTCAGAAATAAGTCACAAATCAGAATTAAGAAAAAAAACTTATCCAATAATTCATGGATAATTTTAATATCGAATTAATTATTATCTATAATAATAAATGAAATATGTTTATGAAAAGGGATGGTGGGTAGTTCAATGCTTGCTTATAAGCATAATACTGTAATAGATCCTAAGTAGCCCAGAGGTAAACTCAGCAAGTTCTTGGTAAAAATATTGCTTTGTAACATTTATAAAAATACATGTGTGTGGATGTGTGATCTTTTCTGGCATGGAAGAAGAAAATTATATATTTTAAAAACTGAAATGTAAAAACCATAGTGCATTCACTTTCTTGTGGTTCTAGTTCAGTAAAGCACTGAAGTGTATGTGAGCAAGTCTCCTGACTTCAGTTAAGCTTGTGCTTTTCTTCTAAAAAGTAGTTACAAGCCATTGGCATCTACTCTGAAGTGTTTGCTACAACCCCACAATTTCAGAATATTCTATAAATTGTGAAGAATAAAAGCAGCACTCATGCCTCCTCTAATGTACTTAGTCACACATTTCCATATTAATTTGGATTCCATTACACTGAAAGACTGAACCATATCATTACAATCTGCTAATCCACCCCATAACTTTTCCAAGGCTAGCTCTAGCTAGCAAATATTCTGTGCATTTAAGATGCAAACACAAGGTACATTCTGATATATTTAAGATTCTGGGGGATAGTAGATTGTTCCAGTGACTAGCGCTAGTAGAGCCAGCAGAGCCACAGAGCAAGGAATGCACACAGCAAGAGGTACCACTGTTGGATTTGGTAGAGAGAAGATGAAGGCACAGCAGACAACTTACAGAGAGCACTGTCTTATCAAGAGCCAGACAATGTCATTCCTTACTCCCTCCAAGTGACCAACCACAGAAATGGTTCCTCTGCAGCTAAGGATATCCTTTGTGCAAGTAACTGCTCAAAATCCCAACATCTTATAATTCAGATATTAGAAAGTACTGTTACTAAAGGGTCATACTCTTGCACCTTGGTTGACAACATTTACCACACTACCATCTACTGAAAGCAAGCCAATTAAGCAAATGGGATTGTTTATGGAAGCAGGGAGAAGAAATAAATAGGAATATGAAATTATGGGCCTTGTTAAGGAAATATCCATTACAGATGAAGGTAGCAGAACGGAGCCCAACTTTTTTAATGGTGAAGGTTTTGACGTACTATTTATTATGCACACCTTTTATGTCACATCTCTGTATTTGTACTCCTTATGTCCCTGCTCTTTAAAGATCTGTTCACTCAGCAATTGTCCTCTATAAAGCTACAATATTATTGCTGGTTTACCTTGCAATATTGCTTACAAAATCTTCTCAAGGTGCAAAGCATTCCCCATGTCAATATAACCAAAAAAACTCTGTATGCAATACAAAATAGCTGAAGAAAGTGACAACATAAATTACTTTAAATTAGAGTCAAATTACAGACTAACATTCTGATTTTAAACAGATAAATATTTTACAATATTTCTAGTGACTGTGAAACAACCATGAAGACACAGCTTTA
Organism: Caloenas nicobarica; assembly: GCF_036013445.1. NCBI lineage: Eukaryota > Metazoa > Chordata > Aves > Columbiformes > Columbidae > Caloenas > Caloenas nicobarica. The sequence goes on along the minus strand of NC_088246.1, from coordinate 28,322,791 downwards.
ATATTATTCCTATTTTAAGTCCATACCTTCTTTTGCACAACCTCAAATGCTAGTCATTAATGATCTGTAATGTTACTTATGTTATTTCTGACATAAGTATGCAGTATCAGGCAGAATCACTATATTCATAGGGCCAGATCCAAAACTACGGGAATTGTCAGAAATCACCACTAAGTACAGGGATTTCTGAACCAAAGCATCAGATGTTCTAAGTAGGAAGGTAAGTATTATAGCATCTTCTGTTTTTCAACCAAGGATGCTGTACTGCTTAGATGAATTTAATATATCTAATTTATATATATATAAAATATGTATAAAAATATATATGTGTGTCATATTTTAATTACAGGCCGTTCCAAGAACTGAGGCTACAAGCTCACTTTTTTCTTAGTATTATTTTGGCTGCCAGCTCTGCTGCCAAAAGGAGTCTGCTGAGCCCAGGGATCCTGTCCAGCTGTCACCAAAGTTTAAGGAAATATACAAAGATATAACATATGTGTATTTTACTTCTAAGTTTTTCAAAAGTCCAGGGGGAAAAAAAAAAACACAGCACAAAATAATAACAAGCACACACAATAGGAAACAACCAGGCTACACACACAAAGAAACAACCAAGCTCTTTGTTCTTTAGTTTTTGCATCAAGTCTGGATTGGAAAATGAAATCTGAGGAAAACAGGGCACTAGTATCACTAGTATCATTATCCTTTGGTAGGCTCCCAGAAAGCAAAAAACTCTAATTTCTGCCCCTTCGACAATCTGCAGATGTGGAAAGAGCAGATTACCTCTCCATGCACTGGTCAACCTGTCATTGAAGTGATGAAACAGATTAACAGGAGAGGTGATACCCCAGAGGGCACTGAGAAAAATGACATGTAAATAGACAGGACAGAGACCAACTAGTGGAGAAATCATTTCAGAGCAGACAGAGGGGGAAAGGAAGAAAAAATTACAAAACCACTCCTTGGAGAGGAAAAGATGAGGCAACTGGAGAGATGGATGCAGAGTGTAAGGCAGATGGACACCCCTGAGACATTTGTCACTAGTTGGACTGCGAGACACTGACATTAATGAGAGTGGCATTTGGAAGATAAAAGCAAAATCTCTGAAGCAGACAATACAGTTTCCAGGCATCACGTATGGGGATATGGTGTAATCAAACAGGACTGGAAAATGTTCACATCTAGCAAAAGCATCACAACTGCTACTGATATTCATGGGAGAGTATGGATCAGGAGTAAACAGCTTATGGTTTTGTCTGAAGGGCTGGTGGAGATTGTGGGTTGTTTTTCCTCTCAGCTCAGTCAATTCCCATCACATTCCTTTATTGAAGGACTCTACATCAGTCATCCACTTACACCTGCCTTGTCAAAAGTCAGTGTTTCATTGACAAGTGCTTTTCAGGCAGCAGACCTCTAGAGGACAGCTCTGTCGATTAGTGAGTGGGGATTTACAGGGGTGGAGGCACTTCCCTGCAATTATCTCTTCTTGAAAGCAAGGAGGGAGCTGGGAGATACTTCAAACACTGGCCGTCGGGACACAAGCAAGCGGAGGGAGCAAGATCTGGCTATATGTCACAGGTGCCACACCAAAAATGACATAAAATGACCCAGGGGATAGGAAGTGTCATTATTAACTAACCACTCCCTGCCCTCACACCTCAGTGTCAGCCCATTTTGACTCTGATGCTCTCACATGTCTCTGGTCTCTCTCCAAAAGGAAAGGATGCTGTCATCCTGGCATGGAATGGGACAGACCTGAATATCCCAGAACAGCTTTCCGATCCCCAGACTCATTCTGCTGGAGATCTTAGATGACAAATCCCAAGATCCCCTTCAACACTCACATCTTGCCCCTCTGGTCAGTTTTTCCCCAAAAAGCAAAGCAGCTGCTTCGCCACTAAAAGCCAGCTAGCAGCAACAGTAAATACATCGACCTGCTTGTCTGCCCCTGTATTTCGCGGAGAGGGCGCCTACGACAGAGAAATTCCGCGGGGCCCGCGTGGTCCCCAGCACCCACTGCACAGGGAACGGCGCCCACGCCGGGACGCGGAGCGGAGAGGGGCCGGGCGCTGTCCGCGGTGCTGCCGCCGCCGCCGCCGCGCCCGCCCCGTCCCGGGAGCTCTCCGAGGTGCTGCACAGGGGCGGCCGAAGAGGGAGCAGCAGTGCCGGGCCGGCGCGGCTGGGCGCGGGGCGGCAGCGCAGAGTGGGGCGACTCTAAGTCAGCCTTGTCCCAGGCTGCCTGCGAGTCCTTGTCCGCTATACCCGCAGTGCTTGCACTAGTCTTCCACAGCAATCCGTTCAGCATCTCCGACAGAGGGGGAAAACATCCACTTCAAAAAAAAAACCAAATCATGTGGACTAATTGTGCATTGAATAAACTTTTAGACACGGATTCAGTAACGAACAGGAAAATGATAACCCAAACTAACTTGTGATAAGGACAAGCTCTCTCTGCTTCCTCTTTAATGCTGCATGCATGGAGCGCAGCTCAACGTGTGAAGATGCCTGTGTCCCCGTCCTGCTGCAGAGTAGCAAGCATCTCCCGGTTGTCCTTCAGTACCATCTCTTCCTCTCTCCTCTTCGATTTAAAAGTTGAAAGAGAAGGGAGAAGTGGCAGAAGAAAGCTGACTGAATCCCTCCTTAAATCACGAACAAGCCCAGCAAGACGGATTCTAGTAAAAGAAGCTGTATTCCTAAGAAGCGACCGGTGTCATAGTAGTTAAAATAGAACAGAAAAGCCTCTCACAAAGTCAATTCTTATGCAGATGAGGCGACATAAGAGCTTTTGCCTCTCTTCGAGGGCTTAGTGAATTTCTAATTTGCCCAAAGAAGCCCTAGAGGAATGAGGAAGAAAGGGCGGGAATATTGGGATTGCTAGTCGTGACAAGTATTATGGTGCCTGGATTGTCGCCCAGAAATACACTGAAAATTAGGGGATCCAAAGCCATTGTCTCATCCGAGTCATTTCTCTTGACCTTCGGCTTTGTCCACTCTGTCTGAAAAAACGTCCTGCAATGAGCATCACCCTTACTCTCTGCTAGACACACAACTTCGGTGTCTCTAGTTCACAGAAAGGGAAAGAGGATGAGAGGCGGTTTCCCGTCCAAAAGAAGGGCACTCACAGAAGTTTAAACGACAGTCAGAAAAACGTAGGGTTAAGCAATAAACTGGGAAATGTGCTGTCCTATTGAACAGAGAGCAGTTTCCACAGCATCGAGGACCCGCCAATATATATCATATCAATAAAAAGGAGCTCTTCGAAAGCTTGCATAGTAATTGAGATTGGAGATCTTTTTTGATATGGGTTGGCATTTCCTCATATCAATCTGACAGAGCCAACTCAGGAAATTGCTGGTAATATTCATCTGGGGAGCACTTTCATTAAACGTAATTCATTCGACTTTCACAATAAATTGAGTGACATCCTTACAGCAGAACCTTTTTATCCTTGATGAAGTACTTGCCAGCCTTTGGTTTTCCACTTTATTGTCACATTCCTTACAGCAGAATCGTCAACATGTCAATCTACTGCATGAAAAAAATGCTAAAGCTGTATTTACAAAGCACCCAGGAGGTGGCTTAATGCTGACTTACAAGACAAGCGAGTTGGGAGCTAAACTATCTGATAAATCACAGCATAACTTCACCCAAACACAGTCGCGAGAACAGAAGCCAATCCCAGAGAGAAAAGGATGGCTCACACATTCATTTTGTCCAAGTGCTGGCTATTCCGAGCAATTGGTTTCTTAACCTGCTTCTCCACACTTTCCAAGACGACTGGGAAATTGGCTTTTTGTTAATTAAAATGGCGGGTTAGAGATGCAGGGAAAAATTAAAGGGCTTAAAATGGATACCTCTAGGTACAGACTTGGAAGATATGGCTGGTCAAAGAGAGGCAGGATATTGGATTATATTCAGGTGCCTCCCTAACAGGTGAAATCTGTTCCAGACTGCTTTCTCCAGCGATTTGAGAAGGGAAAATAGTGTGTACTAAGCACGAGGAAAAAAGAAATTTCAGTGCAGGGAAACCCTTTCTTAAACTGCTAGCACAGGTCCCTGGTGGTTAGGAAAGAAGGAATCCAAGAAAAGAAAGAATGCACCGTCCATCACTTCACATTAAAAATATGTGTATGTATATATATATATATAAATTTAAAAAAAAAGACGCAGATAAGTTTGTTTCCGCCTACACGAAATCCGAGTCCGATTGCTATTCACCGTGCCTTTCCTTCCGAAAGGGTAATTATTGCCCCTACACCACCGCGAAAGAGTCTCAAACTCCTTTAGAAAGAGGGAGGGGGATCGTCTTAAGGCTACGTAAACTGTCTCGCACAAAAAGCCACTTCTTTCTCTCCGCGCCAAGAGCTTCCCCCCTCTTCTTACCTCTGTCCGCCCCCGACTCCCCCTTCGACGTCATATTGAAAATTGCAAGAAATCGCTTGTTTGGGGGAAAAAAAGCAAAACTCGAATGCTTTCAGCACCAAATGCCTCTGACAAAATACTGTGGGTGGTGATTATGATCGGACAATGCCTTGTCTCTCTTTTGGGGTTTGTTTTGTTTTCTTTTATCTTCGCTGCCTATAGAGATTTTTTTCCTCCCACGACAAAGTAGGACACAATCAGCAACTATCTTTTAAAAGAAAGAAGGAAAAAAAATCAGCTTATCTTCGCCGGCACGTGATATCTCTTCACGTTCTCCATAGCTTTCATTAACCGGGGTGAAATGACCGCAAACAGTGCGACACAGAGCGAAATTAAATGTACACAAACTCTGGAGCCACTAACCTCTTTTTTACCCCCTCAGCAAATACCGTACCAAGCGTGCCACCGCTGAGGACAATTTTAAACCTCTATTATTCACGATGTTTTTGCAGGAAAGCTCCGCTCGGCTGTCAGAAGGCCTCCAAACTACAGTGACGGTGTGGAACAGACCTTAAAATCCCAGCCCGGCATGGGAGGAGGTCAGCAGGCTGTTTCCAAGCCCCTCTGTCAGTGCCATCGCCCTGTAAAACAGGGTGCCCCGGGATCCCCGCGGTTGTGCTGCGCTGACAAAGCGCCGCGCAGAGAAACTCCCCCCACCCCCCCCTCCCGCGAAACAACCTGTTCACTCGTAGCCCTCGTCAGGGGGTGAGAAATCACCCCCCACCACCACCACCCCCCCATTTGCTCTTGCGCTGTTTAAATTCTGCACGGAGTTAAAACGCTCTGCCACTCAGCTCTGCTGTATATCCTCATTTACACACACATGGGTGAAAGAAACGCCTTGCTGGGAAAAGACGACAAGCCGAGGGGCTGAGGGGGGAGGGATCCTTACCCTAGCAGCATGCAACGCAAAACTCCCACTGGTTTTGGTTCCGTACTCGCTACTCCGGGTAAAGAGTACCTAAGTAGTGATCTTCTCCAACCCGGGGTGATCCCAGCAAAGCAGGCGCGTGTTATCATTCTTTGCTCGTACTGCGCGGGCAGTTCTCCCTAGAGCATGCAAAAGCAGAGCCTGTGATCATGTTGGGGCGGGGGGGAGGTAAAAATCCCGCAATTTGCAAGGCATTTTTGCGCCTGGCGCCCTGGGTTTGCCGGAGAGGAGCGCAGGATCCGGCGGGGAGCGGTAGGACGGGGCGAGCGTCCGGCAGCGCCGGGAGACGCCGGCCCGCCGGTCCCCGCCCGACCCACGGGTCTCCTGAACCGGTACGGACACGATCTGTCTCCTCTTCTGGCTTGACCTGTCCCAGTAGGAAATAACTAGTTAGGAGCCTTGCCGTCTTTGCCAGCAGCCTGCTTGTTTTGTAGTCGCTTCTACAGCGTGTTGCTTCCACACAGGAAAAAAAAGAAAGAAATTAAGGAAAAAAAAATAGCCTGGTGTTTTATTGTCCTGTGGTGTGGGACTGGAAATTCACCGGCAACTGGGCAGGAACTAAACAAGAAGGTTTCCTTAAAGGGAATGATGTAAACCCCAGGTGTTCTTATATACAAATAGAGCTCAAACCTAGAAGAGTGTACGATCTCCGGGTGTTTTTTTCTTTCTTAATATTTACGTGCTTGCTTAATGACGATTTTGAGTTCGGCACAGCACTGTTAGTTAAGAAAACATTATCCACTAGAATAAGACTAAGATGTTTCCGAAAGAACAGCGGTGGAATCTCGTGGTAAATAATACCGAGTGTAGCTGTTTGAACACTTTCTGCAGGTCTCTAAATGTAAAGATAGAAAATAACTTCAAGCCTTTAAAGATTAACTCCTAATTCTACTAAATAAGTACTATATTATCCGTTTAGGCCAAAGGAAACGCACTTCCACTGCAAATCAAATATAACATTTTCAATACACCACACAGCACGAAATAAGGAGAAAATGCCTGTCTCGCAGAGGCTAACTACTGTTCTTATCAACAAACATAATACGGCGAACCTTCTCTACCCCAGCAAAATTCCTCCTCTTTCTGGTCGGCCATAACCCCTATAAATTTCAGGCAATAAGGCTGGATGGCACATGGCTCTATTAAAAAGGAGGAGAAAAGCAGAAGCACTTTTCTTCTAAGATTGAGAAGAGGTTTAACGGTGAGGGGCGGAGGTGGAAGAGCAGTGGTTTGCTGGGTGAAGAAAAATTACAAACTAGTGAGTGGCTGTAAATGAGCAACTTCGAGGCAGCCCAACCTCGCTGCGCTTGTTCACTATCACTGAACAACGGCTGGTTTAGGCGGAGAGGAAACATGCTATTTTCCCTCTCCTCTATATTATTAGCCCCTCTCAAAAAGGATTTTTTAACAAACCCGGTAGGAAGCGGGTTGTGCTGCCATTTCATTTACCCTTTCTAATAGGTTGGGTACTTAAAATTTAATTCTGAATTGACACTGCTCTCGTCCACACAGAGTGACGCGCACACATGGATAGGCACAACAAAGTGCTGCACTTTGCTGGTTTGTGGCACCGCATTGAAGCTTTAATCAAAACTTCATGCTTCGATGCTAATAAACAGTTTATTTCCACGTGATGGCCTAATGCAAACTTTCGAAGTCATTCCCTAAATACAGAGAATAGGGAGAGATTGGCATAAAGGTGGAAGAATCGACTCAGAAAGACGAATCGAGTTAGACAGGGAAATCCTTTGGATCGCCCCCGAGTGTTTTGGCAGAACACGCAGCCCAGCCGAAGGGCGCATCCCCTCTCCCTAGCTTGTCTTTTATTCCCTTTTTTTTTTTTTTTCAACGCATTTTGCATTGTTTCGAGGGAAAATGGAAAATCGTCTCTTTTACTCTGCAATGCCAAGCCGTCGGAAAAAAAAAACATTCAGGTAATGAAGTCTGTAACTAAACGGTAATTGAATCAGCATAATTTGCACACTGAATGGTTTTCAAATGCTCCCAGTTTACAATTAAAGGAGAATTAATGCGCTTGTTGTTCAGACTGCAGCGCATTAGAATAAATCCAGCACTGTTGTTGTAATGAGTCGAGAGCAGTTTAACTGCCAGCAAACACATTTAAAATTTAACACGACGTATCGATCTCTCTCCGGCTTTTCTGATAGATTATTTGCCACGCGCTTTTCTCCCCGCTTCCCCCTCCACCCCCGCCCCACCCCCGGGTATAAAACTCGCGGGGAGGAGAGGCGCACGCGGCAGACGTGGCACTGCCCGACGAGGACAGGGGCTCCCAGGCGGGACCCACGTCGGGCGGGAGCGGGCCGGGACGGGCCGGACCAGGACGGGCAGGGACGGGCAGGGACGGGCGCGACCCCCGGCGCTGCGCGGGCGCGCTGGGCGCCCGCGCAGCGCCGGGGGTCGCGCCCGTCCCGGCTGCCCCTCACCCTCGTCACCCCCCCGCGGCCCGGGCCCTCTCGGGATTGGCTGCCCCTCGCTTGGCCGCGCTCCGCCGCGCCGCGCTGCGCCGCAGCGCACCCAGGCGGCAAGTCCGCGCCAGCGCAGGGAGCGGCGGTGCAGGCAGCGCCCGGCGGCCGCGGAGCCGGAGTCGGAGCCGGGCCGTCGCCGTCTCCGTCTCCCCCCGGCACGGGCACCGGGGTGCATCCCCCGGCAGCGCTACTGTAAAAAGGGTTTTTCCCTTCCCCCGCTGCCACGGGGACAAGCTCCCGCCAAGCGTTTGCTTGCCTAACGCATGGCAGGCGAGCGAGGGTACGGGCTGCAAAGGAGCAGCCTGCCTTGTTTTTGTTCCTTGCGACCGTAGAGGGAATAAAGTGTGTGTTAAAGGAGATAACGCCGCTGTTTACTCGTGTTCCCCCGGTAATCTTAAAGGGGATTTGCTACGAAAGTCAATGACACTTCACGCGGAAAATACTAGCTGTGCTCGCCACCGAGTACCTGCACGCCTGTACCGTGCCGCCCGTAGTGGCATACGGGGGGGGTTCCCTTCCCGAGGGGCTCCCACTCTCAGGAGGGAGCAGAGGGCAAAAAGTTGCCTCCAGCCCACAGCCTGGGCGGGCGCCCCCGCGGCGGCGCTCCGGTTCTCCCCGCAAGCACCGGGGGACCCGGCCCGGGAGTCCCCCGCCCTGCTCTCGCCCGGCGGCGCGCACCTTCCCCGCGGAGGTGAAGTTACGGATCTGCCCCCGCCTCGACCTACCGAGAGCTCCCGGCTGAGCCCCGCGCCTCCTCTCCCCAGCCCCAGCCCCAGCCCGGGAGGACGGGGCAGGGCTGGCTGTCGGACGCCGGTAGTTGCCGTGAGTTTGTTCGTTCTCCACCAGGCTAGTGCCCGACCCCACGCCGAGCTCCCCCCTCCCCGGTCCGTGTGAGGGGCCGGGGACACTCACCAGGTAGAGGGTGGGCTGCAGCAGAAGGACCGCGTACCAGTACACAGCCTGCATCCTCGCCGCTCAAACTTCCCCGGCGCTGCCTTCGCTGCCTCTTTGTTCCTTCCAGAACATAGATCCACCTGACATCCACTTTACAGAACAAGCAGAGCTCTCACCAGCCTAGACAAAAATGAAATTATAGACCCCATGACCACAAGACAAGGTTAGGCTTGAGACGCGGGGGGAAGAGAGGTGTGTAGCGAAGGGGGGGCGGGAGAGAAGGAGGAGATGGGGTGTGTGGATGGGGGTAGGGGAAACAAAAAACGATTAAAATCGAGTTAATCCAGCGTCTAGAGCAAAGTGATCGCACGGTCCGGGCTGGCTGCAGAGCGCCTGTAGGCAACACTCGCCGGCGCTCAGTCCTTTTACTGGTTGGGAGAGCCCCGTGGTGTGGGCTGGGGCTGCCCGGGGGTGCCACCGCCAGCCCTGCCCTGCCTTGGCTGCCTGTGCGCCCTCGGCGGGGCCCGGGAGGCAACAGCCCGGCAATTGGCCACAGAGCCCCGGCAGCGCGCTGGAGAGCGTAGCGGCGCCGGAATGGGGAGAAGGGACAGGAGGCGATGGGATCGGGGCTCCGGATGCTCTTTGGCGCCTAAAGCCGAGGCGAACAGCTTCGCCTCTGGGACGCCCGAGCAGGCTCTGCGTACCACCCACAAGAGCCCACCTCCCTCCACCTGTCCTAAGGCGCGCCGTGTCTTGTCCCGGGCCGGGGCCGCGCCCCGGGGCGCCCCGACGGGAGCGGACCCCATCCCCGGCCCCAGCCCTCCTCCGTCCCAGCGCCCTGGGGACAGCCCCGCCACCGCGGGGGGGGGCGCGCCGGGGATACGTACGGCGTGGGGGGTCCGACGGCGGCCGGGGCTCCGCGGGGCGCTCCATGGGCGAGCCTAGAGGGGCTGAGCGCCGCGGCGCAGCCCGCTGCCCCTGCGCATCTCCTCGCCGCGCTCCGCACCGAGGTTTCCCGCGGCCGCTCTGCATCCGGCGCAGGCACTGTCAGGGCGGCTGGGCGGCTGGCAGGCTCTCCCCCCCTCGCCTCCCCTTCTCCACACACGGCCGCGCTCCGGCTCCGCCGAGCAGGACACTTACAGGAGGAGGGAGCTGCCCAGGCTGCCCGCTCGCTTTCGGCGGGGGGCGCGGGCAGGAGCGGCGGCACCGGCGCTCTGGGGCGTCCAGGGCGATTTGTCTCTATTGAAAATGACTTATTGGCCAGGGAGCGGCAAGCGCCTGCTATTTAACTTCAGATAAAATCTATCTGCAAAGACCTTGGCCGATCATCTTAAAATAAAGCTCTGGAGCCGAGCACTGTCCGAGCCTCACTGCTTGGGGAGAGAGAAAGAGCAGTGGAGGGGGGAGGAAGGGGGGGGGCTTGCTCGGAGAGGGGGGAAGGGAGGAGGGAGAAAGGGGAGTCTAGCGGCGTCCCATCCTCTCCTCTGAACGGGATGATGAATCAGAGCCCTCCCCGGGCGGCGCGAGCCGCCCTGCGCTGCCCGCTCTGCTTGTCCTGCCCGCCCTGCCTGCCCTGCCCGCGCTGCCTGCCTGGTTGCCTGCCCTGTCTGTGCTGCCTCCCCTGCCCGGGCTGCCTGCGCTGCCCGCGCTGCCTGCCCTGCCCGGGCTGCTTGGCTGCCTGCCTCCGCCGGGCTGCCGGCGCTGCCCGCGCTGCCGCCTGGGGCGCAGCCCCTCTCCCTGTCCGCCAGCCCGCGAGAGCCGGCTGCCTGCCCAGCGCGTGGAAGGAGCCTGGGAGAACATCTCCTTCCTCTTTCTTTCCTTTCATTTTAGTTTTTCCACCTTCCCCAGGGGTGTCCCGTGCCACGACAGTGCTGCTTAGCCTGTGAAGGCAGCGGGCGCCCTCAAAGCGGGCACGGAGGTGACGGGATCTTGGAAAAGAGGTGGGTGACGGCTGCGGGAGCCAAGCTCTGGGATTAAAGCGTTGCTTTTCCCCTCAAGAAGGAACCTGTAGCTGGACAGCCCCTCGGAGTGAAGCTAGAAAACTCATCCCTGCCCGGTATTGTGGCTAATCCTGCCAGCTGTCATGCAAAGGGAAAGGTCTCATGGACCTTGTTTTCCTTCTTCTTTACCAGGAGTCCTATGGGGCTTTTCCCTGCCCTTTCCATCCCCCAAACTGTATCATTACCACTGTGACACTGGGACAGGGTGCAAGGGAGGATACCAACAGCACAGGGTAACCTTACCAGATGCTTAGCCTTGATAGCAAAACTCAGATTTATCACTTCCCAAAGGGGAACCAAGAAGCAAGACAGCATGCTGTACAGAGCGGGAAACGAGAGAGAAAAAGAGGACTTCAGTTGTCCTGCCAAATTCTTGCTTCCCTCAGAGCATGTCCTGGTAATTAATATCTGCAATCTGAGGCTTCAGCACCAAGCTGTAAAATACTGCTTTAATTTGGGGGTCTGAGTTTGGAACCGGGGGACCGGGGAAAGGAGAGTCAAAGTAATGAGTACTCTTTGAAAGAGCTGCACTAGAGACTCCCCCATGGCCATTTCTGCTCCAAACACCTGGAAGATGGACACCTCCATATGTCTCCAGCACCATCACTCTGCTAGACTTGTGAAATGCTCACGTCACAGCTTTGAAGAGAAGCGTGCAGCTTGCGAAGAATTATACTGTCACCCTGCCACTCCAGAGAGCCTCTGCATTACAGTGCAGGCTAAAGCTGCCCAGAGACTTCTTGCTTCAAATGGGTAACAAAAAAATCACAGCTGACTTTTACCTTTCATTTCCCTTCTTCCTGTCTATTCCACTCTTACTTCCCTGTGAGTAGCTTTGTCCACACTTAGTAATTAATCGAGAGAGAGAGAGAAAAAGAGAGAGATGTTACTCTCTTCACATAGAACAAACTTGCCATAAGCTGCATGGAGCATACTGCTGATCTTTGCAATAAGCTGCTGTTACATACTTAGATCCAGCATGGTTTCTCTCACCTTAGATATGAGATTGTCAGCTTAATATGGAGCAGGAAAAGCAAACACCAGGTCTCCCACATTTCAGTGGGTCATGTTCCTGAGGAAGACATAATTTCTTCAAAAAGGAATGTTTCCCTCTTTAAGGAGGAATGATTCAACTCCATGGTCTGTGTAACTTGATTCAACTTCTCCAAGGTCTGATCATTAATGTCTGCATATTGGAGAAGACAAGGAAGTAGTCATTGGAGAAGTATTACTCCTTCAGCTGGTCAAATAGAATAAGTTCATTCCAGTCTTTCTCATCCAGATCCTTATATCTCATTTAGGAGAGCCCTGTGGAGGAACTCCTGGTGCCATTGGAATCATAAGCCTGACTCCTCTTTACTTCAGCCCACTAAAATTTCTTCCCCCTGTAAACTCAGCAAGGTCTTCTATGAACAGCCTGGTCTGTACAGTATCTACTTTGAGTTGTCAGCAAGCTCTTGAGGCAAAGTCCTTCAGGATGGACAAATTTTTTTTCTGTCAGGTTGGGACTGATCCAAGATCCCACTGGCTTCACTGAGGGCTTCTCCACTCTTCAACTGACCTCCTCAGCCGAAGGCCACTGGGACAAACTCTTTAACTACAGTGGAATTGAGCTTTCCTTCAGAAATGCTGTTAGGACTGCTTCTTCCCTCCATTGTCATTTCAGAAGAAAGGAGCAATATGGGAGCCTGGATTGATCTTTTCAGTTTAAAAAAAAAAAAAAAGCAGTCTCCAAAGTATTCCAGCTGTGAACATGTGATACTTTTACAAAGGAAATGTAATGCTTATGAAAATCTGACATTTAGGATTTTTCAACACAGACTTTTGACTTTTGTCTGATTCTGTAATATTGGTACAGCAGCTTAAGTGGAATATTAGAATTTTTTTTTAAGTGAATGTTAATTTCAGCCATTTGGATACTGTTTGTATTCTTAGCAGTAAGGTCTCCAGCAAGTGTCAGCTAGTGAGGTTTTAAACAAACACAAATTCCGCGTATACTAATGGATTTTTTAAAGTCCAGTTAGACTTAAAAATGCAATTGGACTATTTTTAAAGCTTTGAAATACATTCTAACCTTTAGACATCTTCCCTGTTACTGCAAAGATAGCTTCTTGGCTTGCAGAACTGAAAAGGTAACAAGCAGAAAACCCAAAGACAATGGCGGGTGATTAATAATTGCTACAGGTTCCAACAGAAGATGGGCATATAGTTTAATTGCTTGAGGCACTAGAAGAAAATGTAATGCTGTAATGATAAATATCAAATGACTGTGCTAAACTTGCTGTGCAATGTAGCTAACTTGCCTAAGCATGGACAGTTATATATGAAATAAAAATAGTAAATGGATATTATTTGTATGATTAATATAAACTACGTGCCTTATTTTGAAAATACTGCTTGGAAAAAAAGAAAGTGAAACAAAGAAGGCAAAGATAGTCCAGAGTACTAAGGGCTGAAGCAAGTCTAAGAAGATGAAAAAACAGTGCAGCTTAACTACCGTTTTTCGGTCTGCTCTTAACCAGATTTTTTTCTCAGATTTTTTTTCAGGGTTACAGCCAATATCTTGGTTGGGAATTTTGCCTGTTAAAGTCAATGGAAATTTGGCCCCTCTCTTTAAAGGATATATTAAGATGTTAACAATGGCTGTCTTGAAATAAAAAAAAAAAGCCCATGCTATAAGCAAATATCATCTCATCTATATGCATGTTGAAGTGCTATTGAATTCAACTGGAGTTGCATATGCACTACAATGACAGATTATGGCCTCCACAGCTTTTCTATATTTGTACTATACAGTGTACAGGCCAGATGCTTCATATCACTCATGTAAATAATCTTACTGAAATGTTCTTCATATTGCCAACCATTAATTCATCAGACATTCTCTTCTTGTCCCTTCCCCTCTTCACATTTTAAATAGATTTCTTTTGTTTCAAGGAAATCTTCATGTTAGAACAGAATATATTTATGGTTAGCATAAATACTACAAACAGAGTCCCATGTCACATTTTATTTCCATTCTTTCAAGGTCAGAATATGACTGTAAGTACCATTCACATTTCTAAACATAAAAATATCTCCACAAGACTTTTATTTTTATTACATTGATTTCTGTCTACTTACAGTCAAAGACTTACACAAAGTGGTGTTACTCTGTATCCCACATGGAAAAATACCAGAATAGTCCAACCACTTCAAGAGAACCGCCTGGAATTCATGATGTTCTTAATTATTTCTCCTGGTGCTATGCCATGAGGACTCACACAATGTTGGAGTGAGATGTGATGTTCAGCATCAAAGAAGACTAAAAGGTAAAGTACCAACAGCAGTGTCTGCATTGCTCAGTGCTTCTGTGATATAACTATGAGCAAGCTTACAAGCTTCACTAGACTTATTCCATGTGACACTCTGTGTACATATATATTCAAGATTTTTCTCAGAATATTTGAGATGAGGTGAGACACAAACTATTGTCTATATGAATAACATTTACAGTCGAGTTTATCTACAGGATTTTCTCATTAATAATGCCTTGAAATCCAAGGCAGTGGGGAATCTCTAGATCATTAATATAATAAGTAAAAAAGCTTTCTAACCTTCCTTCCATAGGGAGTTTCTTTTCTAACATAATATGTACAACAGGTATTTGTATTTGCATTCTGCATTTATTTCACCTGTTAGATCTTGACAATTTTCTACAGTGGCAATATAGGAAATAGAAAAGTGTTAATAATACCCATAAGGAAAGAAAAAAAAAAAAAGAACTGAAAGTAGTGGAAGGAGTCTGTACTGAGTTTGTACATTACCCCAAAAATACCACAACTTGGGTGAGTTTCCTGAAGACATAATGAGATTTCAAAAATAGTGTAGGACTAAGTGAATTTCTTAATTAAAATCCAATTATTGGAATACTTCATTATGGTCACTTTAGGGATTATTAGCTGACAGCAACACTTGTTGAAATAGTAAAACTTGATAACAAAAGTTTTATTAAAATCTGTATGTGTATGCGCGTGGCTCTTAATTGCAAAGTAACACAATGTATACAACGTCAGCTGGGAAGACTTTATAGAAGACAGCTAAAATATGAGAATTAAGTTGCCTTGAAGTAGGAATTGATGTGGGAGAGAGTCTGCAAGGCCAGTTGTCTTTACTTTCTGTGTGATGGCAAGGAAGAAAGCAGGGAAGTCTGTGAAGGCTTCTTGGACCGTCTGCAGCGCCAGAGGAATGAGGGATGCTCACAGCAGCTTCTGGGCTCCTGGGAGCACATTGCTCTTCAAGGCTCTGGCCGGAAAGCTGCACAAACCCTGAGTGTTCGGGGCAGAAGGCCACTCCGTGGAGAATGAGGAAGAATGGCAGAACTTCTCCCCAAAATCCTGCCAGGGCAGGACACCCTGGGTCTACATCACCTGTGCTAGAACGACACAATGTAGCTGCTGCACCTTTTGAAGCAGGACAGTCGACTGTTTTGCATTCACCCTATTGCAAGCAGGAATAAACTCCCTGACACAGCATTACTGGCCCTGAAGAGAGATCTCCTAGTGTCTTCCCCTCTGCCATTTTTTCTTGTTCATACTGTATCAGTCGTGTATGCTCAACATCAATGCTGGGACAACAATCCTGAAGACAAATTTTACATGTCGCTCCAGAGAGCAGCTGCAGCAGAAGCCAGGCAGGGCTGGACAACAGGTTACACCACCAGTCCGCCTTTCCTTGGTGCGAGAGTGGTCACAGCGAAGGCTCTGAGGGCTTCTCCTTCCTCACACTCCTCCCATCCCTCCCATCCCTTGGGTTTTGTGCCAAGCACATTAGAGCAAGGCTGATGGGCAGCAGTGCTGGGTCTTCTGCTACATGCTCACCCACTCACAGGGAGCTGGGCTGGGACTACAGCTTTTACATGCTGCAACAAGGAGCCTCAGAGCTTTGCTGACATCAGAAAGGTGGTGAACGACTAGAATTGCTGGTGTCCGAAAGGAAGCTTATTCTCTACTAAGGAGGCAGCTGATAAAGAGATAAATAATCTCAGTCAGAACAACCTAAGAGCTGAGTTCAGATACTGGACTCTTCATGCCAAATAATGTTGCCACTGGCTGTAGCTCAGAAGAAATGGGTTCCTGGGTGAGTCGTCTGTGTGATAAGTGGAGCTCTGCACCCTCTCAGGTTGCTTTTACTTTGTGGCAGGTTTGTAAACTACCTACCACACTGATGTTACTGGGAGCTCAGTGAGCAGCAGAACCTGAGCGAGGGGATCTTTTACCTTTCATAATGACATAGATCAGTATCATTTTTCCTACAAGGCAAAATTAGCTATTAGGAAAAAACTCGGAAACAACTCTGCCTTTTGTGGTTTAGAACCTTAAATTTGGGTGGGCAGTCTGTTCTTCTTCAGACACATGAAAGTTGTGAGACTTCCTTCAAACAAGGTGGAGTAGAGCCTTTGTGAAAAGTCTTGCTTAGATACTTCTTGAAATGACAAGAATTTTTAAAGACGGGTTTTGTCTAAGCCCCTCATCTAGTAAATGATTTCATGTGGCCAGGTGTTAAGGCCAGCAAGGAATATCTTTAAAACCATTCAAATCTGTTTGCACTTCAGGATCAGGATTTTACATTGCAGCTACAGTAATTAGGGCTTTTTGTTGTATGCAAAAGTAAAACCAGAATTCTCTCAGACTTCTTCATTGTCATTTTGTGTGTTTCAGACATTCGTAGGTGTAAAGGACAATACTCAGATAGACATCAGCCCACTCAAATGGAAGGCATCTTCTTACTTTACTCAACTACGAACCAGCTTCAATATTTTTGGTATTTATATTTATTTAGGTATTAAAAAAGAAATGTGACAATATGGGAAGGAGCTATATACTTTGTAAAACCATGGGAAAATGTGTCAAATTTCACCTGTAATAGCAGGTAAGTAACTGCTATTAAGTAACTGCTTTTGCTTACCCAAGCCTACATTTGGTATTAAAACAAAGGATATATTTTGGACCAGAATATTGTGAAATATTTGTTAGAAATGGAAAAATATTGGAAGAACTTTCACCTTTGATGGAAACCTGAAATAGGTTTTCATCTTTACAAGGGAAGAGAAAGCTTCAGGCAACATATCAAAGAAATTACAGAGGAAATGAAATTCCTTCTTTTGCATGCAGTTGCTACTGAGATATGAATACCTGGTTACAAAAAGAGAAACAACTGTCAGGATCACCATCATTAATGAATACATGTTTTAAAAAAAAGGAGTGTCGCTTTGTCAAGTTACTTTGTTGTACCGTTGCAATACCTACACTGCACAAAGATGCATTTCCATTTTACTCTTGAGAAAATTTTACTAAAAATTGCTGGGAAGTGAAGCCAAAAATCGGAAGAAAGAGAAATAACCAATTCCCATCGTTTACATCATTTAATGTAAAAATTCATGCTTCGTCTGGAAAAGATTTATTGGGGGGGGGAGGCGGCATAATTGTACTGGATTATTACAATCTTCCAGTGCCACCTTGTGGCTCAGTGTAATACTGCAAAATACATCCAACATTAAACTTCACATTCACCAAGCCTGAGAGCAGCCAATTATCCAAGCGCAGTCCATATAACAAACCGAGAGCAGGAAGAGAGATTTTCATCTTATGTACTGAAGAACCTTCTGTCCTTGCCACAACAAATTGCCAGCTTTTGCTGGTACAGAGTTGCATCCCTCACACCTAGTGCCAGTATTTGCGTCTTACTCAAAGGCTGTGCCTCAAAGCCTACCACAGAAAGACTTCCAGGAGAGCTTTGCAACAAGCCATGTCAGAAGTACTTTACCATTTCTCCATGTTTACACCATGTAATTTAGCAGCAAGGCTATACTTGTTTAATTTAATTATTTTTTCGTATTTTACAATGTAACAGTGCATCACCATACGCAGGCATCACCACAAGCAGGCACATATTCCAATGCTTGACCACACTCACTGTGAAGCTTTTTTTTCCTAAACCTACCAGGATTTCCCCTGCTGCAATCTGAGACTGTATTATCGCACCACACTCACAGCAATGGGATCATGGTTCCTGAGCAGAGCCCTTCCACATTGCTACAACACTTTGCAATATGTAGTACCTTAGTGGTCAGCACTTTTCACTAACAGATAAGTGGACTTCTTAAAGCTGGAAGTGAAGAGATAAGCATCTTCCAGAAATAAAATGGATCTATTTCTTTGACGCATAACCCAGAGGACATAACCATTTTGAACGGGAAGGGCATATCTTTGAGAAGGAAAACTGTACAAGGCAAAGGGATGGCAACATCAATGGCGGTTACACCAGCAACAACTGCAGACCAACTCACACTTAGAATGGTGCCATGAACTGTGATTCATGGATGGGACAGCCCTGTTCCCCAGCCTGGCTCACTCCACATCCTAGTGAGAAACTGCCAGTCTCAGCTATACAAGACTTGCAATGATGGCAAAGACATTTGGAGGACATAAAAAATCAAACCAATGGGAATCAAATAGCTTGTTTTGCATGAGTTTGAAAATCCATGAAACTCACAAATGACAAGTGTATGAAAATCATCTCCAGGTTGCTAAAACAGAATTGACTCATAAGATCAAAATCACTCCTGGATAATTATGTCTCAGATGATCACGCAGTGCCAGTCAAGTGTTATATCGCAGGCCTTAAACTCAGATTCCTGTTTTGGAGAATCAACCATGTACCCTACTGACAGATCCATCTTTTACTTTTCAGCCTATACTCCTTACAGGTCTGTGCTGACAAATCTGTTGTTTCATGTCATCTGTCGATAGTATATATTATGCCATTTTCAAAGGTGCTGAGCTTAGGTAGTGTACCACTCATAAGGTAATAGGATCATAAAACATAATTGTAAGAAGCACATTTTCAGAAGATTCATCTTCCTCTTGAGGACATAGTATATGTCCATGGTTTTATGTCCACACAGAGATTTAAGGAGACTATCAGGTGCTGACAGAGGCCTGATTTAAACAGCTATGGTGTTTAAATCTAGCAAGGTGGCCATCATCACTCCAGCTCCGCAGGTAAATTGAGGCTTGCAGATCTCACTTTGTCTTTACAGATCTGGAGGACAGTCTCAAGATGAATGAGGATAAAATTTAGTAAATCCTGAAGCATGATAGTTTAAGCTCCTCATTCAAATTAAATCCACAGATTTAACAATGTTTAACTGGATCCAGTATAAAGCTGGTCTGAGAGAATGACAAATAGATAGCTGTTTGTTTTCCATTTGAGTGCTGGGCACTGCAACGGTAGATTAATTACCCTTAATTAACTATCTCCTTTGAGGAAGCTTGGAGCAAACTATCTAATGAGACCAGAAGGAGAGCGGAAGCTACTTGATTCACTTAATGCACAGGTATCATCTGTACAATTATCTGCCCTTTGAGCAGATGGGGTGTGCTCACAGCAGCCGAGCTCCTTGCCCTGGTAAATGTGACAAATGAAGGAACCTGGGGAGACATAAGAGCACTACCAATACCCACAGAGGCATTACAGTACAGTCTCAGCTGCAGGCTAACAGCACCTGTGCTAATTATGGCAGGGCAGCACCCATGTGAAGAGGCATGATCATCTCCACTAAATGGGTTCCCTGAATCATAGGATGTCTATATATTCTTTTGTACCAAGGCTATCAGTCAGAGGACAAGGAATCTAGTTTATATTGGGAAAAAGATACACTACAGAAAGATACAATTGTCAGGCACACATATAACCCAGTTTTTGATGCCATGGAAAACTGGACAGTGATTTGTATGCCACATGTAATAGTGCTGGACTTCTGAAAGTATCTAGACAAAACATCAAAGAGGATATGGTAGCTGTGGACCATGGCATTATCAATCAAAGGGAGAAGCAGAAGAGAAAGAATGTAGTCTTTTAGGCAGGATGCTAAAGTGTACTCTGAAATACTCACAGTACCATGCTCAGAGTCAGAGGAAGAATACACTTAAAAGCATGGTTGAGAAAACAGTAAAGGCAAAAAGGTTAATTTTTGGAACTCTTTGGAATAGCTGAAATCTATACAAGAAGAAAAGCAAAACCAAACTAGAACCAATCGACTGATTCATCTAAACAGTTATAGAAAACTTTTAAAATAAAACTCGAGGAAAGACAGTGTTTGTGAAGAAGCACATACTCTTTCCAATGCTTTGTAGGCCTATAGCTATCTACCCAAACAAATGGTATTTTTCTTCACCAAGTCCACAGCTCTGGCAAGGTACCTGTGCCTCTCACTGCATGGAATATCTGGCTGTCATGCTACTTGAAGTCCCTCAGAGGACTCTCAAATTCTCATTAAGAAAGGACTGTATGCATGACAACCTCTGGAACGCAAAGCTACCTCACCTCCATGATGACATGCCAAGGTGATCAAACACCCAGAGTATCTGTACTTTCCCAGCCCTTTCACAGGCAGCAGGGGCCACAAAGATGATGAAGGGAGTGGAGCATCTCCCTTATGAGGAAAGGCTGAGGGAGCTGGGGCTCTTTAGCTTGGAGAAGAGGAGACTGAGGGGTGACCTCATCAATGTTTATAAATATATAAAGGGTGGGTGTCACGAGGATGGAGCCAGGCTCTTCTCGGTGACAACCAACAGTAAGACAAGGGGTAATGGGTTCAAGCTGGAACACAAGAGGTTCCACTTAAATTTGAGAAGAAACTTCTTCTCAGTGAGGGTGACAGAACACTGGAACAGGCTGCCCAGGGGGGTTGTGGATTCTCCTTCTCTGGAGACATTCAAAACCCGCCTGGACGCCTTCCTGTGTAACCTCACCTAGGTGTTCCTGCCCTGGCAGGGGGATTGGACTGGATGATCTTTCGAGGTCCTTTCCAATCGCTGACATTCTGTGATTCTGTGATTCTGTGATACTCATGTCCATGACACGAGGCCCAGCTCCAGAACTGACAGCTGAGAGCAAACTGCTAAGTGCCTGGTTGCAAAGTATCCTGAGATGGGCTGGGTGCTAGAGCATCCAAAGCTTTGGGACACTCTTGATAAGCACAAGGCCTGAAAGCACAATGCTCTTGAGGACTAACTGGGAAGGTCTGTTCTTTGTTCATGGCCACAGCTGGGGAAATAAAAAACAAGGACCCTTCCTTAGTAAGGAGTTGTAATGAATAAATTTGCAGCATTTGATGACAACTCTCTCCTCATTGGACTAAATACCTTGGGGAAGGATTTCTGCTCCTGAATTTCCATTCAATTCAGACATTCCCTCCTTCTGCCGCAAGATACTGGTGGATAAACCAAGACCCTTGAAGAGCCCACACAACAAAAAGCCATTCTTGACCCAGCTCCCAGCAGAGCCCTGCTTCAGAGAGATTTGCAAAAGGGCTGTAATATATCCTTAAGTTACATGCACAGTGACTAAGCTCATAGTTGCAAAAGAGTTGAAAAAATTAATATGAGTGGTGTTTGATTTCAAAAACGGAACAACCTAAAAAAGAGAAAGTTAGTGAAGAGGAATGTAAATGTAACAAGCAAAAGTGTAAATATGTTTGTATGGTGTGGAAATCGTTTTACAATGTCATGTTAGAGGCTCTTAGTAAGCCAGTAACAACTACTAAAAAACTTTAAACATAACCAAATCACAAGTCAGTTATAGTAAACGGGGTGATGAAAAATTTTTAAAGTAAAAAGAACAAAAAAGTTTCATCCAAGTGCAGAAAAGAGAAGAAGATTGTAAAAACTGGCATGTTTAAAGAAAACCGCAAGGAAGCCCCAAATATTTTCGGCAGAAATTTGCTGAAAGCATAAAAATGTTTCATAAAATCTCTTTTTAAACACCTCAGAAGTAGGAAGCCTGCCAGCTAGTTAGTCAGGTAGATATATGATCAAGATGTAAAAGGAGTGCTTCTGGAAGATAAGGCTGAAAATGTTTAATGCATTTTTCCATTACTGTTCATGGTGGAGGATCTGAGGGAGGCTCAGGCACCAGAGTGCTTTATATGGAGGAAGAATGTGATGATCTGTCTCAAAGTGAAATGTTAGAACAAAGATTTCAGAACGAATTATAAAATAAGTCGTAACAACTCAGTTCCAGGACTAAATAATGTTCACTTGGGACCCCTAAAGGAATTAATGTGTGAAACTGCTGAAGAGCCAACTCCATTTCCTAACTTAAAAACATACACTGGCCTCAGTGCCAGAGATATTAAATGTGATGCCAATTTTTGTAAATAGTTGTTGACATGAACCCAGGAAATCTGTTTTCCATCATGGGCGTTCACTTGGTGAACGGAGAGGTTAGTATTTTTAAAGGCAAATAAAGGTCAAGATATAAGTGCATTCTGGAGCTCACGACCAAAGAGTGTGCAGGTTGCACATCTGAAAGGACTGAAAAAGAGACAATTTTATGGAAGATAGATCCATCAGGTGCTATTAAATAGTGACAATAGCTCAGCTACATCCTTCTAGGTCAGTCAGTGTTCAAATTCTTGGTTACGTGAAGCTGAGAAACTTTGTTCTTATGCACTTTCCTTCAGTATTTACTGTCAGAGGCAGACTTTTGAGCTAAACAGATCTTTTACCTGACGAGAAGAAACCATGTGAATCACTGAGTCCAGTCCTCAGAAGGACAGGCCTCCAACACCAGCTGCGGGTCTCAGAAAGCTTCTGTTGAACCAGCAGTCTCCATGGGCTATGAAAATCTTCGCCACGCTTAAAACCTTAAGTAAAAGGTAAAAAGACACAACTGCAGTGAATTATCAGAAGAGAACAGGAAAGACAAAGGGCACCACTACTCTCCTCCATGCCTTCCCTAGTAGAAGAGCATTGCAAAAAGCAGATTATGCCTATCCAGCAGAGAAAGGGAAACAAAGCAAAACAAAACAGTTATTTTTGCTGAACTACTATGGCTGAAAAAAATTCCTTTTGAATACAAAAGCATCATCTTTTTTGTCATTATATTCCTAAAAATACAGATGCCTAGGAGCCACTGGTAAAAAGTCTGATGCCAGATTTTCCTTTCTCTGTTGCAATTTTTGTTTAAGTGCATCTGGGTGACTAAGGCTCTCTGAAGGCAAGAGAGATGCCAATTTTTGTAAAAGGAAATGGAAGTGCTGTTATTCAACTCTTCTACAGGATCACTAAATCTTAAAGCTTGTCTCATAGTGGAGAAGCAGTGAAGCAGGAAATTGCTAATGCAAAGTGTATAAGAGAAGATCCACTACAGCAGGATTCAGGCCTCATCCCAAAAGTCACTGTTGCAAAGAAAAAAAGAAGAAATATGTGGGCAGAGGAGAGCACTATGAAAATAAAACAGCTTTCAAAAAAAAAAAAAAAGGCAAAGCAACATAGCCAGAACCAACACCCAACACCATATCAGCCAATTTACAGAGAGCTGGGAAATAATATAACTTCTTTTAAAATTAGTGGTTATCTGTCTGAGAAGGCAGGCTGATAGCAGCACTTTGGTTTTGAAGATTTCTAGTTAAAAGTTGCTCGTTGTCCCTGTGGGGCTTGTTGTGACCCTGTGGGCAACGCTGGGATGCAGACTCACTCAGAACATGTAATTCTTTAGTACAACTATGTGTGAAGAGATAAGTTTTTTAAATCTCTATTTAATCTAGGGCCTTTAAGCACCTGCTTTAATTCCATTCACTTAAGCAGTGCCATGCATCAATGGTACTATAAGCACTCTTTAAATTAGGCACACATTTAAGTGTCTTCAGAGTCACATCTTGTATTCCTGCATGTATGTGACCGGCTGTGTCTGGCAGGTGTAGGCATGTACATCTATGTAAGATGACTGATAACTGAAACCGTGTGTCTGCAGAAGTCTTCATTACACAACAGTTCATATGTGGACAAATTACATCATCTTTTCCCAAGGTGCTGTGAAATGTAAGATTCCCAACCAAAACTGATTTCACATTATTTGCTCCACCCAGCTGCTGTAGTTTCTGTAGTGAATATTTCAGTCTCTTCACGACACTGCGTGGACCACTCTGGAAGCCCCAAAGGGAATCTTTCATATCCCACATTGTGTCTGGTGCCTTCTCACCAAAGAAAAGCTGGGCATCCTGCTGGAACCCTGCTGACTGGGCAAATGTGTTATGAACAAAATTGTATCTGCACCTTGGATTAACTATAGTACCATCTGGATTTTATTTATTTACCTGTTTATGGAAAACATGGAATCCTCTGCAGAAGTAATTTGCTGAAAAATATAGCCTTCAGGATGTATCTGCAGCCACAACCGAGAGTTTTCAGTGTATTTATGTCTGTGATACAACAGTACTTTAACAGACCTTAAATACGAATTATAGAGTGAACAGTGCTTTACTCCCAACTCTGTGAGCTGTTCATATGTTTAATATTCAGCATATACAGAGATTCACAAATATTAAACAATTCATTCTCACAGCAATAACTGAAGCAGAAGTTTGGTTATGCAAGTGAATTACAAGTGGGAAAATATAAGGGCTTGAATATACTCTAACATCAATAGAAAAACAAACTCTAGTTCATTCAGCATAAAGCTACAAGTAGCTCCAGTCTCAAGGTTAAAGTGTGGTTTGTACTTGTTGAAAACAACTAACCTGTTGTATCATTATGCCAACAGATGCTGCTATGGATCAAATTTCCAAATGTTTTGCTGAGCTTGTGATACAAAGCAAAATGCTTCCTATTCTTCACATCCCCCTATGCACTTCAGGCATGAACCAGGAGCGTTTACCCTCTGAGGGACTGTTCAGCTGCCCCTTCACTCTTAAATAGAGGTATCAGTACAGAGAGCCAAATATACAACACAGATACAGTTTGGGTAGTATTTTCGTGGTTATCATTTCTGACTGGAATTCATCACACCTAAGTGTAACCATCAAAAATTTGGCCTGTGAACTTAGGTAGCTGTCTAGGCTTCATAGTCAAAGGACCAGGGTAGGAAACTCCAGAAGGCAGTTAATCTCACCTACACAGACATGAAGCTCTAGAGCACTTTGACGTTTGATTTAGCTTCCTGGCACCAGATGGGCACCTGCTTTAGTCAGAGCATACTGTGTTTTGAAGATGCCATCTTTCTCCATTGGCAGAAGAAGGGCAGACAACATAGATTACATCCTAAAGTGAGAAAGAATGAAACCCATTTCTTGTGCCTTTAACTTGCTAGAATCATTAATTGTAGATTTTAAATACTGGTATCTAGTCAACCATTTGCCTGGCTTTGCTTCCAGATACATCATCCAGACACTAAAATCCTAACCTTAAAGTCCAAATTATTTAATGGTCAAAATCAAAAGCTGTTTTGTAAATAATAATAATAATAACAATAACAATAATAATAATTATTATTTATATAATGTATATATATTTGTATAAATTTATATATTTATATATTTTATATATTTATTTATAAATATAATTATTTAATAATAATAAATTATTATTATTATTTAATTAATTTTTTTTAAAAAAAGGCCTGAAATACCAATCTGAAATTACTTTGAAAGTCAAACTTCAAAACCTTTTGCTTTTTCTCCAATATGAACGTTAAGCAGTCACCAGCTGAGGGATAATGTAAAGCCCTTGCTCAGATACAGGCATGTACATATCACCACATGTATATAGGTAATGGACCAGGAACATTTACTGTCGGAGAAGAAGTTATTTTCTAACACAGCTGAGGTGCTTTTGACAGTGGAATTGTTCATGTGCTGCTTGATGTAAACAAGCAGCATTTTTATAAGCTCCCAGGGACAGCAATCTATTCTGCTGAGAAGCCCACCTCAGCCACCTAGTTAAAAATAAATTAATACTATAATGCACAAAGACTTCAGGGACACCTTTGCCATTCTAATTCCAGGGAAAATAATTTTCCATTCAGTGTTTAACACAAAGATTTAAGTGAAAGAGGACTACAGTTGTATACCTACCCTAGATGTCACCTTTGACTGTGCAGCAAACCAACACCTGGAAGTCCCCAACTTCTGGATTTCTCTCTTGGGGCCTTCATCGTTCTCTTAGACTGAGATGCCCTAGTAGGTATCAAAATAAATGGATGCCATGACAAATAGTCTGAATATGGCAAAAATTAGTGTGGTGGAGAAGCAAACCCAATTTATGTAGCATTTGGTCTCTACTAGAAGAGGAATAATAGATCAATAGATTAATATTCACTGTGTAGCTCTGCTGGCAGTGCTCCCTCCAAGTTTTACTGCTGCCAATAAGCACACTTATAAATAAAAGACCTGTGTACCATTTGACTGAGTTATATTCTGCCCGTGTCACTCATCCATTGTCCTCATTAGCTAAGGCCTGAAGAAATACTACTCCATTTGTGTCTATTTCTTATCCAAAATTCCCACTGGATATCCAGCTGTCAGAACATCCCTGTGTTTGAAGGCATTTCAGCATTTCTGAACCAAGATTTGAGTTGTCTTCTGTGTTATTTACAGGCACAACATGCTGAGCTGATCTTCAATCAGAAATCTTCTTTTTGCCAGACAAGAATGTATGACATACAGCTTATGACTGACAGGAGAAGTAAGAAGTCACAGTTGTATTTAGCACTTACATAAAAACGAACTTGCGTGTTCAAGAGGGCACTGCAAAATAATTTTAAAGAATCTCACTGGATTGAATACTGTAGCAATAATCTGCAGCTGTAGCATGATGTTGGCTGAGCTTCGCTTGTCCTAACTTTGTGCTTTCTTCCACTGGGAGAAGTGCCCAAATTCTGAATTTCCCAGTGATCCTGCTGTAGGTACCACTGTGTAGGGGTCAAAGGAAAAGAAAAAAGATATATGAGACCAGTTCCAAATAAAGAGGTAACATCTCAGCGATAAGATGTGACATGACACTGTCCTTGCAAGGGGAGAGACTGGAAACGGATGAGGCAAGTAAGATGAAAGCAGGAAATGGTTTATGATTGTAAATAGACTCATTGTAAAAGGAAGTGGAAAGGTCACTGGACTGGAATCAGTGACTGACAAAGATGAAAGAAAATGCTGTGTGATGACAGGATTCCTATTATGTACAGCAACAGGTTCTTGAAAAAGAAAATACTGTACTACTGTGTATCAGCTGATGCTAGATGAGCTGCTAGTGAAAGACTGTATGGAAGTGACATTACTCAACGAGAAAGAAGAAAAAGTGAATGAAAACACTAGAGCACGTATGGAATTGCTGCCAAAATTTAAAGAACTAATGAGTGGTAGGAAAGTACCTGCCACTGTGTGCCCTTATAAAAATGTTACCTGCTCATCAGAGCACACTGCAAAAACAGCCATCAAGAAAGACCTCCAAGAAATCAAGGGGCAAGATGTTCAATGTTCCAAACAAAACAACTTATTCCACCCACCACTACTGGTAGGCCAACCTGTGAGAGTGTGTTTGCGGTTCAGCAAAAGATGGGGGTGGGTTTTCAGCATGTCTCCAATGATGTTGATAGTCAGGAGAGATGTTGGCTTGCGGTCAGTCATTCTGTGAAACCATGGAAAGAATGTATACTGGGATACTGAATAAAGTCTCAGGGAGCTGGGAGGTGGCTGCATTGGTTCAGATGTAGTGCAAAATCTTGTTACAAGGGCTACTACTGAGGCATATGTGTGAAATTCACTTTAGTCCTAGGAGAAGAGCAAGAACAGTACACAGTAAGAGAGTAAGAGCAAGGAGGTGAGTAAAAATGAGTAAAAGGTAGTAAGAGAAAAATACTGTAAAAATAAGCAAAGTTGTGCAAATTGCACTAGTGCCTCTTAGCTCAGAGGTAAAAATGTGAGGCATTGGCAGGTGAGCTCCATCAAGCAGCTGTGTGAGCAGAGGAGCGGGGAAGGGATGTGGGAGAGGAACTGTCAGCAGGCAAAATGTTGACTGGAAGAGCGGATAGACAGACCGTCTAGGGGAGCCTGCAGATTGCCCCTGTCTCTTGCGTCCCTCTACTCGTACCACAGAACTGCAAAGTCTGACCGAAACCACCTCTCTCCTTTTTCATCCCACAGGAGGGGCTGCCAGAACAGCAGGTGCTTCATTGTGTGCAGATCCTGTGACTTAGTCTTGTAGATCTTCGTGAATCTAAGTTTGCCTCCATATTCCTGCCCATGTAAAACAGAAGAGCCAGAGTCTGAAGACAGTCTTTCGTATTAGCTAAGCTAAAAGAATGAGAGATGCTGGCTAAAATGGTGCCTGAAGGTACAGTGAGATTAGTTCAGAGTGCTGAGCCTCAGCTGGACTCTCTGGAAACTGCAGCTGCTGGGTAGTGTGGCTCTGAATAATAATAGGAAGACAACACAGAAATGTCACTAGTATTTGCACCTTATAGAAAATTTATTAATTGTGTCAGCTAGCTACTTCTGTGCTGTACCAAAAGGGTGGTGAGACCCTCTCTGTCCTTCACAGGGCTGAAACCTCTGTGCTTTTCTTTTCATCCCTTACACAGGAGATTATGATGAATTTCCAATTCAGAAATTATCCAAAATACCCCTTAGTTATCTGTGCACAGATGTAAGATGTTCTGTCCTGAACACACTGAGTATGCCTTTGCTGAGTCTTTTCCCTTAGAGTCCAGGCCACCACGTCACAGCATTCTTCCATATTACGCCTTCAGATGACAGCACCTGTTTGTCTTCCCTGAGGAGGTGTGTGTTTACCTGGGAACAACTAGTTAGCAACAACTTACCTATAAAACTCCTAAATAAGCTAATATTTTGTCAATATGAAGAAGACCTGTTCTAGAAGGAAGTCTTAGTTATCTCGAGTGAGTGACGCTTGTATGAAATGACATCTCAGGTTATCCACAGTCATATTTTAACTTTCTAAATTTGTTATTTATATTAATCAGAAATTTCTTTTTCTTTTGCAGTACTTTTTTCTGCATTCTTCTTTGAGCATATAACAACATATTGCTATAAACTTTTCATTTTTTAAGTACCATTATGATTTCAGGATGATTGGTTGTGATAAATGCAACATGCTCTGTGCTACATCTTGACAGGATTTTGAGTATTAGCTGGCATTTCCTGAGTGTATTTCTCATTACATCCATCATTTTATTGTCTTTCAACAATGATGTCCCTTGTCTTCATTCCAGTGTTGCCTTGAGGATAAAGTAATTGGTCCTCACACCATTTTCCCCTCTCTTTCTCTTTAAGGACAAGACAAACAAAGTACCAGACAGAGTAGATGATAAAGAAGCTCATGTAGTAGGTAAGCAGAGAAAGAGATGGGACTATACATCAAAGAAATTGTGAGAAGGTTTGATTCATGCTGGGTCTGAGCATCACTTGCCTAATCTGTAAGAGACACCAGTTTGGTCTATTCTGCAAAGCTCCACTGGAATAATTTCAGGTGTCTCATGAAAACTGATTCTTTTGTCACTGTCTCAGCTGCTGGATTTCAAGTATTGCCTCCAAGCACTAGATCACAGACTCAAAACAAGTATTCTATCTGTTAGAGAATGGTGGCATTTACAAAATAAAGGGAAAGACAGCTAAGTTTTGGGGTTTTTTTTACACTGCCAGTAACTGGATAACTCTCCATATCTATTGTATCATCAATAATTTCCATTATATAATTCTGAAATTGAATTACGGCTAACACGTATCATTTTCAACATCATTAGCTTTCATCTTTTGGCAGTCCTGTGGAAGCCATACATCTTTGACTCTCGACCATTTTAAACATGGCATCCTCTGTGCTTCAAGGCCACATCTCTGTTCCTTCCTCTGCAGAGATCAGCAAAACCATTCCCTGTCTTGCCCTTCTCCTGGCACGTCTCCATCGGCTTCTCACTTGGGCAAGGTGAAGGCCTTCACTGCTGACCACTGGAAGGCAAGTTGGCCATTGCTTCTCCCAGCTCTGCTTGCTTCGCTGAAGTGGGTTCAGATCTAGACGCCCCCCACTTTCTGTTGCTGCAGGACTGACTCTGGGTTAGGGCAGCTGACAGTGTTGATGTGGGCACTGCTGCTGTGGCTGCCAGCTGAATGTTCCTCCTCAGAGAAGAGGTGACTTAGTCAATGTCTTTGTGCCTGGATCCTCAGGGGTCCTTATTTTCATCACCCAATGGGTATTTCAGTTTTCGCTTCTTTTGATCAGGAAATAAATAACACCGTCTCTTCTCTGTGTAACTCAGAAATCAATATCTATTTGAAATCTCCACAGTTGTCAGTGCTGTTGTCCTCTTTAAACTGCAGAACATTTTACAGCTTTATGCCCATACAAAGCAAGGCAAACTATGTTGTTTAAAATCATTTCCTCTTGCTGGGAATTTGTAGAAGCCACACGTGTGATACAACACACACCATCTCACCATGGTTCCTTGCAGCCCCGCAGACTCCTAACCTAAGAAGAATGTCCTGTGGAGGCTTGGAAATAGCTGTAACTTGACATGGAAGGCATGAAGGCCACTCGTAAACAGCACAGCAGATTGCCTGGGTTTACCCAGGGAAGTCGGAAATAAATGCACAATTTATGGATAAGGTGTGCAGGAAAAGAGGTCATTCAAGCTCTGAAAGTAGCTGTTGTGGCTCCTGACAAATCGTTTACAGAAAAAGACTATCAGTTTCCTTTCAAACTTATTCATAAAGAAAAGGTACAAAGCAGAGTTTCCATAAATGGGTTTCATCCTTCTTTTAATGTGTCTAAAACACTACCTTAGCAGCTTATGGAAGGACTATAGCATTCAAAGCTAAAGAAGTCACATGCACATCCAGTGGAAGAAAAGGATACAAGTACACAAATAAGAATAAAATATCCTGCCTCCTCAAAAAAACCCCTCTTGAGTGCAATCCTGATCTTGCTGAAACAAAACACCTCTGTCTGTCATAGGGTCAGTATTTCTTTGGTTTTTTCTGCCCTCCTGTCCTGTCCCACCCCATTGCCACGAGTCTGGCCCTCCTCATCAGACAGGTTATTTCTCACAGCCATGGTTATTTCTCTCTTTAGCCACACCGAATAATTGCTCTGTGGCTGCACCTTAGAATCGTATAATCATTTAGATTGGAAATGACCTTTAAGATCATTGAGTCCAACCATAAACCTAACACTGCCAAGTCCACCACTAAACCATGTCCCTAAGCACCACATCTATGCATCTTTCAAATACCTCCAGGGATGGTGACTCAACTACTTCCCAGGGCAGCCTGTTCCAATGCCTGACAACTCTTTCAATTAAGACATTTTTGCTAATATCTGATCTAAACCTTCCCTGGTGCAACTTGAGGCCACTGCTTCTCATCCCATAACTTGTCACTTGGGAAAAGAGACTGACACCCACCTTGCTCTAGACTCTTCACAGTAACTCTCAAAAGACAAGCACAACCTGAATGCAGCAAGTGTTTACTCTTTGTTCTCATCTTCCTTCCAGTTTCTTCCACTTCAGTCCAATATGACTAAACTATATATTTTTGTCCCTAGTATTGCCACAGTTACTTTTCCTTATATCCTTCAGTCCTCCTCGAGGCTGCAAAATGTGATTTAATTTCTTCAACCTCAGCTGGTACCTCAAGTGCAAAAGACCATTCCCAGGTGAGAAGAATTACCGGAATGATCCTAAGACATCTAAACATTTCTAGTCACTGCAGAACTATCGATAAACAGGCAGATGCAGGTTGTGAGACTCTAGGGAAAAAGGAATAAACGTTTTTGGTAGATAATCTTTCCTCTGGCATTTTTCTGCAATGGCACTTTCGAATATCTGCTGCATCCTACCACCTTGCACTGTGATACTGTCATAACTCATGAGTGATGTCCAGGCGGTATTTGCACAGTGAACCTCTAAGGAATATCTAGATTCCTTGGGAAGGGAAAATGGTAATTTGGTAGCTTGCATTTCCCCCTCTAACACTAATTTTCATGTTGATATTGCAGGATGGTGTGCAGAGGGTTGTGTCTTCAAGATAAGATGTAAAACCAAGAGTCTCCTACTTGCAGTCACTAAAGATACTGTGCCACTTTTCTCTAAGGTGTATTATTTCCTCTACTCTGGTGAAATCCCAGCTGTGAGCCTCACATTCTGCGTATCAGTTTTCTCCTTAAAATTAAATTGGATACAATGGTTTTAATTTTCTGTCCCCTCATTTCTTGTGTTGTGTGGCTACAGGCAGTTAAACAACGACAGTGTTTCACCCTGGAGGTGCCTGTATCTCAGTAAAGGGTGAAATAATCCTTTTATGAAAATATTTACCTGCCTCACAGGAATGTTGTGAAGTTTAAGCCTTTTTTTTATTCTTGGAAGAGGATTGACATAAAAAGCACCATGGCTATACAGATGACCTGAATATTTACAAGGAAGTGACAAATTTTGAAGGCAATTAATAAAGATCATAATTTTTTGAGATTTCAGTTTCCTTCATGATTTTTTGAGCCAAGGAAACTGGGTTTGATTAAGCAAAATAAGAGCAGTTGAAAGATAATCCAGACAGGAAAGAAAAACCCACCACAGTGCTTTTCTGCCAGGCAGTATCTCTACAGGATGCATAAAAACTGTTGTGAAGGATGGCTGTCATATTAATGCATTTTCAGGTCTTTTCCTGCATCTACTTTGAAGACAGGTGATTCAGCTGTATTTTTTTCCATTCAGCAAAACTAGTGCTTGCTTTGAATACCAAAGGAAAAAAAAAAAAAGGAAACACAGAGAGATCTCTGTCAGCAGTCATGCAGCCAGTGCAATTCCTGATGAAAACGATGGCAAATGCCTAGTTTTCATTGGTGCCTTGCACTTTCATTCCTATTTAATGGAGTTTTGCAGATCTGGAGACTTGCCATCTGAGAAAAATTAACCTCTTGGATGAAACAAGAGAATGTGCTTAAAATTTGGTCTTAACATTGATTTCAACAAACTTGACAAAGACAGGGTATCGTTAGATGTTATTCCACACAGCTCTGGCAGAGGGAGACATCAGAAACATCTCTAGTTATCACACTGGAGGATCATCCACCTTGGAAGGACAATGGTTATTATTAACTCTTTTTTCTGGCAGCATCCAACATGACTGAGAGACTTTCAAGTAGCAACAAAGACCAATCTCTAACCTTAGGTTCCCAAATTAAATACAGTGTCAGAGGAAAGGGAAAGTAGAACGATGTACAGAGTGCTCCTCAGGATGATCTGAACTAGATGCTGTAAATCAGCCAGGTAGTCTGGTAAGTAAGGTTAGAGATTACCTTAAGAATTCTCCAGTCTGTTTTAGTCATACAGTGTTTGTAGAAACTGCTTTATTTTTGATGTGTTTTGTCCAGTACCTCTTGTGGAAGTAGGTATACACACTGTAGGGAGAAAATTAAGTGCAGTCTATTCTCATTTATTTTCAGGAGAATTTTCCATCTTGCAGTTTAATGAGATTTCACAGAACAAACCCAAATTCTTCCTGTTTAAACTCTCCTTTTAAAGTCTTAACTTTTTTTTTCCCCCTTTGAGTAAATGTACTATGGTCTGGCCTCAAACCCTAATGTACAAACATTTTCTATTAACTAGGTGTTTATTTTGTTTGCATTATCTCATCCCCTTCTTCCCTGGATATTTGTGGATTAGCATATGTTGTGGACAAGATCAAAGAGATCAATTTACAGTTTGTGAGCTTTATAAGGGAATTATTTGATTTTTGCAAACACAACACAGCTGTTGTGCATGCAAAAATCTACATACTTAATGGTATGCAAAGAAAAGATTTCTACAGACTCTTTTGTTTGAGAGAATTCACTCCTCCATCTCATACAAAAATCAATTAAGATGAAAATGAAACTTGATTGTGTAAGTGTAATTTTTTCTTAATCAATAGAGCTCCATGTCTCCAGATTCTATTGACTTAGGTTTTCAAAGCTCTTTTGTTCTCACCTGTCTACGAAAAATCAGTCATGGCATCCTGGATCTCAGTTCACAGTGACTGCCTGAATCAAAAAGGTAAAGCGCTCCATCCCCAGGGAGGGCGCCAGCTGTCTCATTGATTCAGTGTGGCTCTTGGCTGATGCTGAAGTAGCACTGACATAATTTCCAGAGAGAGGTGTATAATGAGGTAGCGCCATGTTAACCACTACCAGGGAGAAGCAGAACATCTGGTCTGGAAGAAAAGAGGAGTCCAGAGCTGAACTATCAGCATCAAAGCATGCATTTGTGCAACAGCCTATGCCAGGATTCACTGTCTGGAAGCAACAGATTCAGGGATCAAACGGGATGTAAAAATAAGAGTAAAAATAATAGGGAGAAAACTCCTTTCCCAATGTATTTCTTTTCTAGGAGCTATGTTCTTGCTGACTTAAAAATGGCACTGTTAAAATTCTTCTACTCTGACAAAAGAAAGGATACTCAGATTAGGCCTCACTTTGTATAAATGCACAGTTATTTCCCCAATATTTTATTTTTTTAATCTATCTGTCTCTGTTCCTTTCACAGACCAAACTGCCAATTTGATGTAATCTCACTAAAATTCCAGCTCAGTGCAACATTTTCTATCCTTTGCAGGTTGCAATTCTACAGCAGGAGTTTGCAAATGTCAGGGAGCACACAGCCTGTGGGCTTGGAGAAATCTCCTCATGCACCTCTCCCACAGTCTGAAGGGACGAGGATGTGAACAGTGAAAATTCTTCATCAACAGTGGGTGAAGATGGTGGGGAGTGTTTTAAAAACAGAGACAGAGGGAGAGAAAAGGAAGGAAGTCATCCTCAGCAGCCCTTGCTAGCAGGTGCATTCACACCAGGTGTTGGCTCTGTTCTCCACTGACTGAGTGAAATCCCTGTCTATAGCAGCAGGATGCTGGCAGCTTTTGCAGTGGTATACAAATGCCTGGGTATATTTCAGTTTTATTTTTGTTGGGTTGATACTGTTAAGAAATTTTGGGTTTATATCAACAAAACAGAGGTGAGAAGAGACTTCCTGTCATTTGCAAGGGATAAAACAGTCTCTGCATCAGCTTCCAGAGTACAGCTTTCTCACTGGCTGCACTGTCAGGTACCCAAGTGAGTATACGGTACCTTCACAGCTCTCTTGTCATCATTCTGGACAATCTCCTTGCTGGGCCAAGTTGCCTCTCAGGGGACTGGTAGTAAACAATCCAGTCAAGTACTCATGGTGCCAAGTCCCTGTGGCAGGCATTTGACAGTGAAATTCATCGTTCTCTCCTACAGACATGGTGGCGCTGGCTCTCTGCCCAGAGTTTTGCTGTTTGCTTTGGTGGGGTTCAGATTCTCAGAACTGGTCTGCCTCATGACCGCTTTAGGATTAACTGTCTGACTAATACCACTTGTTAGTTCTGCACCAAGACTTTTGTCCTTTTGCCTGTTTATCCCGGAGCTGGGATCTTTGCAAAGCATTAATGAGGTTGATTGCAATTTTCTTACAATGTTAAATACAGAATAGTTAAATCTGCCAGGAACCTTTTAATCAATATCTCTATCAATTTTCCTGCTGTCCCATCAGGCTGTTCATAGTACGGATTTGATACGATGTGCTTTAACTGATAGAGCAGAGAAAAGCACTGTTGGAACATAAGACTTCCATGACCCCTCTCAACCCCAATCAAGACTCCCCAGACTCCCTTATTTCACATTGCAAAGAGTCAGATGCAGAACAGTAAGTTATCAGCTCCTAAGACAGCATACTAATCCTTTGCTCTCACACGTTTTCTCCTCTTCTATTCACAAACTGCTGCAGGTAATTTTCTACTCTGAACTGCCCATTGTTCTTTCTCTACTCCCCCATCTGCCTCTTCAGAGCAATACATCATCTTCTTTCCTAATCATCTTTTCTTATCCTACTTTTGAACTCCAAAACATTCTGTGCCTTTTTTGATTTGCTAGTCTATCTTTTTCTATTAGCCCACCCTGCTCACTGGCCCTGTCAAGTCCTCCTCTCTTTTTAAATACCAGGGTTCTAGCATATATGCTCTATTCACTAATTTATTGTTATGAGTCTATATCTGTATTACTGGGGATGTGAACTCTGCAAAACATCTTCTCTCCTCATCCCCTGATTGTTCAGATTGGCAGATCTCTTGGTGTAAACTGTGTCCCCTCTTACAGCCAATGCATGTGAATATTTTTTTTGCACAGACAGTGAGGCACAAAGGGAGAGAGTTTTAGCTCAACAGGGAGCTGGTAGGTGCCTCTACAGCCAGGAGCTGCAAAATACTCCCAAATACTAAGGTACAGATACAGCCAGAAAGAAAGAGAAAGAGAAAGAGAAAAAGAAAAAGAAAAAGAAAAAGAAAAAGAAAAAGAAAAAGAAAAAGAAAAAGAAAAAGAAAAAGAAAAAGAAGAAAAAAAGGTCTGCATTAAAACAGACCATATAAAAAGGTTCTTTACAGACCCATCTGTATGAATGTAAGCAGCTGATCTATTTCTCTATAACAATTCTGGTATCAGTCGCCTGACAATTACTGGGGGCGAAGAAATAACATGTCATCCGAATGAACTCCTTGAGCATTTCCATTTTGGTGCAGAGAACATTTGATAAAAAGAGGCACTTGTCATCTCTTCCTTAAATGTAGTCTTCTGCCTCTTTTGTTCAAACCACTAAAAGCTAGATAGCATATGCACAGAGAGTAAATTCTTCACAGGCGGGCATCTGGATCAGTATATTGAAATTGAGTCTATTTTTAGCTGACTGATGCCAGCTTCACCATGAAACTGCATATCGTAGTTTTCAGGCTTTCTGGAGTGGATTCTTGCCATAAATTGATTGTAAGTCATTCTGAGTGTATGGGAGGAATGGCCTGCTCCAAAATCTATTGAAAATACATTAGAGTCTTTCTACTGATTTGAAAAGCTGAAGATCAAGCCAGCAAGGATTCATTCTGTCCATGTAAAGTACAGGCAATTTGCATTAGAAACGTAACATGAATGTATTTCTTATGCAAAATTCAGCTGAACAACACATCTCACTGCCTACCTAGCAAATTCCTCAGCTGGAAATATTGTACTCTCTTTTATATCCTTATTCTTCTTATCCAAGTAGTTAACCAGATATTTGGGGTTTTCTCAATTGTTTCGTTAGGGGGCTAAATTGATGACAGAATGTGTGATTGCTCTGCTACAACACATTTTCTTTACCAGGAGCAAGCATAAATCCCTGATACAGCAGGAACGAGCAATAGAATGTCTATTTTTTTCTTTTTTCTTTGTTTTTTTTTTCTTTCAGCATCCTAAATCTGTCTTTTTAACAATCATTCTGCACCCAAAGCTGCTTTTTTCCCCTTTGGCTTTCCTTCAGTCATACCACACGTATATCTCAGTCTCCCATTTTTCTGGACCTTTCTGCTTGTTTTTCTCAGGGGTGCTGATTCTCTGCTCTATTCATTAGATCCTTAGGCTCTGAGACTGCTTTCCAGAAATTTGGGGCTGCTGGGATCTGCAGTCAGCATGCATGGTAGCAATCCCATTGTGTCAGTTGCCGCTTAATACCTACTATCACTTAACTGTTCTCATTTACTTTGACAAACAGTGATTGTCACACCCAGTAATTTCAGTGAGGTCTGTTATTCTTTCCAAATCAGAAGGCTCAGGTCTCCAATCAAGTTACAACATGCAAGTAGTTATCTTGCACTAGACGATCCACAGTAACTGTACAAATATTCTTCCTCTTAGGCCATATCAAATACATAGGAAATTCATTTAGCTGGGTGCCCGAAGAGTGTCATCCACATCCAAATAAATTTCGTATTGACTCACTTGATGTTCTCAGACCACCGAGGCTCAAAGCAGGTAATATATAGATCAATAGGTTCGCATGGGGTCAAATGAGAGGAACATATGGTTTTAAATCTCTTCAGGAAAAATTTGAGCTACCAATCAAGCCATTCCTCATTTTGTGAACCTTTATTACCTTGAATGATCACACATTGTGAAGCAATGGACATACATTAAATTATTACCTTTTAGGGACAGTGTAGCTTGTCTAAGCCACATACCGTTAGGGACAAGGGAAATTCAGTCTTCAATGTAATTCTGTTATATTATTTTTCTCTCAAGCTAAATTTTATTTATTTCTTAAAGTTTTGAAACACATACAAAGTCAAGATGCATTCATAGAACTTATTTTAGCAAGTAAATGTGGTATTTGATCTTGAGGGGAGCCAGTAATAGAGATTCCTGGGGTTTATTCTAGGGTAAATCATCAATTTACAGAGAGTTTTGAAAAGTCTTCATATCCTAATTTTCGGTCTTGTGTGATGGCTGGAGAATATTTTCCAGTAGACTTAAAAACTCTCATTAATTTATGAACTCTGTTTATGGCTGTTATTTTCAACATGGAACAAATTTATTCAGCAAGAGATCCTGCCTGAGAGATAGAAATGAGTCCTCCGGGCCTTGTACAGCTTCTACCCAGAAAAATAATGGGAGTCACTGACTGAGCCATTAAGTCTTAATAATTTCAAGCATCAAA
The DNA here is from genome assembly GCF_036013445.1 of Caloenas nicobarica. Taxonomy (NCBI): domain Eukaryota; kingdom Metazoa; phylum Chordata; class Aves; order Columbiformes; family Columbidae; genus Caloenas; species Caloenas nicobarica. The sequence continues at coordinate 28,284,722 of NC_088246.1, read as the reverse complement.
TTAAAGAAGGGATAGAGAATAGAAACAATACATAGGAAGGGCAGAGGGAAGAGGCATTTGAAACTGAATTTTACAAGAAACACTCTAATAAAATTAGAAAAACAAAACAAAACAAAATGACCTAAAACAGGAAAGAAGATCTGGGAGAGAAAGGCCCAGAGGTCCTGACAAATCTTAGCCATGATATTAATGATCCTTAAAAAAAAATCCTAAAAGGTGGAACTGTTTTTTTCAGATCTACACAATTTCTTTGTTTTCCATTTCTTTCATTATTGGCATGCTTATGCTCTTCTGCAAAGGCTGAATGTGTTTAGCTTCAGCTGTCACAGAGCTCTGCAGAGTTAAATAGCCTGTCAGGGCTACCTCAGGAGGGCTCTTCTTCTGGGCCTTGATGAAATCAAAACTATTTCAGCAGAGTGTACGTGAGCACAGCAACATTCAAATGTTTCAGGAATCGTATTAGTATAAAAAGTACTGCTTTTATATGTAAGTCTTGTATGCCCCTCCTCTTACTGCTGAATAAAAAAAAGCTAATTTATACCAAAAGTAATAAATTGTGACATTGTGCCCATAGGAAAAACTGTTGAAAATAATGGCAAGAAAGCCACAGTGTGTTTGGTCTTCTGTATGAATTTTACTTTCTCACTTATTTGGGGTCTTTGCTATGCTTTACCAAGAGAAAAAGCTATAAACACCTACAAAATCTGTTTACCCAGGTCTTTTACTCCCTGATGGAAGGCTTTCACCTCCCAACCACTATATAAATGATGGGCACTATTGCTCTCCCTATCCTTTCTGTATACCTTCAATGAAGAAAATCATTTAATTATCTGTTCAAATGAGCCAGCATGGAGGAACAAACAAAAGGAATCCCTGTTTGGGAGGCTTACATCTCCCCATACATTAGGCACCTAACTCAGATTCGTCAGCTCCACTCCCAGAGCTAGTCTGGTTTCAGATCTGACCCTGAATATACAGCAAAAGCTCAGTATAAAAGATTTGACCAAGGTCATGTAGAAGACTGGGATGGAGTGAGCGATTGCTATTCTTACTCTCAAACAGCTTGTTCCCTTCTAGTGCACCTGGAATGGCCCTGAGGACCAAAGCACTAGATATTCCTATAATGAATAACCTTTCCACTAAAAATTGCTCCAGGCACAGTAAGCAGCAGGAGCAAGAATAAGTGGGAGGACTAAGCTAGCTGATAACACTTGGTAAACTATTAACCAGCCCACACATGGGCTTGAAAGGTTTGTATGTGTACATATTAATCTTTTCTGTAAACATACAGAGGACAATTACGGACACGGTGGCTTAAACTGCCAGTGTTAATAGATAACTGACCCAACACAATTACTACTGCACAGCTCCCACAGATGTCTGTCCTTTCTGCTGAGAAGGACATCCTAGTTGGGTCCTCACATCCTGCAGAAACTGGATGGAAAAGACAGAAATCAGTTATGCGGTGGAGGGGGACGGGGAAAAGCCTAACACCACAAAGAAATCCCAAATAAAGGAGTGTTTCTGTATATACATCTGTATGTAATTGGTGTTTGGTTCATACTGAGAAATACGTTATAGAAAAGCTCTTCGTGATACCTGATACAGAAGATCATCTTGAAGAGTTTGGGATTGTCCTCAATTAAATCCGCTAACTCCATCACAAAGGATGCATGGAGGCTGCAGCTTGTTGGTGATGGCTGCAATAGGAGCTCCACGGTCCTGCTCAGTAGCCCTTGGTTAAACTGGAGATTTGCTCTCTGCTGACCATCTCTACTCCAGCCACCTAAAGCCCAGCCTCTGAGGCTATGAAAGCACAGCAGCTCTCAGTGAGGGTGTGCAAGTACCAAGTAAAAAACCCCCTGAATATACCTGAGTATTCACGTATCTGCATTCGAGTCAATGTCCTGTGTGTCCTGGAAGCCCCAAGATCCCAGCAAAGCTGTTACATTCCAACCAGTTTCTCTGGGAATTCAGTTTGAGTGCTTGTATGATATTGCTGGTGGGTGTGAAAAAGGTCTCTGTCTCACCCCAGAAGTACATACATATCAACTCTGAGAAATGCCATTCCTCTTCATATCAAGGCATCTGGCTTCCTTTTGCAATAAAAGGTGCTACATAAGGCAAGATATGACAATCTGAGCAATAGAATTAGAAATCCTAATCTCTCATGCTGGGCACAGAAAGAAGTTCATTGAGGCGTCGGTTTACTGTAGTATGTTATCAAATTGCGATAATACAGATAAAAAGGGAATGGAAATGGTGAAGTTATTAAACTAATTGTATCTGCAAGGATATTAATTTAACTTATCTCACTTTATTATTATTACCATCAAGCTCAAATGCAAATCCTGAAGTGTGAGTTAAATAGATGACTGAATTTAGTTGGGGGAGGGGAAATGAAGGAGTGACAATTATAGATGTAACTTCCTTATGTGAATTTGGAAAAGAAAATCCTTCTTCTAAGTGATTCTTTGATATCCTTCTTGTTTTCTAGTCTTCTTGTTAAGAATTTTTTAAAGCTCCCACTTCAAAGTAACCAACAAAGATGACTAGTGTGTACAATTTTGCTTTACCAAACATGAATATGTTTGCCTTTGTGCTGGTTTTGGCTGGAACAGAGTTAATTTTCTTCAAGGTAGCCCACATGGGGGCTACGTTTTCAGTTTGTGCTGAAAACAGTGCTGATAACACAGGGATGTTTTAGTTACTGCTGAGGAGTGCTTACGCAGCATCAAAAGTGTTTTCTGCTCCTCACACCGCCCCACCAGTGAGGGGGCTGTGGGTGCACAAGAAGTTGGAAGGGGACATGGCTGGGACAGCTGACCCCAGCTGACCAAAGGGACATTCCGTGCCGTGTGGTGTCATGCTCAGAATATAAAGCTGAGTGAGCAGCTGTGTGATGCTTAGTTGCTGGCTTGGCTTAAACCAGGACAGCCTGATATTAAAACATAATTCTCTGGTGCTTCAGTAGGTGTTCAGAAGCATGTGGAGATCAGAAGACCTAGTGACCTCAAAGAGAAATATGAATGGTTCTTCTTCTGCTTACAAAAAAGGAACATGCACTAAATAGTTTTAAAATTTGTATTAGGTACCAGCACACCCCAAAAAAGAATTAAAATGTTTCTGGTTTATGTTTCCATTTCAGTGTATGGGATTCTTTCTGTACCTATCACCTTTCTTTAAAGAAAGGGCTACAGCTGTGTTAGGTTTCTTATACTGTATATATTTAAAATCCTATATCCAGGCACCAGCACAATAAACCAGCGTATTCTGATAGATGAAAAGTGAAATTTGGTCTTCTTTTAATGAAATGGCAAAATTCCAGGGTGCCACCTAAGGTATAAATACTGGAATGGGGAATTGTTATGTTCATCCTGACTGAGGATATATCTATAATATATAGTACAGTTTCAAGTCACTTGCTGAGGGTAATTTAATCCTAGAAAGGCCATTTTATTAGAATGACTGTGGTGCTTCTGGTACCCAAGTAGGCTTGTTTAGAGCTCTGTGCTCTGGAGATATAACCAGAGACATGCAGCAAAGCTGCAGTCATCTGTTTAATCTCACCATACTTTAGTTTTCTTCTTGATAGAGTGGAAGACGTTGGAAGTCAGAACTGGGGCATAAGATATGAGGTATAATTAACCTTTATAAAGTATTATGAAATTCTTCAATGAAAAGAACTACGTAATAAACCCATAGAGCAAGCAACAACACTGAGACTTTGTTCTGTGAATTAATTCTCCCAGCCCAATTTTACCTTTGCCTCTTTTTATTCCTTGTCCCTATCACTTCTCATCATGACAAAGTATATATTTCCAAAAATTAGAATATCATAGGCACAGTCTAATGATAGATTTCTTCATAACTTCAAATAGTCCTCTTTTTCTTAGGAGTCTCTAAGTGAAAAACACTTGCCATCACCATGCCAACCAACACCTTCCAAAAGAAACCATAGTCATCCCTAGAACCCAATTAAACAACAGGAGAAAGCAATGGTATAGATTATTTCCTGCAGATGTGGATCCTACAGTTGGGTTCTCTGGCATCTTTTTGGCCATCAGGATTATGCTCACACTGCAGCCCTTTCTCAGGCCAAGAGAAAGACCTTTCTGTCTCCATCCAGCTACACATTTCATAAAGTGTTTGGAAACTTATCTTTGAGATTACTGTTTTTCTCTCAAACTGGTTGGAATAGGCCAAGAAATTCAGTGGTTATAGGGAATGAGAGAAGGGAACAGTAAAACACACATATCCACACACACATATTAATCCAGTAATGATTTCATTAGCCTCCTTTCTTTTGGAAACTAAGCTGAACCTGTTTGAAATAACTTCAAATAATATAAGAAAAAGAAGAATAAACATTCAGAATTGTAGGGAGGTTGATTTACTTCTGATAAAAGTCAGACAATAGTGTATTAGACCAAGTTTTAAAACCTTTGTCCTGCAAAACATTTAACATTAATTCCTAAGGTAACGTGTTTAAAATGGACTACATGCTTAAAAGACTTGTTAAATTGCAGTCATACTTTGTGCTGAAAGTTAGGATTCAGATCTTATGAATTTAAAATAATAGCTAAGCCAAGGGTAGCCAAAGTTTATTATTATAGCTGTGTGCAGCATGGTAATCAAACCCGTGGAAATGTCTGCAGCTGTAGCCACAACACCCTTTCTGAAATGCTTCCTGCACTAAGCTGAGCTCTTGAACTAAGTGGATTTTTGCCTACCATGCAACATACACCAAAAAAAAAACCCAGAGAACACAAAGCAAAATATCATTTTGGCTGCCATATCCTTAAGTTAATAATCACTGTAGGAGCACATGTTGAGTTTTGGTACTAAAATGAAGGGTTTCATATTACAGATTATAGGGAGACTCATGTGAAAAAAGTGGCAGATATAGACAATCAAAGTGTCTATTGAAGCATGGAGCTACAATACAAAAGCAATCAGCGCAGAAAGCAAGGCTGTGACAATACAATTTTAAATCTATTTGATAGGCAAAGTATATCTGTTGGAACTTCTCAGGGTGAATGAGTATAAAACTCATTATCAGTATTGCAGAGTGTCCCATGACACCACTTTATTTATTCAGATGAAGACTGGAAAATGTGAGTAAATACAGAATCCCTGTACTCTAAAAATTCTTCGCAGGTAAATCCTTTGCCTATATTTGTTCTTCGTGCACTTCCCATGAGTCTCTCATGCAATCTCCCTGGCCACTGTGGGAAAACGAGCTTTATAGAAAGTACAGGGCATATGCCTGTGAAGTGTGTTTACCATTTAGAATGGTCAGTGAACACATTCAGGGTCTTAATGATACTGCAAAGTACTGAATCCTTAATCTTGGCTTTCATCATTTAAGGTTCTTGGTTGAGTATCTCAGATGTCTATGAAGCATCACAGACTAGTTGGCCATGCCTTTAAATGGCGAGAGTTATTTGTCTGGCGGAGTCCATTCAGTCACACTGTTTGGCAACATACTTTGCATTTTGACACAAATGTTTGATTTTCACTAAGTATTTTTCACATACCAATTTCCCCTCAGAGACTATGGATCCCAAGAAGTCTGCAGCCCATTTCAATCCGTATCACTGGCCAGCATCTTGAATCCTAATGTAGAGGGATCTGTTCTTTTCCTTTCATTTGAATACAAAGAAGTCTCATATATTATAATTCCTTTATTATTTCGAATGCACACAACCAATCATATCTGTACATTTTTCAAGATAGCAAAACTTTTAAAGATCACTGTGTCAGTGATTATCAGTGCTTTGGACTGCAATTTTGTACCCCAAATCCAGAACTACCCCTGACTTGATAGTATGTGAGGCTTGAACAATCTCTTAGCACTGGTACATGGGGATCTGCGATTTCCAGTGAGTTTGCATCAGACTCACACACAATAATTACTATTGTTTGCTCTGCTTTGTAGTGGAAAGCTAGTGAAGATTCAGACTGTGCTTTTTCTTTCTTTTTTTTTTTTCCTCATCCTTGCTATTATCTCTGTAATTGTGATAACAGCAATCTGAACTACCTTGCCCTTTTCCTTGTCGAGTAATTTGATTTGAAAGCAACTACTATTCTCAAGTTCAGTAACCTTAGGGAAGAGGTGAAACAGAGAGGTTATTCAAAATACAGAGACTATCAAAAAGGTTTAAATAACTGAATCATTAAGATTCTATAACCTTCTCTCCATAACAAAGATGGTAATGAGAAGAGGAAATAGCATACTATGCAATGTATTCATTGGGAAAATTACCGTAATGAAACTTAAGCATAGGAAATAATACAAATGTAGTCTGTTCTCATTATATTCTAAAGATTGACATTTCTGCATCCCTTTCTTCCTGTCATTGTTAGTCTTGTATGAAAATCAAACATTGCTTTCATCTTAAAAGTCACATTTTTTTCTACATACAATACAAATGTATCACAGAAAATCGTATGACCAGTTATGTAGTTAAGCTGTCAGAGTATTTTTTTACCATTCCCACAAACTGGAAAACAAATTTTATGCTCAAATCTAAGTGCAGTATTTATCAATCATTACAACTATATTAAGATTTATAAGGTATAGAACAACCTTTGGAAATATCCAAAGTAAGTTTCTATGTACGACCACAAACCAGTTGTGTCCTGTTAAGACATGAAGTGAAATCACAAGTTCTCCTTAGGAGACTTCCATGCAGATGATTACTCCAGTCATCCACAATATTCACAGACTTGCCATCTGCAATGCAAAATGAATAAGATGTTATTGGTATTTACATAGCTCACTCTCCTTGTTGGCCTTGATCTAAACTCTTTAGATCTCCTGTCATCATGAGCACAGAAGGGAGACCAGTGTAGTGGGGCCAAGTACTCCTTACCTCATAAAATCTGATATAAACTCAATGCAGTGAGGCACATTGTATGTAACTTTTTCATAATCTTAATCTAAAAATCAATTAAATGTATCACAGCCACGTGTTATCAAAGGACTCCTTGTATAGAGGCACTAATGGACTAGAAGAAGATGTTACTTCTTTAGACTCACTTATAATGACGTGACATTTGACAGGTGGGGATTTGTCTTCTCTTCCCATCTGGCTTGCTTCCTTTGAGCAGAATTCCAGCACTCAGCCTGGTGGCCCCTGCAACAATAAACACCCCTATGTTTCTAATATTACACCTTCACTTGACGCAACACAAATGAAAGTGTTCCTCTCTATATCCAGTTCTGTTTCACATAGCTTTGGCAACTGCCAGCTGGAATAGGAAAAGACACTCTTCTTTCAATAGTTGACAGAACCGATACACAGAGAAAGCCAAACAGTGACAACCAAAAAGGAGCAGGACATTACAGAAAACCTGTATGTTAACACCAGAGTCCAGGGCCAAACAGCACACTGAATAAAATTCAAACCTCACCCTTTCCTGGCCCCAGTTGTCACCAGGCATTAGACCCAAACAATTCCTCAGTTCATGTTTTTCTTCACTGACTCACAGTAAGTGCTCGTATATGTGGATGGTGCAGTGGCTGTCAAGCACAAATCACACTGAATACATTCTAGAAAGAGAGGGGCAGAATGAATGCAACTCAGCACCCAACTACTTTCTGGAGACCAGACCATATGCAAACTTGGGAACCATTCCACAGGCAATCTGGGGTACCTAATGTACCAATCACACACCTAAGACTTGGGATCCTTCCTATAGCCAGACCTCCCAGTCACCTCCACACATCAGCTCTCTCAACCATTGTACTCTCCTAAGCAAGGGCCCGGTAGAAGAAGACAGCACTGCAAATCAAGTAGAAAGACCTGGATGCTCTTCATGCCTTCAGCTGTTCTTATTTTCTTCTGTCCCAGTGGTGACAAAGGGGGAGAAAAGGGAAAGAGGCATATAAAGAAAGCTTTCAGAACTGCTAGCAGAGTATACAAAGGGCACACAAGATAAGATTTTTCCAGTCTGAAGTCTTGTCTCATATTGGAATACTGCTTTTTCCCCATTCAAATTCAGGGCCACCACTGCATACATGCATCTGTTCTTAGAAGTTGCAGGTGTCATCTTGTAGGTACATCTCAGAATTTAGGGAGTTGAGGCAAGGGCAGAGGACTTCTCATGGACATTTTTCCTATCAAAGTCACACATTTTGACCTGATCAACATAAAAAGGCTCTGTGACTCTGGTAAAACATGGAGAGTTTGCTGCATATCTCACTTGTATTAACTTCTAATTTCCTAAAATTTCAGTATAGCAAATTCCAGGGCAAGCTTGTCTAGAGAAGAATTTTACTGTGTACAGAAACTTCTTTCCAACGCTTCACTTGATATTACCAGGCACGTGACAAACTCTGGATGGAGCATTTATGACACCTGACATCTAGAGCATTCACATGCCTTTTCAATGACAGCTGCCGAGAAGAAATAGCATCCTCCAGCTGCGCAACTTTATCCTTCCCTCACTTGTGAATTGAGATGTTTGGCTTTAAAGTGGCACTCTGTACTGTGCTCTTAAAACTGCAATTGTCACTTGATGAAAAGAAACCAAATGCTCCATCAGTGACATCTGACAGCGAATAAAAATCTCCTTCCTAAGGGCATAATGGGCAGGATGCAGCCACATCATTCTTTCCTCTTATTAAATCACACTATCAGTGGGATTAACTATCAGGCAGTAGACACATGGACTCCACAAAAATATACAAAACAGAAGCAGGGTACAAAAGGCAAGCACATGCTCCTCCTCAGAACTAAGCACCATGACATTCCATGAATAAATTAATGTGATTACTCCTCCAAAGAAAGCCCAAGGAAAACAGTTGGCACTAATGCAAGGCCAGGTACCCTATTACCCTAAGCCTGGCCTTCACAGTGGGTGAAACCATGGGGGAGGAAGAAAACAGCAGGTCACTTGCAGGATAAATTTTAAAGAACAACACAGGCATATGCCCAATAATTGCCAGATAGTTAAACAAGAATGAAAAGCATGAGTAGATGAACAAAAAGTCTGAGTTTGTTCATTCTTTCTTGCCACAGCTGTTTCCTGTCCACAGTCTTCTTCTCAAGTCTAATCAGCAGGCTATACTACTCTGTTCAGTGGAGTTTGGATGTGGCATACATTTGCACTAAGATTTTCTTAAGTGACTCTCTGCTAGTATTTAGATATTGAGGAATCTGATTTCAGAAAGGGCTGAGTGTCCTGACACCTGGGTAGTTTCTCTGTATAAGGACTAAAATGTCAAAACAACCCAGAGTGAATCAACTAGCTGCAGCTCTAGAGGAGGAAAACCACTGTGGTCCCCATATCAGACCTACCAGGCACACATACCCTACAGCATCTTCAATCACACTAGACACCAGTGGTTACCAGCCTTATATGTGCCCTGTAAGTCAAATAAAGAGATTTTTGGCTTTTATGTATGCTGTAGACACAATGACCCCGAGTTATTTATCACATTTCTTCAGCCTAATATACAGAAAATAACACTGCTAATAAAAATCAGATTAAATATTGATAATAGCTTTTTGTTAATTTTTAATCTATCCTTTATTTACTTTTATGATACTATTTTCAAATTGTAACTCGATTCCAAAGGACCTGCATGGGACTAGCAAAAAGGTGCCCTCCTGAATACAAACAACTGCAAGGCCTAGGACAGAACTCCCTTCTCCTACCACACTGGGTCAAAGACGAACAGCTAGAGTCGGGACATCCCCACTATAAAAAGAATCTGACTCCTTGCTACACCCCTCCCCAGAGAAAGGATGACTGTATCTCCTCTTCAGCGTAAGCAAGATGACATGGGAGTCAGCAGAATCATTCTGCTTTTATCTACCCTCACTTAGGAGGATAGGAGGAAGGGGTTCCCACTGCGAGAAGCCCCCTTTCCTTTATTTGGTGATACAGCGTGGACTGCTAAGACACAATGTTTCTGTTTCTCTCTTGCACAAGGAAGGCCAAATTCTGTGTTGCACGGGATAAGCAATGAGTGGATTTGGCCTTTCCCAGGCAGATGTCCAGTGCAGACCTGAAACTAGAAGTGTCTGACATAAGAAGGACTTACATGCAGGGCGAGGAAGGAGAGGACACACATCAGTGTACTCATCTCTGACTGCACAGCAAGCCCAGACCCTGCTGCTCCAGTCAAAAGCACCATGCAAGTTACCTTAACTGACCCCAGTTTATTCACAGAGCATTTTATTCTAGAACATGTATCCTGTGAATCCCCTTGGCAACTAGCTAACAGCCAAGAAAATATTCTCTGGCAAATGCCCATTAAACTTCCCATAACGTTCCTACACCAAAAAGGCTTTATGTCTAGTTTGTAGTCTTTTTTTTTAAGCATCCTGCAGTACCAGATAAGCTTTTAAAAAAGCTGTTCATTATTCGATGTTTCCTTTGTTCAGAAAAAAATGACAACAAATACATTTGGGAAAAAAACATGCAGACACCACTTTGATATTTTAAGCAGTGCTGTTTACAAGACAAAGAAAAGATACATTTTTCATTTTCTTGCCCAGAATATTAAAGTCCTGGGTTTTGCTAGAGAGATGATTTGGGTACAGAGAGCTTCATGATCAAAGGTCTCAGCAGTTCTTCCTCTCTGTATCCTCCCCAACAGCATCCTAGATGCCACAATCACTTTCTGGAAAAGCAATTTTGATCTTTCACAGAAGGCTATTCAAAGTAACCTGGATCTTACAGATATAGCACTTTAACCTTAGAATTTTGAAAAGCCAGTAGCCCTTCGTAACTATTTAATTAAGATTTAGCACTGGGTACTAGCTCCTGGGCAAAGCAGTACATCAAATATATATTGTATAATTTGCTCCTGAAGAATGAACATTAATGTCTGTTGCCACCTTAGGAGACAGGCTCAGCCTGGGCAATACTTTGCTAACAGTTTGCAGGGTGGGAAGGTTCTGAATTTCCATCATTTTTAATGATTCATTTGTGTTTTAATGGGGATCCAGGTTCACTTCACATCCTTGGGCCATTGCAGACATTTTACCCCCCTGAGTTAATCCTGTGTTCATTCCCCAAAATGAATATTCATACCATTCAAATGCAATTTTTAATTAACTGCACCAGCAGCATTATCATTATTGCACCTGAAAGATCCAAAGCCAGATCAGAGAAATGTTGCCACAATAGAATTCACTAAATTCTGCTCACATTCCCTTCTAAGGCTGATCACCTTTAAAGTAATGAGAATAAACTGTGGGATAATATAAGACAGATCTAATTAAGATAATGAACTGGAGATTATGAGCATTGCTACTCTGTGTCTGAAGAATTTTAATATATTAGTCTAATAGGAGGTTAAGGATTTACAAAAAGGAAGATATAGAAATATACAATGTGGGGTTTTTGGACAAAGCTTGAGATTTGGCACGTAAAACATATAAATAAGAGGGATAAAAGGAAATAAAAGAGCATATTTCAGGGAACAAACATCATAATTTCTTTTAATTTATTATTTAACACTTCCATAGAACACAGAATGAGAGAATTCTCCCTACTAAGTAGGGAATAAAAAGAAAGCAGGTAGGGAAACATCAAGACAAGCTGAGAGACACTTATGAGGCTATAGTGTGGAAAGTTTTATCCTAGCTTCCATCTGATATGGCTATTATGGCCTTGGATGAATTTTTCTTGAGGGAGCAGCCTAATTAGCTTGCCAGCATCAGCAAGGAAAGGAAAGGGAGGGAGGCAGGCAGAGAGGAAGGGGGTAAATGAGCTGCTAGGTAAAATAGAGTTGATATCAATAAGACCCACTGTTCAGTTTCTGTGAAGCTTCATCTTCCAAAACAAGGCAGCTGAGAGACAAATGTTTGAGGGTGAAACTAGAACTCAACAATTTTCTGTAATCAATAGCAGATTGTCAGAAATCATCCTTCTCGCATTTGCAGAGGTACATTCTTCAAAGCAAGTGCCTGGGAACTGCTGCCTTGGAACGGTAGCCCCAGCTAATTCACTAATTGCTCTGCTATGGATAAAGTTTCACTCCAGAAAGAATCATTATTACCCTTCTAGAATAGAAGCATCAGGATACTAGCATATTTGTTAAGAAGTGAGTAAAACGAGGCTGGGCTGTGTTGGCTCAGCGCTGTGCACTGAGTGCACACCAGCCTCCTCTGGCGAGGGGACATGGGGAAACTGAGGTCTTGAGGAGTGGGTTAACCCAGAGGCACGACTGCAGCTCAGGTGGGCATAACCTGTCCATCACTGGCAATGACAGCAGCACGTCTGCAGCAGCGCAGCTTCTCTCAGACCGTGCTGGATTGCCTAAATTTTAGGTAAGTGCTGAGCTGTGAAGCCTCAGCTGCCGTAGAGGGACTGTTCTTCATACCTGAGCTAGACAGTGTAACACGCCAGTCCCTGTGAGGCAGGAGGCTTCATGGTGTGAGCGGTGACACGACTCCTGGAGATCATTTGCTGTGTGTTGCATGCTGTTACCACACACTAACAGCACCAGTACCTGTGGAAGTATAAACACGTCACAAATGTCCACAGTATTATTCTGACTCATCACAGACTCGTTCACATGGCTTAGCTGGCATTGCTAGAGGCAACAGGAGGCACCGTACCCTGCCCTCAGGGGAGTGCAGAGTCCGTGACAGAGGCTGGTCACTGGACATGAAGGGGGAAGCAGTTGGTGACAGCCAGCCCAAAATGCCATTTCACGTTGTGTTGCTATAGTGATACAATACAAGGACAATGGAATCAAATTTTGCTTGATTAAAGACAAGGTTTATCTTAGAAAATATCATTTGACAGAAAGAAATATCTAAGAATAAAATGACAGTAATCTCATTCTCGTTCATTTCTACTGCTCCGAACAGGATGTCACGGACAATACGTAATGGCTCCAAAGTTCATTTCCAAAAGAGCAATCCTCACTCCTGCTTCCTGAGCAATTTTCATCTTGTTCCAGACACAGAGATTGTACTACAGATAAGCCTAATTGTCATTGGCTTCACTGAAATAGCAGCATTATTTCTCTGTGTTTAGGAGCATTCACTTCCATTGGAAAAATAGCCATCTATGGATCTGGAGACAGAGAAATTCAATTTTTTTGAGCTTTCCCTCAGATTATTCTACTACAACAACCCCAAACAAACAACAGCTTTTTTTCTCCTTTGAACAGCAAAGAGATAATATCCATAACACATTATGTACAAAGAGTAAAGCCTGTCTGTGAAGGACCCAGGTATTTCCCAGAGGCTTGTTCAATGCTTGAGGTAAGCAAGAAAATAAGGACATAAGCAGTCTCACTGCTCACACTCTGAACACCAAGCACATTGCTTTTACCCTCGCTTCTCTCTTATTAGCACAGTATTAAAAATAATTCCAAAGGAAAACATTTGGCTGTGCACACTCCTCCCCCCAAGGAGAGGGTGAGACAACAAACATACACCAGCTGTTCCTTGTGCTGCTCCGTGCTCTTCTGCATGTCACTCTGGTGCTTTGGTCATGAGCTCAATATAAAACCCCAAAAGAATAAACTGGAAACCAAGACTGTCTTAATATCACTGAGGAATCCTGAAAAAAATCATAAGGAGAGCACTGAAGCAATTGCTCACAGGTCTGCCAGCTGTGTGCTACATACCAGCTCACCAGGAGAGGAAAAATTAAATGAGGAGTCATCTTCACTCCTTGAATTTTAAAACAGACTCTTAGGACACATCTTGAAAAAATCAGTAGACTTCCAGGGTGGATAAGCCTGATCTTTAAAAATATCTGGTTTATCTCAATGAGTTGTATTGACCAAGCTGACAATGCACTGCAATAAACTGTTAATACTGCCCTGATTCATACACATTTAATAAGGTCATTAAATATAAGACACTTCCACTGTGATTATGGGTGCTTGAAACAATATGGTGTTTGGACAACAAGCAAGGGAGACAGTCAGTGAGAACACAAGGCACCTCCTGGTGAACACCTGGGTGATGGGAGGTTCACCAGCCCTAGGGAGGACTGTCTCAGCCCACCAGTGAACCCACAAATCATCCTCTGTGAACATAGGAGATAAAGCGATTCTGAATGCATAAAAAGTTAGTATCTCCTTACCAGGAAAAGGCAGCTAGATTTCTAGTAGGTACGTTTAAGCAGATATTGGCTGGTGGGGATTGAGGATGGTGGGTCTGTCTGCCTTTAGGAAAAGGAAACATTATTTTGGGGAGACCAAGTGACTTGTTTTAAAACCTTTTTCTCTCACTGTTGTATTCTTACTGCTACCTTAGATTAGAAGTGATCTAGTCCCTAAACTCAGTCTAGTCACTGTTCACTGGAGAAGAGGACTTAGTCAAAGTACAGGAGGGTCACTTGATTTCATCCCAAGAGTTAAAGGTACAGAAACTAAAACATGAACTCTGAGAAAGGAGAGAGAACATTGGTAAAGTTGGCCTTCCAAATTGTTACAGACTACCGAAAAGTCTTAGTGATGGAAGAGGCAAAATAATCTTATTTTCCCATATGAGAACTCTGACAATTTTTCAGACAGGTAATACAATTACAGTTTGATCATTTTTAGTATAGCTCATAATAATCATGGAGAGATGAGACAGCACTAGTCATCTCTGATTTGCAAAGCTAAAGTACTTTTACCTGTATTTACAGATTCTCCCATTCTGTCCAAGATTTGTTAGGCTCAAAAAAAAAAAAATCCAAAGTGTCTTAGTTCATATATATACTACATTACCTCTTGAATTTTTCCTCCATCCTCAGAGAAGACAGAGAATTCCTTCATAGATGGAGAACCAAGACCTATCTGCAGTGTCACTTAAGAAAATTATTTCTTCTGATTAAACTGGAAATGAATGAATTTTTTCTTGCAAGACCACAATCTCAACTCCAAAATTGCTGTATCACCAATTATTTCTATTTTGCTGTCAGTCTTTATTGTCTTTTCGACACCGTTGGATTTCAAGGATACTTTCGTTTATAAATATTTTCCTTTCCCAATATTTAAATCAATAGCTCTAAATACTCTTTTACTCTCCATTATCTTTCCAACTTTTGTTGCCCTCAGGATCATATTTCCATCTCATGCATATGCATAGAGATGAAAAGGTCAAGAGACACAAGCTCATTCAAATCTCATCATCTGTCTTATATCCAATGTACCATACGTTAATGGAGCATTAAAGTTTTTGAGTTAAATCAAGGTAAAAAATTCAGTTATGATGATAAAGGCTGCTATAATCCAGCAATTCTAATTTTAACTGCTGCATGAATACATGAGTAGGACATATGATTTGAATAACAATAGGAATATTGACAAATATTGAGTAACTGTAAAAGCGTAGCATTTAATATGGTAGCTGTATTATTGTTAAAAGGCGAAGGGTAACAGAAGTCACCAGGTCAATGGCAAATTCTGATTTTATCACTATCTGTATACTGATCTCTAAGTAGTTCTCATACAAGCAAACTTCAGGTGCTGAAGCGTACCACTTTGTAAAAGTTTTAAAGTCCTTTGGTATTGTGCTGTTCTGTTTAAAGTAAACCAACTTAAGGAATAGTCATTTGGCAAAAAGGCCAAAAAGTATCCCAATGAGAAGGCAAAAGACTGTATAATCCTCCTGTCACTCCTTTAACTCAGCAACTGCCAAGACAACCTGCATCAAAATTACCAGGACAATGAGAAGCAACTCCAACTTGGTACAAGGAGTGTGAAGAGGGAAGTGTTACCAGCCTGTCACGGCAGCCTTTGAGTGGAGAGCTCTTCAAGGGAAGTTTCCAGAAGTCTGGACTTACATTGCCACTGCAGTGACACTTCTGGAAGTTGTCCTCACAACCAGAAGTCATTGTAGAGAAAATGAGTCATTTGCTGGCCCCCTGCCCTTTCCACTTCCAAAAAGTAAAATGACCTAATACAAAGTTGGATGTTGTGGTTTTGAATTATTTGTCCTAATTATTCGCCCTCCAGCACTGGTAGAAAACCCCCCCCAAAAAATTGGCTCCTCTCTACTAGGCCCAACACATGGAATAAAGTTCAAACTGAATCTAAAATCCAAACCCAAACCAAAAAGCTCACAATTTAGGGACAAGTCTTATACCTGAGACTTAAAGGGATTAAACAGAAAAGCCTGATTTTCACTCTTATCCATGTAAAGGAAAGTGTGGGCCTAAAGGAGCCCTAAAAATCCCTCACACCAAGTAAGGTTTCTTTATGAGAGGCACTATGAAAGGATGCAATAAGCCTTGTTCATAACACACTACAGTTTGGAGTGGGGACAAGGGAAACAGCATTACAGCTATTTCAGCCATGACATTTCTATTTCATGCAATCGTATTTCATATCCCCATAGGACACTACAGAAGAACCACATTTTGAGCTGAACAGATTACACTAGAGCTTTCGCCAAACCCCAGAGCAATCCAAGGTTAAAGGAACACAAAAGTATCTTCAAGTTACTTTAGCCTATCGTTTTTCTGGGTCCTAACTTCTGTGCTTCTACTCTGGACAGGACACAGAATTTCACTCTGATTTGCTCAAAGTTGTCAGTTCCAGAACTGATTTCATATCTCCTGAGTTCCCAGTCTGTCTGCTTTACCCTGTAAGAGTCAGGGCTGCTCAGCCTGGAGAAGAGATGGGTCATTGGGATCCTACCAATATGCATAAATACCAGATGGGAGTGAGTAAAGAAGACAGAGTCAGACTCTTCTCACTGGTGCCCAGTGGCAGGACAAGAAACAATGGGACACAAACTGAAATACAAGAAATTGCATTAACACAAGGAAATTTTTTTTTTTTTTTTTCTTACAGTGAAGGCTGTCAAACACTGGAACAGGTCATGAAGTCTCCATCCTTGGAGATACTCAAAACTCAACTGCCTGAGCAACCTACTCAAGCTGACCCTGCTTTGCGCAGTGGCATGGGCAAGATAGTCACCAGAGGTGTCTCCCAACCTCAGCCACTCTGATGCTGTGAGTTCAGGAACCCTTCCAGACAATAACTACTTTACTGCAAGTAACTGAAAGGTATCAGCATCTGGAATGCTTGCTTCAAAATATATGCTGCTCTGAAGGAACACAGGATGTGCTGACATGGAGACGCAAATAGAAAAACACAACTATGAGGTTCTCTGGGATGCAGAAGGAATTCAAAGCTATTAATTATGAACTGCTAGTGAAGAACACAGTGCTAGATGAATTTCTTCAAAGTTAGTATTTCTGCTAGCTCTAGCCCGATTCTCAGGTGCCCCTGAGTGGAAGGAACGCAACAGAAGCTTGGAACAAGAGAACTGCCATATGTTTCTGTGTTTCTTCAACAATGTTCCAGTTTTATGCTTAGTTATACAGGCTTTCTCAGGAAAGTGCTCTCAACAGACATTCTTCTTTGGGGTGGGAGAGGGAGAGGGTGGCAGGGATAATTTGTGGGGTAAGGTTTTCAAGGGCATCTCTGGGATTTAGGAAACGAGTTTACACCAGAAACTGAGAATTGGATCATCTTTTTCTTCAGCTGAAGATGAAAATGCTTCCCACCATATTTATTCCTTACTGTATACGACTCCTTGCAGTGAGACCTACAATTTCAGCTGCGTAAGACCATGCCTCATATGCTCACACTCCTGTAACAATAATAATCTACTGTGGCCTCAGCACCCCAAGTGCTTCTGTCCAGTAATTCTCCACTTTAGGAGTCACAGACATCCAGGCCAGCAGCATGTATCAGGTAAGGAAGAGAAATTCTCTGCTAGAAAATAATAACCAACATGGTGAGGTTGTCAGGTGTCCTAAAATGGTGCAGTTCTGCAGTGGCAGATGATGAACTTATTGGGATCTTTGTGCAGCACCAGCAAGATGACCTTCTTCTTACCTTCTTTTTTCACAACATCTATAGCATCAGCCTGAACCAATACTGTTCTCTCACCTTAGCAAGCTGTCACTGAAAAGTACATGAAGTAGGAACTCCATGGAGGGCCACATATTTTGTACCTAGATATAGGTTCAAATCTTCAGAGTGGCTTGCCTCCATCCTAACAAAAAAACATCTTGCCTTTCACTTTCATCTGAGAGTCACAGACAGCAAAATGTGAATTACATTTAGTACCCACATCCTGGACTGCTGAGCCCTAGAAAAGCAGGATCCATGAGACCACTTGTTTAGTCCTACTTTATCCTGTCACTGGGATCTATGAACCTCAAATAGAAGATGAGGCAGGAATAAAAACAGCAGAAACAATGCTGTCTGCCAGGTCTGCCTGTCACGGATAGGAGCTTCTTTGACACCATTGCAGAGCTAACAAACAGAAGGGACATTCATGGCATGCACGCAGTTCTCAG
The DNA here is from genome assembly GCF_036013445.1 of Caloenas nicobarica. Lineage (NCBI taxonomy): Eukaryota > Metazoa > Chordata > Aves > Columbiformes > Columbidae > Caloenas > Caloenas nicobarica. The sequence goes on along the minus strand of NC_088246.1, from coordinate 28,266,431 downwards.
GCCCACCCCCCCACCCCCGACTCTTCTCTCTTTGAAAAGCCAGAGCTCTTTGCAACTCTGCCTCACGCACAGCTTCAGTGATGCTCAGTTTCTTCGCTTCTACATTGATATTTCACAGTTTCTTAATAACCCCTTATTAAAACAAAAAGTACAGTCTTGTACATGCTAATGAGAAGAGCTTGTTAGCTCAAGGAGTAGGAGGCACAGCCTCACAATGAAGCAATTTTTGCCAATATACCTCAGTATTCACATAGGCAGGTGAAATATATACTTGAGGACAGGGTAATAACAAAGTCATATTCACTTGGAAGGACATCTGAGCATACATGGCATATAATGAATTTCTGTTTAAACATCTGAATGGAGTGCCTCTGTATAAAATGCTATGAAGGGATTAAGCCAAAAGAGTCATGTGGCAGTGACTCAATAAGAAAGATAAAGCACAGTCATTTAGGCCCCAGTTTCTCCCAAATGTTAGATTCAGCTGCTCAGCCTTCATTTACATTACCACATCTTGTGCTTCAGCTATTAACAACATACTACATTGTGACTGGCCTTTTGTGGGGACACAAAAAGAACGAGTGGTCACAAGGAAACCTTTGTGCCTCTTCCACGGTTGCACAGGAGAGCCAGTCCTTGCAGTCCACAGCTGTATGGGGAGTTTCGGAGTTAATAATGCCAGCAGCAGAACACTTTTCAAAGGAAAGTGGAGCAGAAGGGAGGGCAGTTAAAGCTCTGCTCTCTTTCTTTCACATTAGCTACCAAACTAAACAGAGGGAGTTTATGCTATACCCCCACAAAGGAAACGTACAAACTACTCGCCATTGGAGAAGTCCTTTCCCTGACACCGAGACTTTCTGTCTGCCCTTGAGAGCTGACAGGCACAGCGCTTTCAGGAATTACCAGCGCTGCAGTGCACCTGCAGTTCCCCCATGGTTTTGCTGTGCCCTTGCTCGTGTCAGGAGAATAGGCAGCATATAGGATTTATGCATATCCTACTGTTGGATTTATTTATGGTATTTTTAAGCACTGGCCATATGCATGGTGCTTAATAAGACATAAGCTCTGCCTGAAAGAGATTATTTGTTACATATTCATTCATTCTCTGCCTCAAAAAATCACAAGGGGTATTTTAAAAGGAATATAAAAAGTCTTATTCACCCATCAGCATGCCTAACTAGCCAATTTACACCACTGAATCTGTCCTAAATATCAAACTTTATGAATGAGCAATCTGGGAATTTAGAATTGGAAGCTCCAATTCGAGTGTGTTTTTACTAAGGAGAAGCTTACGGTATGTAATAGCAGCTAGGAGCACCATAGAAGAATTGTTCACAACCTACAGGGAAAGAAAAAAAAAAGGATAAAATAAGAAATAGTGGATGGTGCCAGAAAATGAAAACTCTTGTGATGCAGAAAGAATTAAAAAGACTACTTTCAATAAAGCTGGATGTGTCCTGCATGCAGAAAATGCATTCGTAACCAAGAGAAAGAGCCAGCAGGTGTCAGCCTTGCTTTGTACAACCAGCCTCTCGCTGGCTCGCAAGCAAATTCTTGCAAATTTGTTTGATCTTATTATTAATATTGACAGTAATTTTCTTCTGAGGAGTAGCAGTTACACAAGTTAACCGTGTTATCAAAGAAGTCTATATCCAACAATATTTATATAGGTTAACATGTCGAAACAGCTGTTACCATAGCAACTGGCGCATCAGATGGATTATAACTTGGTGAATGAGGAGACTGGAACAACTTCCTGATGAGAAATTCAATTAATATGCCAGTATTTGTAGGCAGAAGCTAAACAGCAATTCCTCTGAGTAGGCAGTCACATTTTACATGTGCTTTTCTCCAAAAGGAAAATGCTGTCCATTATACCTTTATGCTTCCTTCATGTTTGTATGTTTATATGCCTGTTTTCAAGGCATGCACTTGAGAAACACATTTATTTTCCTCATACAAAACTCAAACTGGTGAAATGATGTATTAAAAATGCCTGGAATATAACTTTTAATATATGGCTTTATAAAGACAAAGTGCGGTAACACACTGTATGCTAAGGGTGAAAAAGCCCAGTCCTTGTGCAATTTAGTTTCTGAAAGGCTCCTTATCTCCTGCTGTGCTGCAATTTCCACCGCACTCTGAATTCCCAGGGACGCTGCCACTCACTCCGAACCCTGCTTGTTTCTGGTGTTCTTTTCTGGTGATCTGTTAAACCCACCTCCCAGCTCCCCTGTACAGTCTAACCCTCAGGAAGCAGCTGTAGGAAACAGAGCAAAATTGTGTCTAAGGACGACTCCTGCCTCTTCATTTTCTTATCTGCTTTAAGTTATCCTGTAATTTGACATAGGGACCTGTAGTAATTTCTTCTGAGATCCCCAAGTCATTTTTTGGATTATCCTCATATGAAAGTGTCCTTTGGGTCCCATACTTTAAAACCCTTTAATCATCTTTAACCACAAAAATCTTCAAATGTTAGTCAATAACCAAGCCATCTTGTTTCCATTTGAAAAAGAAATGTAGTGTATGACTTCAGATTATTTCCTTGGTCTCCTACCTTTTTATAACAAATGCATACAATGAATACACACAAACTTCTCAGAAGCCAGTATGAATATATATTGGAAGGATTTCTCACTTAGAAATTTTTCAAGAATGGATTTCCACCTAAACATGTGCTCAAAATAAGCTTCCCTCTCTCTCATAGGACTTCCACCCAGGACTACATTCATCATGTCCCTTGTTCTCTAGTTATTTTTATTTTCCATTCCTATTTATCTTTAGGCAGACAACTGCAGCAAATTGATGCATCATACCCTGAATTTGTGGTCAGTTTTGAGGCAAGTACCTTTGTTCTGCCCAGCTAAAAACCTACTTGGGCTGTGTCCAGCTTAACGCTATTTTCTACTGATTTATTTATCATTAAAAAGAGGGAAATTCACTGGCTTCCTCCTTTCAAATAAAGCAGAAGTAATTGTAGTAATACACACCCAACAATATTTTTGAGGTCAGCCAACAAGCACCACCATCAAGCAGACTGATACCCTTGGTCACACAAGGTATGGTCAAAATAGATGTTCACACAAGTGTATACTCAACACAAAGCTTGACACTGTCATGAGTAAATCAGTGTCGCTATGTATCTATATGATCTCTGAAAAATGTGTTTTTCTTTGAATGTGTGTATTAGTGCCTCCTTATCACCACAGTTCTGTGAATTTGGAAGGTTTTCTGTGCAACTGCAAGTACTAAAAATACTCTTTCAAACTGATCTGTTAAATTTAATTGGTGGATATTGCAGTTAGGTGGGATCAAGAGGCATGTGAAAGACAGACAGATCAGACTAACCAACAACCCACTGGACTGAGACTCAGCTGGCTGAGACTTGAGAGACTTGCATTCTGTTTTCAGCATTCTCACTTATGTATTATAGGACCACAGTTAAGTAAATTCCTCTCACTATAATTTTGTTTCTTTTCTGCTGTCCTTTTTTCTGTCTTGCTTGTTAAGATTATTTAGAGACAGAGATTTCCTTCCATTTTATTTACTCTGTGTCTACACAGAAGAGACCATATATTGTCAGGATGTGTGAGCACTCAAGCAATGCAGTTAGTCTGCTAACAATTACAACAGCATTATTATTAAATCATGGATACCATGGCAAATGTCAACTCACTGAAAATAGTTTTACAGTTTTGGTCTTATAAGCAAGGCCATCCATTCTTGTGCTTTATTGACCTTTCAATTATTTTTTTACAATGTTACATTAAATATTTCCTGAAATCAGACAAAAAATTTCAAAATCTAGTCATATTGGGATTTCACACAGGGAATTGCTGTTTATATATTAGAATGCAATAAAGTAGTTAAGTAATTGTCATATTTTAATGTCAATGCAGTTTCACCACATCTAAATTTACTGACCTTGGAAGTGAAAGACTTTTTTTTTAAAGATGTGAAAACATATGTGAGTTTCTTACTTCACAGGTTACTATGAATACGTCATTTGATTTCTCTGTTATATAAGACCAGAATAGAAGAAAGCTGGATCAAACCAAATATGTGATTCTGGTGAAGATAAAATATTTTTCTATGATGTTGGCAATCATACTAATGAATTAGAGGATAAATGTATAAATTCTAAGTCCTCTCTGGGCATATTTACACCATGCAGTTCGAAGACTGCGAACGTAGAGGCAGCAGCATAGCTAAGTAGCAAAGGAACCAGAGCAGTATCAAGCTGCTATCAAAATTCTGCCTCTGTGTCAACTTCTTTTATGAGCTTGGAGGCAAGGCCATGCCTATAGGATGACAGCACAGTCAGGCATCACCAAGTATCTCTCAGCTTGGTGCACTAGACAGAGTTTGCACACAAGCCCAGGTCAGTATGAGACTGGGCATTTCTAGTAAGCTCCATCGTTTCTACACATATCCAAAGAAACTGGTTTTGCTGGGCTGATGCTATGGAGTACCAGTTTAACAAACTGACAATTACTAGCACTTCCTACTGTTTATCAAAAGAAAAATCAGTGTTGCTGTCTTATACTCGCTTGTTCTGATCAGCTGAAAATGCTCGACATAAGGTAACGCAGAAGGTCTGGCAAAATTCAGGCACTTGCCAATAGGCCTCTTTAACCAACTGCTTACAGATTTTTGCTACATCATTCCAGGCCAAAGATCTTTCATAATCTGCTGCCATTTCCTGTGCTGTAATTATGAATCTTACATCTTGACATAATCTACTGCTCCATCTCTCTCTCATCACTCTTTTTTTTTCCAATTAGATGTTTTCCAAGATTTAGTTTGCAGAAATTTGCCAGTATCTATGGACCAGACTTTTAAGCTTGTGTAGTTATGTAGGTATGGGGCTTTTTCAATGACACAAACCACAGTGAGCCTTTAGATTTGCCCTGGGAGCTGGTTACCTAACTGTCCTTTGTGCCTTTGAAAATATCCTGTGAGGCCCTGCATTTTTTTTTCTAATTACTTAAAACAGTTTGGACCTGAGCCAACAAGGTTCATTAAGAGCCACTCTACCAGGTTCTTCATGTACATTTCAAATGTCTTTATAATAAACACCATTCTAGCAAGGGCAAAGACAATGTTACAAAACCAGGTTTCCTTTGGACCAGTCACAATCTCCTCTGAATTAAATAATTCCAACCAGAAATGGAACACAGCCAATTATTTTTATATTATCATTTTGTATTTTCTCTCTGTGGTACCTTGCATATGAGAATCCAAAGCACTGTAATAAAACTCAGTATTCCTCTATAGCTCTGCAGTCAGTCTAAAATTTATATGGGATTTACATTTAGGAAACACCGTTACAATTAATGAAGTCCAAAGAAGGTGATGGGGAAGTTTAAGGAATTCTGGTCAAAGTAGATAAATGGTTATTCTTACAACACAATGTTAATAAAGGTAATAAAGGTAATAAAGGTAATAAAGGTAAAAGTGAGTTTTATGGTAAATAGAAAAAAGGTAAGCTTCTGTTTAAAGTGCATTTCTTCTCACAAAAACAGACAAACTGGCAGGTGGTGTGATGAAAAGGCTAGAGAAAAATCACCAAACATATCACAAGGCTGTTAGATAAGTCACAGAAATAGCCTTCTCTCTGCATTAGGTGTGCATTTGATCATACACAGTGCCCCAAGAAGACCACGGCAGAATCACAGCGGATTCAGAGAAGGAGGAAAGAAAAAACGGAGACAAGGAGTTTTACAAAGGGAAACTGAAAATACTGATACTGCTTTTCTTAGAAAGGAAATAAACAAAAGAGTTACAGTAAAGGCACTTCAATTCTACCTCCTTGTAATCCTAACCCTGTTTACATACTAGTGATATCAGAGTTATTATAATGGTCTAATATGAGTAAGAAACAGGTAGAAGTAAGACAAATTCATGGTAATGGTGAGGGATCGGGGATCAGGCTGACATCTACATGTGACCTGCAACCAGCTCCTGTACAGCTCTTTGCATCTTCCCCTAGTGCTGGCCATGGCTGTTAGACACAAAGGTCCTGTCCAGTAGTGCAATTTCTTTACTCCTTTAGCTTATGGACACAGTCTATGAAAAAGTGAAAATGGGTATATTTCCAAGGCTGTAAACTGGAGTCGTTAAAATGAGGAAACTGCAGTTACAACATCACTCAAGTCTGACTGACTTTCATTCCTGAAAAATAGAACTTAAAAGTCATTAATAATGCATCCTGCTTCCCTGTTCAGTGCAGTCATTCCTTCCTTCATCTCCAAAATGCCTTGGATAAAACCTGCAGGAGCTAAAAATAACAGCATTAGCTCATCACCACACTCTGGTCAATGAGTTGAGTAATGCAGACCTTATGAAAATGTACGTTTAGAGCTCTTTCAGATGAGCTGCATAACACAAGCCATTAAACACAATTCTATTGATCTAATTTCATTATTTTCAGCATACTGGAGTTTAGAAATTATGAGCTCCACTAATGAATACCAACCACAGGGAAAAATGGCAATAATTTACTTGAAAACACCTGAGAGGCTTGTCATTATAGATAAAGGCTTACTATAATGTAAGTCTATATTGATGCAAAATACTCATAACCTACTTTTGTTTGAAGAGCCAATATGCAGAAAACTGAATACTTCTTTCACACTGATATACTATTGCTTTCTAGTGATAAGGTTAGAGAAAGATATCTTTCTGGAAAAGTATACAAGATAATATGTTTAAACAAGGCCAGAATAGTAAGTTCATATTTGTGTGCTGAAATAGAAAGAGGACTTTTATACATTACAATTAAATAAGCCATTTTTTTCAGAAGGCATGGAGAGACCTAGCCATAGAAAGCAGTCATTTCCTGACCACAAAACAGTATTATTTCTTCTTGGCAACAAAGGCCTTACGGAGTTTCCTTCCTCAGTCACATAAATTAATTTGTGACAAATGAAAATTCATGTTACAAGGATATACTGTCTGTAATACCACAACAGAGCACCCAATCTTGCCTCCCATCCATGCGAAGTATCACGACTACTTTCAATCAGTTCCTACTGAACTCAAGTATAAGCTTTACCAAAGAAAGACCTACTGTCCTCTTTGTGATTCTCCACATTGCAGTCACGCTTGCTTGACACATTAAGGATTACTGAATGTCTTTTGACTGTTTTGTTGTTTGATTTTTCTTGCTTCATGGGTCAAATTCTGGCTTCAGTTAGAAACATATACCTGAAATTCTTAAGTCCATTCATTTCACATTTATAGCAATGTAATAGAAGAATTTGGCATTGATGCGATGAAGGAGAAAGGAAATAGCAGTGTTTACATATTCCTGCAGCCCTGAGATATATGTATTTTTTATGATAAAGTTTGTTCTGTGCTTTTGAGCAACATGATATAAGGTAAATTTGTGCTATTTTCTCCAAAGGCTGTACTCGGTTGACATGATTGTGCCATTAGAAGTGAAATCGTGGCATGACTCAAGTTGGTGGAAAGACATTTACATGACTGCTCTTTGGAAACCTGTCTATCAAATCTGACTATACCTGTGTGCTGCACAGCCATTTTAGGATGCATTATGTGGTAGGTGTTCTGCTTCATATCTTGAGTGTCGGGCAGGGCATAGCAATGTTCAGAGACTTGGACCATGTCACTGATTCATAGTTGTATTAAAAAGGAATAATGTTCCTACACTTAAAGCTCTTCATCATAATTAAGTCATTGTGCAGAATAGATAACAGGCATTTCCTGTATAATATCTGTCCTAAGTCTACGTATATGCATCTACTAGTTAAGACACATACATGTTAAATCCCTTTCTCTAGTCTTTCAAGATGCCCCTATATGGCAGCTTTGCCCTCAAGTATATCAGCTGTTTCCTCCAATTTGTGGCAACCATGAACTTGCTGAGGGTGCTCCACCCCATCATCTGGGCTATTAATGAAGACATTAAACAACATCAATGCAGGATCAACCTCAGAAGAGCTACACTAGTGGCTACATGAACTTTAAACCACTTTAAACCACTGATTCTTTGAGCCCAGTGATTAAGACAGTTTTCCAGCCACATTGTAAGCCACCCATCTCTTTAATTTGGCTATACATAAGGATGCTATGGCAAACTTTGACATAAGCTTACCACAGTAAAGGCACATAAAATACTTTGTTCTTTCCCAGTTACTAAAAGGGCCAGTTATTTAATCACAGAAAGCTACTAAATTGCTCAGGGATGATTCACCTCTGGCAGATCCATGCTGGTTGTTCTTTATTACATTCTGTTCCTTCAAGTGCCTGGAAATGTCTCCACAATCTTTCTGGAGACTGAGGCTAGGCTGAACAGACTGCACCTCCCTGATAACCTTCACTGCCCTTCTTGAAGACAGATGTGATGTTTGCCTTTTTTGAGTCGTCAGAAATCTTCCCCAGTCATCACAGACTCTCCAGGACGACAGATAGCGTCCTCTCCATGACACCAGCCAGCACCCTATCCTGTCCGATGAACTGGTGCATGTTCAGTGTGCCTAAGCGGTCCTTAGCCCAGCCTTTCTTTACCATGGGCAGCACTTCCCTCCCCACAGTTCTGCTGCAAGGCACAGGTACGTGGGAGGCCTGCAAGCAGATCTTGCCAACAAATATCTATAAAGGTATTTAGGATGGTACACGTTCTCCTGTAGCTCCTAGAAAAGCCTTATAAAGGTAGGTGTAAAACCAATGGGAAGGGAGGAAGTTTTTAATCTGTTTGTTTTTATTGGCCATGTTTTGTAGTGCATGTTTGGTAAGGCTAAACAGCTCAAGGTCTTCAACATTACTCAACTTAAATATTTGGTTCTGCATTGTTTTCCTGGTTCGAAAGAGAAATGCTAACCTGAGAGATGAGGTTATAGGCATCATAAATGTATCTTGGTTTAGTCTGAGTTACAGTATTAATGTTTGGTTTAGATCATTTAGATTACATTCATCCTGGTTTTAAGGAACTCAGGAAAAAGTACTGCTAAAGGACTGAGCTGAGCTCACTGGGCCTGAGATTAGAATCATTTTGATTGGAAAGGACCATCGAGCCCAACCATTAAATTACATAAACAGAGGACTACAGGAGCTTGAACCAACAGTCACTGAAGTCATCGAGACTTTGGATTAGACCTGTAGTTCCTGAAAACAATGTTTAAGGGACTCAAACTCTAAATTTTTACTTAGCCACAATGAATCTATTCAGGGAAATTTTCCACTGTGTTATTACTTGCTCATCACTATAATATATACTGTCAAACACACAAAAAAACCCCACCATAGCTGAGAAATTGTTAACTGCATTTTCAAAAAGGAAAGATAGCACTAGGGTTTTGTTCCTCTATCAGAGCAGCTAGGTGTGTAAAAGGTTTGCCTTTGTATCAATGAGCAGGCTACTCAAATCTTGTATTCTAGTATGCAGAAATAGTAAATAACATATTTTTCATTGCTCAGATTGATTGGGAAGGAGAACAGATAAAGCTCTCTTCTTTACATTGCATGGGAACAACAACTTATAGGGGAAGTTATTATAAAATGACCTGTTGGTGTAGACCAGAGGGAAGCAAGACTATAACATGTCAGAGGAGAGTATCTCAAAGGCACAATGTCTTCAAGCTGCAGATTGCACATCACTCATGGATCAAGGCTGTGCTGAAAGGAACAGTCTAGCCCTGAATAATTTATTTTCCAGAATTCAGTCTAATGAATTCTTGTGCAACAGATTAGAAGTAGAGCTGTGAGAATATGACATATTTTGCATTTCCAAATGCAAACTAATTTAAAGCTACCAATAATATGTACTATAAGACAAGTTTTATCCTGATGGGAACTGAAATGAACGAATTAGGATCCCCTCCAAAAAGGATGTGATAATGGAAAAGCTGACAGATATTTCAGTGCAGCAGCTCAGCACAGTAAACTACTGTGGTACAAATCACTGAGCTGACCATGAGAAAATAGCAAATTTTAGCAGGCTTTATCTCTAGAAGTACTAAGATGATTCACGTTTTAGATAACTCAAAATGACAAATAATCAATCTAACGTGCTTTCATAATAAACAATTTCTCAAAAATTACTTGGATATTTTAAGTCTTCTTACTAACAGTACCTGTGGAATTTAATAGCCTTTTTCAAACCGTGCAGTAGGAGAGAAGCTGAATCTCAAGATTTTTTTTTTAATGTATATTTCAAGTAAATGTTGATCTCTCTTCAGTAGGAATGAGCTGAGCTACAGTACATCAACCTAGTACGTAAAATGGTTTAATTGCCCCCAAGATTTTCACCTTTGTTAAACGTTCTGAGGATATCAAAACACTTCGGGTAGAATCAGACTGAAGATAATCTCAGGTGCAACATGCAGGAAACCTATTAATATTTAGTTATGTGGAATACACATATACGTGATAGAAAAAAAAAAAACCAGCACAAACAGAAAATATTGAATCTCTGTGAGAGTACAGCTTGTCTCCTGGGATAAATGATCCACGCTGTTCCCAAAAGAGGAGGGGAAAAAATCTCCGCTGAATGAGAGATACAGCAGCGTTTTGAAGAACAAATACTTTCCCTCTTTAAACCCTGATGCTTGGTTTTACTTCCATTTTATCGCTAAGAATTCTTTGGCACATGTGACAAAGGTTTATCAAACTTCATTTTAGTTTATTTTCAAGCAAATATCAGAATACTTTACCTAACTGAACATTAACATCTTTTGGAAAAAATAAAATATTTTAAATTATCTGCAGTTTGGATTGTTGAGGGTGCTCAGTAGGAACCTGAGATGCCAAGCCATACTCTTACTTGGTAACAAATATCTATTAAGGATCATACCTTTAAAAAAATCAGTAAGTACACATTTTAATAGAGAAGTGTTTACATGATCCATGAGTAGTTGAAAGTAAATCAGTCTCTGTAGTGGCTTGCAATAGTTAATGTGCTACAAGATTTTGTGACATAGTAGAATTCCTCTCATGCTTCCAGGAATAAGCTGTATCTAGACTTCACAGCATAACAACTGTTAGATTTTTTTAATAGACTTTCATTCTCCTAACATATGGAATGTCTCCAGGAGAACTTTAAAAATGAGGTGACTCATATTCTTAATGGACAAGAATATTTTAATAATATCATTGTTAAAATATTATCTTTTTTAGATGGAACAACTCTCATGAACACATCAAAGGGAACATGGTAACATCTGAGAGCTTCAGCCTATATTTACTCTATTACTGTCTTCTAAAGAATTGTACTTAAAAAAAAAAAAAGAAAAAAAAAGTGCCATTTGGTTCATACTGCCACCATGCAAATCTATTCAGTGAAGAACTATTTTGTTGATGTGACCTCTTCCCAAAAAGTTGTATTTACTTAACACAGCTTCTGTTAGTACTCTGCTCCCTTTTTATCCCCAACCTTGTGGAAAAGCCAAGAACATCTTACGAATTTCTAACCTCTGAAAACATTGGAAGGAAGATGGGATGGTTCAAGGCAGTTGTAAATCAACGCAAGAACCCTTGGCCAGCTCTGCCATAGGCTTCTTTTGACAAATCATTGTAGCTGTTTGTGTCTCAATTTCTCATTTACAAAGCGGAAGCAACAATCCTTGTCATCTCTCTCACATTTTGCATTTTCTTTCAGACTGTAAGCCTCTTTGGGAAAGAAATTGCTATTTGCAACATGTATGTATAGTGGCCAAAACTACAGGGCTTGGGTGTGTGCTAGGATTATTCAATAATACTGTTGCAGACTTAAATAATTCGTAGCATACTGCAGGGGCTGGATTGCTTACCCAAGTCCACAGTAGATGAAGATAACCTCAATTCAAGTATACCTGCATTTCAGAATACAACTGATGACTGAAGGTTGTGTGTGTGTTTAAATTAGTATTTTTAAGTAAACACTTAAAAAGGAGATTTCTTTTTCTGTATTATTGTTCTCAGGTGGAAATTAGTGCAAATTGCCACCATCCCATTCCTCATCTTCCTACGGTCTGTATGTCTTTATTAAGGATAAACCTGGTTCTTAAATGCCTCCCAAATTCTCTAGTGAATTTCCACAAACACCAATTCCATCTAAACAATGGATTAACTAACACAGCTCTTTTGATTCAAAATGTCAGATATGAAAAATAGATGGCCACTCCACATGCTCCATCCCTAGCATTCAAATGAACAGTATTTGCCAGGAAAGAGTACTTTGTATGCTGTTTGCAAGACTATCTAAGGAGTTTGATAATGACAATAAGGGAGACAAATAATGTAGGGTAGTAGAAAAAAGTACAATAACAACGATATTGTGACAACCAGACAAGAGGAAAGAGAAGTATTGAACAGCTCACTCATCATGAATTGCCGAAGAGCGTATATTAACATCCACTCGGACAGCAACATCAAAAGTCAGGACTTTGGACAATATCTAGAGTGAAACCAATCCTGCACACACAAAAACCCAGGCAAGCCCTTGTGCTCACAACTGTTTTGTTTTAAGTCCGCAGAAGTATAGGAAAGTAACACAGAGTAAACCTCATGAAAGCTACTATTACAGGCTGACTCCTATTTGGCAAAGTTTTGGTCCTGCCTTAATAGTCAGAGGTGCACCACCCCAACCTGGGGGCCTCTAGTTCTAAACCTGGCTGTCCTTTCCGCAGCTTCACTATCCTAGAACATATTTTCCAGCTTTTCAAAGCAGAAACAAATAATGAATTAATTTAATTTCTGAAACTGCCAATAGCCTAAAGCAGATCACTAAGCTGGAATCATGTTTATCACAGACACAAGTGGCCAAGCAGTCCTTATATTAACATAATTTCCTCAACTGACGACTAGAATAGGCCTACATTAGCCTCTCATTAATCTGCTTGTAGGAATATAACATTCGACAGAGTCTGGATCCCAGTATGCATTGGCTCCTTCACTTCATAACATTAATTTCACAAAAGAATATGTTCTACTTTCCACTGTTTTTTTCATCTACAGGTCTGCCACACAAACAATACAAACTAAATGCCTTTTAGTGCTAAATTATGTAACCATAGGAATAAATACCAAAACAGCAGAACACAAACTGAAGAATTAAACAACATTAAACTAGATAGATAATTTTGCTAAGAAGTTTGAAAACAGATTAAAGACTGAAAAGCCATTTATAAACTGCAGTGGTGTTCACAACAATGGGAACAGTGTAACAAGAAACATAAAAGACTAGCAGATTGATCGGAGAAGACAAAAAAGACTGAAAATATTCATGTAAGGGACTGGAGGAAATTTAAAGGGAGCATCATTTCCCTCTCCATGAAGTCCAAATTGTGAGCAGAAACTTGAACAGGCAGCAACTGTGCCCATAAAACAGAGCATGGAATGTTTGTACCTCCTTATGTGGACAAGAAACAGGGGGCAAGTGAAGGGTTATGGGAATATTAAAAATATCTTAATGTGTGAAACTTCAATCATCAATTAATAATACTAATGTTATAGTCCTGCGAAGATGAGAAACCCTCAGTGTTTTTTATGGGATATCTGACACTATGCAAATTTCTGAAGCAACTTATTCACAGGTATATCTAAATGAGGAACAGAATTACAGCACATGCAAATCCTGGGGAAATAATACACAAACGGGAAAATTATCATTCCTACTTCTTCAACCGACAAACAGCTCACTACCGTTGGGCTTCCAAAATACTTGAATTTCTAGTTTACTCTCCCCCACTTCTGATCGTTTTCCATTTTCTTATTTGAATTTCTTTCTTATTACTTAAAGAAACATAATAACCTAGGTTTGGAAGAAAAAAGCCCTCCACACATTTGTTAGGATTATATTCTATAGATAGCACAGAATGCAGGAGAATGTACCAAATTAAGTGTCAAGAGGAACATATCCCATAGTATGCTGTACCAGTAATGTGATACAGTAAACATGACTCGAAGATGAGTCTCACTGAGTCAACATATGATTCCGATCTTTATTTGTCCTCACAAATGAAATGCAGCTGGGGCAAAGTATAACACAAGGCTCAGACACAGAAAAGATCTTACAAGAGCACTAACATTTATTGCTAGCTCACTCTTAAAAACCTCTAGGTTTGTGTGATTTAGGGCTGGGAAAGTCAGTTCTCTGCTCATAAAATGTGACATTTCCAACAGTGGTGTAGTTAATAGTTACACCTCAGAGGGCCGCACTTTATGTTTACTTGAATCTTACAGCAATTTTGATGATGTTATCCAAAGAATCTCAGTTTACCAGGGGATATGGATTTCAATAAAACAGCAAAAATTGACTTTTTTTAAGGTCAGTGGATCAACTGGTTAGTTTGATTTAAATAACTGGATAACTTGCTCAAATGGGGAAAAAATGTTAGTGACAGAATGAATGTAGCACCATGCTTCAGGGTGTTTCATGCACCCAGTGAGTTCTGCCAAAGAACTGAGCTTGTGAAACATAGTAAGTATACCTTATATCATGCATCGCTTGCAATAGCTGTTTTATGTAGTTACATTTCTGTATTTCTGCTGCACTAAAAATATCTCCATAGGAGATAAGAGAGGTGCTAGAGCAACCAGATGGCACTTGCTTGTATTTATAACATTAATGTCTGGTGATAAACTATATGAAACATGATAAAAGATTAAGAACTGCCTGCACTAGAGTGAGGAATAGAGGTTTAAAACTAATTCTTTTAGGTTATATAGTAATCTCAACTAATCCTTTGAGACATTAAGCCGGACAACGCTAGAAGTTGTCTGTAACTTGCAGAATGTTGGCCTCACATAAACTAGAAATGAGCTAACCTAAGTCCCTGATTCCAGGTACATTCATACGCACATTTAACTGTTGGCAAAAAAATAGTTCCATTATTACAATCAAGGTTTATTCAGGACTATTTGCCTGCCTACCTTACCCTGGTACAACTAAGAAAAACAATACTTTTAAATTTACCAAATAAAATGTCCCTTTGTGTCTTGGTTCTGCTCCTGCAACAGTTAAAGTACTTCCTTCACATGCTGTGAAATTTCCTTTTTTTCACCCTCCTCTAGAAGATCTGCACATGTAAATGCCATTAAAAGACAAAACAAGTTCTTCAGGTTCGCTTATGAAGAAAAACTACCAGAACCCAATGTCAGACCTGGCTAAAGGGATCCCAGATCCTTATCCACTGCAGAGAGACCTTTTGTCACTTACTAGCACCACTTCCAAGAGGTAAGAAGTAACTCCATTAACATTTTTTCCTCTCAAAAATGGTAACATCTTGACAATCTGTTAATATCTCTAATGCAAGTATTTATACCTGAGCCCGTTACTCCCTCGTGGTCAAGAAAACTCACATCCAGGGAATAATTTCATTGGAAAATAAAATAAATCAGATAACCCATAGCCTTAAAAGCACCTTTTTCTCTCTATTTGCTCTAAAAATAGCTCTAGCTGATCAGCACAGCTTAACGGTGTCTACAGTAAAACATCAAAAGGCAAACAAGATATCTAACATCAGATTTTCTGTATGCCCAACTTCCAGCTGCTGAAGTGTGTTATACCTTTTTCTGCAAGACTGAGGACCCCATTAAGAGATTTGTCTGCTATGAAAATATTTGCTCACTGTTACTGTATTTAAACACAAAGACTACCCTATTAGGGTTTCTGCAGCTCTGGAAAGAAATCCCGTATTTTTTGCCATAAACCCATTCCAGTTCAGCAGTGCACCATCTGCACTCAGTACACCATGCTCAGGTATTACCTGCTGCTTGTGGTCACACCAGTGCCAATTAGGGAAATTATACAACCTCCCAAATCTTACCTGAAATTCCTCAGGCTATACAGCCTTTTAATTAAATTATCCCTTTTGTCTCCTCCAGTGCTCTGGGAGTGCATGCTTAGCTACCTACCCATTAGGATCCCAAGTCTTTTTCAGAGCTACTGTATCACAGCTAAGTCCCTCTTGCTGTAAACATCTTGCATTTTGTTCCTAGATATGCAACTTACAGTGAAGTGGTTCAGTTACGCCTCGCAGAAGCACCAAGACACCGACACGAGCACTTCAGACCTGTGTAAGGTTCAGCCCTCTGCATTTTCTGGAGTTCCCTCCAGTCCACTCTTCTTCAGCCCTTCCCTTGGGCCCTACCAAATCGACCTCATCTCCTCCACTCCTGCTGTCAGTCTCCACCTTGTACTTAACCTGCTTCTCTTGTCGAGCACAATACAAGGAAGCCAATGCTTCCCCGTTTAAGTGGGATAATTTTTTCACCCTGTCTTGCTGCTCCTCTATTTTAACTTTTACCTCCCCCCGTCCAACAGATAGTTTTCAAATGCCACCTGCGAACTTTCCCCCTCATTTCAAGCTCTGAAATCAGCTTAAAATCCACCTCGAGTACTTAAAACAGCTCTTACAAAATCCCAAATGACCCATGTCTGACCTGAGCTCAAAACCAAGACTCTCCTGATCCCCCTCAATATTGACACCCGCCTGCTATGTTACAGGGCCTTTTTCTCCAAGTTTCCACTTCCTTGATAAGGCAGCCAAAACATTTTAATATTTCCTTGATGCTCCTCGTGGGACACCTGCAGTCCCCAGCAGGCTGGGGCTGAGGAGAAGGGCGTGGGGCTTTGATCGAAGTGGTGAGGGGAGCCCCACAAGGGCCAGAAGCCGGGGAGACCTTCCCGCCGCGTTCTCCTCAGGCCTCTCTCCGAGCGCGGCCGGGGAAGGAGAAGGAAACGCGGTCCCGGCCGAGGACAACGCCAGGAAGCCGCCGGCCCCGGTCGTGTCGGACCTGGCAGCCACCGCCCTCCCGCCTCGGGGGCTGGGCGGGCGGCGGCGGCTCCGCCCCGCTGCGGGGGCCGCCCGCGCCGGCTGAGGCGGCTCCGTTCGGCGCTGTGACGCCGGCGGCGCTGGAACACCTGGCGGGGCGGTGGCGGCGCCTCCGGCTCAGCCCTCCCCTCGGCCGCCGGCAAGGTGAGTGCGGGATGGGGGGTCCTGCTGGGCTCAGTGCCGGAGCCTGCCGGGGAAAACGGGCTCTGCCAGCAGCTGCTGCGGCCGGTGTCGGGCAGCGCCGGGTGGGCGCCGCCTCCCCCGCCGGCTGCCCGCCCGCCTCTTGGGGGGAAGGAGGCGGCGCGGCGGCCGGGCCTGAGGCGCTGGTGCCCGTCAGGGCTTGGCGGCGGGTGCAGCCGGGGCCGGACCTGTCCGGGAGTGAAATTTCCGAGGCACAAGATGGCATCTGCTCCTCCTTTTTGCCAGGCGTTCCCCCTCCCGCCGTGCGGTTATCTCGCCATGATTATTGCATTTATCCGTTTCTGCCTCCCTTCCTCCCGCGCATCCTCCTTGGCGCTCTGCCCGCTGGAAGCGGGGAGGATGGGGCGGGAAACGGCCGCTTCTCCTCAGCGGTTCCGGCTCCGGGCCGAGGTGCGGGGTGTCCGGCTTGTCCGGCTGCCCAGTGTGTGTGTGTGTGGCGGCGGCGGCCCGTGTTTCACCTGAGGGCTCGGGGCCGGCTGCGCTGGAGACGGGGCAGGGCTGCCGGTGGTGAGATAATGTCAGTCATCACACCAGGCAGCGAGGCGTTAACAGCTAGCGAAATTGGAAATAATAAAAAAAACCCCCACAAACAAAAGACCAAAAACTTCTAATTTAAACTTATATCTTGTGAAAGGCTGATCTTGATAATCAGATTTGATCAGCATCCATCCACCTGGCACATGGATGTTGTTTACCCGTTCTTGTCGTTTAAGAAGAAGAAGGGAAAAAAGAGAAGTACTTCAAAACTCAGGTCAGTTTCTAGTGAGCAGAAGTGGTGAAGGGCACCGTGCTCTTTTATTCACTGTGTGCATGTTCAGCACCAAATGTAAATAAGTCTCCTGTTCCACACTGGTTTGTGTAGTGCTGATAGCCTCAAGGTCCTGCGTGGACTCTCTTAAAACAGTAATTTGCTTTTGCATCAGTTATAATTTGTAAATGCAAAACTGAATTGGGTAATCTCAGGGGTATGTCATTTAACCCCCTACCCTCAGGTCACGTTGTGTGGCTATTTTAGAAGCTTAGTATTGGAGTCGTTCTTTTGTTTGTTTATAATATTTTGCACCTGTCTGCAAGCCTTGCTTTAAAGCAATGTGACCATTTATTCATTTATTTCCAGGAATTACCTCTTTATTAGTTTTTTCCCCCCTCTCATGTTTTATTCTTTTTATTGTCTTTCTTTCAGTTTCTGGATGGATTTTATTTAATTTGGGTCTCAGAAAGCAGCTGTGGCTCTTGTTCCAGATCAGACTTCTTGGAAGTAAACTGTTCTCATGTTTTGGTCTAGCAAGGCTGTTGTTGTAAAGAAAAAACTGTGTTTAATCACTTTTCCAAAGTGTTGGCCAGAAAAAAAAAAGGCAGGGTGGGTTTTGGAGTCTGCAGTGCAGACTGTGTTTTGTTATAGTCTTGCATCTGATTTTCCTGGTATTCTCCTCTTTTTCCACTTTGTCCATCCAGGGTTCCCGAGGAGTGAGTGGAAGTACCACTTGACAGTGCTCTCTGCTTGGCACTGATATAGGAGTCGCAGTTCTTAGCAGTACGTAGCATGACATCCAGGAGCATCTCATTTAGACATTAGCAATGTTTTATACTGCTCTTTGAGTAGGGTAGCCTATTGGTTTAAACTGAGTACATTTATGATTTAAGATTTGTGGTAATACCACTGCAGAAGGAATTTAGTGTAAAGCCACAGAGGTCTTCTTTTGTGTAGCAAACTGCCATAACTGGTATAACCAGTCACATTTTTTCCCATGGCAAGCTCTAGTGGAAGGTGATGTGGCAGTTAAATGCTACCAGACCTTGGTCTAAATGAGTTTCTGAAGCTTCTTTGCTTTCAAAACTTCATGGATGAAACATTGTTATTTCCAGAAAGGTTCAAACAACCGTATACTCAAGAGTTAGATGCGTGTAACTGGAATTTGCTGCCTTCTCAATGGAGGAAGAATTAAGTGCTTTTTAGGTAATGGTGATTTCTTCCATTGTGTTTGTGGGAGCTGAGATTCAAATATGCACGTTACTGAAGGTTTGCAGGTTCAAGAAGACCAGTTATGACTGTATGGAAGGGGGAAGGTTTCTTGAACATTTTTCTTTCACAGATCATATTATTGTGATGTGGAGGGAATAACAAAGCACAAAATAAAATTCCTGTTGGAACCTACTACAGGGCTTGGTTTTTTCCCATTAGCAGAATTTCAAGCCCACCCAGCTTGCCTGTTCTTCTCTGTTATCCATAGGGCTGGTAAATTGCACTGATGAATTCCCAAGTAACCTTTTCTGGAAGAAATGAATAATAACAGCTCTTTTCACTCTTAAACTAGTGTTGAAAGCTGTTGGTACAAGTTGGCAGAAAAAAACCATGCTAATATCTCAGCTAAACTAAAAGGCAATAGATGTCCTCGAAGACTCTTTAATACTTTTTTCAAAATCTCCTCCAAGAGTGTTGCTCTGAAGTAGTTGATTCTTCGAGATATTTTGCCCCTTCTCAACCATAAAATCACTCTAAAGACAAAATTATGCCACGTGACGGAGAAGCATTAAAAATACAAAAGCCCAGAGAGTGAAGAATGTTAAACAAAGAACCGAGCAGTCAAGAACAGTGGAAACATTTTGATCTTTTACTTGTTGCTGGTAACAATAGTCTCACAGCAGTTTTTCCTGTGGCTATTGTTAGCCATGGCAAACCAAGGGACGTTTTGACCGGTTGTGCAATCACCTGCATCAACCTTGGGAACTGCCTGTTCCGAGTCACTGAAACAGTACTCGGGTCCATCTTGCGAGTAGCTTCGTAGGGATCACCACAGCTCTAGGAACAGTTGGCTGGGGTGCCAGGATCTGAGAACAGTAATATAAGAGCTGAGTGGACTGTGCATCCATCAAGAATATACAGCCCATATTGATCATGCTGTTTACTCAAAGGGCGGTGAAAGAAGATCACCCTATATTGTTGTTGCTGTGCGTGCTAAAAATCTTTTGTTAATCAAATCTCTTATCCGTGGATGTGAAATTATCTCCTCAGGGAATCTAGAGAAAATTATTTTCCTCTGTTCCCCGCCCCAGTATTGTTTCCCTCGGGTATAATAGCATTGCTTCCTGGCTTCTGCATGGATGAAAAGGGAGGAGGGAGGCAGAAACTTGAGAGCGGTGACTGTGTCAGCAAATAGGTTATGCAAATAAGAGAGCCATTGCTTTGAACTTCTAAAATATATTTGTTCATGTTTATTATAGTATACATGTGAAAAGAGTTTCATGATTTTTTTTTTGTACTTCCACTGATTTTTCTCATAGGTTCTACAAAGAGAAGGTTTCCTAAGATTAAGACTCTAAGACTGTTTACGAGTAGAATGTGTCACAAAACCCATCTTCGTATTGTCTTTTATAATCTATGCACAGGAGATGTTCCATATGGCATCTTCTTTAATAGTATTTGGCTACTAAGTTTAAAAATACTGTTTTTTAAACTAAGAGAACAAATGTGTACTGCAAAACAATTTGATAGTCATTTCAGAGAACTGAAGCAAGTCTGCATTTAGAATGAGATTAAATACTGGATTGCATATATCTCCAGCTTTGCTCATTTGCAGAGTGAGATTAAACCTGCCACTCAATGATTTATATTCAAATTATTCTTTCATAAAACACACATAGTAGTTACAATACTTACCTGGTTCTTTCCTAAGGACATTTGCTCAGTCTTCTTCAGAAGTGTAAGTGGAACACTAGAAGTCAAGTAAAAGATGTTATGTGAGGGCAAACTGATACTCTGTGCTGTTCTTATATTATTTCACAGTAAGCAGCTGAAAAAAATCAGTATAATCTGAAAAAGTGATTTAAAATTAATTTTATGTGTAATTAAATATCCGTGTATTTATGTAAAGGATGAAATTCCCCCTGCAAGTTAATATATCTAGAAAGGGCTATTGTTTGCATGTCGATCTTCCAACTATGAATCTATGAACGTTTATTTGAACTATTTTGTTCTGAGACTACATGTACTATGTCATGACTACATGTGCCATTCTTATTGGCGTTTTTGAGATAAACCACTGTTCTTAGGAATTTGTCATTCAACTGTTTAAAAGGAAAACAAAACAAAACCAGCTCCAACTGTCATTTCAATACGTTATGCTCTAGAAAGAAGGAGATCATTTGTGCCTGTAAGCCTGGCTTGATAGTCTTTGGAATAATATGATAGACATATAGTATCAAACAGACATTAAGTTGCTTTTTAGAGAGGAATACTAACAGGTGACTTCGTCCTTGCACTTCGTGGGAGCAAAACCAGGTTTTAAAAAACGTGGTGATATAATGACAAATTTCCACTTCTTCATGTTGGCTAAAACTTACTTCTAACCACTCAAGTACTGAAAACCAGTGCAGTCCAGATGGATTGATACTCTTAAGTTCTAGGTGTAAGTGAGCAATAAATTTCCAATGTGCAAATTTGCTCTGTTTATCTGTCGCTGTCTTCTTTTAACTTGTACATATCAGAGTCGAGAACAGAAAAATATGAAGACTAAATGATAGCATAACAGGGCCCTGGATATCATTCCCTGTTTAGACTACACCAGGAAATTAAGCAGAATAATTTTCTATGTCAATTGTGTGTTATGAAACATTAGAAGCATAATAATTGTTTTTGGAATAAAGTAACTCTTAACGGTAGCTCTCTGCAGTAGCTATTGGTCATCTACCCTGTGCAGAGAGAATTAAAGGTTAGTGTAAAATTCAGTGAAAGGCAGGTCATTATAATGTCAATAATACTACTATTCATTTTGTTGGATGTGCTATTTGCAAACAAGTGCCTAGGTAGTGCACAAATGACAGAAAGAAGACCCAAACCATCCAGATTTCCTCATACTTTGTGCATGGTTTCTAATGGTGCAAGTCATTATTTACACATTCTTAGTCATTTAAGATACCTGCCTGTATTACTGTGGTTTGTTCTCCACACAATTTACTAGATTGGAAAAGAGGGGAAAGGGAGTGTTATATTGGTTCAAACTACTGCTTGGAAAACAGACTCAAATTTCTCCGATATTTCAGTTGTTTTGAATACATGTTTGGGGATTTTCTGCATGTCATTTTAATTTTGTTTTTAATTTTTTTTATCCTTTGAAGGAACAAGACAAATGAATAAATGGAATGGAATAAATTAACTTTTTGCTGGGCAGTCTCATTAACTTCAATAGAGAGGAGCAAAAATGGGAAGAAATTGTATATAGAAATGTTAGTTCCAGTAGTGCTTGCAGTGAAAAAAAGTTGGTTCCAATGATCTTATGGGATGTGGCTGTGTCCCAAGCACAATGTGTTACTCAGTACACTGCTGAATCTCTTTTTCCTAGTAGTTCAACAGATCACCATGAAATCCCAGTTCTAAGAGAAGTGGAGTAGAAAAGTGCTCTTACTGCATGATTTAGCTGTGTAGTTCAGGTGCTTCTTGCAGAAACCATCATTTCTGTGTGCTCAGAGCACTGTGGTGAGGCTCTGGTTCAGGTGCTCAAAGTTGCCCTTTGGAAGTTCTATTCGCTATTTGTACAGGGGCTTAGTATTGAGAGGCTTATGTGGTAATTTAGGCACCCCAGTTAGATAACTGGGGTCAAACATCACAAATTTATTTTCCCATCAGCGCCTCCGAGGTGTATGAATATAGCAGGAGTCCCTCTCTGTATAACAGATGTCGTTTCACCCTGTGCTTCTTTTAAGAATGTATGAAACTTCTTTCTAAATGTCAGCTCCTAAAATAGGTTGAAAGAGTAACTCTGTTGATACAGGTCCCTTATAAGATTGCAGTATTTCTTCTCCTGAGAAGCTATGGATAATCTGTAAGATATACACTTCACAGGATAAATAGGAAGGCTGTGGATTTGTCTGAGACAAAGGAATAGAAAAAAAGTCATAGTGGATGGAAGGAACTGCTAATGCAGCAGTTGCAGACCAGTTCTGCAAACTTTTTGAATTAATAACAAGTGCATCAGTGAGTAGTCTAACAGAATGAAAATACTCCTGGATTTAAAGCTAAGCGTGGATGATTCTGCAGGATTAGAACATCAACGACGAGCTATAAAAGCTTTAGAGGAAAAATTAAATCTTGTCATTTGTCATATTGGTATAACTTAAACTCTAGATTCATTTTAGCTAAATTACAGTGGTAGATGTTCATGTAGTGAAGAGTAGGAGTACTTGTAAGTCTGTGTGTAATCTTGATGCTAAATGCCTCTACAGACCCAGACTTTTCACTCTTTTCTTGCATCAATATGCATAATTCGGATCAATCAGCTGCTCTGTTCTCTTTTGCTTCGGAAAGGCAAAGTGAAACATGAAGCTTCTGGTCTGCATGCTTGTAGACAGACACCAGAGAAGACAGAACTGTGTCCTGCCTCATCTTCATCTTGCAGTGCGACAACTTCTTGCTTTGGAGGCCCATTTACTTGATTCAGTTTGATCACAGCTTCCAGGGAGCAGAGTGGGGGAGACAGGTTGTCAGCCAAGAGCTGTTGGAGGCACAGATGGCATCGATTCCCTCACCTAAGCACATTTTCTTCCCTTCAGAGTATTTTGCATAAATGAAGCTATCACTCTTAACTTTTACAGATAGAACTCCTTAAAATCCTTCTTATTTTACTTAGTAGCACTTTAGTGCATTAAAAGTTTATTGGAAAATTATTCATTTTAATAAAACTGCTATATTAAGTAAATCAAATGCAATGCATGATTCTGCCGTATTTGAAGTTATAAATTGAAGCATTTTTCGGGTACGGAGCGTCTGTTAGGATTTGAAGAACCACAGAACATATTAGTTGCTTTGAAAGGCCAGTAAACTGAGAGGACAGTGCTACCAGTGAAAGTGCAGATTCTTCTGTGTCTTTTTTGATGGGCACATGACATTCACATAAGGGTTCCTGAATTCTGCTCTGCCTCTCGTCCAGTTCCCTTTTGTTGTTTCTGGATGTGTCTCAAAAGAATGTGTTGCTCAATCTGTCTTCCTACATAACTATGCTAGGTCATCTTTAGATGTTAAATTTCATCTGTAGATCAGCATTTGTAACATTTTTACAAGGATTTCAGCTCATCTCTTGGTTCTGAGAAGTTGTGATTAGATTAACAGTTTGTTTTGAGATACAGTCTTCACAGTTGAAAAGATTCTTGTTTGCTGTCTCTGGTTTCTTCTTGCTTGCTTCTGGATCAGTTCACTAAGCTAAGAGCATGGTAAGAGCTGTATAACCAATGCTCAGCCAAGGAGAAATACTTGAATTAGGGGAAAAGATTATTTTTTAAATTGTTTTCCTCATAACCTAGGAGAGCATTAAGATCTGAACTTCACTTTGCCATGAAACTTCTCATATTTACACTCACTGGAAAAGAGAAATTATCTGAGTGATACTGATATACAGAATTGCTTATTATCAATTTAGCTGTTGGAGAGAAGGCACTTATACCATCTCTGTAATGAACCATCTTCAGATACTATTCATATAAAGTTGTTCAGCTCTTGGGAAATCAGGCAACTTAGGCTGAAGCAAAAAATTATTATATAATGAAGATAAAAAAGAGAAGCAAGCATCTCCAGATGTTGTACAAAGCATGAGCTGGCAGGTAAGCCTAGGGTATGCTGGAGTTTAAGTCACTCAAAGCACCATGAAAGCATTTTCCTTTTTACACAGAAAAATGTAGATGGTGTATTCAAGTGGCCTTGGAGAATATTGAGAATTAGAGGATTTTTCAGAGGAATAGAACTGCCGTTCCCTAATGACAGTGCCCTCCATCAAGTTGCATTCCAGCATCATCACTGATGAAATATCTCAGAAGGAAGGCAGGGTGAAGGCAGTGTGCCAGAAATATTATGAAGTTCTATGTGCATTCCAGCCATTTCGGCTTCTAGTGGAAATAATCTGTGGGTAAACAGCCTGCAACGCAGGTCAACTCTGCCACAGGCACAGAGGTGCCATAGTTGGCTGTTTTCAGGGCCATCTTGGTTCCATCACATCTCATGAACGCAGCTGTGCTGTGTCTGCAGCCAGGCTGGGGCTAGGAACAGTTCAGCTGTATTTCACAACGCCCAGACCAACAGGCTGTGCCAGTCCTCTTTGCTGTCAGCATGCAAACAGGGGGGTTTGTGGAACATCATGCTGAGGTATCTTGGTGGCTCCTCAGAGCTCCTGCTAGGGATTTTCAAGGTTTTGGCAGGGCTTGTGTACCCAGCTGGTTCTGTATGGGAATGGGTATTTCAGCACTGTGGCCCCCTGTGTTCTGAGCAGGCTTGTTATGAATAGGGCCAGCTCAGGTTTAATGCTGAAACTGAGATGGCATCTGTCTGTCTCAAAACACCAGGAAGCACTTGCAAAATTACTGGAGCTGTGTGTGGACTTCTTCAGGAAACCTCATATCCAGCACTGTGCAGCAATAAACACGGATTTGTGTACCGTCAGCTGTATTGTAGCACTGCTTTCCCTAGCACGCTATACAGCACCTGTATTTCCCTGTATCTAGAGTATCCCTACCTTTTGTTTGCCAAGATAAGAGCTGTCTGTCGCAGAGATCACAAGTATTGTGTAAAGCTTTGTCATCAAAGGTAATGGAAACTTTCTGCTACAAATGCTTTCCAATGGGGTGGTGAATGCTATTTTTTTTTTAAGCAGTGTCAACGTAATATTCTTTATTGAAATTTTATTTTTTTAGTCTTAACACACTGGGAAGAAAAAAAGATCAAAAAGTCCCTTACAACAAGCAAATTAAGCTTGTTTTGTATATAAAACTGTATGATAACATAGGTTAATTTTAAGTTTGACTGCAGTTTTTAGGGAAGGTATTGGTAGACTCTAGTTAGTGTCATCTGTTTCCATTGTAGTCATCTTTGGCAAAGACCAATTCTCTTGTTATTTCTGTTCAGGACTATTTCTGTTCAGGTCTTGTTCTTCGAAAGCAAAACAGAGTTCAAAACCTAAAGTAGTCAAAGGTTATGTGCTCAGTCCTGGGTTTCCCTCTGCAGTCTCAGGGTCAGTGTTTCAAGGTTGCAGGGATTCTTTGTTACATTGTTATGAAGTGTTCCTTTTAAATCCTAGATACTTCCTTGGGCTGTTTCCAGTCCGCTTTTATTAGCGTCCCTCACTTTTTGTGGCTACATTTATGACTTTGGGATTTCTTTAAAAAAATCTCACTGCTTTCAGCTATCCCAGATGTTTTTAATCATGTCCTTTGTTACAGCTGAACCAATATCTTACCCTCTTTGGTTCCTGGACTTGGAACAGACAGTAACAACACATGAAGTTAGAGATTATAAAAATAAAGAAATTATGACCTTGTTAAGTGACTGCAGGGGCAACTTATATCGTACATGTAGCAATATCTGAAGAATGAAGACTGTTAATGTTAAGTTTCAGCTATGAATGAAACTAAACAATACAACTAAAAGCTGAAATTACTGTGGATAACTCATAGAAAGAAAACATACTATACTTGGGGTTTTTTTGTGTAGCCACAGTGGTCATGGTGCAATGTTATTCTGCTGTCCATTTACACCATTCTTTTGGAAAGTCTTCTGCATTAAATCAATGGTAGCAGCAAGCTTGCTGCTCTCCAATCTCATCTTCTTTTACATTGTACAGATTTTCACAGAGTCACATAGGTTGAAAGGGAGTGCTGGAGATTACATAGTCCAGCCTCCTGCTCAGCCAGGCCCCAGGCAGGTTGCTTGGGGCTGTGTCCAGCGCTTGCCTCACTGGGCATCTTGTTCCAGTGCTTGTCCCCCCTCATGCTGAAAAATTTCCTGCCTATATTAAGTTGGAATTTCATGTGTTCCTGCTTGTGTCTGTGGCCACTTGTCCTTCCAGTGTGCATCTTTGCAAAAAGAGTTTGACCGTTTGCTCTATTTGCTCTGCATCTCTTACTGGGTAGTTGCAGACAGCAATAAGGCTTCCTGTTAGCCTGGTGGTCTTATAGCTGAGCAAATATATTATGGGATCCACACCCTGATTGGAGGACTCATCCCAATATGCCAGTGTTTTTCTTGGATGGAGAGCCCAAAAATAGACACTACTCCAGATGTGTCCCACAAGAGTCTGTAGGGATTCCATGGGACACCATGACAAAGGCATTGCCAAAATCAGCTTACAACATCCACTGCTTGTCCCTCATTCACCAGAGGCAGTCATCTAACAGTATAATAGAAGGTGGTTGGGTTAGTCATGATTTGCCCTTAATCACACTGGCTCTTCCCGCTCACCTTTTTGTCTTTCATGTGGCTGGGAAGGGGGGTTTTCTCCATGATCCTTCCAGTAACCGAGGGTGAAGTTGATGGGCTTGAAGTTTCCTGATCCTCCTTGCTATGTTTTTTGAAGATGAATATGGTGTTTGTCTTTCTCCAGTCACCAGCCACCTCTTTTGATCACCATAACCTTCAGTAGAACAGAGGAGACATAGTTGCAATGGCAAAAGCCTGCTCCCTGCACACTCCAACATCCATCCCATCTGGTCTTATGGACTTGAGTATGTCCAAATGGCGTAATGTGCATATACTTCAAATGGTATCTGTTAACTCAGTCTTTCTGTAATATAGTTAATTGCCCACACTCACAGACCCTGACAGTAGTCTCGAAGAACTAGGGAGCCACAGGACAGATCTTCCAGTGAAAACGAAGGCAAAAATGTACTTCTGCATTTCCATATTCTCTCTCATGCTGTGGATCTGTATCTTCCTTAGCCTACTTTTTGCTGCCACTGTTTTTTACGGAGTACTTCTTGTTACAGTTTGCATCCCTTGCTAGGTTCGGCCCCAGTGTGGCTTTGGCTTTCCTAACTCCATCCCTGCATACTCAGGCAATGCTTTTGCATTCTCCTGAGTATCCTGTGCCTGCTTCCATCTACTACATGCATTAGTTTTGCATTTGAGTTCATTAAAATTAATCTGTCCTGGCCTTCTGCCACAGATGCTCAGCTTTCTGCCCATAGGAATGGACTGTTCCTGTGCTTTGATGAAGTTGGCCTCGAAGATCACACAGTTGTCCTGAGCTCCTCCTGAAAACCCAGTTAACGATATGACCTATCTAGTAAGACTGGATGTTTCTTGAAAATAAAATCCTAACATTACAAGCTAAAAAAAATGTTTGCAGTAGAACTCAGATACAACCATGATAATTCCTATAATAGCACATAAACTACGTCCAGCTCAAGTAAATATTCCTTTATTAAGTTCCTCTACCTTTTTTTCTAGTTTCAGTATCTGTGTTAATGTATACTGTTTCCATTTCACTAGAGCTTAACTGTGATGCTGAAATATAAAATATGAATTAGTTTACAGTGCTGCTTGTTCTTGCTGTTTAATTGCTGCGGTCTCCCTGGCATGGTTTTTATCTGCACCACCTAGAACTCTGGGACCTTTCATTTTCCTGGCATGTTTTGGGTGATACCACATGCCAGAAGCCGTTTCCAGTAGACAGTGTAGGTAAGACTCCACTTCTGTTCCCTTCCACGCTAATCGACCATGCAACACTATCCCAGCAGGTCTTGTAGCCTCAAATACCATCATGTCATACAGCAGGACAGGGAATACATGCCCGCATTTTCATATTGTGAAAACACTGTCCTAACAGCTGTGATATAGTCCTCACTTCGAATTAAAAATTCCCCACAAATAGTATCTTAAGGACATAGGGGTGGGACTTGGAGGACCATAACTAAGAAGATCCCAGAGTCAAAATATAAGGTCAGATGTTTAGGAAGAAAGAGCATGAGCTATATTTGCAAATGAGAGCTGTTTCACCATGACCCCGATACACACACACATACATACATATATATACATATATTTGTGTGTGTGTATATATATAATTTTTTTTAAGGACATTGGTTTCCAGAAGAGTCAGGTGGACGTGTGCAGTGTCTAAGGTCAGTGCCTCAGACTTGTTCCACATAATATGCATGTTATTCCATCTAGATAGACTGTTTGCTTCCTGTCAAACCAAGTGTGCTGCTCAATAACTGAGTCATGGATGTGCATACAAGCTAAATCCTGTGTTCTTATCTCACTTGCGCACACCTACAGTTGACTTAAGGAGGACCACTATTAAAACAGGGAAGTCAAGCATAAAGGTATTAGAAAACTGGAGTTAATGTTGCCTGTGCGTTATGGCTCTGGAAACCGTAGCAAAGCCATGACTGATGCTGTCCATTCTGTTTATTCTCTGACCCAGTGGTGCTGTAACGCAAACCATCTGAAGCGGTTCTTTCTTGCTCTGTGTTGTTTAGCTGTTGGCCTTTACATTTAAACTCTGCTCTGCAGACGGAGTTATGAATTTTCTCATGGTCTCTCCTTATGAGCATTTCACAAAAAGTCCAATACGGGAAAATTTCCTGCTCTGATATAATCTTGCAGCATCTCATGGAACTTTGCCAGGAAGTTTCACAGGTACTGACAGCAGAGAGGCTAGAATTGGAAACCTGAGTTTTGGCTCCATTCGGCTCCAAAAGGAAGTGCATGTGCTTCACGGCTGGAGGAAGCACTCAGGTTGTTTGCATTCCCTTGTTCGGGTTCCTGCAATCTGTTCAGCCCCTTTGCCGCTCCAGCGCTAACCGTGCTGTCTGTACGCAGCACTGTGCTAGATATGTTTCCAGTGTCACATCTACCCTTTGCAGCCCCTTTTTCTCTCTCACCCAGCTTAGTGCCAAAGTTCAGTTTCAACACCATTAGCTCCTGAGCTGCTGTTTCCATTACTGTTTCCTCAATCAGCTTCATATCTTGGTGCAGCCTGTCGGTGTGTTCTTTCTGTGCCTGGTCTCATCAAAGGCCATTTCCTGGCAGCACCATCTGATGAGCTTCTTTTTGTTCTCGTCTATGATCACGCTGCAGTGTCTCTGCATGCTGGCTGTATACTGGCGAACAGAGTCCTCTCTGAAAGCAGCAGAGCAGAAGGCAGGTGCTCGTTTATAAAGAGTGTCTGGCTTTGCTTGCAAATTTGGCCTGGAAATTGTGTGCTCAGTTACTGGTGGGAAGTGATGTGCATGCCATCTGGTCAGCTCAATATATAGTGGGAGATCTGAGTGTCCAAACTGCAGACATTAAAAATCTAAAGTTCAAAAGCATACAAATCATATTCTATCCTCAGGAACTGTGATGTCCCTCATAGAAAAACCACCTGGTGGTTAAATTTGAAATCCATGGCTCAAGACGTGACATAGCTAGTGTTTTTATAAAATAGATCAATGGGACATGCATGAAAAAAGTAGCTGAACTGTGTTGTGGCTAAAACTTTGGGGAAAATCTTGACCGAGGAAGGTGCCTAGCATGGACAATTTTGGCGTGCCTCGTCAAAAGTCACTGAATTTATGCCAAGTAAATTTGCTTTTGCCTGGAAAACTTGCTAACATAAAATTGGCAACATCAGCAACACCACTTAAATGTGTTTGTTGTGGATTTGAGAATTGTGTGTAACATGAGGAAAGCATTTGGTCCACAGATTGAAAAGTTTTCTCTCGTAACATGATAAACAAGATGCTACAATATAGTAATTTTCTGTGTGAAAAAGTAGGGGTTTTCTAGTGTCTAACTTGAAAATTATATTTTGAATGTGCTTGTATTAACTGATAATTTCTTATTTTATTTAAGTGTCTGAAGAAAACGGGAAACATGGAAGGTCATAAGTAGTAAGTATCTTGGTAATTTTTTCTTATTCTAAAGAGCTAATGGTTTTGGCATGTTGATTTGTCACTGCCTAAGTCTAAGTCTATCACACATTATGTTCTGATGTCTAGTATTTTATGAAGTCACTGGTAGACATTCTGTTTAAAAAGAATAAAAATTAAAAAATGAAAAACTGCCAAAGAATGGAAAAACAAGTGAATTGACTAGATGGAAAAAGCTCATATGTTATCAATTTCCTGCTTAATGGAAAGAAGTTTATCTATGGTCATCAACTTCAGAATAAAATACATCCTCTTTTTAGTTATATTTCCTGATTGTTTAACAAAACCTAAATATGTCCATGATTGCTTGACACAAAATACTTTTTAAAAGGTATTGAGAAGCATCTATCAGTAAAAATTGTCCACTGAATATAATGCGATTATAAATCTTATCTTAAGCATAAACAGGAGCCGGTCTATTCTTCAAATGACATTAAAAGCTGAATTTTTCTGTAGTGGTAAAAGATTATATTCCTCTTATGTGTTCAATTGGTTTATCAGCTTCTAATTCAGGAATCTGTATTAATCCCAGCAATTTTTTGTTGTGAACTCATATTAATAATTTGGTTTTTATTCCTTCCACCATGCCCACAGAATTTCTAGTGACCTCAAGTGAGGTACATATCAAGGCTGGCTGACATCAGATGAATTATGGTGTTTTCTGCACTTGACCGTTGAACTCAAAGATCAGCTATTTGTACAGCTGTAGCACAGGATAAACTGCACAACTAGCCAGACAGTTCAGGTCTCTATACTGCCTTGTGAGCAGTTAGATTTTTTTTTTTGGTATTATTATTATTTTTAAGGTAATGCTGGTTTTATTGAACTCTCATATTTTGTCATAATGTGGGGGATCTTCTTGTTATTTTTTTTGAGGTTGTAGATTTTTGTATTTTAAAGGTGCAGCATATACCAGGTCAATATAGGCTTTACTTAAATTGATAGGCTGAGTGCCTAATGGTTTGTTTGTGCAGAATTCCACGTGAAATGTGGTATGTTTTGCATGTGTTATTTATTTTGTGCTGTAGCACCAAAAAGGCCTTAATTTTAATGAAATTCATAAATGAACGTTTTGGAACTAATGTTTGGGTAGAATTAAACGGGCGAATATCTTTGCTTTTAACATTTGGGGAAGAAGCCAAGAAGTGCTGTATACAAGTGCATTTTGAACTTTGTCCTTGTTCACTTCCAGTTTAATTTCTTACCATCTCTTTGGTGATTAAGGTGCTGTCTCCTAACTCACTGATTAAAAACAACTAAAGCAAGTAACAAATACCAGGGAAACAAACTTCCTTTTCAGGTGAAACTGTGTCACTGGTAACTATGTAGGGCAGATGTGCCACCCTTTTGGGGAACATGTGTATCACTGCCTTGTTGTTTCAGAATGGCCTTAGCATTTCATCACTCGTGTATGTATCTGTGTGTCTCAATAGGTGTGTGTGTTGGATCTGAGGACCTCTCGGGGCAGCATCCCTGAGCTCTGTGTGTTGTATGAACTGACCCCCCCGGGCAGTATCTCAGTAATGTACCCCAGTTTGGCACTCCACAAGTGGAGGGTGT
This sequence comes from Caloenas nicobarica, assembly GCF_036013445.1. Classification (NCBI taxonomy): domain Eukaryota; kingdom Metazoa; phylum Chordata; class Aves; order Columbiformes; family Columbidae; genus Caloenas; species Caloenas nicobarica. The sequence continues at coordinate 28,234,221 of NC_088246.1, read as the reverse complement.
CAGTTGTTTTTTTGTTGTATTTTTTTTTTTCAAAATAAACTCAGCTTCTTTAATTTTCCTGCAGCATCTAATATAACAAGTTTTAGCAACGTTTTACTTCTAAAAATCTGCAAAATCACTTTAGCTTTCTGTATATGCACATGGGGAAAGGGCATGTACTTTTGCAGAAATTAATAATGGAATAACCCTGAATGACATCAAGATTTCATTGTAAGGCTATATTTTCTATTAAACCATCTTCATATGGTTTAAATATTGTGGAATATGGAGTTTATCTTTAGATTGCACTTTTTATTTGGTCTGCTAGAGAAATGCAGAAGCATCTGTCAGTAGAAAATAATACTTGAAGAAAAGATTACCTGTTACGCACCCACAGTTGTCATGTAGTCACTGCATAAAGAAAAATGTGAGCTATCTATCATATCTTGCACATAGCATGCTCAAAAGAAATGAATGTTCTTTGAATTCTTTGCTATTCAATTGTTAAAAAGGGAGGGCAAGAAGTAGTTAAATTCCATTCGTAAAATGAACTTTGTGAAATCCTGACACTGCTGAAATTGCATGAGAATTGCTTCCAGGTTAAGCAGCTCTGCTAGTTCATTTGAAACTCTCCTATTAGTTATATAAAAATAAAAAGTTCATTCATGGGCTATAAATAATTCCATTATGCATTCGGAAAAATTCTTTGCAGCTGATTATTTAGCAGCGCTACACGATAAAGACATTCAATTTGAAAGCAGTGTATTATTTTCTGAAGTAGGATGGGAAATATAGTACTAATTTAATTGCTTTGTTATTAATGCATAATAAGGAAAAGCATGTTAGAAGGTATGTGTCTGCGTGCAAATCCAATATTCTTAATGAAAATGTATTACGCTAGAATGTTAGACATTTTTTTAAGCATCCTATTGAAGTATTGTAATTTTGTTTCCTAATATTCTAGCAATTATCCAAGGGAATTTTATGACCAATATGCTCAAAGTCAAGAAAAATCTGTGGTCAATAAAATGCAACAGAAATACTGGAAAACAAAACAGACCCTTATAAAAGTTACAGGAAAAAAGGAAGATGAACATGTTGTGGCTTCAGATGCAGATCTGGATGCAAAACTAGAGGTTTGTAATGTCTACATAATGTGTATTCTCTGTTTGTTAGTTTTGGAAATTTCCATCATTCCATCATTCCATTCCAATTCATTTCCAGCAAGCCTCTTAATATGTGTACACACAGTATGTAATAATGCATATACTTTTTTATCATTATTTTCTTGTAATATCTTTTCCAATTTTTGCTAAAAGTACCTGTGTAAAAATTGGGAATATAGTGACATTTTGTAACACAAGGATTCACGTGCATCAAAATTTATTTGGAACCTAACATCTCTTGTATTTATTTTTAGGTTTTGGTGCAGCTTTGTTTTGTTTTTTATTAGTTGGCAAGGAGGGGCAGGAGATTGTCCTTTGTGCTTATGTCAGTTATTCTTATCCTCTGCTTATATCAGTTTAAGATGTTTTAAAATAGCATTCTGTGGTTTACAGAAATGACATTCTTTATACAGTCAGAAAATATTGCATATACCAGAAAAACATGCAATATACCGAGAAGGACCAAGGTGTATAGTATGATCTGCTCTCTGGAGCTTTTGTGCAGAATAATGGGTTTTGACATGAACAAAGGAGCTTCTGAAAGTCTGTAAAGTGTAACCAAGAGAAGGAATCCTGCTGTGGGACAAATACAGTCCCACTGTCAGTATCCTCTACCCCACTGGAAAAAAAAAAATTAAGGTTCTACAAATTGAAGAGCTTGAAAGACTTTGACACAAAGCAAAAGATAGAGAATGGACTTCTGAAGTGTAACAACTGAGTTAAGTGTACAGCTAAGTTTTATCAGTATTATTTTGTTACATAAGGGTAAAGTTTTTGCCTTACTGCTTTTCTTGCAGTTTCTTAGAAAATCGTTGATTTAGGATTTTCAGTTTATTTGAGTTTTAGCTGAAATACAAGAGGCTGTTTGACAGCAAACAAATCTCTGTAGTTCCAGCTATAAAAATTGATAATTTATAACGTGATGATTCTAGCTATGGGGTATTCATGAATGGTTATAAATCAAGATGTAAAACAAGCTGGAAGGATGGAACAATATTTTATAAATATATACCTGAGTTCTTCCAGGCTTACTGTATTGCAGATTCGTCAGGAAGGTTGCTTTCTTAGCTTAGATGGGATTAGAAATAGGGAAACTTATGTTTACCAGATAAAATACTACAAGCATGTTTTCACTTGAACAGCTTCTCAACCACAAGTCATGCTCTCAGTTTAAAAAACAAGACCCCTGTAAATGTCCAGAAAGTCATGTAGTTGCAAAGTTACTGTGCCAGTAGTCCATTTTGCTTATATTTATGTAATGCTTGATATAGTGGAGTTTATGTTTGAGTTACGTATTGGAGGTTTTAGATAGGCAGAAAGAGTAGTAATTTTTCTGTTGTCTAGAAACAATCTCCAAACTTAGTCAAGACTGACCTTTTTTTTTCCCCTCCAATTCCTTTGGAAACTGCTGCTTTATAAAGTTGGTTAGAAAAAACAGAGCTATGTTAGTAAAAAGTTCAATTTAAATCCATAACTTTCTACGTTGACCTACCCATGCAAGTTTGTTCCACTGGACACTGCAGTATTAAAAATTCAGTATACATATTGCCACACATGATAAACATGATAGACATTTTGATAACTTCTTGCTCTGCTGTGAATTTTTTAGAAACAAGGATTTGTACATCTTTATATGTATCCAAAGATATCAATTAAATAAAAACCCAACATGAGTAGTTTGGTTAACTGTCAGCTGTTCAGAGTAGATCTGTTTCCAAATTTTTTTTTGTTTTTATTTCCCTTTTGTAAGTTATGATTGGTCTGTAGTTTCAGTGAACAACTCAATTGAAAGTAAAGCACAACTGGTAAGGAAAAATTACTTTTGAGCTGGAAAGATTACTCATTGTTCAATAAGAAAATAGGGATTCCTAATAATTTCTAAAAAAAAAATAAGCTCTTTCTTGTATTTTAATCGTGTTTCTTGCATACGCTCACGGCATGGTTTTTTCTGTATTTTGTTTCAATATCAGCTGTTCCATTCGATTCAGAGAACATGTATGGAGTTGCTGAAAGCAATTGAACTGTATCAAAAAAGGATTTGTTGTAAGTATGATCAAATACAGTAGTTAAAATGATAAGGAGGTCTGCATTATGGAATCATTGAACAAGTGAAAAAGTAAAAATGAAAATGGGGAGCTACTAGTTTCATCATAGTTATTAATAAAAATAAAGATAACATTCCTTGCAGACAGCTAAAGGCAGACTTGCTTATTTGCTTCAAGATCTCCTAGTTTTTAAGTTTTACGTTTGAAATGATGCAGTGATAGGTAGCACTAATCAGGGGAGAAAGTATGCTTTTTAGTTTGTTGTGGTGGGGGTTTTTTTTCCCACTACTTGCTTAGCTTGTTTAAATTCATAAGTCTCTTGTCTTGTTCCAAACTAGTATATTTTTTCTTTTAAGTCAGTGTTGACTATGAAGAATATTGGGCTTGTTACTAGTTTTAGAATTAAGTAATGCATGCTATTACAATGAATTTGGTAATGCTGACTTTGCTTTAACAGGTCAACAGTAATTAGTGGCAGTCTTTAGTAAGAGACAGGGACCTCATCTGGGAAGTTTCAAACAGCAGGTTGCATTAAATGACCCTTAAATGTTCTCCGTTATCAGTGTTGTTTGATTCTCTGCTGCTGTGATTTCTGGCCTGGAAAAGAGAATCCAGCTTTGGAGACATCTTTCAATTTAATTTCTTTTGTGTAATGTTATCCATATTTTCTTCAGTCTTTCCTTTTTCTCTTGCCTGTCTAAAGTGAGTTAGAAATAGTGGGAAGAAATTGGCACTGTAGGAGACAGCCGCCTTGGAAGACTAATAGATGAGGCCATAATGAGATGTTTCTGTAAGGATGTGAGGCCATGAAGACTCATGGTACCTGTTTGGAATTAGTCAACAAGTCAGTGTAAAACCACTTTTATTTTTCTTCACCTTCTTGTCTAAAAAACAATCAGTTAATTTCAAATAGAAATATTAAGAATATTCAGATATTTGAAATACAAATTAAAAAATAGTGTTTGAATTGTGTAGAGTGTTGAAGTTGCGAAGTAATCATGCAAAGTAGTTTCAAATTGGATGTTCTCTAAATTTAAGTACTAGATCTTTTCATACAAAAAATTCAGTTCTGTAGCCAAGCATGAAAAATAGACAGCAAGAGAAAAGAAAGTGAACAAGCTTTGGGTAGTATAACTCAGCTTTAGCAAAAGTGTTCTGCCAAAATCAGCTGAGGCAGTCCCGGTGGTAAAAAATTATTTTAAAAAAAACCAAAACAAAACTAAAAGTTACTATATTCAAGATTGGGCCCTTTATGTAATCTAAGCAATTTAATTATTTCGATCAAGAAAGAAATAGCATGTTTTTCTTGATGTCTTTCAGCAACAGTGGAATTTTGTGATTCTTATTGATTACAGCAAACCCATCAAAAAATGTCTCCAGGAGATCAGATCTTCTGTTTAATAAAAGCAGGAATTCCATGAAATTATTTTTTTTTTCTGTGCTGCTTGGCTTTAGAGTGACTTAGCCTGTTTGATATTAGGCCAGTTTTAAAGCTGTTAGGAACCTATTAAATAACATGTTTGACCACTCATTTATTTTTCGCTAGTTCTGTCTCAGGAAGAAAGTGAATTGGGGAAATTTCTTCGATCACAGGGTTCTCAGGATAAAACGAGAGCAGGAAAAATGATGAAAGCCACAGGAAAGGCCCTCTGCTTTTCTTCTCAGCAAAGGTACATGCGTCAGAATTACTGTCTGATTTACAAAGTACATGATAATGATTCACCATTGGCATAGTTCATTTCGTCATTTGAAAAGTGTGAGGAACCAAATGATATGGAAGTTATTACTGACCAAACCTGCTGTAGCATTGGCAATATTACTGGCTTGTTCTGTGTAGTTTTTCCTGATCCTGTGGTTTGTCTTATGGACCTGCTGTGTGTGTGTATCTCCAGCTCCTCACTTGTTGCTTGTTCAGCTCAGCAGTTCTAAAGCTGCACAGGCACATCTGCGTGGCCTGATGTAAAGGAGCTGATGTCAGGTCCTTCTCCTGCTTGGTGGCACTTCTCACTCTGCAGAGAAATGCTACATCAGGCCTATTGTGGAGGTGCTGGGTCCTGGGAAGGCAGGGAAATGGGTAAGGGAATACCATTTTCTGGTCCACGGAGTCTCATGCCTCAAGCAGACCGAGGAGAAAGGAGGAGTCTGAAAGCCATTTTCTTCATTAACTTTACACCATGAAGTCACCCAGGAGAAGACCCTAGATCCCCACCGAGCTCATGTAGGTTGGGTAGGTGCAAATCAGTAAAAGCTAAGGAATACAGAGGGACACATATACACACAAACATATGCTGTTATCCAGAGCCCTGGATGTCTCACTGACTGTATGTTCGCTTTAGGAGTTTAAACGTAACAGTACTTGAAGGCATTATGGGTATTATGATGGTTTTTTAAACTGTATTTGGACTATGAAAGTTTGAAAGTCACCCTCATTTGCAAGGGAGTATTCTGTTCCATTATATTCTGCAGGATTTTTTGGGGCTTTTAATTACTGTGATACTTTCCAGCTTTAGCTTAACAGTGCAGCTGTTTGGCTCAAAATAAAACATTGCATACAGAGCACTGAGAATTTCATATGTTTATCTTGGGCTAGGGTTTGATCATTAGCACATCCAGTAACAGCTATGAGTGGGATCTTTAAAACACATGTAAGGCACCTTTGAGCAAAAGCTCTGATGATTTGCTTCTTTATAAAGCTTAACTGTTTATAGAAATATCACTGCATGATATGTCTACATAAACTGCATTTTCCTGTGAATGGCTGGGTAAATATTTGTCGAGTGAAAAAAAAAGTGGAAAAAAAAAGCGCCACAATAAGAAGTTCACATCTATCTCTTACTCAATGCATTTCTAAGGCATCTTTTTAAATAAACACACACAAAAATAATACCAGTTGTTTGTCCATCTTCAATGTAAGCTTGAGGATGGCTCAAGAGAAGTTGGGACTGCTCTTATTTATATTGCATGCCAATAGCTAGCTCAGTAGCTGGAGATCAAGAAAGCACAATTTGCTGGTTACTGGAGCTGAAATTAAAAATTCTCTTATGATTAGGAAGACGCTAAGTAGCACAGTAAACTAACTCTATGCTGGAGTGAAACGGATTGAACCCATTCCAGTGAGGTGGCTGCTGGCAACCAAGAGAAAAGCAGTAGCAGCAGGAAGAAGCAAAGTAAAGTTGGAGTAATGCTCTCTAGTTCTGAGGTCCCATTAGGAACCAAAGTGATGGCACAGGGAGGACAACAGTGTCCCCTGCTGCCTTTCTGAAGTGTAGTTGCTGGAAGAAATATTGAAGAAAATGCCTAAATCCTTCCAAAAGATAAATGTCTTTCTAAGGAATTGTTCAGATTCCTTAAAAAAAAAAAAAAAAAAAGAAAAGGAGGAAAAAATCAGATCATTATCTACTTGACAGATGATATCTTTATTTACATGTATATTTGAAGATTGAAAAGCTAAAGGAAATGCTTTTTCTGAGGCTTAACGTGACAACCCTGATACATCTGTGCTATGTATCCAGTAATAAGGTACCTCAGGTAGATTTTTAGAGTTGTTAAATGCAGGTTGCAAAGAGGCATGTTAATAGCATATGTACAAGCATCTTGACTGACTAAAATACATATTCACATTAGAAAAAGTTTCTTTTCCACTCATGTAAATGAAAGGTCTTGAATAGGAAAGTTACAAACACAATATTCATGTAAAATTATGGTATTCATGTGTACCCCAAACCAACTGTAGAACTGTCTGAACACACAGTAGCACTTAAGTGAACTGTTTTGGCTGTGTATGTTTTTTTGGTTGCTAGTAAAGTGTCAGTATTTGTATTAATCTGTCTTTGTCTGTGGAACAGCTTCTTCAACGTGTTCTTCTCCTTCCATTCTTTCCTTCGTGCCTTCCCCCAGACTAGCACTGCGCGCTCCTTTGAGTCGATTACATCAAGAAGTGGAGACTTTCAGATACCAGGCCATCTCAGACACATGGCTGACAGTGAACCGAATGGAACAGTATCGGACTGAATACAGAGGAGCTCTGCTCTGGATGAAAGATGTGTCTCAGGAGCTGGATCCAGATCTTTACAAGCAGATGGAAAAGTTCAGGAAGGTATGAAGTTTCCTGTAGTTTCCTAGAAGGGGATGCCTTATGAATGACGGTGAAGTGTGGTTTTGATTCTTCTGAGGAAGACATAATTCAGCAGCACTAAGGATGCCATTTATCATAACAAATCTTTTCCATGTGACAGAACTCCAATTAATCTGATGCGGAAATACCTATCCTTCATAGAGTGGGCTACAAGGAAAGATACCATCGTAAATAACAAGATTTTTTCAGTAGTCTACTCAACTTCAGCCTAAATCTTTATAATTTAAATAATAGATATTTTTAAAGAAGGTTATCTAATTTTAAATACTTAGCTGTGATACTTGCATGATAATGGAAGAAGACATGTCTGCTGTCAGGGAAAGGAAAATTGATTTTTTGCAACTAAAAAGTGCAGAATAACAGAAATGCTGTAGTCTCTGCTGCTAAATTTTTGGGTGCACTTAAAGACTAACATTTTCAAAATGGGCTATTGTTGGATTTTGGGGAGGAGTTGCAAATTTGGAATTGGTTTTTAAGTTCCTCGTGCATGACTCTTGGGCAACTGCTAAATGCTAAATCTGCGAAGAATGCACCCTCCATAAATTGTCTTCAATCGCTGTCACTCAGATTTGCTATAATGCTCCTCTCCCAAAGGGCTTCCAAAAATCACAAGTCCGAGGTGGTAGTCTGCAGATTTGCTACCAGGTGCGAGTATAGAGTTTATATGGACTGATTCTGACCCAGTCAGTTCAGGAATGCTCACGAGAAATTCACATTTGCTAGTGAGGCTCTAGAGCCGATTTTGTGAAAAGTCTATAATGTTCAGTTTGCTGTTTAAAAATCTTGGCTCTTAGGAGACATTAGGACCCTAGGTATAACATGGTGGCTTGTGCTTTGGCTAAAGGCAGTAAAAAAATGTACAGAAATTGTGTGATAATTGAAAGCAGAGGCCTAATAACAGAAATTATATTCAAGTGTACTTGCATATATGTGTGTGCATGTAGCTTAGAGATAGGTAATGTACAAAAGAGGATCCCTATTCATTGATGGCTTAAGAATTCTGTGACTGGAAGTGCTACTTAATTCAGGATTTTAAAAGCCTGAATAAACCATCCTAGCAGGAAAGGACTGGCATGCATCAAGGCTATGCCATTTTTTGTAAACTGAAGTGGTGACAATAGCAATTAAGGAAGGGGCAGAACAGATGAAACCCCAGCTAGTCATCTAATCTTTATTTAATGTGTCAGTACAGGATATTCCTGTAAGTCTTGTAGCACCAGACGTGTATTTTATTATGCCTTGTGGGAAATGTTTATAATGGCAAGTTCTTGCAGGTAAAATAATTGGTATGGTCTTGGCCTCAGCCAATTGCTTATATATAACTTTTGATTTATTAGAAAAACACTTAAAAAATTGAATGTCAAAATGAATAAAGCAATACTGGTAATGGTGATACAAAATTGATTTATAGCTTTCTTGCGAAACAAATTGTACGGAAGGTATAAATTATATAAATGGAAAGTAATTAAAATGTATGCTTTGTACAGTGAGCTGTTGTAGTTAAAAAGTTAGATTTGAAATTTCAGCCATTTTGGGTTGCTGTGCTGCAAGGTCAGCAAAAATAAGATTTTTTTTTTTTTTTTGAAAGCTCTTACAAAACCTAGTAAAAATGTGGAAATACTAAGTATCGTGAAATATTTCTAGGTCTGAAATGAGTTATATTCTGACGTAAAGAAATAATGAATGTAAATTCTAAAATTCTATAGTGTTACCTCAAATAGTTTTAAAAAAAACTTGGAGAAGGTCTTTTGAACCTTTCTTTCCTCTGACTGTCTGTCTGCTAAAAACCTTTCAGATCACATTGTAATGCAGAGAACAAAAAGCTCTATATTTTGTAGCCAACAAAGAAATACCCTTGGTATCCACTTCCCTACATATGCGATCTGTGCAACAGCCATATCAAACTGGTCTTTGAAGATTTTAACACTTGTAGGAAGTAAACTTTTTCTTTTTTATTTTGGAAAAACAAAGCATTACAAAAATAAAATTCTCAAGCATAGATAGCTGTTGCTGAACAAGACACAACAGCTTGTTTTTAGTGTTTAGAAATGTAGTAGGCAAACAAAACTAACAGTGGATATCGTAGTCCTAAATAATTAAAGTAATTAAAGTAGAGGAGTTGTCTTTTTGTTCTATTCTTGCTTGCAGATCTTAATTGTGCCATAGTGTGGCAGTGTAATGCTGGGCTTTTAGGACTTACTTTTGGATATGTAACAGCAGTTTAAGGAGTTATGCTAGTTTCGTGTTGAGAAAGCTATCATAATTAGTGATGTAAGGTTTTTGGTTCTAAAATATACTATCACCAGAGGAAGTATTTGATCTGGAGCTGCGTATCTAGTGATACATCAACAAGTAGTTAACGAAGCTGATCCTGTCAGAGCACTTGAAAGAAGGTTTTCTTCAGAATTCTGATTATAAAAATCCTAAGTATTACTTCAATAAACATCTTTTTTATTTCAAGTAAACAGTGCTGGTTTAGTGATCTTTAATGCACCTAGTGCATTAGCAGTATTTATATCACTTGGTTATAGGACTGTTTTTCAAGTGTGTAGCCGTTTATAATGTAATCCTAAATGTATCGTTATGTATACAGATGTGATACTTGGTTTTGGAGACCAGAGGTAAATCAATCCAGATGGGTTTTTCATTCCCTCAGAATAGCTCAGGCTAAAAGATCAATAGTTGAGTATTTTCAGAGCTGATAAAATCTGAGTTAAAACATTGGCATTTTTGTAGCTCTCTTTCAAAACAATGAGGTACTTGAATGAATTTTCTAATGCTGTTCTCAAGGCATCAGTCTAAATATGCAAGACCCAGCAATACTACCACTTTCAAAGTGTCCCAACACTGCAGAACAAGCTTTTGACGTTATTTGACGATACCCATGAGATTGTAGCTACTGGAGTCAAAACAAGGAAACAGGTGAAGTATTTGCTTTTCCCTGCAGGTTTCTATAAATGTTATATACCTTCATTCTTTCTTTTTTTTTTTTTCTATGAGGAGTTTTTATGAACACTCCAGTGCTGTTCTTCATATAGAGGTCTTCCATCCAAAGTTCCAAGTTTGACGTGTTGCTTGAGAGAATCTAAACAGCATCTTGGCAATGCTGTGATATTTAAAAGAATTTGAATGAGTTAATAGCCCTTTACCAAATTCTCCAGCACTGATTAAGTTTTTAAAGTTCTTAAATCCAGATGGTTTTATCTGTCTGGTGACTGTACACTATAGCATGAGCTCTGCCATGATGTTGTAAAAATATAGAAGAAATTGCCCAAGTGCTGATAGTCTCCCAGTGTCCTTCCTCCAACTCTGAAAAAGGTGCACTTTTCCATCCTGAGAAGGAAATGCCGATGCGCAGACAGGCTGTGCCACCAGGCAACAGCCTCTGTGTACAGCCTGAAGAACACTCAAGAGGCTCTGCTGTTCGATTTTACTTAGCTAAGCTATTTCAGATGCTTGTACAGTGCAATGTAGACTTTCTCATCAAGTAAAAAGTGAGAGCCAAAAAAATTATTATGCCGAACTTTAAGCAAACTATAAGAAAAGTTACATCGGTGACACGGCAGAATACATATCATGCTTCATTGACAGAGGAAATGAATCCTTTCTATGTTTGTTTCTCACTTCCATCATTCTTCCAGTCCTCTGCTTCCCCTTCATTCTGAGGCTTGAACCAAAGCCGGACCGTTTTTGTGGATACCTGGTGGCCGTGCTGGGATTCCTGAGACAAGCTCCGTTGCAGCCGTGTACTGACAACTGGGTACATGGAGGGCTGGGCTCTGTTATTCCCTGTTGTCTGGCCCTCTCTGCTTTGCCAAAGCTGCTTTCCTAGGATCTCTGCTTCTGTATGAACCAAACGAGGCTCAGATGGGAGAAAGAAGAGGTTGAAGCTGTGTAAGGGTGAGAAGTGATGTATGGGCTGGTTGCAGCAGAGCTTTGTAAACGCTATGAGATTCATCTGCTTGGAATACAGTGCAAGTCCTGTATCTGTCTCTATGAAACGTGGCTATTACAGCAATAAATATCTGAGTTTGTAAAACAGTATGTATTAGATGGGGTACTGTCTGGAAAAAGAGTTGGGTTTTGATCAATATATTTGCATGGAATCTGGGAGGGGAACAAGTAGCATGGTTTGTGTTGGTCCTTCTTCTTCTGGAAGGTTAGAAAGGCCCTACCCAAAGTACAGAGCCCTGAACTGCTTCAGTGGTGCTAAGGGAGTGGAATAGATCCTCCCACCGGAGAGAATTGTTGAAATATTCCCCAAAAGATCCTAAACAATTGTAGGTTCCTTGATCCTTAGCTGTTACTTTGCACGCAGCTGTTGAGAAACTTGCCAGCTTGCAGCTGAGTTGTTTGGGCTGTTTATCTCGAGTTCTTCCTGGTTGTAGCACTCTGTATGCTTGAGACAAAATTAATGCCCTTAAATGGCATTTTAAAGATAAATCTGGCGAGAGGAAAGGAAAGGCAGTGTGAAAAAGGAAGGTTCAACAAGAACTCGTAATGATATAACAATAGCTTAAACTTATTTTTATAATGTATTAATGTGGGGAGTGGCTGATCTATGCAAGTGGTCTGTTAAACATGTTTTAAGAAATTAAAGGTAAAGCTTGTGTGGACAGCTGGGGAATAATGAAAGTCTAAATAAATGCATTGATTAAAAGGTCAGAAGGGAAACACTGAGGTAGATGTATTTATTGTAAAGATAGTACTCTGCAAGTATGGATAAGATACACCTGCTGCGGACTTATGGGGAAGGCTTGGGACCTACATCTCTGTTCTCCTGCTATCCCCTTGCCTACAGGCGCTGCCTGGTGTGACTGCATTTTGGCTGCTGTGATGGTGAACGGGCTGTACCATGGTACCGTGTCATCTGTTACTGTCCTTCTACCCACATTCATTAACATCATCTGAAAACAGCCCTGCAAACCTGGAGGTGCTGTAGAAATGTGCTGAGGATTTTTTTTTTTTTAATCTTTTGTTGCATTTGAAAAACCTTGGAGAGCTGAGAAAATGCAAAAACCTGGGAAAAGAGAAAAAAACAAGTATGATGCTGAACTGTGGTCTTTGAAGAACAGACTTGGCAGTTGTCATCCTTGTAAACTTAATTTTGGTTCCTGGTTAAAAAAAAAAAAAAGGAAATGTGTAGGCATTTAAGAGGCTATAACAGACTGAAGAGTAAGTAAACAACCCAGGTTTATGAATAATATTACAGATTTTTTTTGTTATTTTACATTTTTTATCAAGTTATTAGATTAGTACGAAAAAAAATTGCAGATCTAGATTGTGCCAGTTCCTTATGAGTGATTATTGGAAAAAATGAACTTAACTTTGCTAGAAAAATAAGAGCTCTCAGAAACTGAGAGCTGAGAACATTGGCTGAGGGACAGTAAACAAAGTTTCAAAGGATCATAAAATGTAAAGATGAAAAATACCTTAAAGATCAACTAAACTCTTTTTCCTGCCAGGACACAATTGCGCTTTTGTAATATGTTTTCCAAGTGGTTTTTTACGTCCAATAAATGTAATTCAGTTGAGGGTGACGTTGTTAGAAGTCTTGTGGTTATTGGTGATGTTCTAGTTCAATTATTAAAAAGTCAACCAAAAGGAAATGTTCTAATGGTAATTACATCTGCAGATGATATTGAGCTGGAAAGTCTTTTGGTCTTTCAAGCAGCAAAGTATACCAACATCTCAAAAACAAGTCTTTGCCACTTGCAGTCACGGCAGTGCAATCAATAGACTCTCAGCCGCCACAGTTACAAATAGCAGTTTAAGTGATGGATGTTTAGAGCCAGCTATGGCAGGCACTGTTTACCAACTTTGTTTAAAAAAAAAATAAATAAAAAGGAAAACAAAAAGTTGTAGACAGCAGTTGTCTCTTTAAGTGATACTTCCACATTAAATTCCAAGATAAACTTTGTCTGGAAAACTTAAAGCACATTTGCCTTTAGGTGACGTAACACAGGCCTTCGCATGTGGGAGAGCAGATGATTGTTGTGCTCTGGAAATGTCCGAAAGATCTGTGTAGCTTTAGTAGACCACACATTAGATATGATGTGTGTGGCACTACAATGTGAAAAATCACGCTGGCTTTCACAATACCTATAAGGAATGTGAGGTGGTAAAAATCTATCAATTTGATAGTCTGTCTTTATCACTCTTCATTCAAAATCTTCCTTCAAAAAAAAAAGGTCCCCCGAATCTGTTTGCTCATTTGGATTGCTGCTGCTCATTAGATGAATAGGTGAGATTCCAGGAGATCCAATAATACTCGCTGCAAGATAGCTGTGTACTCTAAAATTAGAAAGACAGTGTCACACTGTGCTCTGAGATCTGCATCTTAGTGTAGCAGTGTGATGGCAGAGACAAAGAGATAACAGCATGCTCCTACAATGTGATGATGAGCAACACCTACACATATCACTTCTTGTGACATGCCTGTGCCACCAAGAGTATGCTTGGTTTCATTCTGGTAGGGAATAGCAGTAAGAAAATTTTTATGCATTTCTGTTTTAATATGAAAGCATATGGTCTTGGAAATGTTAAATTTAATTGTTTACCTGGAAATTATGGTACTGAAAAACAAAACACACAAAAAAGTGCTCCTTATACAAAATTGTGGGGTTTCCTTTGTCATTACTGTCTCTCCTTGTAAAAGCACGTGGAGTTTCAGTACTGAGCCTGTTTTCTCTGTACAGTTTCTGCTGTAATGTTTTTTCCAGGTTCTCCAATGTCAAATTCAGTTGACATTAAGTCAAGAAACCAAAACGTTCCAAGACACTTTACATACAAAATGCTCAAGCATTTTAAGGCAGTTGTGAAAGATGCACCTTTTCTGAAAACGTGACCGTAAGCAGAGATGTTTTTCACAGTGTAAACATTTTATAGTCCTAAAACTTTAAATTACCATTTCAAGTACCATTTGTAAGAATCAGGGTAGACAATAAGATAAAATTAATGATTTTCTGAAGCCATTTCATGTATATTAAGTATCACTGATGATTGTTACTGCGTTAAAAGCAAAATAACAATTTGTGATAGAGATGTCCTTTTAAAAGCATAATAAGCCTGTGCCATTTAAAAATAGAAGCAGGCTTCTTGGAACAGATTACATCATCTTGAGAGGTATTGCTTGTAGGATAGAGTTGCTCCCAGAGATTGATGCTTGCCCTTGAGACGTGGTTCATCGTCTGTTCAGTTATTTTTAAGAAGGGTCTGAGGTGAGACTCGGCAAAGTGGCTGTAAAGTAGAATAAAATGAAGTGCTAGACTACAGATACAATATATTTTTAAAATAACCTTGTTTCATGTAACCTAGCTGAAATCAAAATAAGGTAGAATTAGTTTAATTGCCATGTAGTTTCAGACTTCTATTTATTTCAAGAAAAGGCAGGCAGACACACAAAAAAAATTTGTGTTCACATAATTAGCAGAAATTGTAATGTTTCAATAGAGTACAACAAGTATATTTTAAAAAATCAGTGATTTAAATCAGTAGTAATATTAAGTCCAACTTTAATGTAATAATTGTTATTACCCCAATATTAAAAAGGGACTCGCAAATATGATGTGACATATATTAAACTCCAAGAATTTTTCTCATGTCTAATAATTATAGAAATGTGTAAGCATTAAATGTAGTATTGAAATGTAAAAAACAAACAAAAACAAAACAAAACAAAAAAAACCAAACAAACAAAAAAACCACCCCAAAACAACTGACCACTGTTGTAACTTAAAAATTCTGCTGTGTTTTGGTCTTAAAATCAGAACGAAAAGATGATTGCCTAGAAAATTTCTGTTGCTCGTATGAAGACTCTAACGCTGCAAACTGGTCTGTGTGGGCAAAGCCCCTAACCCATGTGAATCATTATGTGAATTCAGAACCTAAATGAAGTGTAAAAATGTAAACAGAATAGGCTGTGAAAGGAGATTTGAGATTTGGAAAATTCCCACAGCCTTAATAATCTGAAAAGTCTAGGAGGATAGCTAAAGAAATATTTTTTAAAAATAAATTAAATACAGATGTGACCAAACTGAGAGAATTCTGCAGGAGAAAAGAATAAACAGGAAGGGGAATACAGCTGTTGGGGAAAACATTGTTTACACAAGAAAACCAAGTTTTTCTATGGTCGCCATTGCCCAGGAATTCTTCTTATACTTTCCTAAAATGCCTGGGCACGTACATAATGTAGTCCATCTGCTTTTACTTCATAAGGCCTTTGCTGTTCAGTGCTACATAGGCTCTGAATGATTACAAAGATGCTATGTTTGGTATTTCTCCTTCACTTAATGAAACCAAATTGAGGATAAAATTTAAACAAACAAAAAAAAAGGTACTGTTCTAACCAGAAAAATGGCTAATATGCCCCATTTCTCATCTCTGGTTTAGGGATATTCTACCTGAACTGTGCTTAGATTTTAAATGTTATTTCTTCTGTGATAGCAAACTATGAAGTCTGAAGAGCACTACAGAAAGATGTGGATTTTTTTCATAAGTGCAATCTTTCCAAGTTTGTATCTGGACAAAATATAATTAAATTGTTTTGAGGGAAATAAGGCATGCTTATTGATGTATTAAATGCCAACCAGGAAACTTACTAATCATCGTGTATTTATTTTTCTATTTAACAGCATTTTCAGTTCAGGTAATATCATGTAACTTAATTGTGTTCATCACTGGCTAACTGAAGCAATAAAAACCCACAGGATTATGTACAAAAGACATTGTGTTACAAATGAATCATGATGATTAGTGGGTTCCATTTCATATTCTGTGCTGGAAGAGGTTAAATAGAAAACAAAATCCAAAACCTCAATTATAGGATTTGTGAGTTAGCACTGTAGGCAGAGTGGCTTTGCATTCAGGACAGTGAGAGCATCTGAGGACTAAATATAGGTCATCATGGTGACCTTGTTACAGGTGTCTTTCTCGGAGTGTTCGTGTCACATCCAGGTATGATTTGCAGCATATATGTCAGTGGCATTCCCTGGCACTTTGTACATCCACCCATGCCACCACCTTTCACAATGGCCAGAGGATCTTGCAGGCCAGCTTACTGGTTTATGGTGCTTTCACTGGGGAAAATGTTACTGCGCCTGAACTTGAGCTTTTCACATCCCTTTACCTAATTCCAGTTTATTGACTCTCCAAATCTGCCTACTCAGAAGGAATCCCAACTCAAGTAACAATCTTGCTCAGGCCCTGAAGAATTTAATATGGATGAAAGAAATGAAAAAGATAAATGACATTTTCTAACTATGAGGACATTCCACATAAAGGATTCAAGAAGACTTGCAAAATATCTTCAGTAAATGAGATAAAATGAACTGTGTAATTACTAGATGAATAAAACCATGGACATGGTAGAGAGATTAGGTTTATGTTATATTACCATTTTCTTTACATCACTCCTCTGGTCTTTCAGTGTTCAAACGTAGTAATTACCTGTCTCCATTTCCTGCAGGGGCTTGCTGTCTAATTGCTCTCCACTTGCCAGCATCCCTCCCTGCACCATGTGTGCCAGCCATCTTTTGCTCTCAGGTTGTCTAATATGATTAACACAATTGAATTATGCTAAACTTAGAGCAATTCTCAGCATTTTTCTCTCTAAGTCCAGGTTACTTCTGATTCAGAGACAAACATGATCTTTCAAACCAGAAAGCTCATATCTTTGCTTTTGCCATTTATTTTGGTCAGCCTGCTTCTTGCTAACAAATCTTTGCAGCTAGGTTTGGCAACTTGCAGCCTTTCATCATGTTAACAAAATGTGACTCTGCTTTTAGACTACGTAAAGTTATTTGCATCTGTGCAAAGAACTGTTGGTTTTTATCAACTTCCTCATAGTCATTTAAGTAGAGGAGACATATTAGGTTATCAGGACCAAACTCTTCTCTAAAGAGGGTATATGTTCATGCACAAAAATGTGCGCCCATTTGCAGTTTAGCATAGTGTATGGCCAAGCACGTTGTGGTAATTACAACTGCAGACTGACAGGTGTGTGTTCATGACTAGAACTAACTTTGGGGCTTGTGACGTAGAAGTCTATCCCAAAACTCTGAAGTAATGCTACTCAGGTGAATGTTGTCCTGGTTGCACTTTGAGTCTCCTGGTCACAAGAACAGAAAAATCATTGGTAGTTATTTTCTTTGTTTGTCCTTGCACCAAGGTCTGAATTAGTGTCAACATGGTTTTTTTCCCTTTCAACCTAATAAAGCACACATCCTGGGTCTGACTAATACTGAAACTTGTTACCAACAGAAAGGTTAGGTGTGTATCTAGGCTTCTTGAAGTAGAAAAAAGCAGACCTAGCAAGGCTAGAAGCTGTGTATTTATTGCCTTCCCATCATCTGGATTTTCATTTGTTCCCTTTTAAAAATAATTTGGATATTGATCCAAGCTGTAAAAATGAATTTAATTACTGTGAGAAACCTTTCCATCTCAGTAGCTTGAGGAGCATGTTATGTTCTGTGCTGGCTGATAATAAGGGAGTAGCCAGAAGGTGTAAGCTCTGAGGGGTAGAGCTGCTCTCATACAGTTTATGCCTGTGAAGACCCAACGTGCATGAGGTAGAAGAGGCTGCGCGCTCTCTGGCTCTCGGCTGTCACATATCTGCCTGCGTGACAACTCTCTCCTTTGACACAGCTTGAAGTTAAACATATTAACCATAAGTAGTTTGTCTTTATGCTGGAGAAAAGTAGAGGAGAAGCCTCACGCGGCCAGCAGTGGCGTCCGCTGGGTCATAGCCCTGCCCTGCCTGCAGCGTGGACGCGTTTCTTTGGATCTGTTTGATTTCTGCACAGGCAGGAGATAGGGAGGTTGGTAGGTAACATGAAAGGAGCACATATTTGAAGAGGAGGGGAAGAAGATTTTCTGGAAAGGAAGAGCCAGGAGTACACATAGCCCTTTACCTGAGGAAGGTGCAAGGCTATACAGAGATGCTGCTTTTCTGAAAAGTGGTGCCTAAGTGAACTGGTGCAGAGCTCTGTGTAAACACTTACTGCGTTCTGAGAATAGCATCTCTCAGTTTAGCTTAAAAATGTATTTCACCCAGATTAAATTCAAGTAAATTAATCTTAATTTGAAATAAGTCTTGTGTAAACATGCTCACTATCCGTTTAATTCAAAATCACTTTTAGAACAATTTAGTTAAGCTGCAGAAAAGTAACATATCTTCTCCATTGCTAGAGCTGTGGACTCAGAGGCTCTTGAATCCTTTAAGATGGAGCAACCTGGTAATGTTTTTTTGCTTTGCCTGATTTTTATGTTGTGCTGTGATCTTAATTTCAGTGATGACTTTGAGACTGCTGCTGCTTTCAGCTTCCTAAGTTTAACAGGCTTTCCTTCTTTTTACAGTAAATAGTGGTTGGAGTTATAAAAGCGATTCACATATTTGAGAGTTGGTTGCATCCTGTATTTGACAGAATTTTTTAAAAAGCTGACATATTTTCTCTGTATATTCCATTTTATGTTTTGCTGCAATGAACTCATTGCTGGTAGAACAATTGGATTCATATTCTGGAACTGCACTGTGCTGCTCTGTTTGGGAAAGCTTTTGTGAGGCTTAAAGCTAAAGATTTTGTTGTCTAGTTTTTGGCTGGATGAGCTTGCTGGATTG
Organism: Caloenas nicobarica; assembly: GCF_036013445.1. Classification (NCBI taxonomy): domain Eukaryota; kingdom Metazoa; phylum Chordata; class Aves; order Columbiformes; family Columbidae; genus Caloenas; species Caloenas nicobarica. The sequence goes on along the minus strand of NC_088246.1, from coordinate 28,215,279 downwards.
TGCTGAGAAACGTAACTTTGATCAGGGCTGCATCCAGCTGCTGGGTAAGTGGAAAGGATTCCGCAGAGGCTGCGCTCTCACCAAATGACGTGCTGTGCCTGTCTGCACCGGGCCATGCTAGAGGGGCAGAAATCAGGAAGGAGGAGGAAAGTATCTCCTTAATTCCTAGTAATTCCTTAGAAAAAACTTCAGAGATCTTCTGTTGCTGTTGGGCTGTACCTTTCAACCCTTTTTTTTTTTCCCTCCTTTGAAGGAACTGAATTATTTTTTAATAATGGAGGAGGAAGTCTACTCCTGTTGCTGCAGGGCAGCTGTTCAGAAAGTTGTTATTTAACACAAAGAGTAATACTACTTGCCACAGATAGTTTTCATGTCTCAGAAAAATTTGATTTGGATGTAACAAACCTTTGCTGCTGCAAAGACACATTTGGATCCGGCTCCTTGCATGACCATAGTATTGGTAGCAGGGAGGAAAAGATGTCAAATTCAAGGCAAAAGTTGAATAGACAAGGAAAAAAACACATTCCCTTGAGACATCTTCAATTAGAATACCTTGTTGATTGAATAGCAGGAAGACTTTTGGCATATAAATTTAGTGTATCTTTAATTGATGGACTTATTCTGATATATTATCTAACCCAGTAGTAGGGCTGCTCCAACAATATTTATTTTTAGCAAACCACTCTCTTAAAAATAAAACAGAGGGGAAAAAAATAGTTATATATACTTCTCCCTAGAGGATTCAAGTAGACAATAACACTGTTCAGTGAACCACTCCCCCCCTAAATATCACGAGTAAAAGTTTCACTCAGCAGACAACCCTCTAGGACTTGAACGAGAGGAGTGTTACCTGCATGCTTGGGCAGTGGATGCTGGAAGATAAACTAGGCCTGTCCGGGCAGATCCTGTAGGTTTTGGCAATCCATTTCCAAAATTCAAACCCCAAGTCTTAATATATATGTAGACTTCTCTACAAGGGAGTACAAAATTTCATGAAAATAAAGTACGGAGATCTGAGCTTTTCTCCGCACTGTATTTATAATTGTAGAAATGTTGGAGCATCTCAAAATTGCCCCTTGCCCCCTCTCCAAATGAATCTGCACAAAAGCAAATCTTACCTGCTGGCACACAATTACAATACCTGAAGCATTTGTACGTACTTTCTGTTATTTAGACGTGTTTGGGTGTAAGCAGTACTTGAATACACCTTGTCCATTGAAACTGAGCACTCTTAGAGTTATAAAATTGTATAACTCAGTGTGCATTTGAATTTTGTTAATGGAAAATCTGCTGTTACACAGATATTAAAGAGGTTACTACCTTGTCGGAAAAGTTAATTTAAGTGTCTATGTTGCCTTAGACCACAGAACAGAGAGTTCTCCCACCATGAGAAGGCGCTGAGCCTGTCTGAATTCCAGCATAGCAAGCTCACAAACCCACCTTGACCTACAAGCGTGCCTCAGCGTTACCTTATTCTTGAGGACAGACACATTAGTTGGCCAAAGTCTGGTCTTTTACAGATTTTATATGTATGGTATGATGGACTTCCAATCATACTCCTCCTTAGTAATCTCTTTTTTTCTCCTCTGGAAAATCCTAATCTATCATTCTTTTTACATAAACTAATTTACATCTTCGATCAGACATTTCATTCTCTCCTGCTTTGTTGTCCCCATTGCTAAGCCTGAACTGATCTGAACTGCTAATCTGAACATTGCTAAGCCTGAACTGATCTAACTTGGCTTTCGGTGGAAGAAAAATACAGAGCGAAAAAGAAAATCTTCATGTCGCTGTATAATATTTATGGAATCACATGCATAATGTCCGAGGAGGTTCTCATTTTTCCCATCCCTAAGGAGACACAAGAGAGTTGGAAAAGGTACATTATAAAACAGCAGGAATAAACATAGGGCTGGGAAGGAAGTGAGGCAGTAGGAAAAAAAAGAGAAAGGAGTACAATAAAATGTGTATGTGTTTGCATAAAGGAGAGACGGAATATTCAATTTCTGTGATAGCCATCAGTGAATATATCAGAAGATTGTACAACCAACCTTTGTTTTTTGGAGGGGAAAGAAAGGAAGAATATTCAAGCCAGCCATAACCTTATATCCTCACAGAGGTCAGTGAATTGCTCACATCTGCTGACTGTCAGTGGTTATGAAGTAATCAGTTTTGACCATGGCTTACTCATTACTGCCAGGCTGGAGTTACGGGGCGTGTGAGCCAACAGGCTGAAGGCAGTAAAATTTTTACAGGCCAAATACTGGAAAACTTAAGAGGGAAATGTGGCATAAATGTGATACAAAGAACAAATTTCATAGTAAAATCCACAAAGAAGTCATGGTGCATGTCCATGACCTGGCTGTTTGGTAAATATGATATTTGTATAATATCTTTTAGAAAACAATCCTCCATTAGGATTTTGAAATAGCAGTAGTTAACTCAGTATACTTAATAACATCTTTTCTAACCTTATGTTTTTATATTGCTGTTAAAGAAAAAAAAAAATAACAGCAATCCTCATTACACACTTCACTCTTTATCATGACATTCTCCTTGACGCAGGACCATAGGCATGGATTTCAAACCAGGATGAAAAAGGCATCAAACCCAAAGTACTGAGAGGATAAGGACTGGGCTGGAAATTAGGACAAAGTGACACAGGCAGGAGAAAAGAAAAGCATGAGGCTCTGTGGTCAAAGAAGAGAACAGAGTATGGAAGTAGCAGTTTGTCTGGGATATGTTTGTGTCCTGAGCACAATGGCCACATCTCCAGTCACTGGAGATACAAA